>NW_027467132.1:712500-1425000 GCF_046128005.1 Genypterus blacodes | reverse complement strand
GTACTGGTGCTGTTATCCTGCGTTTCCATCGTCGATTATCTAAGAGGCGTAGGATTTCACACAGTGGAAGGTTGAAAGAATCCCATTATGCACCATTTCTTAATTAAAGTCGCTTTTTGCTCTCATGAAATCCTGTCACAAAACCCTTTCACTGTTCCTACATGCAGGCTCCTCATGCATAATTGTATTATGGACCGCATTTCATTGTCCCACTTTAATTCACAGCCCGCGGCTTACAAATTGTGAAACAAAGAGGCGAGCATATGTGGGATTCACCGCTTTCCCCCCCCGTCTGACTTTTTTGACAATACTGTTTTAGTGATCGCTCCCTTGATAGGCTGGAAGCTTTCAAATTAACTCCTCAACAATACGTCTAGAGGTCATGAGTGTGTGTGTGTGTGTGTGTGTGTGTGTGTGTGCGCTCAGCCCCTCCACAGAGTCGATACATACACACACACATACACACACACACACTCTGAGTCCTACTGTCGCCCCGTTAGCTTGAACACTGAAAAGCAGCATCAAAATAATTGTGATTTGTTTAAAACAGGAGAAGTTATGGATTGATCACTTAAATGTGTTTATCACTCATTTGCATCTCATTTATTAAGAGAATACCAGAAGAAGCTTTAGGCTCATACACTTTATTTCCCCACATTTACTGTTTAGTGTGATTTTCTGCTTTTTGTACTTTATTTCACTTCACTTTTACGCTTCAAGCCAAAATAAATCCATTCACAAACACACACACAAACACACACACACATGCTGATGACATCAGCTCGTCTGCACCTGTGTGTGTTTGGCCAGCATCCATGTTTGAGTCCAGGGTGGGCCTGACACAGCTGGCTGGTCAGCGGGGTGTAAAATGATGTTTTCACTCTGTGTGCACAGCAGTGCTGCAGGAAGGGAGATTAGAAGTGGATTTTTGTGTTTTTGCACTTTAAAGTGTTGCAGAACAATCTCCAGCCACATCCTTGAGCGTGTGGTTGACGTGTTGAGCGTGTTAATCAGAGTGAGAGCTGACAGCAGCACTTCCTTCACGTGTCGGCAAAAAAGAAAACTTTCTGTTTTTGTCAACAGCCAATTTTCCAATTATCAGATCCTGCAGGATCTCAGAGGAGCAGCAGCAGACAATGTAACGGCTCTGCCTCCATGTTCCTGTGGCTGCACCGCCGCCACCGCCGCTGACACCATCCACCGCAAACACACACATCTGGCACCTCCACATTCACCACTTAGCTAAATCACATTACTTCTACCCTAGAGCCTCTAACAAGGTGCTGTGTGTGTGTGTGTGTGTGTGTGTGTGTGTGTGTGTGTGTGTGTGTGTGTGTGTGTCTGTGTGTGTGTGTGTGTGTGTGTGTGTGTGTGTGTGTGTGTGTGGGTGGGTGGGTGGGTGGGTGGGTGGGTGTTTAGGGGGAAATAGAAAGAGAACATGGCAGGAGACAAAGAAGGGAAGTAGCTAACATGGTGTTAACAATTGCTCAGTGAGTTCCTGTGCTTCCCATTACACACACTTTGCACCTCTTAACCTTGTTAGCAGGCCACAGCAGCACGCAGACCCACAATGCTTGTTCCATAATGAAGGCGGGCTCAGGTGCTAGATTTATGGAGATTTGTGGGCCTGTGATTAAAATTGAAATTTAATTCTGGTAATCTGGCAGAGGTGTGTGTGTGTGTGGGGCTGGGGGGAGATTGAAAGTGAAAATGGGAGGGAAGCGGTTTGGGTGGTTGGCCAGCCACATATCAGTGTGCGATACTTCACACAGGCTGTTCAAACATGGACTTAAAACAGGCTTATCTCCCAAAAGGTTAATGAGGAGCGGCTGGCTGCGCTTGTTACAAACGCACAACAGAGGTCTCATCCTTCACTGCTCTGCGCCGTGTCAGTCACAGAAACACACACTGGCACGCGTACACACACACACACACACACGGGTTGGATAAGCTGCAGGCATAGCAAGCCCACAGCCTCACTGATAGAACTCTCGTTTCCAATAACATCCTCAGACGACTTAATTACTTTTCCTTTTGATGCGACTCACAAGAATAAGCGGACTCTAGATGTAATCTCTCTTTTCTCCATCTCTCTCTCTCTGTCTCTCTCTCTCTCTCTCCGTGTGTGTGTGTGTGTGTTTCTCCATACTGGCTGAGAGCTGATAATGTACTTGTGGCACCACAGACAGCTTGACGTGACTCTAAATTCCATTTTCCTCAATTGTCATATCGTTCAGTGAGGATACAGTTCAGTCTTCTGCCGTCGCTCCTCACACACCTACGCTGCAAACCGAAGGGAGTGGAGAACAGGCGTACGTGCACAGTGTGTACACGTGTAGGCAGGCACACACACACACTTGTCCTCCTTTTATAACTACAATATGTGGCCTTTGCCTTTTGTTCTCTCCTTTATAATCTAACTCCCTGGCCAAAGTGTAAGTGTGCCACTAAGAGACGGGAAAATGTTCTATTTTACCTCCAGGTGCCCCATTTACCATTTTGAACTCACCCTTGTATTCCCCGTGTGGATCTGTGCTGTATTTCTTCCCATTGTTGCCCCTAAAATGAATGGAGACACTGACATTCATTGCAGGGCATTAAATCATGCATATCCTGGACAGCTACACACTGTAGATTTATGTTGTTGCCATGGAGGTTTATTGTAAATGCAGCTCAGTGTGTGAGGCTCAGTGTGTGAGGCTCGGTGTGTGAGGCCCGGTGTGTGAGGCTCAGTGTGTGAGGCTCGGTGTGTGAGGCTCGGTGTGCGAGGCTCGGTGTGCGAGGCTCAGTGTGCGAGGCTCAGTGTGTTCCACTCGCCCGTGGATACACACCTTGTTTTTCTCACCTGCAGGGAAACAAGTGTTCTCTCTGTCTTATCAGCGCACGGTAGTGTTTAGGCCTTGCAGGGGGGAGGGGAGACACCCACCCTCTCTCCCATGAGTGTGCACTGCTTATTTGTGGATGATTCAGTGGAAAGGTGCATGAAAATCTATATGTAGCAAATGAAAGAAATGATTATTCTGCCGTCCATTGTGTCGTAAAAAGAGTCTGGGTGAGATTTACAGCAGATTGTGGTTTCGTTATCTTGATCCATAAGCTGATGTGTGTTTGGGTGTCTGTGGTTGAGCTAACAGGGAGGCTGCTGTCGTCCAGTCTGGTCATTTACAAACACGTATTACAGAAAAAAGAAGGAGGAGAGGGGACACATGTGCAACGCAGCAATGTGTCGTTTCTAGAGCCCTCTAGTGTTGTGTTATTGTTATTTTCTTACATTTAGGTTACTTCGCAAAAGGACTACACCAAACCCTGAAACCAGCAAGTATGAGAAAAATGTGCCACAATAACAACAACATGGCTTTCAAAACAGTCAAATGCTTTAGTTATAAGAATGTTGGAGGAACAGCTTGAGTTAGAAAAAGAGACAGAAGGAGCGCTGAGTCAGCACAATCACGAGCCAAACGCTACCAGCTCACCTTAGTATTGTTGAAGTTTATACTGGCAATTACACTGTGTGTGTGTGTGTGTGTGTGTGTGTGGGTATGCGCTCTCACTCCCTCTTTCTCTAGTAAGTTTTTTTGCTTCTTCCACCATTTGCCACATTTTCCCTTCATTCTCCTGGCGTCTCTTCGCTCCATCACTCGCTGAGCTTCCTCTATTCCACTGAAGACCTGCAGCAGAGCTCACAACTAAAAGAAAAAGTGACATAACGTGTCATTTATGTCATGTTGGACTTGATAGGTTTATGTATTGCCAGCTGATTTGACATCTGCACGCCCAGGTGACAATAAGCATTTCCAGATGTGTCTGTGATGGAGTGTATTTGCGTGTCTGCGAGTGTGTTTCTGGGAATTTGTTTAGTGCATCAGCAGCGGCGGTGGCAGCGTGGCGTCTCTCTGGCCGGGGGTTGTGTCAGGCAGAGAGATGAATAGCCCTCCGCTCTCGGCCCACTAAGTAATCCAGCCCATGATGAATCGCTGCTCTCACTGACACCCAAATTGGAATCATTGGGTCCGGGAGCCAAAATGGGGGGAAAAAAAGAAAAAGGCCTGTGGTGGTGCCGTCTAGTCATCTGTTACTGTGTCGCTCCCCGAGGCCGCACAAGGTATCCCCCCACACACACGCACACACACACACACACACACACACACACACACACACACACACACACACACACACACACACACACACACACACACACACACACACCCCGCCGCCCCTCTGCACGCTCAAGGCCTCCGATAAATAGAAAAGACAAAGGGCCTTTCAGGAATGTGTCACACTGATATCCTTCCCCATCAAAATGTGGTGTGACCCTGATATCCATCCCCACAAATTTGGAGTCATTACACTGAGAGCTGCAGCCAAGACTCCTCATCCTGAGGAAACTGGGTCAGGGAGGAAGAGCAGGGATGCTTTCACTCCATTCCACCAGAGTACAAACCTCTCTCGCCCTTTCTTTTCATCATTCATGCACCTCTCTCTCTCTGTCTCTCCCCCTCTCGCTCCCTCTCTCCTTCTCTCTCTCTGCCCCTCTCTCTCTCTCTCTCTCTCTCTTCGTCTCTCTCCCCGCCCTTCTCTCTCTCTCTCTCTCTCTCTCTTCGTCTCTCTCCCTGCCCTTCTCTCTCTCTCTCTCTCTCTCTCTTCGTCTCTCTTCGTCTCTCTCCGTCTCTCTCTCTCTCTCCCCCTCCCTCCCTCTCTCTCTCCCTCTCTCCCTCCCTCTCTCCCTCGCCCTGGACGATGTCACACTGTATTTCACACAATGAGAGCCCGTCCCTGTTCCATTGTGTGAGCCGCCCCGCCCCTCCCCAGTCTGTTGGTGGCGTATGTAAAACAAATCCCCCAACACGGCGAATGACTTAATGAACTTAATGAGGTTTTCTAATTACAGAGGGAAGTTAGCCCGTGTCAAATGGGCCTTTTCTGCCTTCCTTGGCATGGATTAACAGTCAGGCTATTAGAGGCCGCCTTTACAGCAGCGGAGGAGGGATCGAACCTCAGTCAGTCATATCTGCCGCCGCTGCCGGGGCCACACTCTCAGGCTCGCTTCTTCATTTGCAGCCGAATGTTGTGTTCTCTTAATGTAGACTGAACACGCCTGAAGCCGAGCGTGAACCGCGGCTCGTCGGCCCCGAGAGGGACGACAACCGAGTTTACAAAAACAGAAACAGAGATTGTTGTCGCGTCGTTCCTCTCTTGTGTGAGTTTGGATGCAACTTCCTGCCTGTTTAGACGTCTCTCTCCGTGTTCTCACACACTCCTTGGCCCCGTCTCGTCCGCCCCGCTCGCTCCTGGTACGCAGGGTGATTTACTTTGTCATCATTAACACATCAAAAGAGCTAAGTGTGTGTTTCAAAGTCATCCCATAACTGATACTCTTTAACGGCACGCCGGAGCAGTAATTAATTTCAAAAAAACATCCCATTTATTTGTTCTGGAAGGGAACGCTCCTGCCAAAGCCGCATAAATCCTGTCTGTTGCTGCAGCTCAAATTAATTTACGTGTTGCGTCTCCCAGCATCCTTTGAGAATTTAATTATGTTTTCAAACAGACTCTGGGTGCGCTGCATATATACATCCTAGCAGCCGAGCGGTGCCGGAGCCGGAGCGGTACAGAGCCGTGTTGTTTCGTCCCGACGCTTCCCTCTCATCTGTGAACAAAACAGCAGATGGAACATGAGGAATTATCATGGAATCAGGGAAAATGCCACCCAGCAGTTTTTCTTTCCCACCCGAATTCACATCCTCGCCTCCCCGCTCTTCCTCCTTTTGGGTTCCTGAGTGGAGCTGAAGTTTTTGGGGCCGGCTCACTCAGGCGGCAGCCACCTGCTGCCATAAGTGACAGATTTACAAGGGGTCAGAGGTCAGCTGAGGTCAGCCAGCGCAGGTTAGGGAGGCCTCTGTGTGACACAACCTGACATGGACCTGTGCACGTGGCGCTCTGTGGCGATCTGGGCTGTCAGGCTGAAAGGCGGCGTGATGTTTGTGTCATGTTCATCTCTGAGTCATAGTCCTTGGTTATTTGTAAGGTAGCTTCTATTTGGTGCAGCAACAAACCCAGAGGTGCTACAGATGAGTGTTTAAACTGTAAACTGGATCAGCGGCCATTTGAAAAGGATTTGATTAGAAGAAGAAGGGACGTTTGTCATAGTTTACATGATTGATGTGTGTCAGAGTCGGTGTGAAGAGGCCTTGACCTTCATATCTTAACAGAACGCTTACGAGACAGCTGTGTGTGTGTGTGTGTGTGGAGGTTATCAATAACAGGTCGAAGGTCATCATGATCTCCTAACACCGTTCATTCTGACACATCCAGCAGCGACTGTGTGTGTGTGTGTGTGTGTGTGTGTGTTCTCACAGATCTCTGTCTGCCTCTCACATGAATATTTCACTCCAGATCAAAGAGCCAAAGCCCTGTTTGCTTATTGCAGTCATCAGCTTTTAGGTTGAGTTAGCAATACATCATGCCTTTACTCATTTATCTTTTATTGCATATTGATCTCTGCAGGGCGGAAAGAGAGTCGGACATGATTCCTGCTTTCCTTCACTTCCTCTTCCAAAGGGCAGCTCAGCTATTAAATCAGCTGTGACTGATGTGCACTGCTTTAAAAATGGCAATAAGTGTTACACCCCCCATCTTTATTTAGACAGAAGACGCTGCTACAATACAACACACACACATGCAAACACATCCAGACAAACAGACTCACACTCACACACACACACACACACACACACACACACACAATGTCAGCGTGAGTCGGTGAGGATTTTCTCACAAATCGGCTCCCTGAAGGGAAAGAGGCCGGCATAAATCAGCAGGTGTCAGGGCTACACACACCCACGGCTCCTTATCGCCACACACAGGCGGACACACTCATAGATTGATGGGTAGATAGTCTGTCTGACAGTCAGGGCGACAGGCAGTCAGGTAGAGAGGCAGACAGGAACATGCACACGAGCGGCGGGAGGGGGGTAGGGAGGGGGAGGGGCTGAGGCGAGGACGGAGCGAGGCAGGAACAAGCTGTAACATCGAGCAGAGTCGCTGTACGTCGATGCTCTAAATTGTGATTATTTATCACATTTGAGTGTTATGTTTAACACAACGGTGCGTAAGCTTGAAGCTACATTCTGCTGAACCACCATGAGTCAGATTAAAGCTCCTGCCTCCTTGTTTCTGACGCCCTGGTCGTGCGTTCGTCCCGTCAGCTGAGCGGCGTCTGGACACGTCAGCAGCCCGATGCTGCTCTCTGCGTATTCAAGGGAGGATCAAGCAAATAACAGGAGGTGATACGATAAGAGAGGCCGGAGGAGGATTATTCGGAGGGATTTCAGAAGGTTCACACATTTTTAAGGGCCGCTTTTGCATGTGGAGCTCCTCCGCTTCAGGGAAATGTCAGCGGCGTGTAAATAAGCATGTCTGAGGTGAAGGGAAGCTTTAATTATCCTGATGTGACAGAAATCTCAGCTTCACTTCCACCTTCAAACTTCCTCTAATCCGATTAAAGCAATCTGCAAAAATCAACATCGGCGTTTTCAGAGAAACGGAGCCAGATTATGCAAAGTGACGCCGATTTACTGGAGTGCCTAAACGCTGTGTTCAGTCAGAGAGGTGTTACTCTGCCTGGCCTCGTCTGCTCTTCCACATGAGCACACAGAATGGGACATACATGTGTAAATGTAATGAATGGAGTCAAACCAAGCATGAGCACAGCACAATGAGCCTCACGTGTCACACACACACACACACACACACTCATCTCCTCAACTGTACCGACAGATTCATCACAGCCCAGCGGCCTGACAAATTCAAACATCATTAGAGAGAAAAGACAAAGTGTTATTAAATTAAATATAAAGAATCAGGCAAAATTTAGAACAGGATCTCGTTTGTGAGGCGACATTGAACAGCGCCGGCTCTGCTTAGGTGGATCCAAACAGACACGGCCTTGTTTTACTGTCAGAGAACATTGAGGACACACTGTATCACACCCAGGCGCTGCCAGCTTCCATTTGTTTGTGCGGTCCGGGGCGTGCTGGAGCGATGCTAAGCTGCTGTTTCATTTCATGGACTCGTCTGATTCGGGTCAGACACCAGAAGCTAAAATGCTTTTGCCTACACAGACGGCGGATAACATGGCTGATCCCATAATTTACTCTCACTCACGTATTCCCGGCAACAGAAGTTATATTTTGTTCCCCCCCCCTTGTTTTTTCAGGAGAGAGGGGATCACAATGCCGCTTTGTGTTTTACGCTGTTTACATAAACAAGCGGGACCTGGAAGCGACACAAACGTGTGGTGTCGCACCAGAACCAGCAGCCGTCTGCTCGCCATCACACAGAAACAAACCCACACCGTGATTCATGGTTGGACATTTTGGGATGGAGTGTGCCGTCATGGCGTCAGGCCTCCCAGAGAGACGCCGTGACGTCTTCTCACAGGCGAGGGACGAAGGACGCTAACCGGGGGGCTGTAGTGTTTTTGTAGCAGATTTGTGGTCGTATCACAGATCTCCTGGCAGCCATGTAGGAGAATCAGCGGGGCACAGAGAGGACTAAGTTGCTATGGGTTTAGGTTGAGTCATAAACATTGAAACTATAAGTTGAGTTGTGATTAATTGGATGAGTTTGTCGTCGTGGCTAAGCTTTGTTTTGACTCGTAGTGATTCACTCTGCTGCATGGCCACACTCACTCTCCTGCTTGTTATGATCGCTTGTTATGATCGCTTCCATAATCTATTCCAGGTCCCATAAGGAAGCAGAGTGTGTGTGTGTGTTCTTATGGGATTATGTGAGAGTCCTGAACCGATGGTGTAAAACATGGCGAGAGGCTCAGTTTGTTCATTTGTGGAAACACTAAGACACAACCCCGCTCCAGCTGGAAGGGCTTCATTATGTGGGGAGAAACACACACTCTGGCTCGTGGCGCTGACTGTGAACTCACACGTACTCACACATTTACACACACACACACACCTCATGTACTCGCACCCACACAGAGCAACCAGCAGAGGCGCAGCTGAGTGGGTGAACATGTTGCTCTAGATTTTGATCTTTTGTCTCACACACACGCAATTATCATTACACACTCAAAGACAAACACTGAGGGCAAGAAAGTCCTCCACACACACACACACACACACACACACACACACACACACATCTTCCATCCAGCATCTAAGCAAAGATGGAAAGACTATTGAGGCCCGTCTCCAAATAGCTGAGCCTCTTTTAGCTCCAGAGACAAAGCGGCAATGAGCAGAAGAAGAAGAAGAAGAAGAGCCTTCCTGCCACGAGTCAGGTGTGCCGCACACTTCAAAGCCAAACGGGAGCCGTGAATGCGGCACAAATGAAGCCTCCGGTGTGCCGATTCAAACTTCCACGTCTCGCTAACGACCTCACTCTCCCGCGTTGGGGGCGATTATTCATCTGTGCATTCAGTCGCCGTGGAGATGGAGGAGGCAGCGCCGGGTGGTGGGTTTGAGGCGGCTCACATGAATGGGAGCGATTGGGAGCACTTTGGATAATAGTTTGATGCCCTTTCAGAGGAGCCACCCAGAACGCCGCCCCTGCTTCTGCCCCCCATGATTGCTCCACGATGTTCGCTCAAACATCTACGTGTCACCGGTGATGTCGTCTCAGGTTTTGGCAGCTTTCAATTGAAGTTGTCGTTGTTTAGAGGATGTCGCTCTATTCCTTTGTCATTCATGTCTTCACCTTGTTTGACCTCTGTAAGGCTCTGCTTGTCCCGAATGGTTGAAGGTGATTTTCTTACCTGGGCCTCATGTTGTTGCACAGTGAAGTTTTGATGTCATCTTCAGAAAAGGAACATTCCACATTGAATGATTTTGGGTCAGGGGGCTCTCTGCTCACCTCTATCTTCTTTTATCTCTATAAGTATTTAGCCCCGGCGCACATGGGAACAAAGAGCTCCTGTTTCATGATGATTCATCACAAAACTCCACCTCTCTGGCTCCAAATCAAAGAAATACAGTGAAAAGCTTTTACCATCTCTGCATGCCAACCTCCCACCACTCTATTATTCAACACACCTCTTAGAAACCAGTGACAGTTTGAGCACTAAATATATCCTTTCTTTCTTTCTCGCTCTCTCTCTCTCTCTCTTCCTCTTCAGTTCTGCCTGACTGTACATTCATTTCATGTGAGTTTTTTGAAACCAGCTGTACGTTGAGCCAGCTGCTGCCGGTGATGTGTGCCCCTGAACACAACACGACAGGCAAATCACGTGTCGACGGGCGGCGTGACAAGGTTTCACCGTGGTTCCCTAAACGCACCGTTATTTAGTGTGTGTGTGTGTGTGTGTGTGTGTGTGTGCGTGTGTGTGTGTGTGTGTGTGTGTGTGTGTGTGTGTGTGTGTGTGTGTTCTGCTAAAAAACCTTCACAAATTCCCTCCATTCACTGGCAAAATCACATTTCCCTATATTACCCACCTATGTACTTTTCATCTTTCTCTACCTCAGAATGGACAAATTGGAAAATAAATGTAACTTACTTTGGGCTAATCTGTCTTTATGGAACTCTTAAGCATGAGCTCTTCCCTCTTCCATTGGAGTAAATGTAAAACTGATGTCAGAGCAGCATTAAGTGGCCCAGGGATTTTCTTTTTTGGAGCCACTTTGCAGCCGCCATTACCGCGGCGGCGTCTTCCTCCCTCCTTCCACCTTCCTCATCCCTCAAATAGCCAGGGAAAGTGTTATTTTTTTCTTGATTTTGAAATACATTTCTGTGCAGGCAGCAGTGCGTTTACTTTTCACACCAAAGCTCCACATCTCCAATCCTCCTACTTCTCTCCTAGTTATCCTACTTTTTGATTAAATGCAACTCCAATCCAGGTTTACCGTCCTCATACGTGTAACATGTTCTTATCTGCAAAACATGTCCCAAGCTTTATACAGTAGCATTTAAGGGGCTGTTTATGTAACTATGGAAACCAGCGCCGACGAGCAGCCTGATGGTTAATTTCCAAGCTGTGATGCATCAACATCAAACGCTTCTTTAATTGACTTAGAATCCCACTGAACACTGAGCAGCGGCAGGAGAAGCGGGACATTATGAGCTGTCGGGTTGCATTCATCACTTGGGGAATGTATGGAAAATGCAGAGAAAGTATAGGGAAAGGGAGCTAATCAGCAATTCCCAAACCCACCCGTGTCAGAAACTCCACGCACGGCTGTGTTTGTGTTTGTGTGACAGCGGAGTGAAGTGCTAAGGGTGCGCGTTGGAAACCGGCAGACTTCCTCCTCTCGTTCTGTTTCCCTTTGCTCTTTCGCCTCCCTCTCCTCCTCTCCTCCTCCTCCCCCTCTCTTTCATCTCAGCAGTCAGATGGCTCGTGTGAGTGAGTCCCAAGCGGCCGGGCGCAGCCAGCCGGGCCGCCTGAAACTTATGACTAGCCATGTTCTTCAAACATCATGCCGCCGCAACCAAAGCATGGCAGGATGACAGATAGTCCCTTCAATATATAGTGACAAACAAATTAGTGCAAAGATGCTTCTCGCTGCATACCAGATGTGCTGGGCTCCGTGGTATGGAACAGCCGATGAAAAAGTGTCCACGTCCCATCTGTGCTTCGCCGGGACCGTCGGTGCAGCAATTTGTGCTGAACAAAGTAGTGCAAACAGCCAGGCTGATTATATGTGTCATAATGTGAGGCATAAAACACTGCTGGAGGAGATCACACACACACACACACACACACCGCAGCTCGCAGGTTGATTTGATGAGAGGAGAGAAAGAGCCCATTTAGCAGAAAGCACAGGATACGGGGGAAATAATGAAGGGACGGAGGGAGGGAGAGACGGATAAACAGGATGTGGAGCCAATAGGTGAGGTGGTCGAGGGGAAAAAAGAGGAAAGTGGGAAACAGAAATTTTCTCCTGCCTTTCGAAAAAACAAATAGTGTTTGGTATTAAGTCAAAGCAAGACTCACACACACACACTGCTCTCTGCTCCTTTTCTCTCTCACACCTCTCCGCCGCTCGGTGTTGCTTTCCAGTTTTAGCTGCCGTCTAGGCTTGAGCCGCTGACTGCAGGGCTGTGACACCAACGGGCCAATTTGTATCTAACCTCACACCTACTCATTGACTCCCACACACTGTGAGATTGGAGACGACATGCGGGGTCACATCACCATCGCAGTGCGCTGTCACCGCCGCTGTGCTCTTACTGCCCAGACGGACGGGAACAACACCGTTGTAACAACACTCTCCATACTGGGCCGGGGGGATCCGGGCCGTGAGCTCACCGTAGATGACGCAAGTAGAGAACGGCGTCAGAGTTCACGAGTCACGCAACGGGAACTCTGGAACTCATTTGATCAGGCTTGGCATCAGCGTCGTGTGGCGGATGTGAAGTTTATTGACAGAAAGAGGGAGGAAGATGAGCAAAAACAGCTCTGACCCGCTTAGTGTGGTGACTTATCTGACTCACTCTGCCTTGTAAGTGCACTCCAGTGCTTGTTATCAGACGAGAGGCGACAAACCTCATCGGCGTCGGAGTCCTGTGCTTGTAAATGAGTCATTCTTATGGATGACGGCCGACGTTAATATCCTCTTAAGCGGGAGAGCCGGCGAGCATTCAATCCTCCACTTAACACAAGCTAGGGTGATCTGTGCACACCCCGGTCTGAACTTTAAAAAAAGTTAACTTTAATTGAACAAAGGGTATTCAAGGAAGGATGTCAACAGCACATGAGATTCATTTCTGTTATTTCCGTTCTCCTCCTGGACGTGGGCATTTCCTCCTGCGCTCCGGGTTCAAGACAACGCTGCAGCTTCTGTGTTATTTCCCCTTCGCCTGCTGCCATGAAAGCTTTTTGCCGGCCCAGGCTCCATTGTTGAGACAGTGCTGTTATAGTGCTAAAAGCCTCCGCGCTGAGACATAATGTCATCCAAATGCAACTCGCTTTCTATTCAACGTGCCAGATGCAAAAGATACACGCCATGAAAATTTGATTCCCCTCTTCACATTAAACTCCTTACGTGTTTAGAGCACAAGCATGAGATATAACATTAAAAGGCTTTTATGGCGTTGCGTCGCTGAAGTCTGAAAAGAAAGACCTGCACTCTAACGCTGCTGCTCCTCGACAAGACCGCACCTGGGTTTGATCATAAGCCCCCCCCCCCCAGTGTACCGGCACATTCACTGGCTCTCTGGCCTCGGTGACAATCTGCAGCCGTCACACACCCTGAGCAGGTCCCTCAGTAACACTCAGCAAGTCAGCCGCAAAACAGAATAGCAAGAACGGACAGACAGAGAGAGAGAGAGAGAGAGAGGAGGAGAGGGAGTGGGAGAGAGAGAGAGAGAGAGAGGAGGAGGCGTCAATTTCACCCTCTCAACAATATGATTAAGTGATTCTCTGTCCATCCAAGTTCATCTCCTCACACACTCCACGGTGGAATACGGTGCCGTGCTCCGCCGCCACCTCAGGTTCTCTTTGAAAAGAAGTAGCCCGGGCTGCCAAAGACCTCAAGGAATTCAAAAGGCTTTGCTGAATTTTATCTTCTTTTATTCCATTAGATGGTGCAGGACAGCAGCGCTCCCTCCCTTGTAGTGTTAGCAGAAATAAGTAGAAATAGAATACAGCGTGAAAAAGTGAACGAGCGATTTCTTCCAAAAGTGAAAGAAATACCAGAGTGCCCTCATGCAGTGCAGATAACAAGATGTTTTTAAATGAACAGCGCTCCCCTATGGTCTGTAAAGTTGCTATAGTCCCATTTTAATGTTTGTTTAGGTGTAAATCTGTTGTCGTGCACAGAGAACAGGCAGGTTTAGGGGATTGAAGGCGAATTTAAAGCAGATGGCCCCACTACTTTGTCCTCTCTGACATTTTTCTTTGTGCAGAAGAAGAAACAAATCGCTTCCGTTAAGTCTACAACAATGTTTACGCAATAACTCACACATATTCCCTGACAGATGAACGGTGGGAGATTGGAGCATAGTGAAGCCCCCCGTATCCTGCTAATGTGTTTACCACTGCACCGATGAGCAATGTGAGTCCATACCTGACTAACTAGTTAAAGTAACACATTTAAAGGAAGTGTTAAGGCAAAAATATTCAGATAATGCAGTGTAGGCAAGCGCCATATGGCTTTGAGTGTTCGGCCAGGACTACACTCTTTGTCAACCCACACCAGGGATGTTGCTCACTTATCGGCATATTCTTTCAATCTGAAGGATTAAACATAATCTCCAATAGGGGGCAGTGTGGCAGTCGATCCATAAATCATCCTCATACCAATTTTGCGTAACCCTGTACTAATATTATTTTTAGATTTGCGTTTCACTTCACATTTCTTACCATAACAAAAGATGCAGGTCTCTTATTGCACCGTTTTTATCATTTGGGGAACATTACTGCCCCCTGTGTTTCGTTAGGGTATTGCATCATGTTCTCTCTTTCCAGAAGTTTCTTACTTTAAATCTTTTTTCTGTTGTTCATCTAGGTATTCTACTGTATGTACCGAGTTGTGCTGTAGTACGAGCTGAGCTGCAGGCACATCGGCTCTCTACATGGGTAACAGTCGAGCCTTAAGTACTTATTTACTCTAACACAGCCCTGAAAGGTTCCTGCCTGTTAGTATTTAGTAGGAGCTTGATAAAACAAGTATCAAAAATTGTGAGCATGTCCACAGAAAGAGAGAAGCACAGGCACTACACACACACACTGTACTCACACACACTGTACTCACACACACACTGTGCTACCAGCTTCAGTACTGCAGTTAAATACAGCTATAAATCACAGCCATAAAAGTTACGTAGAGCGTAGTGTTTTTATGTAAGCCTGGGGATTTATATGTTCATGAGTACACACACACACACACACACACACACACACACACACACACACACACACACACACATACACACACAATAAGCTGGAGAAGACGCTTAACACAGTGTCTATTTTTATGTAGCTCGTCGGCTCACAGATCAGTGGAGAAATGTGACAGGAATCAGATTTTAAGTGCAGTGAAGATACAATGCTGCCTCTCATTTACCGGCTTTCACTCTGAGAGACGCAGGAACAGGCTGAGGGACGCGTAGAGACTGGAGAGTGGAAGGCGGGTGGTTAAAAAAGAGGAGAAGAGAGAGAGAGAGACGGGAGAGAGTCAATGATATCCCCCCCGGCGCCTGTTTCAATAGTGTCTCCTGTCGCTCATCTGACCCATTCGTTACGCTGAGCCATGGGGAAATCTGATTGGGCTCATTACCCTCTCCTCAGAACTGATACAGGAAGTGCAGACAGGGGGAGAGAGACACACAGAGAGACTCTTATCCAGCTCATTGTGGATGGGCACCACCACCACACGTTGTCACTATCAGGAGGTGTGTGTGTGTGTGTGTGTGTGTGTGTGTGTGTGTGCCATCTGCCCAGCCTCCCCTCTATCTAACCTGCTTCTCCTCTGCCTCCACGCCTTTGTGCAGTGGAAACAAATGAGTGTTGTCTCCTCTCACTATGTCGGGGCGCAATAGGGAACGGACGTACCGAGATGAGACTATTGGCATGCATTGTGTGATTCATTCGACCCGCTGGTGAATGAGAGGGGATGAGACGCACCGTGAAGGGCGTGTGAGCTAACAAACACACACCTGTCTAGTGTGTAAAGTGCAGTTTAAAAGGAGACGGGAAGGGGAGACAGACGTCCTGCCATGATGTCACTCCAGCCACAGAAAAACACTCTAATGTCATTTTCAGAGAGGAAGAGGAAGATGATGTCAACACAATCATTTAGATGATACGTTGTTCTATTGGTGAGGGACACGTGGGCCTTGGAGGAGGTATAGACTCCTCCGTGTGTAAGCCATAGTTCACTCAGTGCCATCACTCCACCTTGGCTTTAGTTGGACTGCTTCTCCTTGTAACAAAATGTGCGTCTGTGTCTAATTGTTCACTTTTATTTGTTCACAGCTTATTTGTCAGCGGACTTCTAAGATGGCTCCACTATAGTGTTGCTAAAGAAGATTTATGACACGGCTGCAAAGCCAAATTAAAGTGTCTATTAGAGTACAATTGGGGGTGCCATCATGCAAAATTGCATATGGCAACATTAAATGTTTAGACTTTAGAATTTAGCGCCGTAACAATATTCTGGATGAGCTTTAATGGCTCAACCAAACAGTAGTATTGTTCCCCTACAGGACCGGGTCTGTCGGAGAGCTGCAGTTTATTTTATTATACAAGGCTGAAAAATGGTGGATCTCTGTGGGAAAATCAATCAGAGCACACTTACTGTGAAAGCACTAACAAACCGGCTGATGCTACACACAGCTCGCTCATAAACACACACTAAAGAGTGCTTGTGCCTGTGATTCATAAAGCAATTAACTCAAGGGGGCATTTCAGAGATGACCTCTAACTGCACTGCTTATTGAAAACATGAGTTTATTTACTCAATCGCTTGTTCTTTAGATACTTCACACTGAGCTCTGCCCCTCTGGGATGCTCTGTAATGATATAGAGCTGAAATCCACTCTGACTGCAAAACTCAATTAGCTTTAGACAAAATCAAATGGTTCTATTCATTCTCCTCTCAATGGAATGATGTCATCAACAGATCGACTCCATGGAGAGGCAGGGAATTATTTTAGTTGTGATTTTAGAAATTGTGGTATTATGTGGAGTGTGTTTGTTCATGTCTGTGCTGATTAATAAGGGGGGGTTAGATACACACACAGTTTTGATTGGCAGGTTCAAAGGGCAGTGTGTAATTAGGACATTAAGCTGAAACGTGTTTGAATTTTGCGAGTTATTTATTAGAATTAAAAACCAAGGGAAAGGCGACATCATTGCAGTCGGCAGCAGCAGGCAGAGATTGTGCGTTCAGGTGAATTCATGGCTGGAATTAATTGGATTTTGTTGTTCTCTGGCTAAACACGACTCTTTGCTTGATTGACTTGTGAGAGGAAACATACATGCATACATTGAAGTAGATTAGAAGACACTGCGGTGTTCACATGATTGTTACTCATGGATTCATGCAGATTTCAGTCTGATTGTGTTATTTAGAGACGTTTGAATCAAGCTGTGACTCTTCATCGGGCCAGACAGCAACACACTCTAAGTAACCTCTTCTGCCGTGTTGCAACATAAACCCACTTTTCCCAGCTATCACCTTGGTTGACAGACTCTCTGTTGCTTCTAAACACTTCTTTATCCGTTTAAACATCACACTCCTCACTTTGCTCCTGTGTGCCTTAGCGTCTTCTTCTCCTTCTTCTCCTTCTAGGTTTTGAAGCCATATTGTTCAAACTGTGCACATCTGTTTGCATCAGGTTTGGGATGTGTGTGCCCAGTGGGCCCTTTGACTTGGCACAAAGCTGTTGAGTGGGCGCTTCAGACCCTTGGCACTACAGGATGATCAAATATACATTACAGGGATTGCAGGCCTCCTCCGTATGAAAGCTCAGGCTCCTGTGTGTTAATTGCCAGCCTCACTGCGCTCTGTAATTTCATGCTTGACGCGAACATTTGTCATTCACGCTACAAAGGAAGTGGATAGAGTTTGTGTGCAGATGCGAGGAATGAGCACAGACACGCTTAAGGCTCATTGTTTTTGTTTTTTTACTTCACTATTTTTCACTGAGAAACACACAGAGTTTGACAAGGAACTAATCTGTTTAAGCTCTTTTACGCTCAGTCTTTATTTACACCGAACCAAATGCAAATCAGGCTCAGCCGGTGTGGCGTACAGGTCAGCCAGAGAGTTTAGGCTACCGCAAAGTGAAGAGAAGACAAAGAAGAAGAAGTAAACAAGCTGCTAATTATATACGGGGAAGTGAAAGTGAGTAGAAAAACAATTAAGCACTGAGTGTTTGTGCTTCACTGCTATATTTGTAATCAGATCTCTACTCACATGGAGCAATTGTTGATTATTTTCTACAATTACAAGCAAAATAAAATGAAAATGAAATGAAAATCGAAGCAACTATCCGATGTAAATGGAACGTATCAGACAGCCTTGGTTTTTATGATGATCTGGACTTTAGGGGCCTCAAAACAATACACACAGTTCTGAAAACGGTCTGGATAACGACCCCTCTGGCCAGGGAGTCGTTTAGGGCCAAATTGCTGCTTGTGTTGGTCTTTAGTCTGTAATTAGGTCAGAATGCAAATGCCGGTCGTGTGATGTGGACCCGTGAGAACCGGCTCAGTGTTCAGAGTGTAACCATGTGTGTCAGAGTGACTCATCGGGCGCCTCCAGTGCTGTTGAGCTGCGAGCGAGAGAGAGAGGAGAGGAACGGCAGACAAACTCATTCACAACATTGCGCTCTTATCAAAACATGTTCATTGCACTGTAATGCCACGCCCCGGTTAAGCGGCGTTGAGTTCCTGGCTGCAATTGTGCGGTGCCACGGCCTGAGCGCTGCTGCGTGAGGATCGGGGCGTCACAATGAGCCTGCTGGGGGTCTCATCCATCCCATCCCACCTTCATTTCGTTCTCCTGCCTTCCACGCCCCCCCCCCCCCCCCCCCCCCCCCCCCCCCCACTCCCCCTCGATCTCCTCTGTCGTTCCTCTGCCTTCTTTTCTCTCTCTAACTATTGATCATTAGCCGGTGTTGGAAAGAGAGAGAGGGGTGTAATTAAGGAGCCAGACGGGTCTGTCAATTCTGTTCAGTGCTGCATGGCGAGCACCAGACCAGGCGATGGCCCTAATAGGGCTTCACACTGTAAACAACACGCACACCTGGACAGCAGCAGGGCCCCGGGGAGACGCAGAGGATAGACACCGTCCACAAGTTAGCACAGATAAAAAGAGGAAGTTTTTCCACCAAGGATGAAGTTTGTGTGGATGTGTGTGTGTGTGTAGAGACGGAGACGAAGGAATCTGCACGGCTTCCATACGTGTTCAAACTGTGATCCTGCTCTGAGGGAAAACAGCATGGATCACATTTTCATGTTACAGTTTGTTGTTCTGTCAGACTTCTGCAGGTGCATTACATCACCTGCTGCTCTTCCTCTCATCAAGCTGATTCAGCAAATGTCTTGACCTCAGTATTTTGGCTTTCTAGTGGAAAAATGATTTAAGCGCATAAAGTCAGTCAGTAAAGGATGCTTTGTGCTCTTGCGTGGTTATTTTAGTGTTTTCCAAATTCACAGGGTTAATATTTCCCGAAAGTCAGTCGACATCACAGGTCAACTCCAACTTTAAAGCCCTGGATCTGAAAATGAATACGTGGGCAGACAGAAGCGCATAATGTTAGGGTCGTATTCATCTTACTCCTGTTGCAGTGCAGACAGAGCTCACACACACACACACACACACACACACACACACACACACACACACACACACACACACAGATTGAGAGCTAGTGTGTCCAGCAGCCTTGTGCTCAGACTCCCTGCTCGCTCACATTCTGCCCCCCCCACCCCCCCCGTACCGGCGCGACTCCAAATGCTGATCCCAGGCTTTGATCGATAAAACTATCAAAACATCTCAACCGCTGCCCTCTTGTTAACTCTGTGTGTCTCTTGTCTCTCCTCCAGAGAAAGTCAGTATGCTGTCGGCATTGATCGCTCCCTTCAAGTACATAAGCCCGGGGACCAGCAGCACAGAGGACGAGGACAGTTTAAGTAAGCTGCCGCCTCTGTTCTCTCTCTCTCTCTCTGTCTCACTATTCTGCAGCGGCCTGATGATCTGAGTGCCACCAGCAGGATGAATTATTTGGAGAGACGGGGAAATCTGATGGCTCCCTGCTTTCCCTTTGTCTTCTAATTGTTACTGTTTGTGCAGGGAGCCATCAAATATTAATTGTGAGTGTTTGTGATGAATAAGACACGACGGTACACAGGTACACAGGTACACACACACACTGATATCTGCACTTTCTACCTGACGCTGAACTGATGCCGTTTCATCGTTAACATTCCTGTGTCAGAATCTGAGCCCCTTATTTTTGTTCATTTCCCATCAGAAATGCAGTTTTGCCGCCACTTGCCTCATAACTAAGTTTGAAGAGTGTGTCACAGCTGTTCAGACTTTGCCCTCTCGGAGGATCAGAGTGTGAAATAAAGCAGGCGACACACACACACACACACACACATTTCTCCCACTGTCTGCCACCCCTCCATTACAGATGGGATGGGTGCTTTGCGTCGGCCACAGGGACGAACGTTTCCCACTCACACCACAGATTCAGAAGCAATTTGGAGGCAGATTACTGAATGATTTGGCAGATAACATCTTCATTTTTAGAGGATTTGTATTTGTATTTTAAAACACTTAGAGGCGACGGACCCCTGTGGCATGAAGAGGCTCGGCTCAGAGACGCAGATTTGTTCATTATGCTTTCATTGTGTATCAAGTGGCTCAATCTGCCTGAGGGAGATTTTCTCTTGATTCATTTTTGTTCTGGCAGGATCAATGTGAAGGCAGCACAGTAATGACGGCGTTTAGATCTTACATCTCTGAATTACATTGTTGTTGTCTTCCTCTCAGGTACCAGCAGCGCCGAGGTGAAAGAGAACCGCAATATTGGCAACTTAGAGGATCGCTCCATCGGTCCTGCTGAGTGCCAGTCGCTCTTCTGCTCGGACTCTGCCAGGGGCGGGACTTCTGGTTTGAAGAGGAAGCGGCCGCTAGAGGAAGACAACAATGGCCACATGTGTCAGCTTCGTCTCATCTATAAGAAGCTGTCCTGGTCTGAGGCGCCGAAGAACGCTTTGGTGCAGCTGAATGAGCTCCGGCCCGGCCTGGAGTACCGCATGGTATCTCAGACCGGACCCGTCCACGCTCCCATCTTCTCCATAGCAGTGGAGGTTAACGGGCTGACCTTTGAGGGGACGGGTCCCACCAAAAAGAAAGCCAAGATGAGGGCGGCTGAACTGGCCCTCAAGTCCTTCATCCAGTTCCCCAATGCTCCTCAGGCCCACCTGGCCATGGGGAACATCTCTAACCCCTCCGCTGACTTCACCTCAGACCAGGCAGACTTCCCCGACACACTCTTCAAGGAGTTCGAGGCTTCTCCGTGCTCCGACGGCCTGTCGCTCTGCACCTCAGCAGCTGAGAGTGAGCTGCTATCCAGCGAGCTTCTGAGACACGGACGCCTGCTCCGCCACACCCTGGACCTGATGGTGCAGGCCCAGCAGAGGCTGGGCGGCATCGTCCCAGAGCCCGAAGCCCCTAAGAGCCCTGTGGCGTTGCTCAACGAGCTCCGGCCCGGACTGAGGTACGCCTGCCTGTCGGAGCGAGCCGAGGGCCGGCGACTCCGCAGCTTCGTGATGGCGGTGCGCGTGGACGGGCGGATATTCGAGGGCAGCGGGCGGAGCAAGAAGCTGGCCAAGACTCACGCGGCCCAGTGCGCTCTTCAAGCCCTGTTCGACATCCGGACGGCTCCTGAAGGGAGGACGGGCCTCAAAGCCAGCAGGAAGAGCTGCCCTCATTTACCCCAGGTGAGCTCACACACATCCACTGCCTGGATTCAGCTAAGCTTCTTTGGCAGCCACTCCACTTCCTACAGGGGCCTGTAATGACCAAAACAGCAGGCATGCGGCGGAAAGCCTAACACTTCCCAACAAGTAATTAAGGAGGGAAGGGGATAGGGGGCTAGGAAGGGCAGAGGATGAGAAGAGGAACAGTGGAGGCTCTGATAAATGATAAGTGTAGGGAACAAGGCCTTTATCTGCAAGGAAGAGGAGTCACATAATGTACGGAGAGAGTGTGTGTGTGTGTCTGTGTGTCTGTGTGTTTGTGTTGCAAGGTTTGATTCCTGGGTAAACAATATCTGTTCCCTGATCTATGAATAAGAGCATGTAAACAAAGCTAATTATTGCCTGTGTGCGTCTGACACAAGCAGAATGAGCCCTGTGTGTTTGTAGAGCTGTAATTGGGAGAGTTTGCAAAAACCTCTCGTTTCCTCGCGTGCGGCATCAGAGTGTCTACAAACATGAATTCAATCTGTGGGAATGGAGATGGAAAAGCAAAGAGCAAATCGACAAACACACACACACACACACACACACACACACACACACACAGCACCGAGCCTAATCCCGTGCTCATTTACCCAAATATGTAAACAGCAATCAGAGCGAGGAAACTAGTTTTTCAGAAACTTCAGCGGGAATTGGAGAGCCTGAAGACACGGCGGGCGGCTGGATCGGCTGCCACTTGTTGACAGCAATTTAAAAACTTCATTTCTGCTGCAGAATTTCCTCCAGAATCCAAACCGAGCAGATAGTCACGCCGCTTTATTCAGCCGCTGCCTATTTCAACCTGTTTGTCTGTCTGGAGGATGACATCACATCAGGAGGAGCAGGTCGTCGGGGTATTGCAACTAAATGAGTCTCTTTTAATATCGTAACGCAACATAACACAATAATGTGTAACGCACTGGACAGGGTTTTATTGAGGCGAACAATTAAAGCGTTCACATTGGAATCCTCCTCCTCCCTCCCTCCTCCCTCCCTCCCTCCCTCCCTCCTCCTCCCCTGGCGTGTTGACAGACTCCTCCGTGTTATTCTCCCGCTCAGACTCCAGGGTTTGTGTCATATTAACCTTCTTTTCCAGCCTGAAAAATAAAGCGAGGCGAGTGTCCTTCCCCAGAGCATGACATCAACCCAACAAACCTGCACATTTGCCTGGGAGAAAGTTTCTCTCTTTCTCCCCGCTGCCACGCTGTCTAAAAGGATTTTAAGAGGATTTGCTGCACCCGTTTAGTTCCAGAAAGCTCTCGCTTGTGGAATTTCTTGAAAGTCAGCCGTGCCGACTGCCAGACAGAGGAGGCATTTTATCCTCAGCGGCAAAGGACAAAAGCACACATATGCACGCAGGAGTAAGCACACGGGGACGGTGTGTGTTTGTGTGTGTGCTGTGTGTTAACGTGTTAGTTAACTCATACCGCTGTGTCTTAAATCTGCGTGTACATGTGTGTGTGTGACGCTGCGGGCCAAACACTGATTACAAGGGCAGGAGTTGATTGCGCCCGAGTTGCGAAAGCGCGGCGCGGTTGCCAACTGTAGCCTGGGGGTAATGCATCGCTATGGTGACGTGCCAGACTCGGTGTGCCAGCTCGGCTCGGGTTCTCTTTCCCCCCCTGAATTCCCTGCAGGCTCTACCTGTCGCAGGATAAAGATACAAAGCGTGTCTAACATTCACACTGTGTGAAGCGTCGGGCTGCCGCCGCCTGTGCCTTACTGACATCAAAGTTATGCTGCTGTGGATAAACACAATGGAACAGCTGATATCCACACGCTGCATAGTAAGATGTCACTGTGCGGCGCCGTGCAAGCAGCGGTTCTCAAACTGTGGGGTGTGTACCACCAGTGGTACATTCATACGTGTCTCAGCTCCAGTCTGAGCATCGTAGATTTGCTCATGAGCCGCAGCAGGAGATGAAGCGACTGGAAAAGTTCTGTTTCCCTGCTTCAACTCTATAAATTCTCCTTAAAATGGAGGCTCATCATCTTGTAAACGTCCACCACAAAGTTGTGTTGAAATGAGGGAAGTTGTGCGGAGATACAGTGAGAGAGAAAAGAGAGAAAGTATAATAACAGGTGAGGTTTCAGAAGAGAGAGCTGCATGAAGGAAGGGAATGAGAGGAATCTAAGGTAGAGGGATGAGACTGAGGGAAGAGGTGATGAGATGATAGAAGCAACGCTGACCTTTTTACAATATTGCTCTGCAGAGTGAGCAGGGAAGCATGAGGAATCTTATCAGCCCTCCAAACTTGAGCCGAGCCGCACCGTTGAAGCCTCAGCGCTCCGCGATCCGGCTCCCCTGCGAAAAACAGAGAAGCTAACTAGAAGCCGCACGCTGCCGTATTCAGCTCGGACCCTCGGTGGCTCCAGGCGCATAATAAGGGCCGACGCAGACAGATTGACAAGACAAGCGTGTGAGTGACATCGCCTCACTGGAACAGCACCCCCCCCCCCCACTGTAATATGGCCTGGATTCTCACTCCCACACACACACACTCGTCTGTGGGAAGGGACTCCAGCTTTCACACTGGAAGTACAGTTCAGTCTGAGGAAGTGACCACAAAGGAGAGTTAGGTAGTTAGAAAGTTAGAAAGTTGGCAACGTCCTGGCTACAAATCCAGTTTGTGTGTGTTTGCAGAGGCCGCGTTCGCATCGAAGTGCAGTTTGATCATAAATCAGCTGTTAGGAAGCAGTTCATGAACACACTGGCAGCCCTGTGAGTGTGTGTGAGTGTGTAAACCTGCGTGAGAGAGTGCAGAAAGTGGCGTTGTAGTCCTGACACACATATTACCAAGTGGAATGATTGCGCCACTGTACGCCGCCTTGATTGGCCACTTAATCTCCCCTCGCTGTGACAACGCTGCGCTGCGGTGTTGGCAAGTCGACTGAGCGTGAGCCGCGGTGTGTGTGTGTGTGTGTGTGTGTGTGTGTAGCCTGGGGGAAGCGGAGAGTCAGCAGGTCTAGATGAAGGACAGTACAGAGGTCAGTGGTCAGGACGCTGCACTCTGCCACCTTGGATTAAGATCCATTTGAATAGGGAAATGTGCTCGGTGGCAGGGCGGAATGGAAATGAGGGTTAATGGAGGGGAGAAAGTATGAGAAGGCATACGGGACAAAGTGCTGATCAGAAAGTGACTCTATCTCTGTTTGGCAATTACAAACATCGGAAAAGCAAAGCACAATATTTACACTTTTCATCTTATCAGCCGGGATCAAATTGGAGTGTGTATTTGTCTTTAATGCGCTCCAGTATCGTTCCATTTAGTCGTCTGTAAACGCCGAACCTCACAGATAGAGAGAGAGAGAGAGAGAGAGGACGCCGACTCGCCCGCCGCTGGAGTCATTTCCCTGCAGCCGCGTCGCAAATTGAATATGATTTGAGACACGTGAAGGTGACCCTGTCAGCCGCAGAGCCGCTCGCAGATTGTTTTCTTTGTTTAATCTCTCCCACTTCTAATCTGTCTCAATATAAACAGCTGTGACAGGATGATCATTAATTAATATTGCCACAACAAATTAGCGACAGCGATCGCGCGGCCAAGCACCCTGTCTAAGATAGAAATTTACCAAGTGAGGGGGGGGGGGGGGAGAGAGAGAGAGAGAGAGAGAGAGAGAGAGGGAAGGAGAAAGAGAGAGAGGAAGGTGTGAACAACACATTAGAGAGGAGTTGATTAACAGCTTTGGAGACCTTGCAGACAGTGTTACAGCCTCAGCATTTGGGCAGTCATGGTGATGCACACACACACACACACACACACACACACACTATCAGACAGCCACCACAGCAGATTTTACACACAGATCAGCAGTGATTATCACCATTAGAGCCACAGTGCAAATAGCTGCGGCCATGATGAAACAGCTGGATTCATTATTTTCCTCTGCTGCGTTTAAATGAATCTAAGGAAAGCAGGAGAAGGTTAAAGTGGACGGATGTGAGATTCTGTCACACTGGACACCTGGTTTTTGTCGGCTCCTTAACATAAAGCTGTCCAATCAGAGCAGAGGACGCTTTTCAGAAGGCGGCCTTAAAGAGACAGTACTTAATAATGTTTAAATGGATTTGATTGGAGGAAAATTGTGCGTGTCCCCTTTAAGGAGACCAGTAGATCCTGCATTTGTTCCTGTATTCTTAAACGGGCCCTGACCTCTGACCCCAGCACAGGAACAAGCAAGTAGGGAATTCCCCCAGGCCTTCCATGAAGCATCCCATTATAATGTGTCAGAATGCTAAAGCCACACATGCATAAGTGATCAGCCGCTGCACTGTCACTCTGTGTAATGATGGCCTTTTTACCAGCCGCTTACCTCATCATCTGGTATTTAAAGAAGAAGCTGCATGGAAGAGTGGAGATTTGTGTGTGAAATTACCCAACAACAATGTGTTCCCTTCCTAATAGGACTCCCCCCCCTCCCTCCCCCCCATAGAAGGAAAGGTTAGCATCATCCCCAGCTGTCTAATAGTTATGCAAAGTGTGACCTATGAGAATCTAATGCACCGCGTCAGCATGCAGCTTTGAGGGGAAAATCCCTGAGCAAGGAGGAAGTGGAATGGGGTTGGGCTGGGTCAAGTCACCTCACATATAGAGTGGAACGCCCCTGTAATCTGTTCCAAAGAGGCCCGGCGCTCCCGTCAGCACCTCCGCTCCCGCCGCTGTGCCACCAAGTCCTCATTGTTTGTCAGTCCTCGGTTCCATCCGTCACTTTTCCCTCCTCCTCCTCCTCCTCTCTCCTCCGCAGCCCCGAGCTGTGTGTGAGAGCAGAGCCATAATCGTTTCTGAAGAACCTCTCACACTTCATTAAAAGCATAATCAAGTTCATTACAATTTCATAGGCGTTCAGGTACCAAATGGCTTCCGATAAATCAGGGCTATTGGTCCTGTGTGGCTGGCATGTGTAGGTTTATCTCTGGCTCTCAGGCAGGAGGGGAGAGGAGAGGAGGAGAAGGGAGGGGAGGGGAGGAGAAGGGGGGAGAGGAGAGGGAAGGAGGGGAGGAGAGGGGAGTCTAGTGGAGGAGAGGAGAGGAGGAAGGGCGGAGAGGTGTGGAGAGGAGAGACGGACGGGGAGGAGAGAGGACAGAAGAGGAGGGGAGGAGAAGGGAGGACAGGATAGGGGAGGAGGGGGGGGGAAGAGAGAATGGTAGAGAGGAGAGGAGAGGTCGGGCCTTTGGGTGACCTTCCAGTCTGGATCAGTCGCCCGTGACGACATAAACATTGAATAAAGACACTGAGGCAGCTGAGGAGTGTGAACCCAACACAGCCTCATACATGTATGTGGACCAACAGAGCTGCTAGTTCCATGGAAAAAAATAAGAATAAGTGTGATTGTTCTCCCTCTTCATCCTGAGGAGGTGAAGCTCCTCACCCTTATGAGAATCTGAGAAAAGCCAACTGAGCTGATCTTGTTATTAAAAAGCCAATATCAGGCCTGTGTGCTCCATATCCATAAATCAGACTATAGGAGCCTTTCTGAGCACACACACACACACACACACACATCCCTTGATAGCGATCGGCCCTCTCCACCCACTCACATGCCTGGGTGAGCAGTTGGACCCAGTGGGGCCCCCCTAACCCTCTGTGGACCCCCCCCTCCCCCCGGCTCTGTATGGCCGTCACGCTCTGATCCACTCTGGGATGGAACGAGAGCACAGGTCTGCTTCTTTTTTTTTCTGAGGCTGTTAACATTCTCAGGTAACTCAAACCTGGAAATGAAAGCAGCTTCCATAAGTACAGAAGATCATCAAAGGTAGAAACTGGACCATCCAGACGTTTAAAAGCCGTAGAATGTGAGGGATGAACCTGTAAATGTAAGAGTGTGTGTTATTCAGCGTCGGCAACATGAAAGTGTGGAATCAATTTCCGAGCTCTTTTTTTTGTTGCATAAGCGTAATAAAGACTGTCTGTTTGTTATTTCCTGGCTCATATTTGTGTTGTTGTGCTCTTATCTGTGTGCAGCTGTACATCAGTCTGGATGCTGCAGGAGACTCACAGGAGTTTAATTAGGAGAATACTGGGAATAAATGCAACGACGGTCATGCATTCTGCTGTTGACTAAATTACCCCTTAAGATAAAAAAAAACACACACAAACACATCTGTTACCCTCGTCCGCCTCTGTGGGACTTTACCTCTCCTCCCCTGGGACACACACAGAATGGGATAGGCTGGAATATGCTACGGTTTGTGTGTGTGTGAGGTGGATGGAGGATGAGAGGCAGGCGGAGGGGGGGAGTGAGGGAGGTGAGGATGGATGGATGGAGTGCAGGGGGGGGAGAGAGAGAGAGGAAAACCTCAGCGGAACAAAAGACCTTCAGGATTAATTAGGCGTCAGATTGGTTGCAGGGCATAGGAGGGAGAGAGAGAGAGAGAGAGAGAGACAGAGAGGGGGGAGTTTAGCATTCTGGGAAGACCTCTTGTCCTCAGCCCTCATATTTCAACCTGCCCGCCCGTGAGTAGAGCACAGCCAGCTAGTTAAGGCCTGGGCTGTGCCTGGAACCACTGTCCATCAGGTTATAGATGGAGCCGCTCGCCCCCCGTCTCCGTGTATTTTTATGTAATCCCACCGGGCAATATGAGGAAATGCAGAGGTCATATACGTAACACACAATGTTTACATGATGGCCCCGCACCCCCTCCCTCTCCACACACACACACACACACACACCCTGTGAATGTATTCAGGCGTGCGTGCATGCATATGTATGTGTGTGAAACAGGTGAAATACGGCCGAGTCCTGGCTCAGCAGCAGAGCGGCGTTTCTCCCAGCCCCGGCTCCTCGTCGTGATAGCTGAGCTCTGCCAAATTAGAAGAGTAGGAATACACTAAATAAATGCAGCTGAACTTTCACTGAACTCCGCTGGATTCTTGCGTTTGCGACTGTTTTTATTTTTTCCCCCCTCCCCTGAACATTTGCTTCTAGAAAAAAGCTGAATTGCTGATTCAGGTCACAGGCGTCACCTCTCAATTTCAGAGGCGGACCTGCATCTGCCTGTTAATACCGCCTCCGTTGTCATTGTCACAGCGGGGATGTTACCCCCGGCGACCTTTGATGGTTCCCGCTTCCTCGCCGATACAGGAAGCGGTGAACTCTGCGCACGGATTGCCATGAATCATCGCGTCTTCGCCCAGACGCCGACTCTTTCCCCCCGAAGAACGTCGCAGATCAAATAAGAGCCGATACCGCAGCCGCAGCAAATCATTTCCTCACCGAGTTTTCACACCATCACCGGGGCGCCGCAGTGTGAACTTCAGAACAAAGTCTCCACCAGCTAGATGGGCTGATTGAGCAGGGGAGCGGCTGCACGGAGCGGCGATAAAGCTTCGACCGAGATACGGAAGAAATCCAAAGCTCACAGCCTAAATAGGTATATATGTTTTAGTCAAAGGCTAAAAGGAAAGTTTCCCTCCCGGTGACTTTTAAGCTTTTTAGACTTAGAAACATTTGATGGAACACTTTTAGAGAAAGTGCTGCTTATATTCAGCCTACAGATGAATTACTCATAGTGGGAGAGCCGCCCTCATCCTTCTGTAGACATGTAACCGTCTGCTGAATGCACATATTTAGACTTTTAATACATTCTAGTGCTTTATCACCTGGTTGTGTGTGAGCGTGAACATGATAAATCCATCCCTGCCGCCCGGCCTCTCTGTGTCTCGATCCGTCTGAGTCTCAGGCTGCGTTGCACTCAGCTGTGCAGGATGATGAGCTAACACATCCCTGCTGATGGCCAAATGGAAACACACTGTCTCACTAGAGGAGACTAGAGGCTCAAACACACAAGTGCACTCCTAACATGCTGCATGGCACTGGTGTGTGTGTGACGTGGCTTTGTTTTCTTTGGAGAATAGAGACTTTTGTCCGCCTGTGTCGGCTGAAAATTAAGCTTCCACCAATCTGAAACAAATGAATCGCAAAGAAAGAAGAGGAAGGAACTAAAAAAAGACAAGATAGAGGGGATATAAAGAAAAGGGGACGCAGCCCGTGATCATCCTCCCTGCCTGTGCAGCTAAACTGAGGTGGACTTAATCTTGTGGTGGGTTGTGGTCAGTGTCATGAGGCGGCAGGACTAAAATAGAAAGCACTTAACCTGGAAGTATCCCGAGCAGCATTACACGCTTCCTCAGCCCGGCTCCTTGCTCGCTCCTCATTTGAATCGCTGTGATGATTACAGACAGCCATATCATTCCCGCCACACACACCCATATGTCGAGCGACAACTCCTGAGGGACCACACTGTTGTCTAATATCTAAAATAACACCGTAGCTCACGCACGTTTGTCCCAGAATAGAATGGCTCATGTCAAACTAACTTCCCACTCCGTCTGTCACAGTCACATGCGTTGTTCCTGACACACAAAGCTCCGCCCCAAAGCTCTGGCAAAGCTCTTCTCTCTTATCTTATGATTTCATTTTCAGAATTTAAAACATGAAATTGACAAAAGCGCGCTTAATTCTGTGCTGTGTGTCAATTTTATCTCTTTGTTTTTATCTTTGACTCTCTCCAGGAAATGTAATAAGAGCTGTGACCCTGTGGGCTGATTTACATCGTGTCTAAGTCTTCATCCATGAACACACACACACAGCGTATCCTCACACTGCTCTCTCGCACATGCATACTTAACACGAGCTGCAGCTTTTCACCTTTTCTTCCGCCTTTCCATTCCCGTTTCCATTCTTCTCTCTTGACACTCACCCACATGTTAAACATCTTCCTTCATAGAAACACATTACAAAACACATTTAATAAAAAGAAGAATGAGATAAAACCGACATTTACACACACACACACACACACACACACACACACACACACACACACACACACACACAGATGCAGTGCTCACAGAAAAGCTAAAGACCTTAAATGTTTTATTTGCCTTTTTTTTTGTAAAACTAAAATCAATACTACTGTTGCCGGGCTGCAGGACGTTTGTGTGTGTGTGTGTGTGTGTGTGTGTGTGTGAGAGAGTGAGTGAAAGGTCTGGTGGAAAGGAAAAGAAAAGGTGACAAAAGAGAGCATTGAGCATTTGTTACAGCGTATCTGGCATTCTGCTTACTCCGCAAACGCCACGTGATGGATTCTTAGTAAATGTTAAAAGAGCAGAGGCCACACACTGATTCCTCTGGCTCGCTCCAAAGGCTCGCTCACCTGGCTATTTGCATTCATTTCATCCGCCGGCTGTGAAATGCATATTATATTGTGTTGCATAGGTAGCCCTGTGTGTGTGTGTGTGTGTTGGCAGGGATCACGCACTGTTTAAGCCTCTCTCTTCTGTCGGGAGATGTTTTTCTATAGCAAACTGCATTCATCAGCACAGAAAAGAGCATGGCCATTATTTCTCCAAAGGGCAGCCATAAAGTGATGGCAAATAGCGGGCAGATAAATATATCACTGTTGTTGGGCGACAACCTTGTATCTACAAAATGTCAAGTGAGAAGTCTTTATTGCTTTGAGTCCGTGCGTTCAATCTGTTGGGCGCTTTGAAAGGTTTTCATGAGAGCTCATGTATAGAAAATGATCTTCACTTAACTGCGAGTGAAGACGTGAAAGAAATTTGACTCTCACACGTATAGAAATGTGTAAATTAAGACAAATCTATAGGAACTTAACTGCACAGACTGGGCAGGTGAGTAGGCAGGGAGCTCTTAAAGAGACAGTACCTAAAATAACCTGTTGGCCCCTGACATGAATCAGATTCAGACCTCAGTGTTCCTTATTCTGTCTGTGTCACTATAAGCACAAAGGAGGAGCAGGCAGGCGTCAATCAAGATGCAAAAATAGATTATGAGTACGAGAATACGGCTAAATCTCCTCTTCTAAGCTTTCCTGTTGTCCCTGTCCAGTGATCTCATGTTCATGTGGAGTTCTGGATGATTCCTCAGCCACACACCCTCATATAGTGGAGCAGAAGTGCATCAATATGGATATTTTCGCACATTAAACACGGCGAAAGCTTCAAACCTCTACGAAGCGATAACATTAACAAGACTTAGCTGGGCTACGTGCGTCCGTTTGAAAAACAGCAGGTCATTAAATGCAACACAAAGTTTGCTAAGTGTGCAGGCTGGGCTTCATCATTCTCCCCAATCTCCCTCCTGTCACTCAGGCGGCCCCCAAACCTACACAGCACTGACATTTACCCATGATCCCTTGTTGACTGTTAGGGTTTTTTTTTTTTAAAAGCACCCAAAGCTATGAATCAAATGTCAGGCGTGGCACTGCGGTCGAACCATATCAATATGATGATGTATGGGCGGCCCGGGGCGTCCGGACACGACGCACACAGTCTGGACCACACACACTCCGTCACCGGGCTGCCGGAGGAACGACTCGCTCGGCTCTACGTGTTCTTACCTCAGGGTGGAGAGAGGAGAGAGAACGCCTCTACCTGTAGGTGTGATGATGATGAAGGTGTTGCTGATGTAGGAACATAGGAAGTGTGTGTGTCGTGATGAAATGCTGAATTGACAGACGCTTCAGTCAACATCACTTCTATCTTCTCTCCTTTTGGTGCAAATGGCTGCAAATGTGTGTGTGTGTGTAATGTTTGTGCGTTGGTATAAGCAACTCACTGTACAGTTCAATCCCTCACACACACACACACACACACTCTGCTTGACTGACGCATCCCAACTCATCAGCGTTTCCCCTCATCTTCATCTCAAATCTGCGCTCAGAGAGGAGAGAGGTGCTCGGTGACAGATGTTGACGGTTTCTGTTCAAAGGTTGCGGCTGCGGTTTGAAGTCTCGCTGATTGCCGGCGGTTTGAGCGCCGCTAAAGCACCGCCGCGCCGCCTTCAAGAGCGGCGGGGAGACGCTGGAGCCGGAGCCGCGTCTGGACCCGGGCTGACACCGGCTCCCTCCCTCCCTCGCACTTGAATGGCTCTTTCAAGACATGAAAGGCGACACGAGCCTTGTGTCATCGCTCCAAAGCTGCAGCTGCAGTCTCACCCCGTGTTCACACACCGCAAACACAGCTTTGTTGCCGTCATTATTAATTTTAGGGCTCTCAAAACACTCCAGTCTGCTCTGACAGGCATCAGATGACATGGAAGTGAGGCAGAAGGTCTCAATGGGGAGGATGATGGTGAAGTTAGAAAGTGTGTGTGTGGGTCTGGGTCTGGGTGTGTGTGTGTGTATCAGGCTAATTATGTGGCCTTTTATTAAGTTCCTCTCTGACCGAAGTGAATCTTCCTCTGTTAGAGTCTCAGATCGTCTTCTTATCTGTCAGACTGTGACCGTTCCTCTTTTGTGTAAACTCTGGAGCAGAACACGTGTCGGCTTCTTGTCGGCTCGTCTTCAGTGGCTGCCAACAGACAAGAGACGAGAATAAAGAGAGGAGAGAGACTAATTGCCATGGAGGTGTTCAGGGTGCGCTTGTTTCTTTTTGGTAATCAGCCCAAACATCGCTCACACTGCAAACAAACCAGGGCCAAGTGTTCTTAGATTCACTCTGGAGTCACAGTTTGGTCTGAACATTCTGCTCAGCTGGAATTTATGGAGGCAGTTTATCATCTCTCTCTCTCTCTCTCTCTCTCTCTCTCTCCCCCCTCTCTGCTGAATCATACACAGATTAATGGCAGTTGTGTGAGCCGGCCCTCTGGGGCCTTTGGAGTGTCCTCCTCTCCTCCTCCTCCTCCTCCTCCTCTCCTCCATCCTCCCTTACTCAACTAGATGATAGACTCTTGTTAAATCCTCATCGCTGACCCTCTCATTTCCTCTTCTGTCATGATCTGCCCCCTTTTCCTCGTGTCCTCTGCCTCTCTAAGTGACTCCCTGCCTGTCTCCTCTCTCTCTCTCTCTCTCTCTCTCTCCCCCCCTCTCTCTCTCTCCCCCTCTTTCTCTCTCTCTCTTCTCTCCATCCCTCTGAGGGGTAGGTCATGTTATCTTTTCACAGGAGTCCCTCTGCTGGCCTTTGGTGCATAATGTATAAAACCAGCAGTGTGTGTTTTACACTGTGCCTGACATTATGAAGTCATTTCAGGCGTATCTCTGCTTTTATGTCCACTGTGAGGTTAATCTGAGGGATTTAAACCAAATGACTCAGATGCAAACTCACTGATGTCACCGTTAGTCCTCCTGTCCTTCTCTGTCAGCTTACAGTCACATGTGCATATTTAAAGGACAAATCACACAGATCTTCTTGTTATTATTGCCATTTTGGGCTCTAGTTTTAAACTTTGCAGAACTTTAATATGCAACAGAACCTCCCTACCCTCCCTTGCTTCAACACAGCTGTTCAAACTGAGTGAAAACAGGCATGTCTGTCTCTCATCGCAACCGTTGTGAGCCTAAATTTCTTCATTATCTGTCGAACATGATCAAATTCAACACACACTCTTATTCCACTATGGATCTGAATGTGTGTGTGTGAGCCATGAGCAGGTGAGGTAAGATGTGAGGTGTGAAGCTCAAACACACATTTGAAAGGGCAGGAGGCCCCGGGGAGCCGGGGAAAGAGGATTTTATAAAATAATTGACACGGCGTGTAGCAGCGGACAGACAGAGAAGTGAGATCACTTTCCTTAAATCAAACTGAGATGGATTCATTATTGATGAATCAAAGCTACAGGTCTAAGATGAGATGAGATATGAATCTTTGAACTCTGAAATATAACACTAGACTGTATCCAATTAGCATCTTAGTCAAGTTAAACAGATTTGCTCTTTAATCCAGAGAGTCAAAGAAATCAAATATGTCTCATGTTCATATTTACACAGTTTCTGATTTGGCCTCAAACATTTTGATCTCTTTACATTTTCATATTTAAATTGACTTCAGATTGGTTCTTTCACAATATTGTGCTCGTGTTCCATGTTTCCACTGCACTTTGTATGGTGGCCCATAGGGGGGCCCACAGGGGGGCCCATAGGGGCCCCCCTGTGGGGGCCCCTATGGGCTTTAGATGGGACTTAAACATTTAAATACAGTTTCTGCTTTAGTTGTTGTTACTGTGCTGTTCAGAGTTTGGGATATTTTTTAGTTTCACATAGTATAATAAAGTTTCAAAATAAGCACAAGCAGCTACATTAATATTTAAACGACATGTGAACAGTGTGAACAGTGTGAATAGTACACAGTCAATGTATATATACTGTATATATATATTAAGTAGCAGAGAAGTCTTTATTTGTCGGTCTCCCAGCGCAGGGAGCCGTCTGAGTGTGTTCTCTGCTGACAGGATGAAGCAGATGGCTTGTTTGTTTACATATGGAGTTGGATTTGAGGTCTCTTCCCTGACTTTTGCCCCCGACGGTGAAAATGTTTGTTGGGTCGAGACTCCGCTCCGACGCTTCTACACGCCCCCGGGCTAATGTTTCCAAATCTGCAGCCGAGTCAGCGACGACTCGGCGGAATGATCACCGTGACAATGCTGCTGTCTTTTTAGAGGCAGAGCTCTCCAGCCAACCAAACAAAGAGCCGTCAGGAGATAGTGTGTGTGTGTGTGTGTGTGTGTGTGTGAGGGTTATCTGGCATGCAAGCTTTCCAGGTTACAATCACACCAACCATGGCGCCACAGATGGGCTTTGCCCCCATCGTGGCTGTGCTTGTTTGATCAGATGAAGAGAATTTAGATTGATAATGAGTTTTGGAGTCGCTCGTGCTTAACGTGTGTGTTTGGGCTCTGGTTATGATTCAGTGGCTTTGCTGTGGTTTTGGCTTGGATGCTGGTGGTCTCATTCCCCCCCAAATTAATGTTTGGATTTAGGTTTAAGGGCATCAGTGGCTTGGAGCAGATGTAACCAATCAGAGGAGTCACAGCATTAACGGGCACCAAGGTTTGGATTGGACTGGGCTCTGCTCTTTAAGGATAACATACATCAACTTTTTTTTTTTTTTTTGTTTTTTTACAAATCTCAGCTTCACAGTCATTACAGTCTTTTTGTAATAAAACAGAAACCACATGTTCCCATCTCCAGCAGAGATAAGAGAGATGATTCTGGCCTTTTCCTGTTCTGTCAGCCTCTGAGAGATACCAGGTGACAAGCTGACCGAGGACTCTGCTGCGTTCTGTCTCCTCTACATGATTGGAGATAAGATTCCCACACCGGGACATCAGGCATCGTGCTATTGTACTCACTCACCTCTGTTGTTGCAGAATTTGGTTTGTCTGGTTTTTAAAATCTAGTCAGAGCCCAAATATGAACAGGAAACTCTCATTGTTGTACGACTCAGAGTGTGTTTCTGCGTTGTAGCCGTGGCTCCTCTCATGGTTTCTGTGCCGTAGGGAGCGATTGCGTCCCCATGAGATAGAATGATTAACTTCTATGTTTAGCATCGTTGGTGTCCTTGTTTTTTGGATGAGGTCGTCGTTCTGGCGGTGTGCGGTCTGTGACTCTGGTCCTTAGCGCTCATGCACCAGGCTTCTCGTCTTGGTTTCCACCTTTTTTCCAGACTAATGAGGAAGCTCTGCTTGAGCTCCGCTTTGCTGCCGGAAACCCGCGGCGCAACATCCCATCTCTCCGCCTCGCCCCAAACCGGGGGGAGAGAAGGTGGGCCCGGCTTTGGAAAATCCAGATCAATTGCACAATCACTGTCGCTGGCTCGCTCTCCTCCGCTCCTTCATCTGCCTTTGTTCTCCTTCGCTAACATCAAGCATGTGGTTTGAAAGGAAAAACCTCTTGTTATGATGATGGCGGCGGCGGCGGCATGGTGCGGCCCCGGCTGCCTGATATGACTGACAAGGCCCTGCTGTTAAGGCAAAAAGCTTGACACACACACACATTCACACACACACACACACACACACACACACACACACACACACACACACACACACACACACACTGAGAGGAATCTGTTTCACAGGCTGCAAGGCCATCTGGCCATAACAGAAGAAAAGGTTGGATGTAGTTGGAGGCAAGGTGCACAGCAATCTCCAAATTTGTACACAGTTTGTTGAAGCTGCAGCTTGACACCAGGCTGCTTTCATAGTCAACACAGAGCAGAGGATGAACAAAGATCCAAGAGGCGGCGTGTCTGCGGTGTGTTCTTACTCCTGTGATACAGATCTGGAGGACGAGGGCGAGAGTGACGAGACGGAGCAAAAGATTTAGTAGTGAAGGCGGCGTTATGTGTCATACGGAGAACAAACAAGAAGAAATCTGTCTCCCCACCACGAGTCGAGCTGTTTGAGAATCTAAAAAGCCCCCAGAGGCAACGCTTCCACCAAATGAATAGATATCCATTTTCAAAAGCCTCGTGCTTGGCGGCAGGCGGAGTGAGGGGGGGGAGCGGCGGGGAGAGGGAGGGACGGGGGTGTGTGGGGGGAGGAGGGGGCGGTGTGGGGGAAGAGATACGGAGGCAGAGGGCAGACACTATTAAAACTCGGGAGAATAAATTGTTAAATACCTCTATAAAGAAATATAAGACATGGCCCCGTTTTTATGCTGCCTGGGCGGCTCTGCAGGCGGGTGATAAGGTGGTGAGGGCGGCGGGGCGGCGCATGTTTGTGTGTGTGCGAGTGTGTGCGTTTCGGATGAGGGTGGGGTAAAATCAAATCCACATTCCTCCTGTTACAGCAAACATACGCAGCAAAGTGACACACACACCATCCACACGGACGCCCAGGTGTTACACTTCATCAGCTTCAACCTTTCTGCACAATGTTTCACCAGATTAACCGAGGTGTACGTGTGTGTGTGTGTGTATGTGTGTGCATATAATCACTTTCATAAGGCCTTAAAATGTAATCAATGATCGATCTGGAGTCGTCAGTCGTCGTTTTCCTTTGGGGCGTCGATACTGCACAATAAATTATACGGTTTAAAAATGTTTTGTCCTGCAATGCACACACACACGGGCACTCACACACTCACACACACGTGCACACGCCATCACCTGAGCAGCATGCGCACACTTCTAGGTCAGGCAACAGCGGAGAAAATTTCCCCGTTGACATTTTGTGTTTCTGGCACAATATTGACTTCAGAGGCAGCAGGAGGATTGTTGGTGACATTCCACATTACCTTGGAGATGGAAGCTGAACTGTTTACGTGCACAACCCACATGGGGAGGGAAGGAGGGAGGAGGGAGGGAAAGAAGAAGGAGGGAGAGATGGCTAGAGTTTTAAAAATTAATTAAATGAGAGAAATAGGCCAGTAGAGGTTTTGAATCTGTAATATTTCTTGCATTTTGTGTTTTTGGCCTCAGTGTGGAACTGCAGCCACCTGGCAATCAATCCTGAGTGAGCTTTGGTTGAAGCTGAGCTGAGCTGAGCTGTTTGTGCCAACATGCTATAGATCTATAGATCCAGACGTGAGGCTCTGACTCACTGGTAGCTTCGTCATCCTTGCACATTGCTGCCCTCCCTCTCTCACAAAACAAGGGGGAGAGACTTGACAAAGGGTGAGGAAGAGGGTGAGGAGACAGGTTTGTACGAAGGAGGGCGAGAGCGGGGAGAGGAAGACTCACACTTAAAGATATGAGGAGGAGGAGGTGCAGGAAACAGGAACTGACGGGGGCGTGAGGAGGAGGAGGAGAGGGAGGATGAGAGTGTGACGGCTTAACAAAGGGAGAGGGGAGGAGGAGGAAGAGGAGGACAGAAAGCCGTGGTCTATTCCACCTTTGCTCCCAGCTGCCGCCTGCTCTCACCTCTGTAATGTCATGAATGAAAAGGCCTTTACGAGCGATGGAGGACTTGACTCCGGGTTCAGACTGTGACCGACACCAGCTGACGCCGCCGGGCCTCACAGGATTCTGTTAGAATTAATTGGATGTCACTTTCAAGTACAAGGGACAAGGGAGATTTTTACTCACATTCTCTGCTTTGGTTTGCCATAGAATGTTTTCCTTTAGACTTTAGGGAAAGAAAACAAACGGGTTAAAGATGGCGGCGCTGCTTTCAGAACAATTTATGGAAGATCTAAAATAACCTTCTGCACGAGGTCATAGTCTGCTGTTTATGATGCTGGCAGGCTTCACCTCCCCTGTGGGCATCGGCACACAATCCACTACTCTTAAGGTGACTCAGCTCAGTGAAGGTGACACACACACACACACACACACACACGCACACACACTGTGGCAGAAAACAAAGTGGACTGTTGTTAAAGCTGGTTTGCAGTCCGGTTTGGAAGCGTTGGCGTGTGTGTGTGGGTCCAGTTTATCCCTCTTCGATTCTAACTCAGCATCACATTGACTTGTATGCTGGGAGCAGACACACACACACACACACACACACTGGGCGGCAGCGGGGAGCTGGCACACGACATGAAACAAATCTTTGAAAGTTAAGTCAGCGGGGTAACGTCGCTTCTTTGGGACTTTCTCTCCACATGTTGTTGCCGTGGAAGCCATTGTTCTCGGTGGCAGCCTGTCATGTCCTGTGTGTGACTGTGTGTGACTGTGTGTGAGCAGCAGGTGACTCCTGAAATAGAGACTTTCTCCAACACGTCCACGTTTATTCCTATTGCATTCTCCAGTAATGCTACAGGCTGACACTGGTGTCAAAGCAGCAATATGGGCATGTGCATCCATTCACAATCACTCACACACACACACACGCACACACATGCACTCACATGCACTCACCACCCACCAACCTACAAGCTGTGAGCACCCCGAATGCCAGATCCAACTGTGAGAGAATTTCACAGCCCTGACGAGAGCTATAATGTGCAATATGCTCAGTAATTCACTCGCTCCGCGCCGTCTTCATCCGTAAAATCCCGCCGCTGTCTCTCGCTCGCTGCATGCGTTCGCTGGTCGCATCTGTTGATGGCCCTTTTAGCTTTTGGGGGCTCAATCAGTGGAGTCAGACCCACTCTGCTGCCACTCTGTTGCCGTCTCCCAGTGATCCGTCCGTGCTCTACAGTTGGCACGGAGGCCACTTGGAGTCTGAGCCCATAATTACCAGGAGAGGAGGGAGGAGCTTAATGAGGGGGGGGGGGGGGGACAGCTGGTGACCAGTATGGGCACGGCTTCAGGCTGCTGAGGAATTCTTGTTCGATTGGATGGAATGATGGAAAGTGCAGATTCCATAATTGGAGATTCATTGGTCAACATAAACTTTGACCTTTGACCCATTAGCAGTCTCTTGTTGTTGTTTCCAGATTCACTGTGCAGGAATCCGAGGCTTCCCAGTCTGACTGTAGGAAAATGACTGAGTGAGGACAGACTGGGCAGTAAACATTGTTATAGGGTTTGCATGGGCCAGTGTGACCTCTGACCTCTGAGCTGAACCTGGGCGTGTCTGTGGCGCTCATATGACAGCAGAGAGAGAGTTTCAGACTGAGTGTGAGATGAAGTGTGATCAATATGAAACTGAAAGCAGAGCCTGAGTTCAACAACATTTAAGAAGTTTTATAACATTTAATAGACTGTGTTTGTAGTGAATTTCTCTCTGTTTTTTGGTCCCAAGGCCACAAAGTAACAACAGCTGTATCGATCTCAGACATGCCGTTGTGCTCAGGGAGTTCTTCCCTGTGCACAGAAGAATCCTTCCATAAAGAATTCATGGTTTCTCACCTAAAATGACTCACAAAACGATTCTCTCTCTGTCAGACACACTTTATTTAATATTATATGTAAATATTTATCCTGTTTCTTGCTTAAAAGTGTAAAGGGACTTTGCTCCAGGTCCCACCCTCTGCTGTAACTCTGCTGTCTGCTTGTTATTGCTCCACTTCTCTGCAGCTAAATGACGCCTGTGGATTTGCACCTTAATGGATTTTCTTTTCCAGTGTAAATTAAGGGAGCCGTTGTGTTTTTCAGGACTTTGCAGATTCAGTATTCCACTTGGTGAGGGAGAAGTACCGGTTGCTGGTGGGCGGCTGCAGTCCTGTGCACGCTCCACACAAGTCCCTGGCAGGCATCGTAATGACCCGAGGTATGGCAAATTTCATTGACTTTTATATATCACTTTGAATTATTGAAGTGCTGCAATATAGAGAGCGAGCGAGGGAAGGGGAGAGAGAGAGAGAGGGGGGAGACAAGGAAAGAGAGAGAGAGAGAGAAGAGGAAGGGGGAAAGAATGTTAGATTGAGAAAGAAATGATAAACTGAGCGAGGGAGGGTGTTATGGAGGAGAGAGAGAGAGAGAGATGTCACTCCAGGTGTACCTTGCACTCCTGCAGCAGTGTGTATGCCTTCCTGATGAATTATTGACTATTCAGAGTCTCTGAGGAGAATGAGACATGGTGGTGAGTGTCAGTCATCCCGCTGCATGCTGGACTGGCTGTGCTCAGGAAGCTTTGACAGGAGTTCCAGACGCCACAGTGGGAATCTTAACTAGATCATGTGAAAAGTTAATCTGAAGCCCGACTGTGTGCCTGGCTGCAGGGAGCCTCACACTGCTGCTCCTCTACACCGCCAAACAATGACTCATTACAGAGCACACGCTTCTGGGATCATTGGTAATGTGTGTGTAGTGTGTGTGTGTGTGTGTGTGGTTATGTGAGGACACACGTAAGCACACACATACATAGACTCACTGGTTATCGGCACTGACTGAACCAAACTAAAACTGCAAAAGAAACGGGTGTGGCAGCATAACATTTTATTAAAAAGGAGAAGAAGAAATAGGAAGTTTGCTTTTAATTGAATGTGATAGAAAAATCAGGATTCTCTAATTTGTCTTTATGCAATCCATGCAGTCACCCGTTACAGACACACACACACACACAGACACACGCACGCACACACACGTTATCTCCCAGTGGGGCTGCAGGCTGTGGGGGGGGGGGGGGGGCAGGGGTCACTGAGGAAGGATGGGTATCGCCGGCGTCTCTTGGAGTGCGGCGGCTCATCAGCTCAGACTTCAGTGAGACCCGAGCTCATCCTGACCTAATCCAATCCCTCTCCTCTCCTCCGCCTCCCAGTAATTGCTTCTGTTTGTTTATTAATAGCACACGTTATCTTCAAAGATCCAGACGTAGGGCTGCCAAGTATTCTGCAGTGAGACGGCGGTGGCGGTGGCGGCGGTGGCCAGCATCGGCGTAGTCAGAAACCAAACTTGACAGGAACACTGGGGAGTCCTGTTCTGTGCCTCCTCCTCCTCGTCTCTCTCTCTCCCTCTCTGTATCTCTGCTTCAAGTTCCTGCCGCGAGAATATTAATCGGGGTCCGCCTTTGAAAAAAGCAGACAACCCCCTTCAGCCCATCCCTTCCCCCCCCAAACCCCTCTGCTGGATTCCAGCCGAGACATCAGAGCCCCGGCCCGAGCCAGATTAACCCTCGCCACCCGGGGAGAGTAGACCCAAGACGCCCGCCAAGCAAGCCGCCGTCAAATAGTGCAGGAAATCTGATTTGAATTGATGGGCGATATCTTTGGTTGTGTGGAGAGATAGTAAAGAGCGTTCAGACACATGAAACATCCGGAGCGTCCACAGGAACAAACTCCTAAAAGATTCCTGTTTGTTTGAAAGGCGTTTGTCAGAAGGGAACAATGGTTTTATTGAGCGGAGCGATGAGAGTCTGAGTGGGGATAAATACCACAGGGACTCAAAGGCAGAGATGAGAGCGCACGGGTTCAAACAAGTTTATTACAAATGACGCGTAAGCTACGGCTCTTAGTCTGCGTATCCACTTTCAAACGGGGGATTTTCCTTTACGCTTTATCTGCTTTTCCGGCTGTCACATATTTTAATGTTCCGTAATCGCATCCGACAACAAAACCGGCTCGCTAAGAGGAAGAAGAAGAAGTAAAATTAGCAGCGTGTTGCTGGGGGTTTTTGCTGGAACAGAGACAGATTCTGAAGAGCGGCGGTGGCGTCTCACAAAGAACGCCGTCATGCATTAACGTTCCCCGCCGCCTTTTTCTCCCCGCTCGGAGCTTAGAGAGATTCAACAGGCTGCTGCCGAGATTTAGTCTCGACTCAAGCAGCACATGCTGGAAGGACGCGCGGCGTAATCGGCCAACATCTTGCGCTGCACGGGAAAAACAACACACAAAAGATTGAGAGTGGGCTTTTATGGATCTGGAGCTAAATGGCATCTAAATGAGTTTACCCAAGGCTGACCTTTGGAGCTTGTTTGGTTTGGGAAGGAAATGTTTTAATGTCTGCTTTATGTTGCTCAGAGGTAATGGGTTGGCCGTTTTAGAGAAGCGGCTCCTGTTTGAGAGGAAAAGCCGCTCAGAATTCATCCTCCAGGTCTCTAAATTGACTGCGGTTTGCCTCGTGTGCAGTTCAGGGCCGTTTCGTTAAAGTGGATTTTCTGCTTTGACTCTCAATGTTCCTACTGTGAGGAAGTCGACTCTCATCCCTGAATCTTAGTCTTTCATTTGAACTTGGTGATCGTGTGTGTGTGTGTGTGTGTGTGTGTGTGTGTGTGTGTGTGTGTGTGTGTGTGTGTGTGTGTGTGTGTGTGTGTGTGTGTGTGTAGCAGTGCCAAGTGACAGCTATTAAGTCCCGTCTCTGTGTTTAGTGCAGCAGCGTTTACATTTCCCGCATGTTTACTTATTAACAATAATTTCTCTGACTGGTTTTCTGTTTTCACATTAGGTTTCCTCTCCTCTGAGATCATTGAATAGATTCTCACTCGATGCTAATCTCTGCACAGATTCTAATCATATTAATTAGAACAGTAATGGTGAAATCTGTGTGGCGGGAGGAGATCATATTTTTCCCATAATGCAGATGTGTTGTGATGTTCAGAGAGGCTGATAATGACACTGAGACAACTTATTTATAACTGAATAACAATTAGGCCCCCAGCTCTCCATTGATTCTAATCATCCTGGGTCACTTGTGTGTAAGAGAGAGAGGAGACCACCCACCAAAACACAAGACCCCCCCCCCTCCTTCCTCTCAGAGAAATGCAAATTGGCTCAGAACCCCGTCTGTGTGAACATACAGCGTAATCATAAGCAGCTCTGTGTAATGTACTGTGAGGAGGCCGGGTGCTGAGGCGCCATTTTGCCAACATGCAGGGCCGGGTCACTGTGATGCACCATTAAGCCCAAACACTGAGCACACACACACACACTGCAGAGAGGACGGATGGACAGACTGACAGGCAGGAAGTGTGTGTCCGGCTAATAGAGGTCTGGGATCTTAATCAAATGAGCATTCCTGGACTTCCTGAACGTGTCCGTATTGTTTTTAAATCAGTGGAGCCGTACAGATGTGTGTGTGTGTGTGTGTGAGTAAATAAGAGACGGTGTCATAACTCCATCGTCATCCCGTTTGTTGCCGTGGTGATTTCAGATACTGTACGTGTTTGTCTTTTTATTAGCGGCTGTTGACAGTTGCTGTGTGTTGGACGGGTTGAGTGCAGTTGCCACGGTGAATAGATGGGAGGTCTGTGATGTGACTCTTTTTGACAGAGCTTGTTCCCGGGGTGTGACACTCTTGTATCGCCGCTAATCAACAGATGTGTTTGTGTGTGTGTGTGTGTGTGTGTGTGTGTGTGTGCAGAGAGCCTGAGGCTGGATGCCGCCGTGCTCCCTCTGACCCTCGCTCTCTGTATTTCTATGATGCAGCTGATTATCCCCGATTTAAAAACAGAATCGCCTGTGGGGTCTCTCTCTCTCTCTTTTTCTCTCTTTCTCTTTGATTCATCTCTCGTCCTCCTCTTCCTCCTCTCCTCTCGCCTTTAAACTGAAGGCAACCTCAGTGCCAATTTCATGGCAGGGTAGCGAGCAGCGCAGCAGAAATTATCCACTGCAAAATTGATCTAAACAATCGCAAAGTGGAACGGCAAGGAAGAGGAGGAGGAGAATGAAATTGGGAGAGTGTGTTACCTTTTCTGAGCTCGCTCCACCGCTGACAAGGATTGGGAGTGTGTTTGCTAACAGGCAGTGCCCGACAGCTTAACTATATGCTATAGAGATTTCTCATGGTATCTTTGTGACACAGACGTACATACAGATAAAGTGTTTCCTGTGCAGTAACACTTTCAGTGAAGCTCAACCTCCTGTTTAAACCTTTACTTGTTGCTGTTAATCATCCATATTTTCTTGCCCTTTCCTTGCAAATGTAGTCTGGTAGTGGTTTAATGCCTACTGATCTTTTTTCTGTATTAGAAATATAGTTTTATATTACAGAAAGTATTATTGATGAACTCAGCAGATCCATTTATAATGAGAATTCACCTCTGCAGGTCTGATAGGAGTGAAGCGTGTGTGTAATGATTTATTACAGGAGGAGTTTACATCATGTGTTCATATGCGAGGCTGAGGAAAGGAGGTTTTTACAAATATATATACTCACAAAGTTCAGTCGATGATCAGAAATTGGCAACAATCATGAGTTCCACCAATCACACTCCAAAGCAGCTGCAGCCTCTGAAGTTCTGTTTGTGTTGAGCAGAGAAAGTAGACCCTTCTGACTCTTTTGTCACTCTAAAAGTCTTACAAGATGGCCCATAAGTAAAGGTTCTCCTCGGTTACCTTTCCAAACACTCTCCTGCTCTCCTCCCTGCACCACTAACTTCTCTCTCCTGCTGATGAAGTCCATAATTAGACTTTCTAAAGACGGATATTTTCAGTAGTTTGGAAAGAAAAGTTTGTACTCGTTCCACCTCTACATCCCACTTTCCTCTCTACTTTTCTATCTTCTTTCTTTCCCCAACTGCCCACGCTCACACACACACACCACACACATACACACATGCCTGCCTGGCCCCCCTCCCGCTCCTCTCTTCATCAGAGGAGGTGTCAGGACTCTGCAGCCACAGTGCCATCTGGGCAGAGGCTGATAAAAGCTCATGTGCTGGGCCGGCCATGCCTGCAGGTCTGCCAGGAGCCAGTGAAGCCTGACTTTCAGAGGCGATGGGAGAGATTTGCGACGGCCGTGGCATGCGGTTAAGCGTGCTAAGCCCTCCGCCCCCCCGCCTCTGTCTCTCTGTCAGTCATTCAGTCAGTCAGTCTGGGTCTCACATGGCTCTGTACCGGGGCTGAATCCTCACACAGAGGGAAAATCTGTTTTTCTCAAATGAAAACCAACAGGAGTCTGGCTGACTTTGGGGAGGGACGGCTCCTGTGATCTGTGTTATCTGTCAGATTGAGCTTTCTTATTCCACTTTCTTTACTATTTCTTCATTTTCTGTTGCGGTCTTTGTGTGAGAGGAGGAAACTCCTGCTCTGTCAGTTAGAGATCTGTGCCACCTCATCTTTTATCCACCGCCGCTCGCTGTTCCATCTCTCCTTTTATGTGACAAGTTTCAGTGGTGAAAACTTTGCGATACCTCAACGTGCCCCACTTCTGCCCTCCCCTGCTGCAGCACTGCTGCTCACACAGTGTGAAAACACTCCCAAAAAAGCTCCATCAGCATCTATGGCCTGCAGAACATTCAGACGTGTTACATGTTGGCACTGTGTGATAAAAGTAAAGGACCAATCAAAACAACTAAACCCTCCTTTGTGTCTGGATGCTCTTCTATAAATGTGAACCTCAATTTGGCAACTTTGTCAATGTTCAGCTTTGACTGATTAAATATTACACCACATCACTAACACACAGTCCTTTTAAACAAATCATAACAGATTCTCTTTCATCAGCTGCTTCTGCTTGAGTGATGCCACACACACTTTAGGAGCGTGTGTGTGTGCTGTAATATGTAAAGCATTGAGATAGAGATGTTTAACATGGAGCAGAGTAATCTAAAGCGTGTTATGCTACACTTTCCCTTCGGCCAAACTGGCTGTGGCTGCTGTACAACTGAGCACAGGTGCAGAGTGCAGACACACACTGAGCGTGACCTTATTGAAGGAAATGCACACGTCGTCGTCGTCGTCCCCCCCCCACACACACACACACACCTCAGTGTTTTTATTTAGAAAAGGCCTTGTGGCAACTTTAGTTCTACTTCTCTGTATCTTGCAGTGTGATGCCGTTGTAACAGGACGGATGAAGGAGAACTGGAACTTCCAGTGTTGCTGCTTCTGCTGATTTTCTGAAACCTTGAAGCTGGAAGACCCGCTGATGATTTATTAATTTTCCCTGCCCGAAATGATCAAGCACTAAATCACAAGCTGTCATTGGTTTCTCTGCCTGACTCGTCTGTCTTCACCAGCAGATTAAACATGCAGACGCAGAAATAACAGTAAAAATGTCACAGCTGGTGCTCTCTCTCTCTTTCTTTCTACCTTTGATCACTTACAGTCAGACTGACGTGTGTGTGTGTCTGTGTGTGTGTTAACAGGTCTGGACCCGAGGCACGCTCAGGTGGTGGCCTTATCCACCGGCACCAAGTGTATCAACGGGGAGTATCTGAGCGATCAGGGACAAGTGATCAATGACTGTCATGCTGAAGTCACGACCCGCAGAGCCCTGCTACGCTTCCTCTACTCTCAACTGGAGCTCTTCTTAAGGTAACACATCTATCTGCTCCGGTTCTGATGTCCTCCTGGCCCGGCTGCAGGGATTTAAGATGTTAAAAGTACGTCATGTATTTAAGAAGTGGGAAACATTATTAATCTGTGCTGCTGATCATTATAGAAGACATCACACACGTATGAATGGCTGATTAGGTTGATTGCTGATTGATGTTGTGTTTGTGTCAATATGAGAAGCAATCAGAGGTGTATAAGTATAAATATAAGTATAATCCTGAAGCTTTACATGCACAATAAACATTATTTACTGTACGCTTGGTTGTTGGCGTGGCAACGATGAAGCATCCAGAGTGATCAATCAACTTGTTGCTTAATGAGCCCATGAGTGAGGTGAGGAGCTGTGATGTGGAGGTTCCTTCTGCTGATTGTAAGTCAGCGGATGTCTCCCATGCTTCAGCTCCTTGTTTTACCGTTGATTTATGCCAATTTAAATATAATTATCTTGTCATTTTGAGGGAAAAAGTGTTACTCCCCTGATTGTAATGATCTAACTGTTAACACGTATGTAAACACGGTGACTTAACACAAACCTGTGGACGCTTTAGTCAAACAATATTATCCAGTAAAGCCTCACTCGTGGATCCTGCCTCAAGTTTGCACACCAACATGAAACACGGAACAGGAAGAGAAGTGCAGCCTTGTTAAGCACACTGAGTTTTTCCCGGCGCTGTTCCGCCGCACAAGCTGGCAGATTTACACCTGTCATTAAAAAAAGGAAAGAAAGCAAGTTGGAGCTGCAGCCTGTTCTGTCAATCACGTGCGGTAACTTAACACGGCGTTCAGCGACGTGGGAACATTCACACCAACCGAGCAAAGCAGATGATTTGATCGTCGTACAGGAAGATGATGAGGAGGAGGAGATCGTACTTATGAACAGCTCAATACGTGTTAACAAGAGTCAAACTGAGCTGCTCGGGCTTATTCGGAGGCTTGTTGGCTTCGCTGGGTGCTGCCTGGAATCCTGAGCGGCGTTTCCTCCCGGTGTTCCTTTACAGCGTGAAGCCTCTTGGTTATTCTGACCACAGAGATCTCTCTCTCCCAGGAGCTCGATGGAAACAGCAGCGCTTTGTTTCACTGGAGACTTTTCAACAATCAACGAGCCATATGTGATCACTGTTCTCTCCAGCTAACTAAGCATAGCATCACACACTCAAGTGCTTCAGCTCGGGGTCTCGGCGGCCTATTTGCTTTAAAGTCCTTTTTTAAAAGTGGAGTATTCAGTGAGCTCATGCAGCCCAGTGGTGATCGGCCGCTCATCAACTCTCACCAAGACTCTAACCAGTCTCCTGACTGGATGAGGTCTGACTGCTGTCTCCGATGCCTTATCAGCATATATAATGTTCCTGAGCTCCCCCAGGAGCTCCATGGCTCGGCTGATTCATCAGATTAGTGGCAGGAAGTCTAGATCCTTGAATGTCATATTTGCATACATAGCAGTGAGTTTTTGTCTTGGCACAATGCGGGGTGGCAGGTACGGAGACTTTGCGGCGGAGTAAACTGGCTAATGGGGGAGATAACTCATAATGATATCACCAAACAAAATGCCACAACCGCCATATTTACACTCAGGGAAAGGACAGAGGAGACGGAGGAGAGGTGGTGTAAGGAGTGCAGGCGTGCTGTGCATTTAGATATGGAGTTTATATTTACTCTGTGTGTGTGTGTGTGTGTGTGTGTGCGTGTGTGTGTGTGTGTGTGTGTGTGTGTGTGTGTGTGTGTGTGTGTGTGTGTGTGTGTGTGTGTGTGTGTGTGTGTGACTCAGCCTGTGCAAGGATCCAGCTTTAGGGTTCCAGATTTTCAGGTGACATCACTTCCTGCTCAGCCATACTGGTGATCTTGACAGGGGACTGAATATTAATTTTTTTCTGGTCTAAGTTCTACATGTGTGTGCTTGTGAAGTGACCTGAGATGCATGGAGCAACAGGTGTGTGAACTCTTCCAGGGCTTGGTTGGATATGAAACCTTCAGATTGATTTCTCAGTAGGAAAATAATGGAAAAGTTAGTTTTATTTTATTTCAAATGTACTTGACTCTATTTTTAAAACCCCAGGATCATTTCGTGGTCGACTGAAGCCAGAAATGTGTAGCCTTGTAAGTTAAAATCAATTTTGACTTTTGGATTCAGCAGCTGTGCTTTGTTCTCGTTTGCAACGATCCGACTCCGCTTCTGACTGCCGCCTCTGGCTGGCGTCTTCTCCATAGCAACAGCTGCCGAGGCTCATAGGTGCTTCAGCCATTTGCTCTAACAACCTGATGGAATAAGACATTTCTCTCTGAAACACATCTGAAATGTGTGTGTGGCTGTAATCTAACCTTACAGCGATGTCTTTCTCTTTCTGTGTGAAGAAAGCAGGGTCAGGTTATCATGAAACCTTAGCCCCGCCCACTCCTCTTCTGTATGATAGCTTGTTGATTAATTTCATAATTCTGTCAAATGGATCACAAGTCATCATCAGGGAGGAAACGTAGCTCCCTCTGTGCAGCGACGATGGGTTTGATCTTCCTCATCAGTGTCCTCCTTTCTTCTTTTTTACCCTCTAAAGTAAAAGGCCAGAAGATTGGGAGGAGTCGATATTCGTGCGGCACAAGGAGTGCAGCTACAGATTGAGAGACAACGTCCATTTCCACATGTACATCAGCACGTCGCCATGTGGGGACGGGAGGCTTCACTCGCCATACGAGATCACAGCAGACTGTAAGTGCTGTCTCTCTCTCTGTCTGTCTCCCTCTCTCTGTCTCTGTCTCTGTTAACTAAGGTTCATGGAGTGATCATTTACTGTGAAAGCCAGTGCCCTGCTTCTTTCCTCCACCCCAACCCTGTGAAGAAGAAGCTGGCACTCTTCTCATGTCACATCACGTCTCGGCCCCTTTCAGCCACGCCGTGCTGACTAGATGACTTTTTATTGCTTACCTGCTGAAAATGAATTGTGTTTTCATTTAGTCAGTTTGCCGGTGGCCGAGTTCAGATATATAATCTGTTTTGCAGTTTTCCCTCAGTGGAGTCTTTCCCCTCTTTCCTTGGCAGAATGCATGTTATTGTGCAGTGCACAGTGAGGTAAGAGTGAAGGAAGACAGAGGAGAGAAGGCCTCACTGTCACTGGAACAGGCTGGGGACTGGACTTCTCCTGCTCTTTAAACCTTTTTAATATTCTGCAGTAAACTCTTTAGGAGATTAGGAAATGATTTGAATTATTTTTCATGATGCCTATATTTAAATCTTTATTGATGATTTACATCTTTCTTACCTGTGTCTAAGCTGTTAAGAACTGAGACAACCCACATGTGCTAAGGTGGGCTTTGTTTATAGTTTAAATAAAGTGGTAATAATATGACATAAAGGGAGTAAAAGGAAATACAATTATTAAACGAGCTAATTGCTTAAACGTACACGATTATATACAGTATGTTACATTTTAAGGAATAGAAGAAGAGAGTCATTTATGTGTGTACAGAGGAGAGGAGCCTTCTAGAATTTAAAAACAGAATTTTAAGGAATTGCGGTGGATGTGTTTGGACGACAGCCACATTGGCAGATATCCAATAAATATCCAATGTTTTGCCATATATGGTGTGTATGAGGCACAAAACAGATCTGAGAAGACTCCAATTCAATGTGTTTGTGTTTACATATTCATAAAGAACATCCAATATTTTAAAAAACGTTCTCTGCCGTTATAAAACCTCACTTGTGCCCCTAGTGGCCAGACTGCTCGCTCGCCCAATGGTGTAGCTGTTTTACCTGAGCTGAGCCCCCAGCAGTGATGTCGTGGCTGTGAGCAGGTCTGGATGTAAACTCTTCCATTCCTTACCAAGAGTTTTGTTCACTGTTTTTTTTTTACTGAATAGCACAATTTCTATTTTGTACTACGGAACAACGGAGTCAATTACTGGCACCAGCAGAGGGTTAGTCATGCCATCACCGGGGTAACTCCGCTCTGAAGGGTATTTGACTCGTGCAGATATTGCTCTATTGTTTTTTCAATCAAACACGCCTGCAATTGCAATTTGGCTCGTATTACTCATTGACTGGCTGCCTCCGTGCCGGCTGTGGCGCTTCCTGATTGTCAGTCAGATTCCAGCCAGCGATGAGTCAAAAGTGAAGAGCTTTGAAGTGGATTTGGAACAGAGAACACTTCTAGCCCAGTGTGAATCAACTTAAATGTAGGTATATAACAAAAAAAGGGCTTCAAAAGAGTTGGGATAGTAATAAGTGACTCATGGCTGCCACACACTGAGCCTCGGGTCGCTCTGCAAAGATAAGGGCCACATATTTCAAAATGAATTCACCAAGGCAGAGAGACTTTTACATACAGAAATGGCCTGTAGGTGATATGACAGTGTGGGGTTTGGGAAGAGTGGGAAGGGTAAAAGTGCAGAAACATGTCCTCTTCCCTCCCACTGGACAGGAAGTCTCCAACAATCCAGGCAGAAGCTCCTCCATCACCAATTAGGCACTCAACGGTCCCAACGTCATCAAATTTCAATCATTAAAAGAAGCAATTTGCCCCAATTAAAGCATCGTTTCTCCTGGAGAGATGTGGGGACATTTGTCTGCCGCTGGATCTGAATGGATTGATAAAAAGATCAATCAGTGCAAATGAATGCCGTATCTCATTGGTCAAGGATGTTATTCTAATGTGATAGAACTAACATTGTGTGTGTGTGTGTGTGTGTGTTGGCAGTGCACAGCAGCAGACACCTCATGAGGAAACACCGTAGCCATCTGCGGACCAAAATCGAGTCCGGCGAGGGGACGGTGCCGGTCCGATGTCGGGGCCCGGTCCAGACCTGGGATGGGATCTTACAGGGCGAGCAGCTCATCACCATGTCCTGCACCGACAAGATCACCAGGTCAGTAGAGACGGAGCTTTGGTTGGAGCTTCTGAGATGGAGCTCATGTTGAATAGTCGCATATCATCAGCACATTAACAAAGATGTCAGTGTTGTTGTTGTCGTCTGTTCCTCTCAACAACCCCCCTTGAATGAGTTTGTCTCATATTACCTTTATGAATCACTGAGACGGTGTGTGTGTCTGTGTGAGTAACGCTTCCACGCTTGCAGACTGCAGTCTCACCATCAGCCATTCTATATGCCAATCCTATTGTAGTCCTGGTGGGTGGCTATTGATTTCCCATATGTGGCTTGGAACAGCTAATCCTCTTCTAATGAATAAATGTTGTCATCGCATCACCGTTTTAATCCTCAAATCTGCAGGGCCGACTCCTTCCAGCCAGCATATGAGTCACTGTATTATGACTGGCTCCTTTCATTCAATTTAAACAGGAAATGAAATGTAAGAGAGGGTTAAACTCAGTACAAATTATTAAAACCAACCAGATCAGATCAGGTTTACAGCTGAATCTAACTCATTGGTTCTCAAACTGTGGTCCGTGTACATGTGACAGTCTGACATGTATCAGTAAATCTTTATACTTCTTCACTCACACACACACTCACACACACACATTCACTTGCTGTATCATTCTGTATAAGTATATGCTCTCATCTTCTTGCATTATTACAGATCATAACTTGTGATTATGGAGCATTTTACGATTGTTGTAATAGTTTAATAGTTTTAATGGCTGAAGTGCCGTGACGTCCTAATGCTCACTTATTTTTGCCAAATTACACAACAGCTGCTTCTGCCGCTTGCTCGCTCATCAGATAACAAAGATGACACAAGATTTGTTTCTGTAGTTTGGCGTTCGTTAGGTCATTTTTTATTGTGTTTATAAAGTACAAAAACCTAAAAATGGACATGAACTCATCACGTCATCAGCTTATCTAAGATCCACATCCTCCAGGTCGTCCTTGGGAGCCCAATTCATTCCCACTGACCAGATGTGATATTTTAATGTAAACAATTCCACCAGCATGGATCGAACTCAAACTCTTAATAAGATGAATAAATAATAACTTAGAATAAGAAGCCTGCATTTTCTAAAGGTTTTACATTATAGGACGCGTTTGTGGAACTGAACCCATGAATTTAGCTTAGTAAGCGTCGCACTGTGCCAACTGAGCCACAACAGGACCACAGCTGAGCCGGTGCTGTGTACGGGGGAGGATTGGCACAAACACACACGGAGATAGAGAGAGAGAGAGAGAGACGGAGGGAGGGAGGGAGAGGGAGAGAGGGAGGTGAACCCTTCTCCTGTGGAGCCGCTGTTAATTTGACCAATTTGATTCAGTTGGCCAGGGCTGGAGATGGTGTGATTAAATCTACCCAGGTCACCAACGGGGGTGAAAGCAATTACTTTACAAAAAAATGGAGTGACGGGGGAAGGAGAGGGGACACCCAGCTTTTCTTCCCTTCCCTCCGCCCGGGCCAGACGGCAGACGCACTCTCTCTGCTCCACAGCCTCCTCCTTCCCTCTCTTTTTTTTATTTTTTATATCGCTGTAAATGATCGGTGGCCGTCGTTAAAGTGAGTGGGTCACCAAGGGCCAGTTTATCAAGGTCAGGGTGGAGGGTGGAACTGAGAGGAGGCTTAGGAACGCAGCCTCTGCACACACACACACACACACACAGGGAAACGGACACACTGCTGCAATCTTAAAGCGATCCCCTGAATACTCTTTTTGTCCTCTGCCACCCTCATTTTGCAACCCCCCATCACTTTTATTTCCTCCACTTCCTTCAGCCTGCACTTTATCATGGCTCGATCCGCTTTGACCGCAGGGGATTTTAGGATCTTTGCTCCGATCGTAAAACGTTTGATGGCGGCGCCGTCACCGCTTCACCTGGTGATCATCCATTTGGTTTTCTTTGGGCAGGCAGGTTTTCTTTGCCATGAAACGGCGGCGCTGATCTGATATTTGATTTTAAGTCGACAGCTGGATTTAATTGAAGGGCCTAAATGGCATTCATATAACGATGATGTTCTCTATTTCATCACAGTTTTATGCAGATGAACACATTACTTTAATGGTCGGCGTTTAACGGGGGAGGGAAGAAAGGATGGATCTAGAGAGACAGAGAGAGAGAAGAGGTCTCTCCCTCTCTCCCCTCTTTAAACTCACACAGCCCAGCCAGATGGCTGTCTTTTCTTGCATGAGATTAAAAGATGTTTCTGATTCACGGTGTCGCTTTCTGGGTAAATTAATATTTCAGGCTAAACTATTTCTGTTTTGCCGGCACTCTGTGGTTGTGTGTGTGTGTGGTGGTGTGTGTGTGTGTGTGTGTCTGTGTCTGTGTGTGTGTGTGTGTGTGCTTGTATTAAAGCTCCTCCCCTCTGTTTGAAGAGGAGAAGGACAGATCTCGCTGACAGATTGCAGGTAAAGCGAAGGAGAGCAGCCGCTGCTCTGTGAGCCTGTTGAGCCGTTTGCAGAGAGCGACTGATGTTAATTGACTGCTCAGGAAGCAAAATTGGGTGTAATGAATTATTATTAAGCCGTTGAGTATAAAACAGGCACCCAGCATAATTGCAGCCATAATAAAGACTTATTGATGAGCAAAGAGAACAGGGATGTAGGAATGAATTGTAGTAATGCGTTTCCTCTTCTAAGTTCATTAGTGCGATCCACTGAGAGTACACAGCTCAGGTACACAGCTCAGGTACACAGCTCAGGTACATAGCTCAGGTACATAGCTCAGGTACATAGCTCAGGTACATAGCTCAGGTACATAGCTCAGGTACACAGCTCAGCCTTTTGTTCTGCGTTCCTTCTTCTCCTCACTCCACTCTGAATGAAGGGCAGAAAGGATAATAAACATGCTAATTATCATTTCCCATCCATAAATTAGCATCTGTTGGTTAAATAGAGGAGATTACAGAAGTAGGTGGCACAGGTCCAGCTGGCCGTGTGTGTGTGTGTGTGTGTGTCTGCGCCTGGCACGATTTAGTCCCACACTGATTTTGTGTCACATGCAGATCTCCCTAGACAAACCTGGAGCCGATGGGCCTGGTAGTGAGACGGTCTGGGCCCTTGTAGCGAGCGTGCGTGCGGCGGTGGCGGCGGCGGCGTGCAGTGCATTCACCTCAGTGGCACTGATGAATGCACGCGGCGTAATGTGTTGCTCCATCTAATGAATGGTGATGTACTGACCTTTGGCGGCGATGATGTTGGTGTTGTTGTTGGTGGCAGTGATGGGTTGTGGGTGTGTGTAAACTAGAGAAAAAGAGGGGAAGAGGAGTGTCTGTTTACATGTGTGTGTGTGTGTGTGTGTGTGTTGTCAGTCCAGTGTTGGCTGCGATTCATCACGTCCCACACCAAGATAATGATCAAATTGTCTATCTGTCACTGACTCGCTCAACATCCATCTCACTCCCTCTCTCTCTCTCTCTCTCTTACTTCTCCCCCCTTCCTCCTCACACAGCGTCCTCTTCCTTCTCTCTGTCTGACCTTCTGTCACCGTTTGTCTCCCTGTCTGTAGGTGGAACATCCTCGGCCTGCAGGGGGCGTTGCTGAGTCACTTTGTGGAGCCGGTGTACCTGCACAGTGTGACGGTGGGCAGCCTTCGCCACACGGGCCACCTGGGCAGAGTCCTCAACCAGCGGCACGAGCGCCTGGGCCCGCTGCCCGCCACCTACAGACGCAACCAGCCCCTGCTGAGCGGTACGACTTTTACTGTTTCCTGCAGGCAGGGCCGGCCCCAGTGTTTTAGGGGCCTGGGCAGAAATGGCCCCCCTGGTCACAACAAAGGATGACGGCTAGTTTCTCTTTTAAAATCATTGATTGTTAAGACAACGCAAGGGTTTCCATTTCTTTTTAACATCCTACCAGGTTTCTGTGTGTGTGTGTGTGTGTGTCTCAGAGGTTCATCACATGCAGGATGAATGACATTGCTGATCTGTAAAGGTTCTCTAAGTGGAGCTTCATACTTACTGAGTCCATTTAACTGCATTATCTTCCATTTATGAGCCCAAAGGTCACATGATGAAAGTCACTGACATTTTGTTTTAGTGAAAGGTCAGTCATTACCTTTGATATGATGCTGGTCAGAGTGTGTGTGTAGAGAGAATCACATACATACACATACATGGCTCACGTGGATTGATGTGTTCTTAGTAGAAATGTTCTTTAGATCCATTCTGCAGATAATGAAGGTTTTACTCAGTATTGGAGACCATTGTGTGGCAGTTTGACTTCCTGCTTTGTTGTTGTGTGGCTCAGTGGTTGGCACGGTGCCTCACAGAGCGGCTCCAGCTCCTCCCTGAGTCTCTGGATGCTCTGGTTTCCTCCTTCTGTGCAAAGACATGCAGGTTATGCAGATTGGAACCTCCATCTTTCCCATAGATGTGAACGGGAGCGTCAGTCCTAGTCGGCCTCTTCATGTTGACCTGCTGTACCTTCGCTGACTTCCTGTTGGAGCTCCTTGTCTATTTTCTAAAATGAGTATGAGACGACTCCAACCTTAATGAATCACAAAAGATCTCTCCTTCAGAGCCACACACACACACACTCTCTGTCCCCCCCCCCCCTCGTCTACGGTGACTTTGTGCCAGCCAGACGAGCAACAACCAGGAAGTTGCCTGGCACGTCTGCTCCCGGGGCTCCGCTGAGACCTGCAGGCTTCCGTTTGTAGTGGAGATGAATGCTGGAAGAGGATCTGAATGACATCCCAGCATGCAGCGGCTGTGTCAGCCATCAGTTCAGATGTAGAGCAGACGCAGAGGCGCCGCCGCCGCAGAGATGTAGGGCATGTTTTCTTGCTCGGGATCAAATCGGTGACAATCACATAAAAAGGAACAAAATTTACCAAACAGACTCCAGTATATCATCTCAAGTGCACAGCTTGGATACATTTAAAGTCTGTGTATTCATCATATTCCTTCTCTCTGTCTTTACACACTTAAAGGCGTCGGAGCTTTTAGCAGACAGGAGTTTGCAGGAAGTCGCTCCGGGTAATTGGTTGCCATGAGGATGACTACTTAGTGGGGCCTATCTTCATCAAGATTGATAATTGTGCTGAATTGTCCTCTGGTGATGATGGGCTGGAATGAATTCATCACTGGACGCCCGAGCTCAACCTCAGGCGGCATCTCGGGACGCATTTGTCATGATTTGTTCAATGGCGTCCTGAATGAAGACGTTTCTCTTCACTTTAATGACGATTTCCTTGCTTTTCAACCAAAGGAAGGAGAGATCACAGGCTGTCATTAATATGCTCAGGTTTATCATTTATTCTAGGTTCTAACAGGACTTTAGTTAACATGTGCTCCTGTGTGTGTGTGTGTGTGTGTGTGTGTGTGTGTGTCCCAAACTGTCGGGTCTTTGCCGTCACACAGCTCTGAGTAGCTTCAGCCTATTGAACACAGGAAGGTGAAGGAAAGAGAGAAGAGGGACAGAGATGGGCAGAGAGTGGAGATGGCCCTACACCAAATCAATGTAATCACAGCTCTTATCAGACAACAATTCAGTGTGAAGGAGGCGAGAAGGAGACGGAGAGAGAGAGAGGGACAGGGAGAGAGCGAGAGACAGAAAGAATAAAGGAAGAGAGCCTCACTTGTATTCAGATGTCTGTCTCCCCTCCTTCCTCTCATCTCCTTCATCCTTTTATTGGCTCTGATGAGCTATTGTGTGTTCCTCGTCTTCTTCAGGCTTATTTAAAAGCTCCACCCCTAGAGGACATTCCTGCAGATGGCAGGGCCTTCTCTCTTATCACACACAGCCAAAGCAGCTGCACCTGAACCCCCAGGGCCAAACATGTCCACCACCAACTTGTCCTTCACTCTCACGGTGTTACTCCCTGCCTGAGCTGGGAGTGGGACAGGCCTTTGTTACTCTATATGGATAAGAAGAATCAGAGGAGCAGGAAGTGAATGGAGCCTAAGTGACAGGTCAGATGTGTGTGGTTTGACAGATATGCTCATGTAATCACACAGATTGTGCTGCATTGTGACTCCACAGCAGCGTGGCGGCGGTGGCGGCGGCGTATTAAGCAGCAGGTACGGGTAAATGCACAGTTATGAATCCCATAACCAAAGCCTCTGATTGGGCCTCTTTCATGTCGGCTGAACACTTCCCACAAGAGAAATTGATCAAGTCTTCAATGAGGGAAAAATCAAATTGGCTATTACAGAAACAGAGGAGTCAAGTCCATTGAAGGGATCAAATGAGGCATGAACGAGGGAGAGAAAGGGAAGAGACAGGATGGATAGAGGCTCTTTTGTTCACAGAGGTGCGTCTGCACCGGAGAGAAGCCTGGGTAATAAGAGACCGGCTGGATTGTTGCTGTGGCAGGCGATTCATTCATTCCAGCGCCGAGGAGCTGCAGAAAGAGGAGGACCTGTGATTGAAGGAAGGGAGAATGGGAGAAGCAGAGGGTGAGGTGATCTGCAGGCGTGTGTTGTGGTATCGTACATCACACGTTGTGCGATAAGCTGTCCGTCAGGCGCTGAGATCAGAGGCAGCTGTTGTACACACGTCACACACACTACGGGAAAGATTTAGCCTGGATACAGAGAATCATGTTCAGTATTGATTAGAGCTTGATTGTCTCTGAGTGCTGTGAGTGATGGGAGGAGCAGGACAGTGAAGTAAACACAACCAAGACTCATAATCTGACACGACCTCATCTGTGCCTCAACACTGTGTATGTGTGTGTGGTGACAGTATCGGGCATAAAGGTCGTTTGTTAACCAGAGTAACAGGAAGCTTCTCAGACTATGTTGGTCATTTTAAGCTCTTGGGAAATAAGGATTTTTATATATTTCATTTGTAAACAACCCAGAAACTTCATGATTCTCCTCAGATTGATCTTCTTCTGCAGATATAGACCTGACTTTTATCATCAATACCTGTGAGGTGCTGATCAATAAGTGTGTCTGGACTAAATTGGCCCTATTGACAGTCAATCACAGGATGGAATCTGGTGTCAAACCGGATCAAACACTCATCACACTGGAGCCGACACACACACACAATCAGATCTCTACGATGGAAACATTTTTCCTGACCTCTTGTTTGTCGACAATTTCAATGCCTTTTGCCATTTTGTCCTCAGTCAGTCGAGTGTGTTTAGGGTCAAAGCAGGGCTGTTGTCCCTCAGCCTGACCTGCTGTCAGCTCACTACATTCAGCCTGATGTGGCCGCCATGCACCTTTATAAATCCTCCCCTGCTCTCGCTCTCTCTCTCGCTCTCTCTCTCTCTCTCGCGCTCTCGCTCTCTCTCTCTCTCCCTCTCCCGCCGCTCCCTTTGCGTGCTCCGCTAGCAGGGCTAATTATGTCAGAGAGAAAAGGTTGGGGAAGGCGGGACGGAGCGAGAGAACCCAATGTACAGGAGCGCTGCAGATTATATTTACAAAGTACATTAGCTGCCAACAGTCAAACGCTGTTAACCGCAGGTGTGTGTGAGTGCAGACGAGCGCTCACCAAGGCATGAACACGCGGCTTAGGGGTTAGATTGCTCTGCTATTCCCAGCCTCTGTTTCTCTGAGGGTGAATCATATAGAACAGACTGACTGACCAAACCAGGCTGGCTTGTTGCAGCACTGCAGAGCTGAGTGCTGGTGATTGGTTGAAGGTTAAATGAAGAGAAGGAAGCGGAGTTGCAGTCATGTTCTTTTCCCAGAGTTCCACCTGAGTGCATGTTTACATGTGTGAGACATTGTTCCTTCCTGCAGAGTCCTGATGTGTCTCCCTGTTTCCCCCCTGTAGGACTCAGCAGTGCTGAGTATCAGCAGTCAGGGAAAGCCTCGTGCGTGAGCGTCAACTGGACGCTGGGTGACGTGCAGCTGGAGGTTGTCAACACGGCCACGGGGCGGAGGAGAGACTCGGGGACGCCCTCACGTCTCTGCAAGCACGCCCTGTTCACACGCTGGAACAGACTGTACCGCAAGGTGAGAAGAGAGACGGAGGAGGCAGAGAGAGTGAGAGAGAGAGACAGAGGACGTGAGGAGGCAGAGAGAGGGAGGGAGAGAGACAGAGGAGGTGAGGAGGCAGAGAGAGTGAGGGAGAGACAGAGGAGGTGAGGAGGCAGAGAGAGGGAGGGAGAGAGACAGAGGAGGTGAGGAGGCAGAGAGAGTGAGGGAGAGACAGAGGAGGTGAGGAGGCAGAGAGAGGGAGGGAGAGACAGAGGAGGTGAGTAGGCAGAGAGAGGGAGAGAGACAGAGGAGGTGAGGAGAAAGAGAGGGAGAGAGACAGAGGAGGTGAGGAGGCAGAGAGAGGGAGGGAGAGACAGAGGAGGTGAGGAGGCAGAGAGAGGGAGGGAGAGACAGAGGAGGTGAGGAGCAAGAGAGGGAGAGAGACAGAGGAGGTGAGGAGGCAGAGAGAGTGAGGGAGAGACAGAGGAGGTGAGGAGGCAGAGGGAGGGAGGGAGAGAGACAGGAGGCAGAGAGAGTGAGGGAGAGACAGAGGAGGTGAGGAGGCAGAGAGAGGGAGGGAGAGACAGAGGAGGTGAGGAGCAAGAGAGGGAGAGAGACAGAGGAGGTGAGGAGGCAGAGAGAGGGAGAGAGACAGAGCAGGTGAGGAGGCAGAGAGAGTGAGGGAGAGAGACAGAGGAGGTGAGGAGGCAGAGAGAGGGAGGGAGAGAGACAGGAGGTGAGGAGGCAGAGAGAGTGAGAGAGACAGAGCAGGTGAGGAGGCAGAGAGAGGGAGGGAGAGAGACAGGAGGTGAGGAGGCAGAGAGAGTGAGAGACACGTCAGAGTGGCAGGAGAGAGAGAACAGGAAGACATTCTGCTTCCTGGCCAAATTGTGTTTAAAGTTTCCCCCAAAGAAATCACAGTTCGTTATGCGTCACTCAGCACACACACACACACACACACACACACACACACACACACACACAGGCTGTACTGATTGACAGTTTAGACCTGAGCAGTGTGTCAGTAAAGTGATCTAAAGGCTGATATTCACTCTGCATCATTGTAAACACGTTTATATGCTTTTATATTTCCTCTCACAGTTATTGCGCAATAATTGTGAATTTAAGTGTAGTGAATGTATTATTTAATATTTCTGTACTAAACCCAATAGTTTAACTGTAAATCATGAGAGGCATTAACAGAAAAGCAAACACACACACACACACAGAGCCAGGCTGCATGCAGGTGAACGTGGCCCCTCCTCTCCCCCATAGATAAATCTGTTGGCCCGGTAACAGCTGCCGTCTATGCAGCTTATCAAACCTGGCAGCTCGGCTCTTTAACGGCGGCGCACAGAGCCGCCGCACTTTCATTTTCGTTGGGAAACTTTATGTAACAGACACTGGCTGCATCGCCAAATGGCGGCCGTTAAAGCATAATGACTATGAAAGCATAATTATTTGGAGGAGTAGTGGAGGAGGCCCCCGCCCTAAGTGCTCCCCCTGCGCCGCATAGAGGGGCCACGCTAGAGCAGTCGCACTAATCTGCAAAAGAAACTTTTGCTCTCTCTCGCTCGCTCTCTCTCCACTTGTCTCTCCGCCGATCTTCATTGTTTCCCCGCTCGACAATAGGAACGCACAAAAAGCACCGAGAATGTTCAATTGCTTGTGAAATTTAAATGGGGAGATTACACAGCTGTTGAAGGCCCCCCTCCTCTTCCTCCCCCCCCTCCTCTTCCTCCTCCCCCCCACACTCCTCACCCCACCCCACCCCCAATGCATTTGTGCCGGCTCATTCGTTTTGTTTTGCTCGCTCCTCTTCTTCCTCTTCTCCTCCCGCCCGTCTCTCACGTGAAACCTTTACCCTCTCTCTGTCCCGTCTGTCTCTCTGTCCCGTCTGTCTCTCTGTCTCTCTTTGTCTCCTCTCTGGTATCTGTCTGTCCACGTGTCGTGTCGATCGGCCTCTCATTTGCTCTCTCTCTCTCTCTCTCCCCTCGTCTTCAGTTGGGCGTCCACGTGTCGGGCTCGGCGGACCGCCAGCTTCTGTACTGCGAGGCCAAGATGGCAGCTCGTCCGTACCAGACAGCCAAGCAGCAGTGGTTCAGATCTCTGCAGGAAACGGGCCTGGGCACCTGGGTCAAGAAACCGCCTGAACAGGAACAATTCCTGCTGTCGGTCTGAGGAGGTGTGTGTGTGTGTGTGTGTATATGTGCGTGTGTTTGGATGCATGTGTGTGTGTGTGTGTGTGACTGTCTAGCCTTTTTTTTTAGGGTAAGAAGACAAAGCTACATCCTCTTTAACATCGGCCTACTTTGCATTGCTACACACCTTCATGTCTAAACTCAAGGCTACCATTGCTGTGTGTGTGTGTGTATATGTATGTGTGTGTGTGATTAATTCTTGATACGTCATCGTCCATAACAATACAGACAATTTAAGCAGATGTCAGCTGGAAAAGCACAAAGGAACTTTCTCCATGACTCGCCCTTCTTTACTCCAGCGCCCAGACAAACTTTACACAAACACAGAAATGAAGACGAGCGCACAATGGAACACACCCCTCAGGTGTGGCTGGGCGGTGTAACCTTGGGCGGAATGAAAGGCAGCCGCTATCTTGTCATCAGCTATTTCCGGGCCCCAAGGCTCCAGTTGAGAGAGAGAGAGAGAGAGAGAGAGAGAGAGAGAGGGGGCCACGTCCAATTACCGGCCCTGTCAGGGTGACGGGTGATAGAGGAAGGAGGAGGCGAGGCAGCGGAGAGAGAAAGAGAAATAGGACAAGCGTCTCTCACCTTCTCTCATTTCAGGCTTTGTCCTCTTCCTCTCACTCACCCCTGCGCCTCCTGACTTCCGTCTCCTTTCGTCTCCATCCCTCCCTCCTTGCCCTCCGCCTTCCATTTTCTCCTTTACCCTCTCCTCCCCCGTGTCGCCCCCCCTCTCTATCCACTGCCTTTCAAGCACGGCGGAGTTAAACACGGCACGACGACAGGTTAATACACCCTCACTCTCGCTTTCTCTCTCTCTCTCTCTCCCCCTCTCTCTTGCCTGAGAGGAAGAATCGAGGCGAGGTACATAAACGCAGCCATTACAGCTTGCCTAAGTACAAGTGGAGGTGATGATTTTCTACCCTTTCCCCTCCTGTTCTTTGCTCTCTTTCATTCTGGCTTTGCTTCCTTAATGCCACTCCGGCTCTTTCTAACCCGGCCCGACCTCGCCTCTCTGCCTGTCACTATCGGTTTTCCGTGGCCCTGAATTGAAGCTCATCACCAGCGAGAACAAGTCGTGACTCATAGCGAGACCTGGTTGACCCGATCGACCCGTGGTCATGACCACCCCGAGCAGATAACAGTCAAGACGGCAGAAAGTTTGGAACTCTGGTAGATTTTGTGTTTACGCCTTTCTTAACTGGAACTGTAAACATCTGTGATTTATTCCAGTTATTTATAACGCGGCTCAGTCGTTACGTTCATTATGATCACAACCTCTGTTCTCCCTCGTCCTTTCCCTTCCCTTTGAATCTCTGGAAGGCATTTAGTCGACTCGTCCTAACTGCTGCAAGCGCTTCAGCCTGCAGCTACAATAGAAGCAGTGAGAGTGACATCTAGTGGGGCATCTCCTCTCCTCCCTCCTTGAGTTTGGGGCCTTTGTGCCCACTGTGTCCTCGTTTGAGGACAGGACAAAACCACACGTTCTTGACTACCCAGCTCAGATACGAGGAGTGAGGAAGGTAAGGCTAGATTTACACAACAACTGAGAATCTAATACCATGTGACCTGGCCTCCCTTTCATAGACACTCACATATCTCCATGATTTAGTTTTTATTTATGTTGGGGTCTCTTTTGAAAACTTTGCATTGCTTAAAGCTGCAAAGAAAACAGACATACATCCACATCTACATCTACTTCTTCCCCGCTGCACCACCGCCGTGCACTCTGAGTATAAAAAGGCATTTCTATGTTCTAACACGGAGCTTGTGGGTGTATAGAAGGAGGCGGGTTAATAATTCAGTGTGTTACACATTACAGCCTTCAGGGCGGTTCAGGACCTTTAGGTTTGACTTGCTGAGAGCGTGTCTATAGATAGTTCAAGCTGACAATTTTCAACTCAGACTCCCTAAATTAAACTGTAAAAGTGATGGAATATAACAAACAGGAACCATCATGTGTTCCTGCTGAGGACTAATTTGCCAATTTTATCAAAATTAGATGCAAGCAAATCAGTATCGGGAGAGACAGAGGTCAGTGCATCCACAGAAGACTGTTATTTGTATAAATTATGCAAAAGATGTTTCAGATTTTAAAGTTATTTCCATATCCAGATGTTTCACAGCCTCTTTAATGCTTTTATGGCTTAAAACTGGAAAAATATAGATATACTGTGTTGACAGCAGCAGCTTGAATTAGAAAGGTTTTGGGGGAAACTTATATCAGTTTAATCTTTGTTTGTTACCTGAAACTAGCAGCAGGATTAGTGGGCTTCTGCTTTCCCACAGAGAGAAACAATCTATTTAGTGTAAATGGACCCTCAGCACAGACAGCAGGTGTTAGTGACTCATCTACATCTGCTGAGATAATAATGACTTCACTGTTTTCACACTTTCCACAACTTCCCCGTCCCCTCACATCATGCTTCATAGTGTCTGCTTTGTCCGTACTTTGTTTTGCTCGCCCTTTGCATCCACGTCAGCCGTTAAAACAGATTTGGAGATTTAATTTGACAACTACTACAAATGAAGGCATGTCTGAATGGCAATATTGTATCTATGAGTGTAAATATGTACACAAAGACAGTGAAAAGAAGATGTGACGAGATGATAAAATGTCTAATTATGATGTAAATTAAAGTATATGAATAACAGCTGCTCCGGTCTGTAAATTGCACTGCAGTAACAACTAAAAAAGTGAATGTTTGTACTGTATATGTGAATAAAAACACAAAATCTTGTCATTTTACCTCGTCTTGGGGTTTGTTTTTTGGTGGATAAGATTTTGCCATCTGGTTTTAAAGGTCCGACCGGCTGTGTCCTCATAACAAAATCACATAATAAGCACCGATACAGGCCCGTTTCCAATTGGTGAGCTTTATGAACACCTTTCTGTAGCCACTGCTGGCCCTTAGGAGCATCCAGACAAATATTAAAGAGGCCCACCGTCTCCTTTCTCTCCCAGGGGAAATCCACGGGGAAATGGTTATCTGTGTTAGACTCGGTGGCAGGTGTCATACAGACCAGCCACCAAATTAGCCTGGAGGAAGAGGAGGGGGGCTCGAGGTATGCCTCCTCAGCAGCATCAACCCCCACCCCAAGGCCATGGAGTCTGCTGCGTGCTCTACAATAAACATCATAATTGACAATTTGCTCCAGTGGCTGGTCACGGCCAGCCAGCTATAATGTAATGGAGATAAAACTCTGCAGAATGTGTGTGTGTCATGCTGCTCCTCAGTGAAATCTAGAAAGTAAATGTCCAGGTGTGCTGTGGTGGTGCAAATAAATAGGCAGTTATATGTACCATAATATTATAAGTATAAATGCTTTACCATGGTTACCAGAATTGAAATATGTTGAGTATATGGCTGATATCCCTCTTTAAGGGTCAAAGCATGAAGGGCTGGACCGCTTTTTCATTCCAAATTATGTACCTCTCTATATGACGTGTTTTTGAAGTTCAGGTCGTTCTGTTCCTTGAACCCACCAGCTTCAATCGCTAAGCTAAAGAGATGTGAAGTTCGCCAAACTTTTCTTTAGTCTTTATGCTCACGTTTCTATAAGTGGCTTCTTGTAAAAATACATTTTAAATTGGGAGCACATTGTAGAGTCCACTTCCACACCTCACTTTGCTGTGGGTGAATGACATTGAAAGAGACAAGGGAGAGCGGCAGTGTATATAAAAGGACTTATTCGCTTGTTTTTCTAAAAAGCCCATATCTCAGAGAATTAAGGAGCTAGAGCTCTACATTCTAAAAAGACAGCATCTACACGACAAGAGGGTCATATTCTGTAAGTTTGGGGCACATTATATTTTTGGTCCAATTTCCCAAAACGACAGTGTATACATGGACCAAATCGTTTGTATTTGTAAAAAGCCCATATCTTGGTGAAATTAAGAGCTAGAGACTTAAAAATCAAAAACACATCCCCTACAGGACACGATGATCATTTCCTGTAAGTTTCGGGCAAATTAATTTTTTGGTCCAAATTCCCAAAACGACAGTGTATACATGGACCAAATTGTTTGTTTTTCTAAAAAAGCGTGTGTGTGTGTGTGTGTGTGTGTGTGTTTGTGTGAAAAGTAAACAAAAAACAAACAGCCATCCATATGAAAAAACATCAAGAAACAATCAAAACAAGTTTTACCAACTCTCCATTAAGTAACGTGAACTCACCTGACGCCTTCAGGTCAGCAACTTCCAGCTCAAAGTCTCTGGTGGTGGAGACCCCAGAGATGCATTTCAGGTCAACACTGTCCACTGCACACTCGTGTGGATGCGTTAAGAATTTGGAAAGATCAGTGTCCTCACGAAATACTCTTAAATTCCCGTCACCTTGCGTAGTCCACACACGGAGTTGCTTCTGAAGTTCTAACTGCCCCAGCTGGAGATTCCGATGCAAATGAAGCATGGCGCGTATCTAAGTGCGTTACATTTGTCCGTTTCATCGATGCAATGTTATCGTTGCTTATCAAACATACCGCAGATGCTGCTGTCTCCACAAAGGCACATGGAATGTACGGTGATCCTCAGCTGGCCACCTGACGGAAAGGAGGAGTTTACTTTTTGACCTTACAGCGACCCGTGTCCTTCCGCATTATCCACTTAAAATTGAGTTTTGGTTCGACGGTTTAAAATAATATTATTATTTTGTATTTGGAATTTTATTTTCAAAACAAATACCTGTTAAATGTTTTACTTTAAAACGATATAATTATTAATAATTATTAATAATTATTTAAACAATAGGAATAGATCTTCGTGCTGAACTGAAGACTATCGGCACATACAGTAAGTGTTATGCATGTTCATACAGAGCTCCAACTAGTCCTTACTTCCAGGTTCCAGGAAGTGTGATGTTTCAGAATAACACACATCTGTAAGAACTCAATAAAATGTTAGGAGTTCTGTTTTAACAAGAGTAAAAGTGAGAAGAAATGGAAAAGGAAGTCACACATTTTATTTCAAAGTGTCAGAGAGCACGTACCCATCACAATGAAGTATGCAAAGTAGACCACAGAATGAGGTTTGAGGTGAATATGTTTCGCTACAGAGGAGCGACGCCTATCCATACTTTATTTATATATATATATATATATATCTTCAGTCTGACACACAATCATTTACAGTATCAATCCAAAAATCATATTTCCTCCCAGTTGGAATTCGTATGTGGGGCATAAAATGGACTCGCCTCTCCCTGCAGAGGACAATGACTGAGTTCTCCGTGTGAAAGAGCCAGAGAGTAAAAATCCATCTGTAATGTGCAGCGGAACACAATTAGTAATTTAATGTGCATTTGGAAAAGTGCAGCGGATGGAAAAGGCCAAGTCTCCGTCTTTGAATGCGTCGGTAAGGCATTTCAACAAGATTATTACATTTCTAGATTCTTTGCTACTTCAAATCTCCATCCTGACTCCATTGTTGCTCCACACAGCAGACACACACAGTTACAGTGTGTAGTGTGGGTGGGTGGGTAACACACGTGTATGTACGCAGAGCTACGTGTACACCGGGCACAGACACACACACAAACACACACACACGCACACACAGTCGTCCTTAGATCTACAGCAATAAAAGAAGGTATTCAACTTCTGAAGATCAGAAACTACAGCATGACTTCATGTTTATTATATTGCACAATTGAAATGACAGTTTTTCCTGGAATTCCATCCGCCCAGTCCCACACAAAAGGTACATCGCTCTAAATGAGATTCAGTGTGCGTTTCAAGTCATGTTCACTGATTTCCAGAGATCTCTGGGGTCTCCAGGCTCGGTTATTGCTTCTGGATTTGGATTAAGAACAGAGAAGCACTATAAAAAAATAAAAAAAAATTAAAAAAAAAAAGAACAGCTGCGTGAGGATGAGGGTACAATGCGATCTGTGAACACTCACTGTACTTCAAATAGACTGAACTGAAGCCAATAAATAATCATTCAGCGACACGTTTACATCAGGGGGGAGGGGGAGGAGCTGGGGTTTGTGTTTCACTGAGGCCGAGGACATACGGGCAAGATTATGGCTAAAAGTGAAGCTTAGATCGGCCGCATAAAGGGAAACTACGTCCCGTTCACGAATCCTCACGTGATTCATGAAGGGAAGTGAAGTTCTTTTCTCTTTATCGCCGATGCTTCCGGTCCTGACAGAGAGGCGGCGACACGACGACAGAGAACGCGTTCTGTAAACAAGGAGGCAGACCCGCAGCGTCACAAAAACCAAAATATCCAAATAAAAAAATAATCTGAAAATAGAAAGGCTGGCTGTGAGGTGAAAGGTCAAAAGGCGAGGAGTCGCTCTGGAGTCGCTCTGTGCCAGACGCTCGCACACGACCGCACATCCAGCTTTAAGACGCGGTGAGACGGAAAACAACCGGGCCGCCTGAACGCCGCCGTAGACTTCTGTTCTGCTCTGCGGAGAAGGAATCTAACAAGTCTGACTAAAAGGATAAAACATTTCACAGAATCAAACTCTCTGCCGAGCTCCAGCCGAGTACGAGAGAACGAGCGACAGACCTGCCACACACACTTTCAGCCTTCGTCCGGCACCGGCGCTTCTCTGTACGTCGAATTCTACAAACTTCATCCTCCTCTCAGAACCTCTTGGAGTTCGTACATGCAAGAGCGAGCGGTCAGCAGGAACTATACAGCAGTGATGTGAACAGCAGCCTGTGACTGTGGAGTCAAACACACACACACACACACACACACACTTTGGGGAAGGCAGGGAGTTAAAGCTTTGGGCCTAACCACGTCACGATTCACAATCCATGCTAACTAAGTCAAACACAGAAGCTGCACTCTGCGGCCTCGTACGCCACTCACTGGAACACCGAATGTAACAGAAATAAGTGAGAACCGTGCTTTGGAAAAATAAAAACAGGGCCGAGTTTAAGCTCATCTGCTGGAACCGCAACTTAAATATGTAACACACACACACACACACACACAGAGTACGAGGCCACAGCTAACATGTCTATATGCACCAGGGATACACGGAGGGATTGTGTCTCATAGTTTACTGTGTGACTCTCATTGAGTGCGTGTGTGTGCGTGTGAGTGAGTGAGTGAGTGAGTGAGTGCGTGAGTGTGAGTGAGTGTGTGTGTGTGTCTCTCAGTGAGGTTATTTCTCCTGCAGCAGCGCGGGGATGTTGATGTTCCAGCCGATGGCCTGCCGGTCGAAGCCACAGGTGAACAAGTTGCACGACTGGTTCTCCTCATTCCACGCTGTGCAGCACACCATGCGCCTGTGGCCCTGCACACACACACACACACACACACAAAGACACATTTCATTTCCTGGTGTGGACGCAGGATTGCTCTAGATTTGTCTTGCAGTGTTTAGTTTTGTGCCGTTACCATTCTGTTGCTGCGTGGAAGTCTGGCCAGCCTGACGCCGCTCATGTCAAACAGACGGACTTGTCGATTGTCGTGTGGCAGAGCGATGATCCTCTGGTTGGCCGAGACGCTGATCCTGAAAAACAAATACATGGTTGAAGGTAACTGCTTAACGGTTTTGGCGAGCCTACAGAGATGATGACGCGCCGGCCTTACCGGTTGATGGCCGAGTCGGTGCGGATGGTTGCTATTGGCGACCTCATGTTCTTCAAATCCCACACCTTCACTGTGCGGTCGTCGCTCCCGGAGACCACATTGTCGCCCACTGTGAACACGGCCGAAGTCACCGTGCTGCAGGAGACGAGCAGAGAGGAGACGAGCAGAGAGGAGACAAAGTCAACACTAGATCCAATTAAGACACATAAGAGACATAAGGTGATTAAAGTGAACCGTCTGTACAGGGCTCAATATGTTGCGTCTCGTCTGCCACTGACGGCGTTATTACAAACCGATGATGACGCGAATCGACACTTCGGCAACATCCCAACACTTTTTCCTGTTGCACCATATGGAGACAAGTTAATCCGGTGAGACTCCTAATTTGAATGTGATTCTGGTGCAGCTCACTCTTCATAATATTTCAAGGTATCACCTTCCCACAGTGGGGCGGGGGGGCAGTCACACTCACACGCACACTCACATAGGTGTACTGCAACTGTTAGGACAACTTGACAAGTTCAATAATGACTCGGAAGCATCGGCACCTTGAAAACACGTCGGAGCCGTCGGGACGCCATGAAAGAAGTTTCCGTCTCTTCTCGTCAACTTTGTCACATTGAACGCACAAAGTACTCTGCTGAGTGTTTGAGTTTCTGCTAAACAGTGCGAACAATAAAAAGGGAGGGCTTGTATCCTGCCATGGCACCTTGACAGTGTTCAGTCTGTGGAAACGCCTCTGATCTTCTTCTGATGACGAGCGAGGTTTAACAGCTCTCAAAGTTCTGCAGTGACGGTGAAGCTATTTAATGTTGCTGCATTGTATTCAGGTTTTCTCGAATCGACCAGGTAAGTCAAAGTCATAGGGGAAACCTGTGCAGATTGACACGATCCAGCAAAGACACACTAGCACTGTTTGGATGACAATTACAGAAAGTATTTCCCATTTCAACTTTATCAAAAAGGTCGGGTCGAACCAACCTGTAATGTTTTCTTATTCCATCTGTTTTGTTCCTTGGAGAAAACACACACACACACACACACACACACACACACACACACACACACACACACACACACACACACACACACACACACACACACACACACACACACACACACACACACACACACACACACACACACACACACACACACACACACACACACACACAGTTTTACTCCCCATTCCTCTCCTAATTCAAACTGACGCAGCATTAAGGACTAATTAGAGGACTGAACCTGGTCCTGTTCCAGCGGCTGAAGCAGAGCGGTGTGACCTTACAGATACCTGCTGACATGAGGGGTACGGCGTCGACCGCGAGGAGGAGGAGGAGGAGGCGGAGGATGGGGGTGATGGAGCGAGACGTGGAGGCTCTGCTGCGGGCGGGGGAAAGGGTTGATTAAGGTTAAAGAGTATTAAAGGATGAGAGTGAGGTGGGAGGAGCCTGTCAGCGATACTCAACAGCCTCTTTGACATCCAAGGTCGACTGGTGGTAACCATCAGATACAAACATGCTGGTTAAAGTGTAACTGAGACATTTGTTGCAGCTCGTCTGCCTCTGAGGCTCCAGGCCTTAAACCTCTGTGCTGGTTGCTGATCTGCCTCATTCAGGCCCGATCAAAGGGTAAAATGTAACAATTCAGGTCAAACATGACAAAGAGGCTTTCCAGCACTCTGTTATTTCGCCGCGCTGCAGTTTAACTGAGATCGTGGTAAGAGTCAGCGTGTCCCTCCAGAGACGGGGGGGCGGGGGGGCTGGGGGGTCAAATCTGCATACGGGTCCTGGCTCTGCCTCTCCACCCCGGGAAGGCTTCGGTGGCAGGAGAGACAAACGCGACATGGCAAAGCGGTTTGTCGAGCGAGTGGCCTGTCACTTCTCATTTGCCGTGTGCTGTTTTAGCTCACGTGTAGTTATTATTACCACGCAATTACAGAGGGGCGGAGGGAGGAGGGGCGGGGGGGGGGACGGCACTTTTAGCTGCCGCGCTTCGCTGTCAGGCAGCGTTAGATGTAATTGCCAGTGAAGACGGTGGAGGGGGAAAAAAAAAGGAAAAGAGGCCGTCTCCCCTCCAGCTCCGCTCTTCTTCTGCCTATTAAATCATTCACACTCTCCTCTCATCTGCTGAGGGACGGAGAGATTACGCCACACTGGAGATACTGGGAGATTAGCAACTGTGTGTGTGTGTGTGTGTGTGTGTGTTCGATCAGACTGCAACTTCCTACAGTCGGGCTTTAGCTTGTAAAACACGGAAAACACACACGCTTGTGCTTTTTAGGAACAGGAATAAAGATGTAAAGAAGGAGGGAAGGAGAGAGGAGGGAAGGAGAGAGGAGGCCTGTTGTTCGCCGTGAAACAGCGGCACTTAATCTCATTACACCAATTGTCTATAAGAGAGAATTAAAGTGGGATCGGCGGGAATTATATATGTTGGGGTGGAACATAATGAGTGCTACGTAATCCCCCCCCCACACACACACACACACACAAAGGCTGCCAGGGAGCACAGCCAGCCAGCCAGCACACACGTATGACACACAAACACGCACACACCCACACTTCTTTGGTCTTTTAAAGAGCGCTGCCATTGAAAGCCAGACGAGCCTGACAGTCGTGGTTTTGAAATGAACGCCTGCAATTGAGTGTTAACAGCGAGCGAAGTGCCAAATTACACAGAGTGGAGGGATTAAGGCAGAAACAGACAGATAAATGAGCAGGAGAGTGAGGGGGGGGGGGGGGAAAGAGAGAGAGGAAGAGGAAGAGGAACAAGTAGTTAAAGTGAGAAGAAGAAGAAGTGCTCGGTAATGAATGAGAGGAGAGGAGAGGAAGAGATTTGGCTGAGAGCAACAGGGTCTGTGTACATTAATGTGGAGGAAGAGACGCCAGTGTGACTCTGGTGTTGTGGAGCCACCTGGTGGAGAAAGAGAGAGCTGCACACTTACCTACTTTTTTTTGTAAAGAGCAATCATTGTTTGTGTGTGTGAGTGTGAGTGCGAGTGCGTGAGACTCACTCGGTGTGTCCCTGGAAGACGTTGACAGAGTGGATGGACGGCTCTCTGAAGTCCCACAGTCTGAAGGTGGTGTCTCTGGAGGAGGTCACCACCAGCCGCTGAGTGGGATGGGTACAGCAGTGGGTCAGCTCCTGGTCATGACCTGTACACACACACACACACACACACACACACACACACACACACACAGGTAGTGGAGGTGATAAAATGATTCCTACAGTAACATAATAGTCTTCAGATTAACAAAAAAAAATTATACAAATGTCATCATCTCAGTGTTATTCCAGTCAAACATTCTCTAATTCTTCACACACACGTCTCGCCCGTGTGCTTACCACTGAGTGTGTGAACCAGCTCGGACGTCTCCACCTCGTACAGGTTGGCCGCCCGGTCCCAGGACGCCGTCACCACCTGTCGGCCGCCCACCAGCCAGTCGGCCGCAATCACTACCCCCTGGTGGCTCTTCAGGGTTGCTGTGGCGACCCGGACGGTGGGGACCTCGCAGGGCCCTTCGGGGTCCACCTCACCTTCCTCTCTGTCCGATGAGTCCTGGTCTTCATCGCACGAAGCCTAAACAGTAATTTAACAGGATTACAGTTGAAACATAAATAACAAGGAGCTCTAAACTACACGAATGAGTAAGAGGAAGAGATTCAGACAGCCTGAAGGAGAGTGAAGATGGAGTGAAGGTGAGGAGGCAAACAGAGGGAGGTATGACTGTGTGTGAAGTGGTAATGAGAGAAACATCCAAGTCTCACGTGAATAATAAAAAGCTCTTAGCCTTGAGCCTTCAAGAAGCTAAGAAATCTGCTCTCAGTAACATCTGGTGTCTCATGTGTGTGTGTGTGTGTGTGTGTGTGTGTGTGTGTGTGTGTGTGTGTGTGACTCACAACAGAGAGCAGTAAGTAAAGAGCTCAGTCCCTCATGTTTACACTTTAGTTTGGGTGTCATCAGTTTCATATAAACAAAGCTCAAAGTGACGGCTGTGACAAAGATTACAAAAGGTTTTCTTAATTCACCACTAGAGGGCACAAGTGTTCACATATCCACCAACACACAACTGAGCTGTGACTGGGCTTCTTGCTGATATAAAGCCATAGTTTTATTATTATTACTGTGACATGCAGAGACGATTCATCATGTGACTGTACTGAAGTGTTGCAGACATCACCTCCTCTGTATGTAATCAATATTCTGCTGCAGGCTCAGCCGTGACAGAGTGAACTCCCCTCACAGTGGGAGCTTTGGACACACAGCAGAAGGAGGTGCTACTCACGCTGGCATCTGGTGGCGGCTGCGGGGCGGGGAGCTGCACCATGTATCTCCAGATGTGAGCCGTCTGGTCCCCGGAAGCTGCGGAAACGTGAGCGGGAGCGTAAACATAGGAGTACACATCTCCACGTGCAAGACGACAACCAGACGCTGCGCCTTTTACTAAACAGCGCAAGTGTGAGTGCGGAAGTGTTGACACCCGACAGCTGCGCACACAACAGAGGCTGAGACGCAGCGACGGCCGACTTATCAACAGAACTGGTGTGTGTGGCTGGTACCTGTGAGGGCCATCTGCTCCGTGGGGTGGAACTTGATGGAGTTGACTGTGAATACGAGAACAAAACAAATCAATTTGAAAGCGGCTGCTGCTTGGGTTATGACTGCTGCAGACACTTCTCTCATTGTACACTTGCAGATAAGACAAAGCGGGCGAATGACATCCTAATTACCTGATCCTGCATGGCCCGCATACCTCAGGAGACATTTCCCCGTCTCTATACTCCACAGCAGAGCCGAGTGATCTGTGGGGGAACAGGGGACGGGTCTCATGTACTCCTTTATATCTCATAATTGGCAGCTTGCTTGCATTTGCCTGCTGACAAGTTAATAGCGCTGACCGATTATAGGGTACTTCCTGTAGCCTTTTATTGGAATATCATTACCGCAGTTAAGTAAGCGTAGCATAAATGCCAAGATATATAAGCCTCTGAATCATACTTTACAGTGTCAATAGTGTGTGTGGTGCAGGGAATAAACAAATCTCTAAGGACAAGTTAAAGAAGAACTCTTAAGTAAGCAAAGATTATCTTCAAATAGAACCAAAGATTTATCCAAACAGTGAGAAACACCAACACCCACAATACACAGAGACTAGAGTGCATTAGCTGATAGGAATATGAAGTGAGGTTTGGTACCTGCAGACGCCGTTCCCAGCACCACCGGCTGAGTCCGGGTGATGCTGAGGTCCCAGATCCCGTCCCTGTGGCCCACATAGTCCTTCAGCAGCTGGCACAGGGCCCGGGATCCTGCGGTGGCTTTGAAACTAGACACAATCTGAGAGGAAGAAGAGACCTGAGCTTTACAGACACATCGACCGCCGGAACAAAGCAATTCTAAACACGGCGTATTTAAAATTACTCTAAATTTCAATACACCTGGATCAGTGTTTGCCCTCCTTCACTGATGGTAGTGGTTCACCTCTAAAGATAACACGGTGACACGTGGCCTGTAGTTGCTTCGGGCCGCCACACGACACGACAGACACAGTAGAGTGTTGCGTCATCTGTCGCTCTGCACTCAGTGTGTAGCGTACATGATGCTGCTGCTTCAGACAGGCTGACCACAGCAATAAGCTGAGAGCACTGGAAGTCATTAGATGCAGCAGTGTAGCATCTGGTTCACCTGTGTCACACTGGGTTAATGTACTTTCTCTTCTGGCTGGCGAGCGGACGACCGGAGTACAAACAGTCCTGTTATCCTGAGATCAGAACATCGACAAGCAACTGAATGTAACCACGTGGCAAGAGAAGTATACTGTTCCCATTGAGGTCAAACCAGAGGGAATCTGTGAAGAAATGAGTTTGTGGCCAGCTGAGCTGCACATTAAACAGTGACTCGTTCTGTCAGGGCGTTCATCTAAGAAGCCCCTCCTTGATCCCTTGCATCCTCTTCTCTAACGACCAAGAGGTTGGTAAGTCCGACTCCTCATCTGGCTCAAACTGCATTTAGTGATAAAATAATGTTTATATTTACTCTAAGAGAGGTGACTGGAGGGAGAGACTTTAGGAAACGTGGTAAAATAAAAACCTTACTTCTCATACCTGGAAGTGTTTGATGAACAGTGAGCAGATAAAAGAACGACACTGAGCTGTAAACAAACTCCCTACTTTAGTTACAAACACACGCTGAGGTGCGACATCATTGAACGAGATGTGGAAACATTTTGCATTATGCAAAGGTAATCAATGCTGAAGCTGCTTTAAACACACACAGCTTTACTAACTAAAGCAGCATCAGCAGGCTGCTGAGCCTGACAGGGACGGGTCCTCAGAAAGCTCATTTGCATTGTAGGGGAAAAAGAAAATTCAAACATGTTTCCACCTCAGCTGCTCACTTTGCATTTAAGACCTCATTCCTTTTCCTCAGCTTTATTGGTCTCTTTGCTGAGGAAGCCAACAGGTTTAACAACACCTGACGCTTACATAAGGCTCATCTATGTTCCACTCTAGCTGGTACTTTGATGGGTAAGCAGACCAACAGGACACACCTCCATTCCTTAGAAATGAGGTTTAAAGATGCAGAGCAGAGATGAGGAGTCATGACTGTCAGACTTTGGGTTAGAGACTTAGAGCCCACAGCCATGCTTAGGGACAAATAGAGCACCAGGCAAATTACCCATGAGCCTCCACCCCACAACTCACATGTGGCCACACTAAAGTTGTGAGTTCCACCTATGTTGCCGTGGAAAGTGTACCAGTAGGTTTGTGTTCTGGATCAGATTTGGTGGAGGTTAATGCTGCTAAAGTTAATAAGTAAGAGGCTCACACACAACCTGGAGTTCTGTTAGTTTAGGCCCAGCATGTTTGTTAATTTACTCTGACTGACAGGACGATAAGACCACATTTAATGGGAAAGAATCAATGCAGAAATACACAGAATTCCATCGGGTCTGTTAGCTTTGACCTGCCACTGTACAGAACAGAACCAAGTGTATTCTATGGCCTTAAACTGTCTAGAGGGGGAAACTATGACATGAACGCACCATGACTTCAAATCCTAAAGGCTAATGATTTTTGGTTAAACTTTAAGTGATTTTCCCTCTCATGGTCGCCACAAACTCAGAGAAACCACTTCCTCTCCAAAACACAGAGACAAAGAGGCTTTAGAGAGTGTGTACTCATTACCCCGGGCCGGATCCAAACAGCTGGGATATTTACACAGATGAGCACAGAGCGGTGGGACGTTACCTTGCTGGTGGAGGCTTTGTAGGTCGTCTTCAGCTTCTGGGAGAGTTGACTGGTGCTGTGGCTCGCTGTGTGATGAAGAGACAAAGAGACCGGTGAGTGGACCAGCTGGTTTGGCCGCCTAATAAAAGTGTCACTGCTTTTAAACACAAACACCTCAGGGGACAAAGACTGGTAATGAAAGTTAAGCCATGGGATCTGTGTACATGGACGGTTTGATGATGAGGATGTTGATGTTTTAACAGCACAACAACGGTGACTGACATTTGACATCTATGTTTAAATCAGACCAGGGTCAAAGTGTTGCTATGCCCTCATTATCCACACCAACAATATTTAACATTTGAATCTGCAGACAGAGGAGCAGCAGGGTCACGTGACTCCAGCAGACTGAGGAGGAAACACTGGACCTTTTGTCTTCAGGGCTCCCTTGCCGGGGTCTCCTCCCTCGATGGTCTGTCCATCTCCGGTCAGACGCTCGTTCAGTGAATCGATCTCCCGGCGTACTGTAATGTTAGCACAGGGACAGGACGTCAGCAGACACACACACACACCACCTCTGCTCTTAAACAGTCCTGTTAATCAATACAGTAAGATGTTTCCCACAGAACACTGAGAGGAGTTAGTCTAAGGAGGAGGCTTTATTATCCAAAAGCAGAAGTGTTGCCCTCTCAATCATCATAAACTTGACAAAACCAGATGATAAAGCAGGATTGATGGTTGCCCTTTATCTGGATCACAACACTGACGGCTCTGTAGCGTTGTGAGACAGAAATATCCTCTCTGTCACCTTGGTTACTCACGTTCCAGGTTTTCGATGTAGAGGTTTTCAAACTCGCGCTCTATCTGTCCAAAAAGGTCAAGAAGGTTGTTCCTGACGGAAAGTGGCAGCTTGGAGTCCTGAACAAACAGCAAAGAACAAATATTTGATCAACTTCCTGTCATGGAGAGAAACGGCTCTGGTATTGTCTGGAGTCTTCTCATGTGTTCTATTCTTATTTAAATGACAAAATAATATAACAACCAGCAGCATTCTCTTGAAGGCAGCCTGTGTGTGTGTGTGTGTGTGTGTGTGTGTGTGTGTGTGTGTGTGTGTGTGTACCTGATTAACACAACATTTCCATTTGTGTGAACACTCAGCTGCGTATTGAGCAAAGCTATTTTTATAGCACAGTTGACCCAGTGAGCAAATAGAGCCCAGCTGGTTGAAAACATAGTTGAACAATTTCAACTGTAAAGAAACCAATAAACCGCAGCTACAGTTGGCTGGAAAGTGAAAGTGTTTTATTCTTATTGGTTATTTATATCTTATTTAACCGCATTTCAACATTGAAGTAGAAGAGAAGTTGAGGACCTAAAGGAAGCCACTTTGAGCCGAGACAGCAGACCTGCAAATCAACCGGCCTGTCCGTCACCTGCAGCACATTAACAATGATCCTAACTACACAACCTCCAGAGTCCGTCCGGCTCTAAACTCTACAGCTCCACTAACTCACCTCCATCCTGAACTCAGAGACGCACACAGTTCAGGTTTGACCACCACAGAATACACACCACGCCAAGAGAAGTAAAGGCTGCCGTCAAGACAACGGGTTTAAAGGCTGCTTGTGACAGCTTGGCTGGAGAGCGGCTGTCTGTTTCTGCAGCCATGGAGAAAGAAAGATGAGGAAACCAAACACCCCACAACCAGACTTTCTCCTGGCACGCGTTCAAGACAAACAGATCGTCACTGCGACTCTAACCGACATGTTGCAACAAAAAAAAAAAACCTCTGCAAACAACAAGCGACCCTTATTCATTTAAAGCTGATTAGTTGTGGCACTAAAATCTGCAGCGTTCTCTGGCTGAGGTGCATAATGACGGCTACTGAGTCGGTGAGAGAAAGCCATCTATACGGGTGTGTGAGCTCTTTAGTCTGTGTGTGGAGCGTGTGCTGGTGGAGGCTCAGGGACGTTAAATGAGCCGCCATGTGGCTAAAGGGGCCTCAGAGATCATGGCAGCCCGTATTAAAACTTGATGAGACAACAGGCCGGTGCCAGCGCAGCTCGGGTTTAAGTGGCTTTGATAAGTCAGAGGGATTGACTGGCAGGGAAAGTGAAGGAGAAAGGAGTTCAGTCGCCTGCAAAGGTTGAAACATAAACACGGAGGAAACTGTGTGAACTCAAACAGCATGTGGAGTCCATGAACATGCTTCATTATGCATTTCACCTGTTTCTCTGCTTTGCTCTTCCTCTTCCTCTGGCTTTCAGTTTAAACTTCCCAGACAGAGACAGAGATAGATGATGAAACATATAACTCACTCGCCCTTTGTTCAGAGGGCCTGAGAGAGGACTGGAGGCTCCCAAAGTTCAACAGCCAGGATCTTCTTGATCAAGCAGTTGACTCAGTTCACTGCGGGTGCTTATCAGGAAATGATTGCAAATGAACGTCTACACAGTCTTCCTTCTTAGAAATACAAATCAATTCAAGACGCCATTCAAATAACCTGTTTAGAGACGGATCATCTGCGTGAGCTGACGCCATAGAATTCAAACTAAAGCAAATACCTACAAAGCATGGACAGAGAGAAGAGCAACACAACTGTTGCAACACCGAGGTAAAAAAATAAAAGCAATGCTGCTCAACCGGCTGGTGCTGTAGTCTCTAAAACACTCAAACACAGGCAGGCCGCCACAACAACAAAGCTGATCCATCTGCTACCATCTGCACACAAACCTCCACAGGTGTATGCAAATGTAGCTTTGTGTCTTAAAACATGCTGTGTTTCATAAGCTGATGCTGCTACGGGAAGTGTGTGTCTGTGGGAGAGAGAGAAAGAGGGAAGGAAAGCTAGAAAGAGAGACAGCCAGAGAGAGAGAGTGTGACAGACTGAATCTACATGAGCCTCCTCGCCCTCCCTCCCTTGGCTCACCTGTCCCTCCAGCATGTCTCCTCTCTGGGTGCCCAGCGGCCTCTCCTCTGTGCTGTTGGTGCGGCGGATGGACAAGCTGTGGGCTTTGCGCTTCTGCTTGGGGTGACGAGCAGCTGAGGCAGAGCCAATAGTGCTTCCACCCTCCACAGGCATCCCTCCTCCCTAGCCGGTGGCCCTGCCCCCTGCAGAGATCCTACCTGAGAGGCAGGTAAACAGAGGCCAGAGGCCGGTTGGTCGGGTTGGTTGGTTTATTATGCGGGTCGCTAACACCACCTGCCGACATGAGCTTTGCTTGGCTGCCGGTGGAAGCCAAGCAAAGCTCATGTCTGCAGCCAGGATGTGTTTGGGTAGAAGATCAGCTTTCACCACATGAGATAATTTCATATTAGGTGATCGGATCTTCTGGCTTCATATTGTTTTATATTTAGTTTTGCAACATGAAGGCACGGCTGAGACTCTTCAAAAAGACTCTTTGTTCACTGCTTCAAACCTAAACCATGACTCCAAAATTGATATCCACCACTTTAATATTTCAATGATATGATTGAATAATGATCACCTTGGTAACCTGTAATATGGATCATGTGTTATTTGTTAAAGGACCAATACATTTGAGTTTCTGGGCTGTTGGTCAGTTTGAAGACGTCCTTATGGCTTCTGAACATTAAATGATTTATTATGACTATAAATGATGAATCAATAGATAAGACAAACAAATCAATGCTACTGTGACAACATTCAGACGATTTATGCAGCGTCACGATCTACACACTAACACAATATCTGCATTTAAACCTAACATTTTCATCATGCAGACATAATGTTAGGTACAGAATGAGCCAGTATCTTTCAAGCCACGGCACAGAACACTATGACTATATTTAAAAAACGTTACTTACCTAACGTCGACCCCAAAATAAAAGCGCCCACACGTGAAATGAATGACTAATAAACTACGTCCTGAACTATAAATAGCTTCACCCAGGTTACGGTTTTAAGGTTAAGGTTACTCGCTGAGGTAAGGTTGAGTTATTACTTTTATACGTTTCGTATATAAGTTGGATAAAGAATTCGATAGAAACTCGACGCTTTCAGTGAATATCGCTGTAGCTTATATGTAGCGGACTAGCTGCCACATAGCACCTACACATCACACACAGCTGCTATCAAGGTAGCTCGCTGTAAAATAATGTTAACCTATGGAATTTAGTATTTTAAATGTGCTGTAAACGTAACCTGGACAATGGAGGACGATATTACATTAGGCAGTTTAACAGATATGAAAGATTTTGTCCCATTTTGACACATCACGTATGCTGCAGACTTCCGTGTCACGTGATTTGTGTTTGGCCCGTGTAAGCCAATAGGCTGTCGGCAGGAAGTTCCAACATCCAATGAGAGACAAGAACGTCGGTGACAGGAATGGATTCAGCGGGTTTTGCATAGGGTTCTGCTCTAAAACTACGTAGACAGAGATAAGCCAAAATAAGTTGTTGATCTACCTGAAACGAGAGTAGCCATTTGTAAGTAATCGACGCTTTTATCGGTTTCTTTGTAGGCTGCAAAAATGGCAAATAGTGGATGTGTGTCCAGTTGTCGGAGGCTGGGTGTTGGTGGCTGAGCGGCGCTGTGGTTCGATGGCGTGTTGACAGAATCAGAGTGTGGGGTAAAACTCGAACTGGATCTCAGGGGAACAGTATAACGAGGCTTTATATGCTGAAACTCCCAACAGATTTTTACAAATGACATTAAAAATGACAATTAACACAATAAACAATCATTAAGAACATTTATTAAGTAGAAAAACGGACTTAAGCAATCTGAGCAAAGTGTCTGCTTCATAAAGAGTGTCACCCCCGCAGAGCAAACACTGATGAAACTAATAAATCGTTATATCAGGAAACGCTATCATTTAAATGCCCATTTTAAGGTGAAGTAATTACAGAAAAGAGTCAGCGTTCACGTTCATGCCACACGCGTAATCAGAACGTTCCGATCCCGACTCCATGTGCTTTTGTCCGGGATTTCCCGATAACAGTATCTTCCGTTCATGTCATTGGTTTTCAGTTCTAGTCAGGCGATGGTGCGGCCGGTGTGGGCGGTGCTCCGTGCGGTGACTCGCGAAGGCGCTCGCTTGTTTAAATCAAACGCACATTATAAATACTCTGCTGCTGCTGCGGTCACCCGACTCTCAAACACGACCATCCCGAACTGCACCAGAGCTTTTTCGAGGTGAGTTGTGCTTTTAATTTCCGTTACATGATGTTGAGCAGTGAGCTAGCGGCAAACCTGTTCACTAAGCTGACAGTGTGCGCCTGATTTAGGTGTCCGGGCTCCTGCGCAGCCCGTTAGCTTTGGTCTCTTAATTTGGATATAAAGTCGCCCCACATGTTAACCATAACTTCGTCTCTGACTGATAAATTCTGAGCTCATCGTAGTGTTGCAGCTATTTTCAAATGAGGGCAGAGGTTAAAGTCTTGTAAGTTGCAAGACTTGCTCACTTTCTTGTGTGTCAGGCTCAGAATCTATCAATCAACCTTCACACAACACTAATATATTCTTACTGCAGTGTGCACTCACTCCCTCCCTCACTCTGCCCCCCTCCCAAAGTGAGCCCAGGCCCCTCCACTGTGCCCTCAGAATGCCTGATGTAAGCACAGAGCACCTGGACGAGAAGCAGGTGCAGCTGCTGGCAGAGATGTGCATCCTCATCGATGAGAACGACTGCAAAATCGGCGCCGACACCAAGAAAAACTGCCACCTCAACTCCAACATCGACAAAGGTGCCTGACCACCACATAACACACTATAACACACACACATATACACATCCTGCCTGTGTCCTAATGCCTTAAATGTCCTGGATTCATTATAGTAAACGTGTGTTGTCTTTGTGTTGCAGGTTTACTACACAGAGCTTTCAGCGTCTTTATTTTCAACAGTGAAGAGAAGTTGCTCCTACAGCAGAGATCTGATGCCAAAATCACTTTCCCAGGTCAGCAGCTGTGGCGGAATGTAACGTACTTAATGTATCAGCTTGTATCAAGCAGCTGAACCTGTCTTTGCTTCATCATGCGGCATAGTTACTGACTCTTGCATAATTGCCGTCTTAACTTTGACTGGTTGAAGCTTCCTGTTTTTCTCCCCCACACATTTTACAAATGTATTCCACAGCAGATACCAACATGCACATTCATTATTCTGCCATCGTGTGTGTGTGTGTGCGCAGGATGTTACACAAACACCTGCTGCAGTCACCCTTTACACCTGGAAAGCGAACTGGAGGAGAAAGACGCCATTGGAGTGAGGAGAGCTGCTCAGAGGAGACTGGGACTTGAACTAGGCATCCCCACAGAACAAGTACGGCAAGTTTGTGTGTGTGTGTGCAAGCCAAACACACAGTTCAGCTTTATGAGATTGCAAACTTTGGTTACAGAGGAGATGTTGTTGACTTGTAGTTGACTGTTCTATCTGCCTGACTGGGATTATTGAGGATTTGTGTGATTCCTTTCCTTGGTGCTGATCTCCTTCCTCGCCTCCTTGTTGCTTCTCAGGTGACCCCAGATGAAATGACGTACCTGACAAGGATTCACTACAAAGCCCAGTCAGACGGGGTTTGGGGAGAACATGAAATCGACTACATTCTCTTCATGCACAAGGTAGAGTTGATAACCGCTAATATCTTGTTGTTTTGATTGTGTTATCCTGTGATGTAATCCTATCTGAAACACATTAAAGGTCACATGATGCACAGCCTGATTCAGTGTAGAAGCATGCAACACGTCACTGTAACAACTTGTAACATCTGTTTGTGTCTCATTAAAGGATGTGGAGTTGAACCCAGACTCCAATGAGATTAAAACCCACTGCTATGTGAGCAAGGAGGAGCTGAAGGAGATGCTGGAGAAGGGCGAGCGTAACGAGCTGGAGGTGACGCCCTGGTTCAGCCTCATCGCCAAAACCTTCCTGTTCAAGTGGTGGGACAACCTGCACGGCCTGAAACAGTTCATGGATCACAAGCACATCCACCGCATGTAACTCTGGCCAGGATTAAGCTCTAATATCCTCCAATCCTGTTTGTGACAGCTTAGGATGCTCAAGACCCGAGGCGGACATGAGGAAGTGTTTCACTGGCTGCTTCTTTCAAGCTGCAGTGACTTCAAGTTCATTATGTCCTACAATTAAAGAGATAATGTGATTTAGGTAGCAGGTCGGTGATTCACTTTAGTTAGTTTAGCACTCTGTTTTTCGTTTGTTGGGCAAATGCTACAGTCCAAGTATTGAGGAAAAATAAACACACTAAGCTGTTACACATCTGGAAGAGTCTCCACACAGGTTCTACTGATGGGACAAACTATGGGAATGTCAATGTTCTGTAGCCAACCTACAAATCAGGAGCTCCGTCACAAGTTATGTGTCAGTTAGAAAATGTAAAATTTCTGTAAGCTGCTCCTTAAAGATTGTATTTTTATATAAAATCTTCAAGTGCCTGAGCACAGGTGGATAGGCTTGAATATTCAAGTCCTGATGTGAGATTCAAACTTTTTCTGTCACTCTGATAGTGAAATGCTGTCTTGTTTCAGTATTTTACACAATAAAGGTTTCAAAGTGTTGCATTGTGGTCATATTGCAACGTTTTAACAACATCACAAGTTCCCTATGTGCCATGTTTTAAGTGAAGTTCTTCTAACGTACCAGCAGGTGGCAGCAGCGAACGTTTTACCATGGCAGAGCCTAGAATCCCATTTGGCACAAGCAGGTTCTGGAGAAGTCAACTACTATGCAAATATTTCTTAATCAAATCATCCAAGTATACAGAACAGGCATTACCAGCTCGTTCAGGGAGATTCTGAGTGTCAACAAGCTGAGACAACATACATTTAATCAGATAGAGACAGAATTCACAAGCAAAGGACAAACAAATGTTCAAGAATGTACAGTTGTACTTGTATTGAATAAAGATTCATTTATTTGGAATTATGTTATATTAACATGAACACATGCTTGATGCACTTTGTACTTGTTAACACAAGCAGCACACGCATGCTCCACAGGATCGTGTCATTAGGTTTTGTTGTAGAATTGTATCAACAAATTACAATGGAATTAGATGCACACATGCTGTCAACATGCACAGATCTCAATACCTTAGTAATGCAGTAGTACTGTATCTAAGTATACAGTAACAACTTGAGTAATACTGGCATGTATAAGCAATTTTCCAGTTATATTCTACATTTATAATTACTGTGTTATAAAAAGCTCTGAATGTTAACTAAACATAAAAATAAGGTTTGGCATTTGGCAAAGAGTAAATTGGCTTGATGTTTTATGTATATTACATAAAAATATATTGCAATGTATATATTGTAACATCAAATGCAAAGCTTCTTGGCTACACACGGATATAAAACTATGTAAGTACTGCAGGCTGGGAAAGAGAATTCTAAGCTCCTAACAGTCACATCAGGGTTCATTGATGCCTTTTTACCCTTTAATTCTAATCATTACTAATCAATTATTACATTAATCATACACACACACACACAATGGGTTATCTGTGGCAAGAGCAAACTTTTCACTAAACTCTGGAATTCATCTTGCTTCTAATTTTGTGCCAGAATTCTTCAAAGTGAACATAAAACAATTATAAAAAAACTTCTATGATAAACATGAATGAACACGCTGCACCGGCTGTGACCCGAGGTGGTCTGAGTTCTGGTGGGCGTTTACCTGCTGGGTTCCCTGGAGCCTCAGACGGCCGCTGCAGGCTGTGGTGCAGCCTGTGGTGCAGCCTGTGGTGCAGCCTGTGGTGCAGGCTGTGCTGCAGCAGGGTTGTTGTTGTTGTTGCTGTTGGGGGGGCTCAGCTTCATCACATTGAAAAACTCCACCACCTGGCCAGGAACCTCTGCCAGCACACTCTTGGCTAGAGCCTCAGTAGGACCCTGGGAGGTGCAGAGGATCGTTACAAGTGATTATCTGATCATTAATTCCGATCAGGTGAAAAGCTAAATTGTTGCAAAGCAGTAGGTTATGCAGGATAAGAGGTTGATGGGTCTAAAGGAAAAGTGAGCTTCATGCATACTTTGATTTGTAATGTCCCACTTCTCTGCTCCTCGATTTATAAGAGAGACACACTGACCCAGATAAGAGTGCTCTGTTAACATTGACGGTAACAATAGCTAGATTATAAATATTTATAAAAGTGTCAAAGTACAAAAAGCTTAGATGCATTAGAGAGGATTGTTCCTTTAATGTAAAGCTGTCAGGATGCTTCTGAGATCTACCATCAGTGCAGAGGAGGCTCTCACACAACGTACAGCAGAGTGTGTGTGTATGTGTGTGTGATCCTCCTGACTGCAGCACTGATGACACATCCACAGTGCTGCTTCATGCATCGATTCATGCATTGATCTGCTGAGGCTGTGATTCACATTAAAGGAGCAGAGCTGAGGTGGTGATGGGATAAACAGTGAGACTGGAATAGAGTGTACCCCTATGAAGGACTGGGCTCTTGTGGAGGCTTCAGTTTGAATAAACTGAAGAAGGAGGCTACTTGCTGTGGTAACTCGGCCAATACGCTCTGAGCAAGAGCCTGGCTGGGTGCCTGAAAGGAAATACACAAGGCACACAGACACGCTCAGTGAGGGGAGACAGGCTGGGGGTCCGGGGGGTCGGGGCTGCTGACTAACATCGTACAGGGACAATACCATGCTTTACACTAACACCGCTTAATCATTATGATGTGAAACAGCATGCAATTATTAAAGCAATGAGTCAGCAATCTGTGGGGAATCAGCCACAGCCTCCACCATCAGGATCAGCTGCAGAAATCAGCTTCAGCTCTGTGACGTTTCACCGTTTACTTACATTTTGGAACTGTCTGAACGGCACAAACTGGACGATGTCCCGCATGGCCGACTCCCCGCTCAGAGAGCGCAGGCGGCCGTCGTCTCCGTCCAGGACATCCATGGCGCTGAAGTCTGCCCCGCCCACTCCGATGATGATGATGGACATGGGCAGGCGGGAGGCGTTGACGATGGCGTTGCGTGTTTCATCCATGTCTGTGATCACGCCGTCAGTGATGATGAGGAGGACGAAGTATTGCTTTGGAAAGGGAAGCGGCACAATTGTGAAAACAGGAAAATAGTTAGAGTGTGTTTGCAGATGTTTGATGTCAGAGTGACTCACTGAAGCGGTCGTCTGCTGGAGGGCTTGCTTAGCAAAGCAGGCGACGTGGTTGATGATGGGGGAGAAGTTAGTGGGGCCGTAGAGTTTGACCTGGGGCAGACACACCCTGTAGGCCTCCACCACACCCTCAACCCCTACACACACACAGTCACAGAGCAAGGGTTACACACACACACACACATACGGTCACAGGGCAAACTATAACTAAGACGCAGGATAAGGGTTTGTAGTCGTACCGGTACAAAATGGATTTGCTGGGTTGAAATTGAGAGGGAACTCATGGGAAACCTGGAGAACAAAGAGAGAGACATAGACACTCAGAGATCCTCTTTACTGACTAACTAAATCCTAATCTTAGCAATCTAATGTTTCAGTGTGAGGTCCAGTGCTCACCTGCCACGTCGGAGGGATCTGAGCTCCGAAGCCAAAAGCAGGGAACATCTTGTCACTACACGGGAAAGACAAAAAACTATCTTAGTGACAGACTAACGCTTCTTGGCAACGACATTGTTTAATGTGACATGAAGCAGACGGCTGTCCAGTCAGTCAGGTACCTGTCATAGTCCTGGATGACGTTGCCCACAGACCAGATGGCGGTGAGATACTCATTAACCCCCTGAGGGCTGATGTAGTGCAGAGACTGGGGAGACTTGGGGTCGCCGTTGGAGCCTGTGAAGTCGACGGCGACCTGCAGAGACATTCAAAGTGGCGGTCGACATGTAGCTTGTGTTTAGAAAGAAACAGGCTTATTTCAGGATACTGTGTAGTAAAGATCTGTCAATGAGAGCCCGAGACTCACAGTGAAGTTGATCTGGCAGCCTCCCATCACATAATCCAGGAAGGTGTACTCCTTCACCACCTGGAGCAGGAAACATCCTTTATATTCAGTGATACTGTGCTGGACATGTAGACAATGTTTAAGGGCAGATCGCACAACAACAACGCACAAAAACAAGTCATGCAGTGTCTCACCTGGCACAGCTTGACGCTCACAACGCCTGAATTCTTGTAACCCTTCTTCTTCTGCTTCTTTTTGCTGTTCACGCATTCAAACTCTGCCTGCAGAGACAATAACACGAGGCATGGATGAGAGGCTGCAGGCGGTTACATCACTCCAACCAGACATACAAACACACGTGTCACACTGACCGGAGAGTTGCGTGACGCCTTCTGGAGCTGAGTCATGGTAGTCTCAAACGCCCCGATGAGATCGTGCGAGCCGTCGTCGTCGTAGTCATAACACTCCACCTGAGAACGGGAAGAGACACTTCAGTGAAACCTGAAACTTTCAAACGAGCAGGGAGACAGGACGTGACGGCTAATTTGAGTCATCCAGGTATGAGAACGCCAGGATCGCATGACGTTATCCTGCTCGAATGACAGCGGCAGACCTATGAACTCACAACCAACGTGCAGTTTGGACCACCAGTTAAGAAAATGAGCAATCATTCAGATAAAGGATGAATTATTCACCTGGAGATTTGTTTTAAAACCTGCAGGTGAATTAAACAGGCAAACACATGCGACAGTCAACACAGAGATACGAAGCTTGCATCAACCATGAAACTACAAACACCGGCCCGCCTAGTTTCAGACGAGGCGTGAGTTCGGCGAGGATCGAGTCGGATGAAGATGATTTGAGACGCCACTGAGGAAGAGTCTTCTGTTTCCTCATCTACTCACTACACACACGTCACACAGAGAGCGATGGTCAGACAAACACTGAAGCGGCAGGTCACTCACTTGTCCCCCCGTACAGCTAGAGACGGCTTCCCTCTAGACATTTTTGCTTCAGAAGGTTTGAACATAAAGCGAGTACAGAGAGGGAACAGTTGTTGTCTTTGGAGCAGAGTGTGTGTGTAAACGTGTCCTGCTGGTACCTTGATGGGTTTGTCCATGTCGGCACCGCAGAGAGACTGCAGGGTGATTCTAAAGGGTCTCCAGGTCGGATTCAAGTTGTTCTGTACCACCTAGAGGACATCATGGAGGACAGACAGGCTTTATTAACACATCCTGCATATCAGTTTGTGGTTCTCAGTTCCTTATCATAGCCTGAGAGTTGTAGATGTATGGAGAGCGTTTGTTCCCTGTACCTCTGTCCTGTGAGCGAGCTGCCATCCGCTCGCTGTCTGCTTGTGGAATTCCAGGTAAGGGTCGGACTTTCCAAAGAAATCCTACATTAAAAAAAAGAATTCATTAACACCACACACACACACACACACACACACACACACACACACACACACACACCTTTGCTCTAAACTTCATCCAGACTGAATTGCATGAACCTTGTTATCCAGTTTCCTCGCTTCCATCTCAAAGTTCACCACTCTGTTGTCGTTTATTTCTTCAGCACTAATCTACACAAGAAAGATATGTGGGTCAGCATGATAGAAAGTCTAAATCTCTGCCTCATCTCTCTCTCTCTCTCTCTCCCACTCACTGTGATGGTCCCTTTCCCCGCAGGTTTCTTATTCTTCAGGGTGAGTGGCCGGGTCAGTTTTTTGCTGGACACAACCTACAGGCAACAGATAAACATGAGAGCACATTGTAGTCAGATCTGCATGGCTGATGGCATCACAAACAAACAGAAAGAATCAAACATGAGCTCTCAGTGTGTGCTGGTCACAGACTGCCAACACAGCTAAAAGTGTTTACAGATGCTTTACCTTGGACCTGAGGGAAAGTAAAACAGTGGTGTCTGATTACACTGCCAACATTTGAATAGTGCAGGCGTGTAGTAGTAGAAACCGGCAGACAGCACCCACCTGCCCTAAGGTGCACTCCAGCTCTCCCAGGAAGTCGTCATCACTCAGGTCAACGGTCTTGTTGTCGATGTCGTAAATCCCAAACTTCAGTTTCTGCACAATCTCAAAGTAGTAGTCGATGACAAACTTCTTGGCAAACCTTGGGCTGAGGCAATTCTGGACTTGTTCTGATCGTCCCATCTGTTTAGGGAAGTTAAGACAGTTTGGTTTTTTTGAAGGGGATTTGAAACGCAGACATTTCAACATGACTGAGCAGGAAGTAACCCTGGACACAAGTTTAAAATGTTGAAGGACACACATTCATTGATGGATGGAGCAATGCTGACTTTTCCATGAGGGGTTAATGATTTACACTGACACACTCTGCTGCAGGGGTAATAACACACAGTCCCACACAGACATCACAGTTACACCTTTCTCACAGCAGGGGAGAGTTCAGAACAAATGTCATTAAATAAAACATTGTAACATTCAGCTCTCTGCTTCCGAGGTTTAATGAATCCTGATCCGGACTTCCTACTGACCTCATACCACTGGGACTCAGAGCTGGACATGAGCAGGACGCACAGAGGGTCAGACTTGGACCCGATGTCTTTGTCCAGCAGGTTGTCACAGGAGACAGTGAGCTCCACCTTGGTCACACACTGAGCTGCCATGTCTGACTGTCAACAAACACGCAACAAGACAGCGAGGTAGAGTTAATCCATATAATCCATAGCAACTACTGAATTAATGACACGGGATTGATGAATGTGTACAAGGTATGCGTCATTACAAGCAGTGACGTCATGACGAACACAAAGGTGGAGTAGCTCTGATCCTCCCAAAGTTTATGCGGCAAACAAACGTATACAAATGAGTCAAAATTGCTTTAATTACGAAGGATCAGTTTCTTAGTAATTCGTATCATAGTCAGATTTTGGATAAATCTTGAAAAACTGGGTTCACTAAATGCCTACAAATTGAAATGTTGATACAGAAGGAATACAGAAGATTTTTTTTTTTTTTTTAAACATTCAAAACTTCTTTCTATTTAATTTTGATGCGGATTTCCGACACAACATAGTTTCACTTTATTTTAATGGGCGTTGATAGTTCGTTGAAAAGTGTCTGTCGATGTCAAAGTTTTGTAATAACATCTCTTAGAATCTGGTTTAAAACGCAAACGTAACAGCTTAAGATGGAAGTAAACCGCAATTAAGTTTCATAAAGGTTGAATATACAGTTTATGAAAGCGGTGTACATTTAAAATGGGTAATTTAATCGAAACGGAAAGCTTGGCACGAGTATTAAGAGAGAGAGATAAAGCTAATGCTAACGTTAACATCACTACAGACTGAGAAAGCTAACTGGCTAACAGCGCTGGTAACATGGACACAGGCTCCCTTCTTACGGTGTGTTTAACAGAATAACTACAATGGGGTCGTGAAGTGTAACTTACTGTCAAAAGCCTGGGAAACGTTACAAAAACACGATATTCCGTAAAGTGACAGAGTTAAGCTGCTGGGCTGGGCTGGGCTGAGCCGCTCCTCTCCGGATGTGCGTGAAGAGACAAGAGAGCAAATCAATACCGAGACCTTAAAGACACAGAAGTGATCAGCGCCAAAAACAACAAGACTTTTATTATTATTACTTTGTTAACGGCCTATTGTGTAAAATGTGGGTGAGCATACGCTTCACACAAAATAGAAGTAATTTTGTCTTCCTGAGACTCAATTTCAATCAGATCAATTTGTGTAGAATATTCACACGCACGCACGCACACACACACACACACACACACACACACACACGCACAGGGAATTATTACTTTCGTAGTGATGAGCATACAAGACAGCATATTCAGTTTAACATTGACTTTATTAATGAGTTAGTGTGAAGATGCTGCATCATACATGGCTTACAATGTCATTTGTAAAAGAAAACACATGGACAATATGGATGTGAACTAAAGTTATAATTGAATGATTGTATTGTGTGTCCATTCAGGTTCTCTTTATATAATATAGTTATATAATAAAGCATCTGGTCTAGAGATTTGGAGGCATTAAAATGTTCAAAAGCAAGATTCCAAGGAGGTCAAACAGACATGAGCAGTATTTGTTGTCATATTTACCACATAAAAGTAATCTGACCGTATTTTCAGTTTTGATGGCAGCCGGACAAACATGAATAAAACCACATTAATGCCTTTTACATGAAATGATTACAACTACTACAAACTAACTGTTTTGTATAAACGTGAAATATGACCACAAATCAAAGCCCATCATTAGGACATGGCACACCCATCAGTGCAAACAAGTATTTCCAAAAATCAACATACACATACGCTTTTTGTAAATGAATCTAGTATTTTGTAACAGTCAGTCCAGTAAGAAGAAGAAGTATCAAAGGCTGAGGGAGTGACCCCGGTGCTCATACGGAAGAATTAAGTCAAATATTAACATCCAAAATAAAAACAATTGGGAAATAAGTACAAAACTGCAGCAAGAGACGCTGCAACATACAAGTATTGCAAGAGAAAAGTACACAAAGGCATTAATTATTAAAAAATCCTTTCCCTGTGAACATTGTGTAAACGTTACTGACGCTGACCTGAAGTGTGTTTGGTCGAGTCTTGGCCTTGGACTGGCAGAAATGTAGAAATCCTAAATTAGCGAAAACACGGAAACTTAAGAGGATACAAACACGAACTCGACAGGCATCCTTACACTTTAACTCCAAACCTCACTGACCAATGAGAGAACAGCAGCCAGGAGGCTACTAGATGCCTCTCTTTACCATGCAAGTCAAGCAGCTGGAGTCAAATCCTATATCTTCCAGTTCAGTCATCGCATGGTGCATTACGAAAGAATATTTTACATTGAGCAATTTAACAATAATGGCACATAGGTTTGACATTCAGAATTAATTCAATGCTCGTTTCTAAAAGTTAGTATAACTCATAGTGTGTATAATCTATGTGTGAATCTGTTATGGCTTCATATCCTCATTAATACATAACAAGGAGAGATTCAATTCAAAAAGCATTGACAAGAGATTTTGACGCAGTACAATGTCAGATCTGTCATAAGCTCCATGGCACAAAAGGATGAAACATGCAAACTTTAACTGAGTGAAAACGTATCTCCTTGTGCCGATTATCAAATGGCAAAAAAGTGTGCTCGCCTCACACACTCTAAACTGTCACGGGTTGGATTTGGAGAAAGGCAGAAGTGTTCACACAGCGTCACTGAGGTGCTGGAGCTGAGGGCTCAGGCAGAGCGGCGTGGCCATCGGGAGGTTTCAGCTTCGTGATATGAAAGTAATCCACCACCTGACCTGGGACCTCAGCCAGGACGCTCTGAGCCAGCGTTTCTTGAGGACACTGCAGAGAGACGAGGCAGAGGAGGAATGTGAAAGGTGACAGGGAGAGCAGAACAATGGAAGGATTAAGATTTAACAGAGAATTCACATTTATTACATGGCTTTGGTGAAATTAGTTTTTCTAAAGACATCCCCTCTCAAAATATGAGGCAAGTGAGGAAGCGTGAGCCGCCATCTGTCATGTTGCTGCTTTGGGGATCTTACAGAGACAGCATCAAAAACTGCCTGTTTTCACCAAGTGTGCACAGTGGTATTGCAGGAGAGAATGCAGAAGTGGATCAATGTGGGGTTTCTTCATGTTACAGTTATCTGAGAAGGACTGGATCAGCTGTGGTTCTTTAAGTTTATGCACATCTTTACACAAATCTATACACAGAACCATGGATCAATGCAGATACAGAGCAGGGATATGAGGAGATGTTAGTCGTGTAGTGTTATGTTAAGAAATGCACATTCTTTCTTTGGGTCCAGGACTAAAATCAGTAGATAAACGTTGGTACCCAGTTTTGAAGAAAGACAGAGAGCGACAAGGAAATGGATAAACTGTGCTCCCCTGTCTCTGGCTCTCTCTGACATGCACATGTTCCATTTTAGGACGTGTATGCATTTCACTTATGTGCACTTTGGCTATGTATCACAATTTTACGCAAAGCCATGCAGTTTTGTATGAGGCAGCAGAAGCAGGGGAGGGTGATTACAGCGGTGGGGGGTACGCCTACATTTCTAGGGAGGACTGGACTCGCTGGGGGGCTTCAGATCAAAAATATGGAAGAATGAAGCCACTTGGTCAGGGAGCTCTGCCAGTACAGATTGGGCAAGTGCTGCAGTGGCTGCCTGGAATCAGACAAAATGCAAACTTATGCATTATTTTAACAATTCCTAGGGGCTAAAGCAGCCACGATGACACAACTTACATTTTGGAACTGCCTGAACGGCACAAACTGCACAATGTCCCGCAGTGCTACTTCTCCTGTAGGCGAGCGCAGGAGGCCATCATCTGAATCCAGGAACTCCATGGCACTGAAGTCTGCTGCCCCAACTCCAATGATGATGATGGACATGGGCAGACGAGAGGCGTTGACGATGGCACTACGTGTCTGCTCCATGTCTGTGATCACTCCGTCAGTGATTATGAGCAAAACATAGTATTGCTGTGGAAAGATGACAAAGAAACAGAAGAAATGAAGTTCATCTGTTTGAGATTTTGGAGTCCACTGAATGATTGATTGGAGCTGAGGTGTCAGATACTCACAGAGGCAGTGTCCTGCTGCATGGCTTGCCTACCAAAATGGGCGACGTGGTTTATGATCGGGGAGAAGTTGGTGGGCCCGTACAGCTTCACCTGGGGCAGACACTGCTGGTAGGCCGTGACCACACCCTCTATACCTGAATACACACACAGCAAGCAAGACAGTGAATTACAGGGACGTTAAAGCATAATTATATACACATTTCTTCATTATCCAGCTTGACACTTTTGTAATCTTAAATGTTACATTTAACTTGGCTTGTTATGGGTTCCATCAAAGTTTGGGTAGTCTCTAACTAAAGGCTCTTCTGCTGAAGTCACATTTGATTTGACGTACCAGCGCAAAATGGATCTTCTGGGTTGAAGTTGAGAGGAAACTCATGGGAAACCTGCAAGACAGGACTCAGCATGAAGCCAATACTGGATCAAAAGAACTATAGATAAATAGATAAAAAAGTAAAAAAGTGAATTACCTGCCACGATGGAGGGACCTGAGCACCAAAACCAAGGGCAGGGAACATTTTGTCACTACAGGTGGGAAGAAAGTATTCATAACCTTTACTATCCAGATACATTTACATGATGCCGGCATGATTCGGACACTTTTGGACCCCACTCTGACTGTGATAGTCCTGTACCTGTCATAGTCCTGGATCACCATGCCCACAGACCAGATAGCTGCCAGGTACTCATTATAACCCTGAGGACTGATGTAGTGGAGGGACTGGGGCGACCTGGGGTCTCCGTTAGACGCTGTGAAGTCAACGGCAATCTGGCCAATGGAGAGAGAGAGGATAAAGAAAAGGGATTGGTAACATAAACAAATGCTATTTAGTGGGAACGTATGATTTTAATTTGACAGGGATTAGAAAAGAACCGAGGACTCACAGTGACGTTGATCTGACACCCACCCATGATGTAATCCAGGAATGTGTACTCCTTCACTGTCTGCAGGTCATAAATGGAGACAAGTGCACATTTTATTAATAACTTGCCTCAAACGTTGACCCGCATAAAGGAAACTGTGGATATAAGAATGCCAATCATTTGTAATTAGTAATATAAACACAACAGCACCTTGCACAGTTTGAAAACGACAACGCCAGAGTTCTTATATCCTTTCTTCTTCTGCATCTTCTTACTGTTGATACATTCAAACTCAGCCTGCGGAGATAACAAACGCGTTTATAGATGCGGATGGGAAGACAAAACAGCAACAAACCAGAATGAAGTATTGGATGTGAGGTGGGAAAAAAACAAAAAAATAGACCAACTGACCGCGTATGTCTGTGACGACTGCTGTATGTGGCACAGTGTGGTCTGGAAGGTTCCAATAAAGTCGTGTGATCCACTGTTGTTGTAGTCGTAACAATCCACCTGGGACAGACAGGAAGGTGAGAGCAACAAGGTCGAGCCAATCAAATAAGGTGATGTATTAAACAATGATCCTCAGTGTGAAACATATTTGAAGGAGTGGGAACTAAGGCATGCTTCTGGACTCTAAAGCCACGCCCCCTAAAATGGACAATTCAGAAAGTACGAAAGCCTGTGAATGGAAAAGGCCCCTCTACATTTACAGGATACACAGAGTACCACAGGGATTGGCCCAATATGTATGGGGTTGCTCCTCAAATTCCACTCACCAGGAAGCCGATTACAGCAACACACATTTTGACCTACTTAGCATTATCTGTGGAGTTACATTGTGAATGGTGTATGTGTATCCTGTACCTGAAGTGTCTAACGTTAGCCCAGATTAGGGCTGAGTTTGCCAGACGACCTTCAGTGTTTACAACATGAAAAGACACACAGGTCCAGCGACAGGAAGAGGAAGCAGCAGGTACATAGAAGACTGTGTGTGGAGCAGTCATCCTGCTAAAGCTGCTTTAATAGAAGGCTAAAGGAGACACATCTTAATGGAGAACCTTGTGGGAGATTGTCCTTTTGGTCAATTTAGATGATGATGATGATGATGAAGAAGCACAAACAGGCTGGAGTGATTACATCTCTGAGCTGCTCTGGAACATTTAGGGATGTTCCAGAAATTAAAAAGCAGAGGCGCAGAAGGACATGTGGGTTAAATAACTGAACTGAAACAGAAGATGGAACTAGAAGTCTATCTATTCAGGACATGTTTGGCCGTGTTTTCATCATTTACCAGGTAAGCTGAACAACAGATCAAACTCCCAAAGGCTGTAAACTTTTCCCTGTAAGATGTTTTTTCTGGGACTACTTTGTCCTGTCAGAGACACGACAGCCTTCATGTGAAGAACACACACACACACACACACACACACACACACACACACACACAGTGGAGACAGTACACTCACTTGCAGCGCTCATCAGAGAGCAGCTCTTCCTTACAAGCTTGCTTTAAAGGTGTAAGAGATTAAAACGTAAATACAAAAACTGACGCAAACACATATTATTAGAACCAAGGGAGGAGATACTTTTATACACAAGAGGGCCAACAAAAAGCAGTGTGTGTGTGTGTGTGTGTGTGTGTGTGTCTCATGTACCTTTATAGGTTTCTCCACATCGCCTCCACAGAGTGACTGCAGGGGGATTTTGAAGGGTTTCCATACGGGGTTCAGGTTGCTCATCACCACCTACACCATTAAATATCAACTTTAAAGGTGACTGTTAGACTTATTTGGTGTGTGTATTATCCTCTGACAGCACAGTGTATAAGCAGACTGCATGTTTCTGTACCTCTGTCCTGTGAGCAAACTGCCATCCAGTCTCTGTCTGTTTAAAGAACTCCAGGAACGGATCAGACTTCCCAAAGAAATCCTGCAAATAAACAAGAAAATATCACACAGTAGTTATTTTAACCTGGACACTGTAGTTTACAATAATTTAATCAAAGTTATCTCTACCTTTTTATCCAGTTTTCTAGCAGAAACCTCAAAATTCACCACTCTGTTGTCCGTTCTTTCCTCTGCAATGATCTACAAAACACCAAACAGCAGGAAATGTTACACCCACACTTGTAAACAAACGTCTCTAACCCCTTCAAAGCAACTCACAGTGATGGTTCCCTTTCCCGCTGGTGACCTGTTCTTCCTGACGAGCGGTCGGGTTAGTTTCCTCGAAGACACAATCTGCTCATAAAAACACAGGACAGCATGAAATCACAGACTAACACCGCCGCTTATTGTGTTTATGTTAATGATATACTTTGATTTTAGATGTCTAACATGATGAATGTCCTGTGGGAAGGAAACAGAGCTGACCTGTCCCAGTGTACACTCCAGCTCTCCCAGGAAATCTGCTTCTCTCAGGTTAAAGGACTCGCTATCGATGTCGTACACTTCAAACCTCAGCTTCTGTACCATCTCAAAGTAGTAGTCGACGGTAAAACTCTTGGAAAAGGTGGGATTTAGGGAGTTCATGACTCTTTCTGTCCGGCCCACCTGACGGAAAACACATTTGTTGTACTTTAAAATGAGTGTAAAGTGAATGAGGCAGAGCAGCTTCACACACACGGACATCAGTGGATTTAAGTTTGATCGAATTGCCGAATCTGTGTGAATGTGTGTGAGTGTGTGTGTGTCCGACTGACCTCACACCAGTGGGGCCCTGACGTGTTGATAAACAGCACACACAGCGGGTCAGACTTTGAGAAGGTGTCCATGTCCAGCAGGTTATCACAGGAGATCCTCAGCTCCACTTTGCTCTTGCAATTTGCGGCCCCTGGCCCCCCTGGTGGGCCCCCTGGTGGCCCCCCTGGTGGCCCCCCTGGTGGGCCCCCTGAAGCCATCGCCACCTGGAGCCTACACACACTCTCACAGAAATACTGACAAGACACAAACAAACAACCCTACACACGGGAGAGTAAAGAAACAATAGAACACACACAGAAAAAGGAACAGTCAGTGAGGGGGTTTATGGCTTTGGTCATGCATATGTGGCAATATACAGCATTTACTCTCCGACCTTTGCTTTACAACACACTTAAGAACTTCATAGGGCACATTTTCTGTTGTTTCCATGGTAACAAATTTGTTATAGCTATGTGTTTGCGTTTGTAGATAGATAGATAGATAGATAGATAGATAGATAGATAGATAGATAGATAGATAGATAGATAGATAGATAGATAGATAGATAGATAGATAGATAGTTTGTTGTAGTATTTTCGTAACGGTGCTGCTTCCTGCCGTCTAGCTCGGTGTCGCAAAACTTGTGTCAGGGTCACAGTTATACCGAACTAATACGTGTTTTTGTAAATAAAGTCTTCTTCTTTTCCTTTCGGCTGCTCAATTCGTTTATTTTTTCACGAAAACAAGGGCATAAATGTCACGTAGTTTCTTCTAACACTTCGTAATTCTTTGACAGTTTGTTCGTTTTCTTCAGCGAGGCAGCCTAACAGGGCGAAGACAGATTTAAGTGACTGTTCATGTCATTCGTGTGGCCCTAAAATGGCTACAAAAGCTTTTAATCTATATTAAAAAACCAAAAACAACATAGTGTCAAAACACGACCGGGTTATGTGAGTTTAATTTGAGTGTCGTACCTTTGAGCGGGGCCACGTCTTGATATGTTGAGGTGTTAGCCTTACCGCAGTGGAAGCTAACCGCTACAGTGGGCGGCGACGTGAGCGCTCGAATCTCGTTACAGGGCCTCCCGGCGGGCGGAGTGCTTGAGAAGCGCCTTGCGTCATCTGTAAGGCGTTGTCTCCAATTAAAAACATAAATGTAATAAACGTTTGGTTGTGGGGTGTAAAAGGCTACAATTTTCCAAAGTCAAATTCAGACACTATTCAAGCCTTTCCGAGACTACGGCTCTGTTGAGTTAAATGTGAATGTTTCACTTAATGCACCCAAAGTCCATTTCTCCAAAGCTGTTCGTGTATGCAGAGGTCGAGGATAAATGTGATAGATGTTTGAACCTGTAACCTGAACCCCAGGTTACACACTTACTGGTCTGGTTACTTTATTATCAGGTCTGCCATATTGTAAAGGCAGGTACAATCCTCCCCATTTATGGTCTTTTTCTTGGACTCCACTCAATTCTGGACCCCAATATCACATGCAATGTCTCAAAGGGTTTTACAGGTTTATGTGTTTTGTCGTTGCAGGTGGGCCAGGATGGGGTGTTTGGTTTGCAGGTTTGTTTGGCGCTTGGGTTCCCCCTTTTTTTCCTCGTCTCGCTGCAGTCTGTTCTGTGACTGTCGGAACCTATGATGTCATTGTACTAACAGCACTGATGTCATCTTAAACTTCGGGATTATACTCATAACTGGCTGTGCTTGAAAACACCACATTAAAAGTAAAGAGTTTTCCAGTCTGTCCCCTGGATGCAGACAGCAGTGGGTGTTTCCTTTTCCCTCCAAAATTCAGGATTGATTCATTTCCAGATGGTTCTTGTCACACCACTCACAAAGTCGTTAACCGCCTTTCTCTGTCTCTGTCCTGTTAACAAATCATCTCACATCATTAAGTCTTTGAATTAAGATACGATTGAAACTTTAATCCTTTTTGTAGGTTTATGCAACACAGTTAATTTGTCATTCAATCTATGATACTTATTCATTCATTAATTTACACATAAACGTTGAAAAACAAAAATTATTTATAGCCTACCCTTCATCAATATATTGTACTTGCAAAAACGGAACAAATAAACAAACATTACAACAGTTCTTAATAGACAGAGGATGCATAAAGGAATTCCACAGCAGTAAATCCGGATCTTTGGTCTCATTTCACCAAACTTCCTAAGACGGCTCAGAAAAATCTGATGGCAGGCGAGGGGGCTTGAGTTTATAAGAATTAAAGAAGGATGCCACTTGATCAGGAAGCTCTGCCAGGACACTCTGGGCCAGGGCCACCCTGTTTCCCTGCAATAGTAACATGATAAGAGTGTAAGCTGAGCTACCATTAGAGTTATTTCAGATAAACTAGTTACTGTACAATTAGAATAAAGTTTTGGACGGTAAACTCACTTGGAAAAGTCTGAAGGGCACAAACTGGACGATGTCTCGTGCAGCGGTGACCCCTGACGGCGTACGCAGCAGACTGTCATCGCTGTCGAGGAATTCCATTTCACTGAAATCTGCTGCCCCCACACCCACTATGATGATAGACATGGGCAGGAGAGAGGCTTCTACTATAGCAGTGCGTGTCTGGTCCATGTCTGTGATCACACCATCCGTAATGATGAGCAGGACGTAGTATTGCTGCGGTTAGAAAGAAACAACAGAAATGTCATCCATGTCTTCCAGTCCAACTGTGCATTGGTGCATTGATCATCTAGTTCCTATAGGGGTCTCCTTGTATTTTCTAGTGTGTTTGAGAAAAGAGGTGAGATATTTACAGAAGCTGTGTTCTGCCGGAGAGCTTGTCTGGCAAAGTAGGCCACATGATTGATGACTGGAGCAAAGTTGGTGGGACCATAGAGCTTGACCTGTGGCAGGCACTGCTGGTAGGCGCTCACCACGCCTTCTATGCCTGCAACACAGCAGAACAACATCTGGGCACCCAAACTGGACCTTAGCCTAACATCATTTTAGGGACTAGCTTTAACTTACCTTCACAGAATGGATTTGCTTGGTTGAAATTGATGGGAAACTCGTGGGAAACCTGTGGATGTTTCATGGGGAAAGCAAACTTTAAGCAGAACGTTCACAACTCCTTCATATCAAAATGTGAGCACGCAGTTTGATTTGCGTGTCCATCAATGTGAAGACCGATGCAGCTACATCTACAGTCTGAGCTGAACTGTAAATCTGCTAAATACTGCCATCCAGTGTCTGATGCATGTCATCTTACAGACAGTAAGGATAGAAAACAAACATACCTGCCAGGAGGGAGGCACTTTAGCTCCAAAGCCAAAGACAGGAAACCTCTTGGTACTGCACAGAAAAGGCAAACATAACAGCGTAGACATGACACAGCCATACAGTATATTAACAAAAAGGCTCGATCGTGTGAATAGATCATGATTAAATTGTTCTCAAATGGTGGCTTTAAAAAACGTAATCTGCATCTTTGGCATCAGCATAGTTTTAAATTAGATCTCCTACTTCTTCTCTTCCGACTTGCTGGGGGTCTTAGTTCACCTGTCATAGTCCTGGATGACGAGGCCCACTGCCCAGATGGCTGACAGGTATTCGTTGTAGCCCTCAGGGTTGATGTAGTGGAGTGACTGGGGGGTGGCGGGATCTCCATTGGAGCCTGTGAAGTCAATGGCAATCTGCCCCGGTCAGAGGGAGGACAAGGATCAAGGTCTGCTCAGATGCACGACACAAATGATACAACATGGTGTGGACTGATTTAAACTATGTGGCTTTTATGTGAGAGTATCAATAATGCATCAGCGAGGAAGCAACACTTGTAACAGATACAGCACATGAACACAACAGAACTGTTATCTGAGCTCTGAATTACAGCTGCGTCACATGTATTTGTGCTTTTAAGTATACAATGGTTTGTTGTACATTTCCAAACTCACAGTGAAGTTGATCTGACAGCCGCCCATGATGTAATCCAGAAAGGTGTATTCCTTCTCCACCTGAGAGGGCAGACATCACACACACTGTGTTCAACAATGCCATAAAAAACAGACTGAACTTTTTAAAATAGATTTGGACTTAGGCTTTGTTTATTCTCTTGCTGTGGGATGAGGTTGATGAGGATGAGGTAATGTTGCCTTCATGTACTAAGCTTTCACCTTTAAGCAATAGCACCTCCTTTGGAACAGCATGCAATCATGATTACCACTCCTGTACAAACTGCTGTCCCGCCCACACGGACAGCGGGGGAACTTTGTGGATGAACTGGACACGTTACTGTCAGCAAAGCCTGAAGAGGGAACCTCACTTACAGTCACAGGAGATATGAACATCTGGTTATTACCTGGCACCGCCTGATGCAAATGACCCCAGAGTTTTTGTAGTCTCTCTTCTTTAACTTTTTTTGGTTGATGCACTGAAATTCAGCCTGTAAGAGAGAACACTGGTCAGTATGGGTGCAGTATCTTCATCATCTGCTATCAGGCATCTTTTTGGTAGAGTTTGACCAAACACACACACACACACACACACACTCACCTGGGAAAGGTGCGTTCCTGTTTGCATCTCTGACAGGGTGGTTTGAATGCTGCCTATAAGTGTGTGGGAGCCGTTCATGCGCTGGTCGTAACAGTCAATCTGTGGATGAACAGAGAGATTTCCAGCTGACAAAAATAAAAGCTCCCAACACAGGAAGCCAAATTCAGAGTTTGTGACTTAAGTGGGTTGTTAAGTTGTGCATATTCAGAGTTGAGCTGCGAGACACTTGATTAAGATCGGCCTCGTCCAGTCCACAGCAGGTTTTTTAGGTAAGTCTGAGATCTGAACACAGAGGAGCTTAACTTTGGTATTAACTCTGACTGACGCTCACGTACCTCAACTCTGAAATGGGACAGTGGATGAATTTAGAGCGGTTTAACTGATACTGGGTTAACAAAGCCAATGCTGGTGATTTTACTTCTACATATTGCCTGCTTCATCATATTGGCCCAATATCAGTCTGACCTCCAAATACATAACAGATTACACCAAAGAAACTCACATAAACAAACCAATCATGCTACTATGACACAAATGCATGCCTGAAATAAAGTGGAACGGAGCAGAAGTGCACACCTTCATGTGATGACGATGCACACACACACATCAGGTTGGTAACTGACTTATCCAGCTGGGTTGCACGCAGGCCCTTGCTTAATGTTTGGGAGTGTTTGTAAGATGAAAATAAAATAAATAACTTCATTAATATGTTAGAGGAACACAATCAAGCAAAAACTGTTAGGTGGGAGCAAACACACACTCATTTAACACTTTAGAGCATTTAGGAGATCCAAGATAGCAGGTTAATATAGGCTTCAGCTATCAGGCATGTTTACAACTGAATGATTAGAATAAGTTTGTATGTGTGTGTAATGTACCTTAATAGGTTTCTCCACGTCTCCTCCACAGAGAGCTCGCAGGGAGATGTGGAAGGGTTTCCATGTTGGGTTCAGGTTGTTCATCACCACCTACATGAGAGACACACACACAAGGGGCAGCGTGAGAGTGCATAATCATTCCACTGAAGAGGATGAGTGAGTGTGTGGTGTGTTCCCTGCACCTCTGTCCTGTGGGCCAGCTGCCATTGAACATCCGTCTGTTTGTAGAACTCCAGGAAAGGGTCGGACCACCACAAGAACTGAACACACAAAAGACACAAAAGGAGGCTGACAATTTCGATCTTGTATGCATTTCTTGTGAAATTTATGCAGTAAAATGGGAAATAGTGCTGGAGGGACTGACTAGAGCAGCAATCAGTACCTTTTTGTCCAGACTCCGTCCTGACACCTCAAACTTTGCCACTCTGTTGTCAGTTATTTCTTCAGCACAGATCTGGAAAAGAAGACATGAAATCATCTTAAATCTATATCAGGTGACTTGACAGGTGGTCAACGTAAAACCTGGAAATGTACTGATGTAACCTACACACACACACCACATTCCATATCATACTACAAGAGATGAGAGTAGCAATTTGGGAAAACATGATAAACATTGTGTGTTTTGTCTGTATGTATTGTGTTAAACTGAACGGACTTCACTCACTGTGATGGTCCCACGACCTGCAGGCTTCTGGTTATGTAACAACAGAGGACGGGTGATTTGCCTGCTGGACACAATCTGGACATAAAGCATGACAGAGGGAGGTATTGAAACTGAGAACAATGCTTCAATGCATGACGGTGAAGCTTAATGAAGCCTGCAAATCTGAAACAAAGCAGTTCTATCTCATTAACTCTGTATAAATGCTGCATCATAGAAATGTTACTGCAGTAGAACAGTAAATGTAGGTGTAAAATGTTGAGACTTGCCTGGCCCAAAGTGCATTCCATCTCCCCCAGGAAATCCTGATTGGTCAGGTCATAGCTGTTATCATCAATGTCATAAACACAAAACTTAAGTCTCTGCACCATCTCAAAATAATAGTCGATGACAAACTTCCTGTTGAACTTCGGATTGAGGCAGTTCAGGATCATCTCCGTGCGGCCGAACTAAACCACAGAGGCACACGTAACAAAGATTCAGATTCAGATCAGTCAACAAACAAACAGAAGCAAACAAATAACATGGAACATCATTAAGGCTGTTGTGCCACGAGCTGCTACACACCTCATACCACTGGGAGCCTGAAGAATGGACGTACAGGACACACAGAGGGTCAGACTTAGAGAACACGTCCATATCCAAGAGGTTCTCACAGGAGATGGTCAGTTCCACCTTGGTGGCAAACTGGAAGGCCCCCGGCGATGAAGGTGAGCCCGAGGCCATGGTAGCGACTGAATGGCTTCCTGTAGCACAGACAATTAAGTGGTTAATTAATTGCTTCCATTACTGGCAACATACGTATATTATCCATTGTGTGTCCCGTTGCTTTTTGTGGAGAGATTTCTGTTATATTCCTAGTTGCGTTTAAACTCGCACAAGAATGTTTCGTGTAGCAGAATTGCAACAAAATATTTGTCTTGATTCATGATGTTAGGCATTATTTATCTCAAATTTGTATTTTTAGACCGTGTTTATTACCGCTAGTTTTCGGTACTTTCACAAGGGAATACGGTTCTGCAACATAATGAAATGACATTTAGCAGTGCCATAGAGCCAGCATGCACTTAAAGCAGACATTGTCAATGTTAATTTGTTTATTTCGTTTTTAAACGGGAAAACACAAACAGTTAACGGGGTGTGGTGACGCCCGCTGCACCAATAACTAACGCAAACACTAGGCGCTTGGCCCAACAACGTATTATCTATTGAGAAGATTTAAAAACCTACCCAAAGTAATTATTTTGTTCGGTTGTTGAAATTTGTTTTCTTTGACCGTCGCATGAAGAAACGTGTGTTTATTTGACAAGAACAGCTGGGGAGTCTGTGGGCGGAGCTTCCACCCTGTTGCACCGAGATTCTGGATTGTTTAATTTTCTTTCAGATTTCTGCTCCGAAATGACCTTTTTTGTAACGTTATGCCTTGACTTTGTGTGTATTTTGTGTATCTGGCAGTAGTAAAAACTGACGATACTTTGTAATGAAAATGCGCGGTGAAATAGTTGTGTATTAAATACTGCGGAACGCCAGGCTAGCGTTTGTTTCCTGTCGGCTGAATATGCAGGTGACACTTTTTCCGGCGGTGCGTTTAAGGAGAACTTGTTTCTTTTAGCTCCTCTTCTTCTAAACGAGTAAAACTGAACGGGCGGCGCGTGACAGCTAGCGTTCGATCTGCAGCTAAGAGGAGGACGCTTCAAGAACGTCACACAAACACGCCTGGGGGCAATGAGCAACTTCTCCTGACTTTGCAACGTTTAGCGGTTGTGATCTTGAACGCGCCGCGGCCCGCCTCTGTGTATGTTTCTGTATCGTTCCTGCCGGTGGATTTGTGATCATTTACCTGTTTGACTCTCGCATCAATGGCAGCTATAGTGTCATCTCGCTGTTTGAGCAGAGGTTTGCTCTCTGCTGCTGGGAGTAAAAGCTTCAGAGCGAGAGGAGCAACTCGACCTTACGGCACAAGCAAAGCTCTGAATGTGAGTAAATACGACTTAATACACCTGGAAGTGTCAAGAAATGCATGAAACTCAGGATGTCCGCATTTTAACTGGCTGTACTGAACAGAATAAACACTCTGAGCTATTTATTTAAGTAGTAATACACGAGCGAGTATAATGTGTTATTAAGAGGATTTAAGCAGATCTAGGTGAAAGTGCAACGGGGCTTTACTAGTCTGACTAACAGTGTGAGCATGAGAGGGAGACTACAGACATCCCCTTCTCTCTTGTGAACAGAGCGGCCGAGTCGCAGTTCTCCTCGGCCTTCCTGCGCTCTCCTACGTGGGTTACCAAGCTTATCGCATAGTGCAGAGTTCATCTCCATTCAAACTCTACGCTCTGGAAAAAGGTAACATCAAGCTCAGTGGGTGAAAGAGTGAACAAGGGGCCTTCATTGTTTGAGTATGAGCCTCATACTCAGTGACCCAGAGTAGCCTGCTGTGCCTGGGATGACATGGATTCTGCACCTGTCTGTGTGTGTTTGTGCAGAGGAGGTTCTGGAGCAGGCTGACTACCTGTACAGCTGTGGAGAGACTGAGAAGTTGTATGAGCTCCTGCTTCAGTACAAGGACAGGTGAGAAGAATTAACCTTAAAATGTAGATTTTGATCAAGATTGTGGAATATTCAACTTCAGTTTGCCCAAGAATTTCAGATTTCAATCTTTCAAACCCTTTGACAGTTGTTACTTTGACGCCCCCACTGGTAGGAGTGTGTGAGTGCATCTAAAAGTGGATATAATTCACGTAAAGCTGGATGCTGTTGGACAAAATTAGTTATTTTCACATCTGGATACTTTTAGGATGCATTTGCAAATCTGTTGAAGCATGATATAAGTAATGTGTGTGTGTGTGTGTGTGTGTGTGTGTGTGTGTGTGTGTGTGTGTGTGTGTGTGTGTGTGTGTGTGTGTGTGTGTGTCCAGTGAAGAGGCAGAGTGTCTGTGGAGGCTGGCCCGAGCGTCTCGCGACCTCTCCCTCCTGCCCAGCACCTCAGCCGAGCAGAAGCGACAGCTGACCTTCGAGGCGTTTGAATATGCACAGAAAGCGCTGGAGACGGACGAAAAGTGTTTCGCAGCGCACAAAGTGAGAAACAGCAGCTGATCGATCTTCATCATGTCCATCAGCACAAATCAAAGCATCCCATCTGTCTCTCCTCCACATCTCTCCCCTCCTCTAATCTGCAATTAGAGGCCGTTTGCCTCATCGTACATTTCAGCACTCACAGAATCATAGTCAGGCCTTTGTCTCCACAGTGGTATGCAGTGTGTCTGAGCGATATCGGGGATTACAAAGGAGTGAAGGGGAAGATTGGAAATTCCTACATCATCAGGAAACATTTAGAGGTAAGCGTGGCTCTTCCTCAGCGTTGCACACACACACTGTCATTACATCACATGGATCTGAACCCTGAAGCCAAACCTGCTGCTCCTGTTCCCCAGAGAGCCGTGGAGCTCAATCCCAAAGATGCCACTTCCTTACACATCCTGGGTTACTGGTGAGTCTGGGGAAGTTAGAGCACAACATTAAACATTTCTCAGTGGGAACAATGTTTGCTAATATCACAAATGTCTGAAGGCGTTCACCTTGTATGGATGTCTTCTCTCCCACAGGTGCTTTTCTTTCGCTGAGTTGCCGTGGTACCAACGTAAGGTGGCCGCTGTCATCTTTGCCTCACCTCCATCGTCCACGTATGAGGAAGTGAGGACAGGCTTTGTTTTGTTTTCATCTCACTGGGAGTTGAAGTGAAAGGCAATTATTTATTTTTCCTTCCTGTTTCAGGCTTTGGCGTTTTTCCTGAAAGCCGAAGAAGGTAACGTGCAGGACACCAGTGACGACTCTCTGACCCATGATCATCTTTAAGGTTTAGAAAACATTCATCCGTCTGCTTATTATCCTCAGTTGATCCAAACTTCTACAGTACAAACCTGGTGATGCTGGGGAAAACTTACATGTGCCTGAAGGACCGACAGAACGCTCTGCTGTGGCTGACCAAAGCTAGAGATTACGCTGCTCACACACTGGAGGACAAAGAGGTGAAGCTGTTATACAATGATCCTATGACATATTTCTCAAACTGTTGAATCTCATGCATAAGTCACAACAGAGAAAAGGTTTCCCTCCTCTAAATGGCTCCATTTGCTGTTCCTCAGATGCATAAGGAGGCGGTTGAGCTGTTGAAGAAGCTCGGCTGAAGATCTGGGAAACAAACCGGGACTGTTAATGTTCAAATGTTAAACCAATGATGCTTTGAGACAAACTCACTCCTTACCTTTCTGTGACTCAATACGTCAGAACTTAATAATTCATTCAACGTAACAATTACAACATGCAACCTTTTGATATCCCTGCAGTAATCATGGGGTGGAATTAAATGAACTTATTTGTCGAAGAAGTCCCATGAAACAGGTGGGGAGGAAGTTGAGGGGAGGTCTGACCCAAGGTGAACCAAGCCTCCTCCCCAGTAGATGGATAAGTCTGTTCAGATGTCTGCTTGCATAACAGCTCCCCACAAACTCTGGCTTACAAATACCAACTCTCTCACGCACTCAGGGCTTTGTTGTTTGAAAACTGGATATTGGCTTTGTTGACATGTTAAACTGATTGTGTGAGTTTCAGTGGGCGATACAATAACCTGGATTGTTCTGTGCCTGTGACGTTTGTGTATAAAACATGAGAGACTCAGCTGCGAGTCCATTTTGCAAAATGCTGAATTAAACTTACTAAAACCAATGTTGTCTTTTCCCACTCTTTTTAAAACAGGAAATGCCACCACACTGCTTTTTACAACAAACCCCTCCTTTGAATCTGAACTCACTCGATCCCATCCGTCCCCTCTACCCATCAGAAGAACAAACATCACCTCACCACATTTTCTATCAACCCCACAGTGTGTGAAATGACTTCCAAGCAGCTGTAAAGATGGTCAGATACATTTATTAAATTATGGTTCTTTCCACAGGCAAGATCCAACCAAAACAGAAAGATAAATCAAGACGAGATAAAGTGTTTTATTTTTCTTTAAGAACAGACTAAAAATCACCAACAGTTTATGTTTTGTCGTGAATCCTGAGCAGAAGGCCTCTCGTCCCCCATTATTCTCACAACAAAAAAGCATGTAGGGGGAGGGGTTTATTGACTTATTTGATCTCATAAATCCCTCTTCATTAAAATGGGTGAAAGCAGATTTAAAAACGACTCTTTTATACACATCGTCTCCAGTAAAGGGGCATTCTGTACAGTGTAGTAGGTGTTTACAGTGTGTATCTACACATGATATGTTACAGTTTGGATGTGTTTCAGTCGGCCTGGACCACAGTCGGTGCGGGAATTCAGTCCTCAATCGAACACCTGCTGCTTATTCAGGTCACCGACTGTGATGGAGGCGAGCTGAACTGTCCCCTCTGTTTCTGATGAGGACAAAGGCGTCACAGACTTCCATCAATGCAGCGGCAGCTCTGTGTATTCCATTATAATAATTAAGTACTTTATTTTTCAGAATCTTTATACAATGAATATTCACATACACAGCTGATTTTTGTCTTTGATTAAGGGTTTCTGTTCAAAAGGAAGCACAACATAATGCAGTTCTGATTTCTGGTAAGCGTTGGCTCCTTTTGTCACAGTACAGGTTCCTCACACACACACACACACACACACACACACACACACACACACACACACACACACACACACACACACACACACACACACACACACACACACACACACACACACACACACACACACACACACACACACACACACACACACACACACACACACACACACACACACACACACACACACACACACACACACACACACACACACACACACACACACACACACACAGTCTCGTCCCTCCTTCAGGCTCATCCCCTGGGAGACACCTCAGCAGATGTCATATACACGACTGATAACTGAACTAGTCACATAAGCCCCTGTGTGAGGACATAGCGTCTACATAGCGTGGCGGCGGCGGCCTGAAAACACAAAGCTTGAGGAAATGAGAAGCTGGGGACGATGGAGTGCCGTCGCCTTTTCTCTGCTTTTTAGACCAACGACAGAAAAAAAATAAGCACCAGAGCTGTCAGTTAGAATCAACAGAATTGGAGTTGACATTAGCTCCGAGTTCATGCCCTCCGAAGCAGCCGGGGAGAGAACATGGAGAAGGTGAGGGCTGAACAGGAAGTATGAAGCGGGACAGAAGGGGCCTGTGGCTGCTGAGGGGAGCTGCATGGTTGAAGGTTCACAGGTTCTGTTTGGTCTGGGGCAAGTTGGTGCCTCTATCACACTGACTGCTGCTGACGTGTTTACCAAACTAAGGCTCCGATGTCATGAGGAGAACACTCAAACGAGTTTGAACATGGGCTGAATAAATAAAAAATGGAGAAATAGGTCGACAGGGAAGAAGAGAACCGAGGTGTTTACACGCTTTACTGCCGCTTTAAACTTCCTGCTGAACGCTTCCTTTATGATTCTGTCTGAATGTGAATTTGGGATAAATCGATGCACTCAATTTCTTCTGAGACTTTATTTCAGAGCCAATATCCTTTGTGACTTTGACTGATGATTGCCTCCCCCCCCCAGTATTTTTGTGCTGGTCCAATTACACACACAATTAACTCTTCCAATGCTGCAGAGTGGTGTGTGTGTGTGTTCTTCTATCTTGCTGCTTTGCGGTCTTGCTGCAGTCTTTGGAGTCCTGGAACGAGTCCAGACTCTTGTTTCAACCCGCTGCTGTGTAAACGTCCTTCCCCTATGATTTAGAGACGCCTCATTGCTTCTTGAAACACAATCTGAATAAATGTTTTTGTCTCGGCACATTCTTCTGACAGCAGCGTGAGGAGGAGGAGGAGGAGGAGGAGGAGGAGGAGGAGGAGGAGGACCAGGAGAACCAGGAGACGTCTCTGACTTAAGGCTGCTGTCCATAATCTCACTGCAGGGGTGTGGGGGGGTGGATCTGTGTGAGGTTTGTGTCCACTTTGTTCCCTCATACAGGAGCTGATGAGGTTCCAGCAGACATCCAGAACACTGCAGACGTTTGTAATGATGGTCAAAGCTCCAATACTTGTATAGCAATCCGTTCTGAAATGTCTTGTGCGTACACGTACGCACGTTTCTGTGTGGGACTTGTTTGGTTGGTTGAGGGCGGTCACGGCCGTGTTCTCTTCGTCAGAGGCAGCCATGCAAGCACACACACAAACGATTGCAACATTGACTATGGTTCTAATGGAAAAAAAAAATAATAATCTCAGGCACCAGACTCCAATACTACAGTCGCCCTTTAAAAGCTCTATAGAACTAGAGCTGTAAAATAAAGGTAGCACTTCACCTATAAAATCCTCAAGAACACTTTGTCTTTTTTAAAAACCCATCCAGCCGTGGGGAGGACGACGTCTCTAACTACACATCACTGACTTCTGTTTGGAACAGACGAGCAAAAATGCTGAAATGCTTGCATATTTTATGATGGGGTTTGATATACTATATAAGGGCTGGGGGGTCCAGGAGGTTGCGGCAAAAACGATGCTGCAAATTAAGATTTGGTTTTTAAATGACAAAATAGCTTATATACATTGGTGGTTATTCTGTGCAATTTTTTTTTTTTTTTTTAGTTTGTTTTACTTGGCTGAGTGAACAGCGACGGACAGGGAGGGAGGGAGGGAGGGATGGAGGGAGGGAGTGAGGGATGGAGGGAGACGAGGGAAGGCCCCGCCCCCCCTACTCTTGGCCAAATCCTTCGGTTTCTTCGATGGCGAAGAGCAGCTTCTCCTTCAGCTGTTCAAAGCTCTTGTACGGGGGCAGGTCCAGCCGGTTGAAACTGGAAACACAAACCGGAAAGGACTGAGGATTGATAACAGAACAGGTAGTCCTACTATGCCGAGCACTCTGCCGGGAATCATTAGAGAGCTAGAGGAGGCGTGGTTGGTCAGTGTGTGTGTGTGTGTTTGCTCACCATGTGTGGCTCCGAGGAAGCCAAGTGTCCTTCCCCACCTTCTCAATGCAGAACTTCTGAGGCCCGTTGCTCCCTACAAATAAGATGATGATGACAGGTGAGTGTGAGTGTGTGAGTGTGAGTGTGAGTGTGAGTGAGTGTGTATCCTGGCATGTATGTGTCAGTCACTGACCCATGAGTTCAGCGAAGCCACCCAGAGGAAGTCTGCAGGTTCCCGTGACAAACTGCATGAGTCGCAGTCGCACTTCGTTGTCCACTTCCTTCACCAGCTGCAGGGGAGAAAGGAACGACAACACACACACATTAATGAGAGTCTCTACACACAGCGTTGACTACAGACCACATCCCTCACTCATAATTGTGTTTGTCCAGTGTGTGTGTATGTGTGTATAGAGACTGAAGACCCTTTACCTGCCAGAACCAGATGATCTGTTTGCTGTTGCGGGTGTAGTGACGGTACACAGTGTTCCTCTGCCAGTCCTGCAGGTCCACTTCCTGCATTCCGCACAGCATCACCTGGATCAAACACACACACACACACAAGCGCACACAAAGTTGAATGACATGCAGAATACAGTGAAGAATCAAAAGTCCAAAAGCTGATTGAACAATAAAACAATAGGCTTGGGGGTGAGATTGACTGCTCACCTCTAACTCCTTCTCATCAAAGTATTGGAGCCACTGAAGAGGAACCACCTCATTGAAGCCATCCAGGAAAGCTTTGGTCTGACCTTCGACCCCACGGGAGAACCTCCACTCTGCCATTAGACTGTAGGGAAGATGACAGGGCTCAACAAACAAATTCACTCTATTTTGCTATCTGGCACTTTCCCCCTCTGAACAGATTATTAAACTGGTTATAAACCGGACTCAAACTGGAATATGAAGCTCTCCATAAACACGGAGAATGCTTTACGGTTTGGGTTTCGTGTGCTGGGAGTCTAACCGGTGCTCAGGCTGTTTCTGGGCAGGCCGACAAATATGCAGCGCTGGCTAAAAGGAGCAGGGGTCGATCTCCAGAGCGGTTGAAGCAGCGGCCTGTTACCTGATATACTCCTCCTTGTTCTCCTCGGTGACTCGGACATTGGTGCCGTCGGGTTTCAGGTCGTGGGAAGTGATCTTCCCCAGGATCTCCATGTCCACAGAGAAGTACATCTCCAGGTCACACTCTTCAATGTTGTTGTCCCTGCAGAGAGACAACAGTCACCATCGGCAACAACAAAACAACCCGGCCGGCCCTCCTGATCAAACACTCAAACATCAAAGGGTTACTGGGCAAAAGTGGACAGGCTACCTGATCCAGATGAGAGAGTTGTAGAACTCGGGGTCGATGGACTCCAGATCTTTAAGGATGAGCTTCTTGTTCAGCATTCGTTTGTAGAAGGGGAGGGAGAAGCCAGTGTCGATGAACTTGCCGTGGAAAAGTGCCTGCAAAAAGAGAACGAGCAAGTTTATAGAAAAAGAATAGAATGTGTTGCCTGTGATGCTTCTGGTCAACTGGAAGAGCCTGATAGAGTAACCCTGAGTGACCCGAGTGTGTGTGTGTGTGGACAGCCTGTAAGCTCACCATGGCAATGAAGCGGCCTATGAAGCAGAAGTAGGAGAGGTGGTCGGGGTTGATGGCCGAGGCCGGGTTGATCTGCAGACAGTAGTTGCTCTTGCCGGCGTACTCAAACAGGCAGTACATGGGGTTCAGAACCTCATGGGACAAGAGGAAGAACCACTCTCTGAAAGAAGAGGGACGGCAGAGGGAGTGGGAATGAGGGTCATGAGTTACAAGAGACCAGGGGGAAAGAATTCATCACAGAATTCCATGCACAGTAAATGTAGTCCAGTGACTTCCTCTGGTCTCTGCTCCATCTTACCGGGCTAATCCACCATAGTCGAGTCCCTCCTCGCCTCGGAAGATGACGTAGAGTCTCCTCCTCAAGTCGTAAGGCTTCAGGGCCATAATCTATTCAACCACACAAGAGGTTTTCTCAGCTGTTATAACATCAGATAACTGACATGCAAGTGCGAAGTGACAACGTCTCTGCTGAGGACGTCAGAAGCTTCAGGTGTGTGTGTGTGTGTGTGTGTGTGGAGGCTGCCATCGCTCTGCTTGAAATGCATTACTGCATTTGCATGACAGTAAAGTGGGAGAGGAGAGACTGAGTGGTGCACTTACCTGCTGGAAAGAGTCTTCAAACAACGTCTGTCTGGACACGGTGATCTTCACATGGCTGGGGAGAGCGTTAGACTGAGGAGGAAGAGACAAAGACCACGTCACAATGAGATGCTGCAGGTTAAACACAGCTGTGGACTTAAAACTGTGTGTAGTTTAGAGGATTGTATATGTCCTTATTATCAATTCTTTGAAATGCATTAAGGATGCACATAAACGCTCCACCAGAGGGAGCTCTACACATGTGGTTGGGAGAAGGAAATGAGAGATGAATCACAGAAGAACATTCAAGAGAAGTAGATGTTAATGAGGACATGTTTGGGCAGGAACACTTCCAGAGAACCCAGGCCATGTGCTTCTCCTCTATGAAAGACATAAAGGAGACAAGAGAGTGTGTGAGGACAAAAGACTAACCTGGCACAAGTAGCGAAAATGAGCAAGTTTCCACCGGAAGCTGCGTTCATAAGCAATCTGAGGGCCTTTGGTGCTGAGGAGGAGAGGAGAGAATAAAGGTCAGCTGGAAGACAATAAATCATATTCCTTCCTTGTTGGAAGTATTTATGTTCGTCTAACAGTCACATCTCTACCATATAATAAAAGAATGTATGGAACACTTTCACACAAATCTGTTCTGCTGTTATTCTGATGACTAAGCCACAGCGCTGCAGCTTTAGGTTATGGCACAAAGAAAAGCTGATGATGGAGAAGGTTGTTCTTAAAACAAACAAACACATGGGTGAGTTCATTTAGAGAGGCGTTCTTACACAGAGGACTTTCCAGTGCGCGGATCACTGAAGGTTGTGGTTCGGGTGTTGTGATCCACAAAGTAACGGACCCCTTCCCTTGTGTATCGGATCTCCCAACCTTCAGGCAGAGGATCCTCATTCTGTAGCCTGCACACACACAGACAGGCAGACAAGACAGCATTATGGACACTATTTTGGAAAATAGGTGCCAGCTCTCCGTCAAGCTCCGAATGGTGGCCATAACAATCATCTTTCACCTCAGAGTTTCTGTGAGTAAACGGTGAGAACATAAGGATTTGACTCTGAGCTCACCCTTGGGTTCGGGGGTCTTCCCACTGCGTTGTCTTTGTGTTATGGTTGACGAAGTACACACGGTCATTAGAGTCCACGCGCCTCTCTATTATGGAGAAAGACACAGATTCGGAATTAGCAGGTTAAGAAGACACTAATAACAACAATAGTGATGTCATAATAATAAAGGTTTAACCGTAGACACAACATGCAGAAGTTGAATGAAACAGTAAACTACTAAAATAGGAGGCAGTAACCGGATGAACTTACCCCAGCCAGGAGGCAGCGGGCCCAGAGGATCATTCTCAGCAGACATCATAGATGCCTGTAAACACGGGATGCAAATAAAGAGATCCATTTAGACGGCGAGTCAACTCCCAAAAGCAATCTGGTCAGAGATATTCCAAAAGAAAAATCATCCAAAAATTGCAGCTATATTCCCCAAAAAGGTGAATCCTGCTGCTGGTCAGTGAGCGACCAGCCTGCTTCCTGTGACAAACCCCTGCTCTGCACTCCCCAACTCTGAAACTATCTGTGGAGTTGGGTTTTAAGCTAATCAACCTCATGGAAGATGACGTCATGGCTCACTTAAAAGACTTGAGAGGGACCATCAGGAAGAACAAAGAGATTAGAGCAGGTGGGGGTGGGGGGGTGCAGAGGTGGGGCTTTCACCTTTGGGCCGCACGAGGGGCGTGAACCCCCGAGATGAGTCACAGCAGGCAGAGACGGGAGGATAACAAAGTCATTTCTAAGCCCATCAGAGTGATTGGATTGGGAGGGGGGGGTTGTTTACACATTATAATTAGGAAGCAGTGAGGCCAGGAAGTGTCTGCTTTTGTTGTTATTGAAGGTGGTAAACACACAAGCTGATCACTGAGATGGATTATGTAGCCAGGGGAGTTTCAGGTCTCTGCAAGATGATTTTCATATGGAAGAGAACTAAAAATAAACCTGCCTGGATGCTGAGGAAAACATGGAAAACTTTTTAGAAAACTGTCACTTATCACATTAAAGTGTTACTGTCACATAAAGGTAATAAGGTGTTTTGTAATAAATTGATTAAAACATAAAAAAATGCCAGATCGGTGCTTTAAAATACGTTCAATGCTTTTGTATTCTCCAAAACACACACTGTGGCCATTACAGAGCTCTTAAATACAAATATAATAACAATGGATCATCTCAATAGATTACAGAGGGCAGAGATAAACCAAAGTGAGAGTTGATCTTGGAGGAAATAGTTCTCTTTAGTTGGAGGAGCATATGTTGGATGTTTACACCTCTGCAGTAAGGGCTGAGGATGGGAGTGCATTGAGCTAAATGCACATTAAGGGATGTGATGATAAAAGCTGAGAGCTGGATGGATCCAGACTGGGCAGGTTATTTAATAAGGTGGAGGGTTCACCGAGCGGAAAACGGAAAGTCTGCAGCCGAGCAGATGGCCAGTATTTATCTGTGGACACTCACTTAACTAAACAGCGTGCATACAGTTAATGAAGTTTGGACATTTTCCTGTGAGGAAGAAAAAAAAAATAGTTTTCCTAAGTTACAAATCCATACTCATCCATTACATCACAGTGGTTATAATAACTCTGTACTCCAGCAGGGACAGCAGCCGTCCCCTCAGTCTGTCCTTCATTAGGGACATTTATCAAGGCTTGTCCAATATGGGTTGTTTTATTTTTTGTTGTCTCAGTGGTGTGAGAGCTGCTGGCTGTGTAATTACACAACTATTCTTGCAACATTTTTAATTACTTAAAATGTAATAAAAAGCCAGATCACAACAGTGGCCTATGGGTCTGATATGCATTGTAAACATACACAGTGATGCACAGGCTCATCCATCAGGACCTTCTTATAAGAGTCCGAATATCAGACAGAAGGTTCACATTATTAGGTATTGATTCAGTATCATGCCAATGTTACCAGCAGAGACTGAGATAGAAACCTGTGACCCTTGGATTATTGTTTCCAATCCACATGTATATGATGCAGGTATATGTGGGGGAGGTCAGGGTGAGGGGTGTACGGTGGAGGCTTACAGAGTAGAGGTATCTCTGGTTAAACTGGTGCATAGCTCCCTGCAGCTGGCTGCGCTGGCTCTGCCACTGCTCAAAGTTGCGGACCGACTCCATGGTAGGACGCTGCCATGTGGTGGTGCGGGTGTTGTGGTCGACGTAGTAGATCCTGCCCCGGTCATCCACTCGCCTTTCCCAACTGATCGAGCGAAGGGGACAACAGGCAAACCAAGAGTCAGTACAGTAGAAGTGGGACAGAAGAAGATACCACATAGAGTGGATATGTGTGAGTGAGACAGACTGACCCCGGCGGTAGAGGCTGTGGTCTCTCCCAGGTGGTGGTCCTGGTGTTGTGGTCTACATAGTACGTTCTCCCGTGTGGGTCTTTCCTCTGCTCCCACCTGAAAGACACAGAGATCTTATGAATAGGACTTGAAAACAGACATCATGCTAAATGCTGGTTACTTTCTCTCCTAGGCCATCATTCAACTAATCTAGCTGAAAAACCTGAAGGAAAGGAAGAGTAAGTGGCAGCTGTTACCCTGGTGGTAGAGGATCCGGGGTACCAGCATTGGGGGCTTGCTGCCTGGGCTTGGCTCCATCTGTAGCTTCAGTCCCATTGTTACCACTGCTTGCAGCACTTTCCCCTCCTGAAGCACTCGCTTCTCCCGTTGCTGGGGCGGCGGAGGAGGAGGAGGAGGAGGACGGTGGTGGTGGTGGTGGTGGTGAGGAGGAGGTTGTGATGGTGGTGGCCGCCTGGGCTTGGGAGGTTAAAGGTGACGGCTCAGCAGCGCTGTCGGAAGGCTTAGCAGTAGAAGAAGGGGGTGGAGCCAGTGTGGAGGAAGAGGTTGGCAGGGGTGAAGATGTGCTATCTGTTGCCACGTCTGGTTCAGGCAGGGTAATATCATGAGGACAGTTGTTGTGGTCATCTGCAGGGGGCAGCACATCACATGTTGTAGCAGATGATGGGCTGAGAGCAGCATCAAAGGAGTCCCCATTGACTGCAGGCAGGACAAACACAATGGTGGGGCTCATAAGTTCAGGTCATGACTTCAGTGACGTCAGTGTGTAGTTATGAGTTACCATCAAACCGATTCCAATAGTGACTCACAAAGACAAAACACAGACTGTCAATATGAACAAACAGTCACTTCAACTGACTGCAGAGGAAATGCTGTCTTGTTCAGACCCTCTTTCAAAAAGAGACAGAAAAGCTTCACAACAGTAGAATTTAGAGGTTAGAATTGCATTTATTTCTGACTGAACCTAAGGAAATGCTACGCAATGGTCTGCCTACAAATTGCGTGCAAACACTGCTGGAGTGATGGATTGGTTTCTGTGGGTTTGTCACAATGGATGACCTCATCACATTGCGTGTTTACCTTGGTTTCTCCAACTCTTCCTAAAGTTGAACTTAAAATAAAAAATACCTACATTTACACGTGTCAAATTACCTGAGCAGAGAGAAGGGAATGAATAAGAGAATCAGAAATGTTTTTATAGATATCTTTAAGTATCAGAACCAGCAGCAGAATCCACAGCTGATTCCCCTGCAGCAGAAGCTCCACTGAACAATGTGCCAATGTGTTCAATGCAGCAAACTGCTCTTTGCCTGACTTGGTGGTTTGGAATACAAGGAAAGAATGAATATTCTGCAGTCAGATTTGGCTTGGTCCTAGTCTCTGTGCCTCTGGTGCTGTGCTTGCTCTCCACAACGCACTGCACTCAGCTTTCCCTCTCTCCCTCCAGGGAGCATTTGACAGATGTGCCGACGTCAGCAGAGATTAGAGGCCTATAGTAATGAAGATGGACCTACTGGTTAACTCTACTATTTTCCAGCACCAGATCAACAAAGAAGAAGAAGACTGGAACTAAAGGCAGGAGTACAACCAATACCTTCTGGGAAATACTCCAGTATAAATATATAACTCAGGTAATTGATAGTAGACTGGATTTATCTGCATTAATTAGATTCAGGGGTATTTGATTCGGCCACTCGGGAGTAGATCACGGCAGGAGTAAGAGATGTGGCCGCCGCGGAATAAAGAAGCAATTAATTTAGAGCGCATAGCAGAAAACGCTTCTAACCTGGAGCCTCGACTTCCACCTCAGAGTTCCCTCATGGGTTCATTACCTGTTGGGTTCTCTGTGTCACTTTCCAGAGGTTGGTGGACTGGGGTGCAGTTGGGCGTGGCATCTCCGTTGACCACAGGGCCGAGGGCAGGGCTGCAGGAGTTGGAAGGCAACTGGTCGTCGACGCCGTTGGATGCTGAACAGGACGCTGATCTGGAGGCCGAGTCTCTACCGTTCACTGTGCTGCAGGGGGAAACACACAAGGGAGGATCAGACAAACTCCTCCATCTGTGAAGAGGCCCTGACATTCTGTGTCTACTTATAGCACACGACTAAAAGTCTACCTTTTTAACTAAGCTGACTGGAGTCACAACTGGATGGACAAGAGAGGCATCACTGTGTGAATGATGTCTCTGTATCACTTTCTCTCTGCCTCTCACCCAGAAACAAAAAGCTGCTTGGAATCTGCAATGGTTGGCATCGTCGTCTTCAGCTTTGAATTCTACCAGACACAGGAACCTCTTCCTCTTTAGGTGATCAGCCTGTCAGGTTGAGCTCAGGGACGACGTATACGCCAGACTTTCCCCCGAGTAAGCAAAATGCACGCTTCTTGTATTGTGCATGTGTCGGTTAAAGGCTCGTGACACTGATGCTATTGTCCAGTAAGGGTAATTCAGGGAGCAGTAGGCTGGCATGGTGACGTAAAGCCCGGCCCGGTTGAACAGACCCCTTTGTTTCTGAGCAGGCAGTGTTCTGCTGCTGCCCCAAACTAACCCACACCAAAGCTCAAGCAAGGCCAAGACAGACAGAAAAACCTGACATATGACTCAAGTCTGGGCGAGAGATAGTTTGACACAAGAGGAAAATATCAGACATTTATTGCCCCAGACGTGGGCTCTAACACTTAGAGAAATAAGGAGAAAAAAGAGGAAACTAATTGGATGGATGGAGGTGCATGCAGTGAAAAAGCACCGACACACACACACACACACACACACACACACACACACACACACACGTGACCGAACACCACGAGGAACACAAATCAGAGAGAAGAACAAGATGAATGGTCAACAGGAGAGAACATACTATCAGGCTGTACAGATGCTTTGTTTGTGATTGCAGCCTTTTCAGCAACTAATGCAGGGAGCAATGCCCTCTCAAACTAAACTACCCACACACCCGACCTCCTGTCTGGTGTGCAGATGGGTTTTCTCCCTGGATTTCCACTGAAAGACCTGTTAGCCTGGTTGAAGGGCACTTTCACACAGTGTGACACACGACAGAGATTGACACCTGGAGGAGGGGAGAGAACCACTGAAACTGGAAAAAAAAGGACGAGGGGGAAACGTAGGATGGAGAAAAGTGAAATGACAAGGACACAGATGGATGGGAAAGGTGTTGAAGAGATGTGAACGGAGCCATTCAGAGTTGGTGACAAGGTGGAGAAAAGTTCAGAACAGAGAGGAGAGAGAGGGAGAGAGAGAGGGAGAGAAGCCCACTCTAAACCATTTTGAAAGTAACTGCATATAAACATGTTGACCACGAATGAGACAAATCTAAGGAAACATCCGGTCTTTGATTGGTGAGCTTTGATAAATCTAACCACATGATCATCTATATTATCCAGAGTAATTCAGAGTGGGACGTGACAAAGACATTATGCACATAGTGTGAGTGTGTAGGATGAATCGTCTCTTTTGAAGGCTCCTTCTCTGCATATGAAGGCATGGAGTGCTTCAGAATGGGCCTTTATCTGCTCCTAGAGGACAATTGACAAATTGTGGGGAAACTTGCAAACACTCTGCTTGTTAGCATTCCTTCACTTGAGGCTAAGCATGCCCTGTTCTCCCCACCAGGCCCACAGCCTTTTTAGGGAAATGGTAAGTCGACGCGTCTCCCTCCTTATGATGCGTGGAGAGCAGAGAAAAATGCCCAAAAATGGTTGGGTAAGTTTGGTTGGTTTACCTGTTGGCAGTCCTAGAAGAAGAGGAAGATGAGTCTCCATTTTCATGGATGGCATCACCATTGTGTTGGATTTCTGCGAGGGATAGAAGAGAAAAGTGTTAAGACTAAACTGGAAACCTTCTCAATGTTTTCTGTGTCCTTGGCTTTTACACATTTGAAGTTAGAGTTAAGCTGTGTATCCTAACTTTCACTCATATCAACGCGACGCTTACTGGTGCCGTTCTCTGCATTGCCGTTGGTGAGCGTTGCCACTGCCTCCTGGTCATTGACCGTCAGTCCATCCAGAAAGACGGTCAGCTCCCCTGTGACCACCGAAGCCCCCTTCTGCTCCACATTCAGCTTCAGCACCTCTCTCACGTTCTCCACTGCGGAGCAAGAGCAAGAGGCCGTGTGAGGGAGGAATTACAACAAGTCGGCGATATGAAAGAGCTGGGCGGTGGTTTGTCGTACACTTCCTGTCGTGGTGCTCCAAGGCTTGCTTCAGGTCCAGCGTGGCTTTGCCCAGCAGGCCGTCTGCTTTCAGGGTATGGTGACTCCATACTCTGAAATCCACCAGCGTGTTCTGCGTTACATTCCTAACCGGGCAGAAACAAAACATAGAGTGAAGATTAAACCCACTTTAGAAAGAAAACAAATTAAATCAGGGAGGCTTCCAATTGAAACGGTGCCAGATAAAAAAAGAAACGCATTCCCAGGATCCCATTTGTGTTCAGGTGTGAGCGTGCACAGTAATTGAAAGGCTTTGAACACACACACTCTAATTGTGACTAATTTATTGCAGTGGGAACCTGAGAAGGTCAGCGCTCCTGTTTCCAGCACTGTTTGATAACACATTATAGATGCCAGAACCTGCACGCTGCTGCCGTCTGCGAGAGTTATTGACCGTCTGGGGTCAGTCTGGGTTTTGTGCACGACCATGCAAAGTCAGGTTTGGGGAGGTTTAAATTCTCTCTTCTAGTATCTGTAATGAATCAGCTGACAAACGTAAGTAAAGATGGTAACACTCATCACATTTAGACCGGTCAAATCAGCAAGAAAGTTTCATTGAGCAAAATATGAAGCGGCTGTGAAATATTTAATCTTCCTGCACGTAGCAAAAGATTAATCTGGCTGTCGGCTCAGACAGACTGTACGTGTGTCTTATCTGTAATAACAGAACAAAACAATGCTGAGACAGACGCTGTACTCTGCTCTGGTTAGCATTCCTCACACGGGACAGAGAGGGAGACAACACACACACACACACACACTGCTGCAGTGCTTCACACCGTTTCCACTCTGCTCCGTCTGTGTGTGTGTGTGTACTCGCTACAATTGGAGAATAACTCGAGTGTGCGACAAGGACGGCAGAGAGGTAAAGATCAACATTTTTAAACAAGGTTACTAATGTTCTACATGGTTAGACCCAGGTATTCATGTTTCCAATTTGCAATCCCAATCAAATCCCCAATAACAGATGTAAACACAAACAGAAGGAGGGGTCAGATGATGCACCGGGTTCAGAGTCACAGAATAAAAACAGGGCTGCAACACAGTGGAGAATTATTAGGGTGAGTGAAAGGAGGGATGATGTAATGCAAGCAGCAATATAACACCATCACTCAGCAGCTCCTCTTGTTTACTCAGCATCATGTTGAGTCCTCCACTTCTTTTTTTTTTGGGTTGCATTCTTTCGACAGCTACGCCCCCGCAAAAAACCCAAAAGAGCAACATGGCTGTGCTTCATGCTTCAGGCTGAGAGACTGATGGGCTCACATCACGCTGCTTCCTTGTGTTTCCTGCCCATGAATTTAAACACAGCGTGGCATTGTGTTCAAGGTCGCACTCCTCAGCCCAAGTTGAAGTGTGTCACAGCCTGGAAGCCATGAAGCCATGAAGCCGTCTCTAAAAGCCCCAACGACATGCAAACCGTCCATAACACATTCACAGAAAAACACCAGCACCCCCCCCTCCCCTCCCCCCATCTATTCAGCAATAATTACCCAATCAAAGTCATTAGCATCTTCAATGACATGTCCCTGGCGTCTTGGCTGAGCCATTAAGAGCCCAGGCAGCTGGATAAGTGTCGTTTAGAGGCTGCCGGCTCCACCGGTGACTCAACTGGTACAGAGAGCTGTGGGACGGCTCACAGCAGTCTGCCTTTACACAATTACTTATCCAAATATGTCAGCCCAGGGTCCGTACAGGATGATATATAGAGTTTCTGCTGAATAAGGGAGAGGGATGGGGGCTTAGACATGCTTGAACAACATGCACCAAATCCAGCCTGATGGAAGAGCGTCCAGGAGGAGAAAGAAAATAATCCTTCACACTCTTCAGACACTCCTGTCCTTCCTGTCAAGTCTGGGAGGAATTTGCTAACGTGAACCCCACTTCCCTCAAACATGGCCCGACGTGGCCCGCCCCGGGTACTTTAAAGGGGCGGAGCAGGTCGGGCAGGGGGGAGGAAGGAGAGTCAGTGACAAAGTAAGTGAGGGAATCAGAATCTGACCTCCTACGCTAGTTTGTCAAACACATTTTGAACAACGACTGGTGTGAATTATAACACAAATTCTCATACAGCGATGGGAGAATGAGAGGAGAGGAGCGTGATGATAGTCACATAACTGTAGCACTGACACATACACACACACACTTACAGAGTGAGTCTCTCATCCCACTTGGGGTTGGAGGAGCTGTGCGACTTCGCTGTGCGGCGCGTCTCCCCCTCCGCTGTCACCTCCACATAGATGGCAGAGATGGCCGTCCCAAACAGGCTCTTCTTCCTCTTGAGTTTGGCACAGGAAACTAACACACGGGCACAGGAAGCAGATATGAAACCAGGGGGACATTTGTGCTATCGGCGTTTTCATTTACACTGCATCCCAAACCAAGTGTGTGTCTCAAATTCAATCACGTCTACAACCGAATCACCTTACAGCCTTTTTAGTACTCAGTCTTGACTACAGTGCTGTAACTCTAGAGACAAAAGGAGTGAATGAAGCAGGATCTCTGAGGCGTACGCATGTCGTTCTGTCTCCTCTCCTCCTGTTTGGACTGCACGTACGGAATTATCTGATAGGAACTCCATCGTGGTCCTCAGCCTTGTTATCTGTGACTTATCTGTCTGACCTAATAATCGTCCAACTCCACTGCAGCTGTTCACTTTCCAGGCAAAATTCAGACACTTCTCAAAATGCTTACTGACTTCAAAATAGAAAGTAGGAGAGCTTGTCGCTGCTAAAGTTTGAACTCATCTTTATTTCAGCTTGTCACCTCCCTCTGCCCGTCTCCTGATAGCTCGTCTGACAACTCTGATGCCAGGCGTTAGTGCAGAGTGTGTGTGTGTGTGGCTGGCAGTATCACTATAGCGATGGACAGTAACAGATTTTGAAGGTGACGCCGAGTAGAAATAATGGGCCTGTGGGGGCCGAGCCAGTATGAACCATGAGAAGCAGCAGCTCAGGGACTTCAGCAGCACTCTCTCCTCAAGTTCACTGTGTCAGAATATGAATAAAGCAAGGGAGGGAAGGTAGAAAGCTGTGTGTGTGTGTGTTGTTGACCTCACATTAAAGCGCTGATTCGGCTTCACACACACCAGGGGATATTATGTAAAGGGCTGGGCTCTAAGTGGCTTGGTTACAGCGAGGCTAATAGTTATGTTCAGATCATCCATGGACTGAAGAATACATTAATAATGTATGAACTAAACTTTATTACAACACACAGCTGCCAACATGTCTGACTTCAGTTTAGTTGGCACGGTGTGATAATGAAACGGCCCTCTTACATCACGACACTATAACTACAACCATCATGCTTGTGTCACTGAATGGAGGCTTCATCCAACATTACACATTTATATTATTTACTTTAATTTATCTGTTTTATTTGTAAAGCGCTTCCTACTGGATTTTGCTGCCGTCCTGTTTGCCAACTCAGTCTGGCTCTCCAAATACACGGGAAGATAACGTGTGTGTGTGTGTCTGTGTGTGCGTGTGTGCGTGTGTGCGTGTCGGTGTGTGTGTGTTTGCCAGTTGGCTGTCACAGGCTGGCAACTGCTGTGATAGTAACAGGGCTCTTCTGTACATGTGGACTCACCAGTGGCATGGAGCTGTGATGTTCCTCCGTGGTTATGGCTGGACTCTGCTCTGGATGAGGCCGTGGCCATGTCATACACCACAGTGGGATGCCTTCAGAAGACAAACAAGGAGAAAGGTATGCAGGAAAACTGTCAGACTTTTGGACCAATAGAAATGAAAGTGCAGAAGTGAATGATAGCCAGATGTTTCAGCAATTAGGGGAGAAATGATGTCTACTCACGACTGCTGAGTGTTGCTAGACCCTCTGGTTCAGCCCACTCCGTGTCCCATGGTTCCTCTGAAACAGGAAAGAGAAACCATGTCAGTGTTTCCGTATTCGACATCAGCAGACATTTCAACCCAACGTTACAACATAACACAGCAGCTTTATTCATTGATCTTTGTCTTATCTTAAAGACAAGACGCCCGTTAATTGCCAAAGTTTCAGCTCCAGGAGCCGACCGGGCCGTACTGTTGTCTGATCATCAAAGGTTCATCCTCCGACACAGACACCGAGTCTGAGCAGGATGCTTTTCACGGGGCTTAGACTGAACCCAATCAAGAAAGCAGCCAGCGACGGCCTGTTCCTGAACTAAGTGATGAGTGGGCCAGCCGGGGAAGATGGTGACAGAGAAAAGGATCCATGTGAGCAGCAGCATAAGTCCCACACCAAAGGGTTGGCAGTGATATGTTCACTTCTGATCCCTTGGGTGATTTAAAGGCTGTGGCTGCACCTTTACATATAGTATCTAAAACAAGAAGACATACAGAGGCATAACATGAAACCTGGGATCTTTTGAGCCAGATGTTCACAAGGTAAACTGCTACCTCAGCGTTTATTAAAACCCAAGTGTTAAACAGATCCAAGCACCAAGACTTTCACAAAACTATTAGCAGAGAGCAGATTCAGTTTTCATGTTGCAGTTACTAAAGCAGAGGAAATAAATACAGCAAAAGACTGCAACATCTTTTTGTATACAGGGCTTCCTTTGAAAGGGTTAAATACACACTGAATGCTGACCAATCAAGTTGATCTGTTGTTGGACACTAGTTCAGCATATGACTTATGGAAAGATCTGTTACAACAATGAATCATCTTCCAGAGTAACAGAGATTGCAAGTCATCTCGGCAATTCCAAGAAACCACTCATGGTTATTTAACAAGGAACTTGGAGAGAAAAATATGTTGACAGATGCTCTAGAGAAGCAAAGTATTCCTACAAAACACCAGCGCTTAGTGCCAGAGCTTCAACGTGCCTCTAACATCTGATTTCACCACAGCACAGGGGATTGCGCCTTCTAAGACATCAACCAACTTTAAACCTTATTGGGACCTACATACATCCAGGTCTGCAGATGGCTGTTGGAGAATTGATGACCGTTCATCCTCGGTGAAAGACAAATGTCAAGTAAAAGTTAAATATCCAAGTCAAAACAAACTTGTCCCAGACCTTCAGCACATTTTAAAGTCTTCCTCACTCTCCTCCATTCTCCAGGATTCATAGGAACCTGCTTTATAAATCACGGGCCACCAAAGACTGCCGTTTGTCTCGGTGGCTGAAGGTCATTTTGCATTGTGCTGCCACATTGAAGAATATTAACAATTTAAAGCCTCCTACTCCTTTATAATGGAAGCTAAAGACTCGGGGGCCAAGTGCTGTTATAAATCACAAGTGACTCTTAAAGGACACCGTGTGAAAGGCAGACTGCACATCTGCACGTCTGAGCTTCTGTACGGCCACAGGTGACAAACTGGACTCAGATCACAGGAAGTCAATCTAGACAGGCTTTCTTGACCAAATGCTTGAGACAGAGTGACTGTAACGTCCCGACTAAAGAGAAGAACCTGAGAAACATCACGCTCTGATTCTGAGTCTTAACGGCGGTGGTGGTGGTGAAGGCGATGGCTGGCATCTGTGTCAGGAGCTCATTAGATTGATAAAGGGGGGGAGGTGATTGGCTCATTTGTGGGTGAGTGAGATGAGTGCTTGAGGCTTCCTTCATTAGACAAGGCGGAGCCTAAAGTCCCACTTCAGTCATTGTAATTGCCATTTATAGAATATTTCAAAGTTTCTGCCTCTATTCCCTGCTGTGAAGCTCGTCTGCTTAAGTAGCTGTACTGCTGTCAATTTAAATATCTAAACACCTACTTGGTTGATAAATGAGATTTTTTTAAAAAAGTCCCAATGTCGTGCAGAGGACATGAGCTCAGCTGGAAGGTCTACTACTCTACTTTGACTCATCCACATTAGCTTTGCCTCCCCCCCTACCACACACACACACACACACACTCACAAGTCCCTATCCCCCTGGCTGTCTGTCTGCTTGTCTGTAGCCAGAGAGCAGATAGCAAAAAGGACTTCAGCACCATCCAAAAGAGAAAGAAAAATTAAAGAAATAAATAATTACACCATAATAGGTCACTTCAGATATCCAGACTTGTAGCGTTTTGCCTGTAACTAATCAATAACTTCAATGTTTGAATGTGTACACCCTTCAAACCAGGATAAGTCACGTATTACACAATGCTGAAGAATTTGGAGACGTGACAGAACTCACTGGAGCACACAGCCGATCCAACATGAGCAATCGGTAAGACAATCGCAACCTAGACGACTAGTCATCACTCTTTGTTGTTTTGGACAGGATAGCAGTAGTAGACCTGGATGTGACTGGACACAGCATTGCTTCATGTTTCTGTAGCTATATGAAATAATGTCTGATCGTAAAACCTGAGATCCGAGGTAATCCGATTACAAAAATTGAAGTAAATCAATACCTCTAAACGTGGACAGAGTCTGGCCCATGTGTGGAAGGTCATGAAGGCAGACGATACGTTATTTTGATCAATCACAGAGACGGGAACGGGAGTGGGGAATTACCTATTCGAAAAAAACCCAGTGTGTATTTACTGCAGTGCTCCTTCTTCCCCATGCCAGCTCATGCAGCTAACCCTCTCCCCTCTCTCCTGCAGTCCCCAGAGTCGGCTGATAATTGTCTTTCCACTCCAGTCCACACACCAGTGCGTGTCCAGTAAGCTGTGCTGCGACTCGGAAGACACAAATCTTCTGTTCTGTTCCCACCGCTTCCGTCCTGTGCGTACACACACTGATGATGCCAGGACGGGTGACGGGCCAGATCCCAGAAACACGAGCGCATACGCATCTGGGTCCCTCTATGCCAACACGGAAGCTCTTTATTCTGGGTGTGTAACAAACAGCATGCAGAGCTTTGGGGTGTGCCTCCATCAGAAGAGCCGCGGTTGTTTTTCATTCATCACACTCCCATTCAGACACACACTCTGAGGTTCATCTTCACTTAAGAAACTCTCGTGCAGCATTCAGAACGCAATGATTCAGTTAGCACCGTCACTGTCAATAAGGATGGAATCAATTCTTCGCCCTAGCGCTTTCTGTATCAGGTTTTATGCTTTCACTGTGCCGGGCCGGGGTTTCCTCCGGGGGCTCTCCTGGCGTTCACCCGGCAGACTCCCAGCGAACAGACAGGCGAGCCAGGTGGGCTGCTGACAGGGAAGTCCTGATCAGGTCTGTAAGGTTAGGTCTCTCCTCAGCTGAACCCTGTCCTGTTTGTCCTGCCTTATATAGTCATCTGACCAGCAAGTTATTCCAGAAGCTACAGAAGACATTTAATCTCAATATCTTAAAATGCATCAACCCTAATAGCATTTTAATTTAACTGCATACAACATTAACCTCACCAGAACTACAGAAAGGTTTCCTCTCCTCTCCTCTCCTCTCCTCTCCTGTCCTTGCTGTAACGCTCGCCTCCCTCTAGAAACGCACAGAGAAGACCATCAACACTAAACTTTACAGAGGTGCATCCATTAAAAAAAAATTCTAATTCAAATCCCGTTGACCTCCATCTCTTCTAATAAATAAGTTTCCCTCCCAAAATGGAGTTGCTTTAGTAATTCTTGTTTCACAGACGTAAAAAATGGGTCTTACTTCTCTGGTGGTGCAGTAGTTTCATTTATAAGCCATGCAGATTCCAGAGAAGAGACTTTGTGACTGAGCAACTGTCAGCACCTTCATCATACACACACACGTATCATACCCATCGGCTCCATGCGATACAATGCACATCTATAATGAGAAGGCTCTGATCAAGTACAGCTCTACATGGTTGAATGTGATTAAACAAGCTGGCTCTTTAACTTCAATACTAAAAGGCTTGAACTCAAATGAATCCAACGGTCGCCCTGAAGACGCTACGTTCCACCAAAAACACTTGGCTGCACATTACCATCAATCAGTATTTTTGGATGTCTATATATTCCCCGATGTGTCCATTTGCCCTTGAAGGTGATTATTGATTGCTTCATCTCTCACTTATAATGGACACAAACACAGAAACAGCTGCATAAACAAAGATTCATTTAAAGTCTCCTCACATGCTCGGGTGAGGGAAGTGCAACTCAGGATACGAGACAGCAACTTACGTGGCAATACATCTGTTTACATGTGTAAGGTCAACACGCATAGAGAGAGAATCTATGGTTGACATGATAAAGAGGTATTTGGAGGGGACTTGCTCAGCCCGTCTGATCTGATGGTTGGCCAGTGAGGAAGAACAGAGAGTGTGTATGGGTCTGGGTTTGCTTACAAAACAGCCAGCACCCTCACTGCTACACAATGCATTTCATATACTGGTGTATGTTACACAATGATCATGATTCTCACAGGTTATTGCTACTCGTCAGAGCAGAACACTTGGTTTTGCTTATGGAATCAACGTATGGATTTCTAATTCCGCACTTAACAATTGAGCATACCAATACACTAAACCAAATGCTTCTGTGTGTGTGTGTGTGTCTTCCCTTATATGGACAGAACAGTGGTGTCACTTAAAGCCCTCACAAACTGGGAGAAGACAGCAGAGTCATGACCACACTTACAACACAAACATGACAAACATGAGGTGCAGCACATTCTAGCCTCGTCTGAAGCTGAACTTGTTCTCAACGTTGCAATGCAGTCCTCAAATCAAAGGTATGCATTTCAAACTGAAAACAAAAGTACAAACTAAACTTCTTAAACTTCCCAACAGCTGGAGGAGGGGGTTTCTCTCCCCTCTCTCTCTCTCTCTCTCTCTCTGCACTGCAGCAGCCTGCTGACCATCGGCCATCCCACATTTGTGATTACTACGTTATTTAACCTCTATCCTGACAAAGTACTTGTGTCGATCCCCTTGCGTTGGTATTTTTCAAAGATTGATCCGACCTCTCACCCATCTCAACAAATCACAAAGAGCTGTTTTTGCTGCTTTCCCACAGTCATGACACGAGCACTTCACACAGTGGGGGCAGGCTACAATCCCTGCTTTCCTCACAGCTGCTTCAATGCTTTTGAAAGGTCAGTGTGAGAGTGAGGGAGAGTGAGAGGAGAGTGAGCAAACAAGTATATTTCAGGGCCGGCCAGCCAAAGTTGCTGCTCATGTGACAGCTTCCTGCAAGTAATTCCCTCTCTGTGCGACTAATACATACAATGTGTGACCGTATGAGGTGCAGAAGGGAGAGCAGGATGCACACTACACTGCCACAGACAGCCTAGATGTATGGAAAACCTTCATAAGCAGCTGAAACTAATTGGTGTCTTGTTTGGTCAATCTTTGTTAAGGCCGAGCCTGACAAACATGAGACAGAGAGAGCTAAACCTGGCATTGACTGATCAGGTATCAACACTGAGCTCATTCTCACTCTTCTGTCTGTAACAATCATCAACAATGTTAGTTGTTACAAAGTGTGACCGTTTGCTTTGTTGTATCAATGCTGTCATAAACATCAGTCCCCAGTCAGGCCCTCTGGTGTTTACCTGGATCTTTATGGTACATGACCAAGCAAACGCCTCACAGACGCAAACCCAATGACTATAAGTCAAAATGTGGGTTTGTTTCATTCTTTTCGAGTAACAACAGTGAAATTAACAACAATAACAGGAATCATTACGTGGTAAAGATGCAGATAAGTCACACTTTAAAACTTCGTCTAGGCCAGAGGCGAACACTACACATCTCCAAAGTAAAGTGACGTTATGTTGTGCTAACATTCCTAACAATTTACCAACACGCTACCGTCAGCTCGTAAAGTCACTTACCTGCGACTCGCTATTCTCTGAGGCGTCTCCAATACTGAGGAAATGTTTGTGCCGCTGCAGACTTTTCAGACACATCTGACATCTAAGCTGCCACTGATCTGCAACCGATGCTAACGTTAGCTCGCTATATATCAACTACCTAGCCAGCGAGCTAATCTAAGTCCAAAACACTCAAATTTGTGTTATTTGGGTTGGTTAGGTATCTATGACATTACAACACGGAGTTAGCGGGTTTGTCCCTTTTCTACACGAACAAACACCCCATGTGGATGTTCTCTTGCCTGACAACTTGCAGCAGAGGAGACACGGCTAGTTTAGCACGCTAATGTTAGCACGCTATTATCCCACCTAGAGGCGTTATTATGAATCCTAGCTAGCCGGCTTGCTAACTACTTAGCAGCTTCATTAGTTGTCCGCCATCACGGTTCTAGTCAAACTGATTGAATGTGGCAAGAAATCATTTTTGACACCCGGACAAAGTCATTCACGGCTATTAAAGTGAACCAAACAGATCTGCGTTACCGTGGCGGCTCTTGCTCTCCTTCCGTTCTCCCAGCGTCTCTGCGGTTCTCTCCGGTTGTCGGTAAAAACGCCCCGCCGTTGTTCCGTTCAGGCCCCGCAGTATAAAGTGTGCTTGCTCACGGGTCTGTTGCCATTTCTCGGTGCTCAAACCAGCAAAACACGCAGGCGACAAACGCGCCACCCCCGAAAAGTGCTGCGTAATAACGAGCACCGAGCACCGAGCACCGGGCCTCCGCTGCCGCTCAGGACCGAAGAGTTACGAGCAGTGAGAAGAAGAGTCTGACCCGGAGAAATGTAAAGAGATAAAAGTGCACAGTGCGCGTTTACAGACACATCACAGCCCGTCCTGTTGTGATATACAATACAAAGTTAGGTTTTACCCTCAAGTGTTTCCTTTTATCGATGCACGATTTTTCAGGATGTGTTGTTGTTGTTGTTGTTGTTGTTGTTGTTGTTTAAAAAACCAAAATAAAAAACAGTACATTTACTTTCTATGCACTTTTGCTTGTTCTGTTCATCACCCACCACAGAAATACATTTATTAAAAATTCCTAAATGTACTTTTATTTTTACTGTGAAAAAAGTATTCTCTCTCTCACACACACTTATTCTCAGTCTCCCTCTCCCTCTCTCACTAATTCTCAGTCTCGCTCTCCCCCCCCTCTCTCACTTATTCTCAGTCTCTCTCTCCCCTCTCTCTCTCTCTCTCTCTCAATTATTCTCAGTCTCTCTCCCTGTCCCTCTCTCTCTCTCCCTCTCACTCATTCTCAGTCTCTTTCTCTCTCTCACTTGTTGTCACTGAGAGGCCGGCTCCAGTGCTCCTGACCTCCCGCTGTGTGTTGTTGTGACAGCGTGCACATGTGAAAGCTGACCACAGCAGGCCTTCAACAACCAAGAGTCAAAGATTATACAGATTCTATTCACACACGCCACATGCCCATGCAGACTTCCTCAGCTGTTTCTTTCGTCACTTTGTAAACTTTCGCCCTTTGTCCCTTGACCAGGAGTCATGACCAACGATGTCATAACAGGAGTGTTAGATACATGTGGAGATGCTACTGCAGAAGGTGACACCAGTGAAGGACTTACAGGACAATAAACAGATATTAGATTGAGATCGAGCAGCTGAAAAGCTTTTTGGAGATTCCACCAAATAAAAGGTTATCACTGGGTTGAATGGGTTCATTTATAATAATAATAATAGAATAACACAGCCCGAGTTGAACAGGTCTATATAAAGGACAGAGGCTCACATTAATAAGGCCGCCCTGAAAGAAATCGTTCAAATCCGATCAAAATACGAGTTCTTCTCTTTGGGATAAATCAACGGCATTAAATTCATAATACTGAACCATGGAAATACAGTTTCTCTCCAAAAGCTCATGAACTATTGATGATAGAGATATGGATTTAGATTGTAGAGGTGTGTACTTGAGGTGGAGAAACAAGCTGATAATGATGCCTTTTGCTCTTCATCATTGAGAGACAGTTATATATCTAGAGGACATTGCTATCACTATTAGTTCAGTGATGTCACTCAGCACTGTATAGTATAGAACTGTGATCACCTGTGTAATTGTCCACACCTTTTCTCTCTTGTCATCTTTCTTGCGTCACCTCTTGTGGGTTCGTCCTGCTTGTGTTCCTGGTTCTGCTTCTGTTCCTGATTTGTTTTCCGTCTGTTCCACGTCTCTTGTTCCCCTGCTTCCAGTTTATTATTATGATGTTTTCCTTGTGTTTCTGGTCCCTCATCTGGTTTGTTCCTGTCTTCCATGTGAGTCTGGTTTTGTCTCTATGTTTCATGTAACCCTGGTTCCTGTTCTGCTCTGCCTTGCCCCTGGGTTGTCTTTAGTTCTTATTCCCTGAGCGTTATTTAGCTCCAGTATCCTTGCTCCTGCTGGCATGTGTCTGTTGTCCATTTTGTAATTAAACCTCCTCTCTGTAATCTGTGTGTGGCCCCTGCATTCGAGTCCAACCGGTTCATGACAAACTATGGAAGATACGTATGAAATATGATCGCACAAAATGTTCAATTTGACATTCTGTTCCATTTTCTGTGCTTTGCAAAAATGCTATTTAATATTCCTTTTTATTAAAGGTGACACCTGTTTACGGTAGTGTCATTTTTAAAGCACAGATGTGAATTATGCTGCAGCTGCCTCCACTTCTACTGGCTCCTTTGGCATGCTGCTTGTATAGTAACCTTTCCTCTGACACCACCTTCAGGCCAATCTCGTGCCACTGCATCGCCTCCACCACAAACACACAACGTAAACTCAAGACAAACTATATAATGAGCCAATAAAACTGTCAGCAATCCAAGTCTCAAACTGTGCTCAACTCATTTGGTTTGACCAGGTTTCTCTTATTCCTATGGTTGATAGTAATTGTGAGACATGTGCTGGAGGTTAGCTGGAGATTTGCAGCATCTCAAGGCATCGGAGAGGAAGAAGTCCAGTTATGGGGAAAGAATTCTAAACAAGGAGCAGTGGCCTTATTGATGTGTTGGGTTGTTTAGAGCTGGGATCTGTCAGCACAAAAGTTAGGATGACACAACCTGTCGTGAAGAACCCCAGCTGCAGGGCGTTGGCAGGATATCATACTGTAAGGGGAATTTGATTTTCATACTTGAGAGATGGGGAGGAAGATTAACCAAGATCAGAGCCAAGAGGCTGCCCAGTGTCCAGAAGTGGAGCTAAAAGTAGTGAAATAAACATTTCTCGGGACAAGTGTGACGATGCAAAATGACGTAGACATACATAGGAGTTAAAATGTTTGTGTGGAAGCTGCTGGTTTGATTGAACATTCTGGTTTGTTATGCTAGAATAAACCAAAGCAGAAGGGAATGAAAGCTTGCGTCATCTTTTTCTCTGAGCCTGAAATGAATACTCTTGCTCAAAAATGACCCAAGACACATGTGAGTAAAAGCAAATTCTTTTATCTCTCTGCCTCTTAAATGGAACGTATTCTGTACTCATCAATCGTCCAGACAACAGCAGGCATGTAAACCACTCTGATGTAAACCTGGTTTGTCAGCTGTTATTGTATTGTTGCATCATTTGATACAGACGATGGAACGTTTCTGACGATCTCATGCAAAATGTGCTGACGCAATATATAATTCATTTTATCCCCAAGACAAAGCATAGCATCATGCATTTCAGCCAGAAAGTTCAACTCAACTGACCCACAAGCATTATAAAACATTCAGACATGCATAATGGTTTCATCTGAGGGAAACAGAGACTCCAGAACGTTTTAAATTCTTCTGCTCTTTTGCTGTAAAACGTGGGTTTGTTGTATTGAATGAGCCCTGGTTCAGATCACTTTTACTATTAGTGTCACTTTGGGGAGGATAAGACCACGTTTGATGGGTGATTGATACAGAGCTCACTCACTTTGCCTTGCCACTGTAAATAGTTTGAACTATACTTTGGGATTGTGACACAGAAGAAAGAACACATGATGATATTCTTCACCCTGCTATTCAGCTCCACTTTAAACATCCCTTCGGTTGTTCCACATATGTCGGCTGCGCATGTTTCTCTTCCCATGTGGATGAAAGTTCAGTAACTTCTGCGTCATGTGTACTCAATTGATATCAGAAGGAAAAATAATGGGAAATACTTGAGACCTAAGGAAAACACATGGAGAAAACATGCTGGATTATTATGGGATATCAAATATGCAACATATTTATCACTCTGTGTCGACTCACAGATTCACCCTGTCAAACCGAATCAGCAGGCAGGGATAGAAAATGTCGTACAATGCTTAGACAGCTGGAACCAGCGGTTAAAAGCAAATGCTACGAGTTATAGAATACGTTTTCTCAAATACATCTGGATTACATTGTACATATATATTTGAACTTACTTGTAACTTACACTATAATCTTTCAACTGGTTAAATCAAAGGCATGCTGAGGAGTAAATGTCTGGTTATTCATATCCAAGGTGTTACTGGTTTCAGTCCCCCTCTGTGTATCCGGGACCCTGCGGCTACTGTGGATGAGTCTGATCCTCCCAGCTTCCTGCAATTTACCCCCAATTCTGCAAGCCCTTAAATAGTTACACAACCATTTGCCCTGTACTTACACATGGATATCCTTAGACCAAAGTTTTATTTCCCTGTATGTTCAACACTGTAATGTAAAGTGAAGAGCAGAGAGAGAATTATATTGTGTTGGCAGAATTTAATAACATTCCTCTCCCTCCATGTGCTGCTGTTAACTTCCTGTTACATCATCATCAACATTGCTGCTGCTCTCAGCACACAGCCTGCCAGCCACATCTGTTTCTCCATCCGTGCAATAAAAAGTGATGGAGGTCGTCTCTGTACTGTAGCTTAAGTTCACAACAGATTAGGAACTGGCAAAAGTATTCTCTCAGTTTGGATATAAAGTATGTCATCTAACTTCTTCTTCTTTCACGTTATAATGTGATGTTGTCACTTGATAACATGATGTGTTTAAGTTTGTATCAGCGGCTCACATTATAACGTGATACTGATCCATTATTTGATGCTGTGGCAGCGATGCGCTTCTATACAAACCACACAGTTATGATGATTAGTACAAGAGTAAAGAATGCAGTAATAGTCTGTGAGTGATGAATGCTACAAGACAGTGAAAGCAACATTTTAAAGCAACATGCAACAAAAACAATAATAAATGCCAATATAAGTACTGTTGAACACAATTCTCTTTTCACTGGACTGATGATAAAGTAAAACGTTTGTGCAAAACAACAGCCTTTCATAAGAGGTAAACAAGTTATTCAGCTTCCTATAAATGTGTATTGAGGTTGTGAGGTGGCACCGTATGTGCTGAGGTGGTCAGGTTTGCTGTTTGGAAGTGTAGCTGTCCTATCATCTCTGTTTTTTAGGGTGCGTATAGTGCAAGGCTCTTTGTCTTGATAAAAGTTGACCTGGTGTGTTGCTGATGTTCTTTATGGCTTTGTCTTCGTCTGGCACTGTGAGTTTTTCCTCAGGCAGAAGCAGATGGCGTTGAAAAAGCGGCAATGGCAGCTGGCACAGCGGTCACAGCAGCCGGTCTGGGGCATACAGCTTTGTTTGAGCAGAGAACACTTGGACTTCACAGGTTTTGGTGGTTTTGGTGGCGCTTTCGGAGGGGGTCTATTCAGAGGGCCAGCAACCAGTTTGGAATTCTGGAATGTGCAGAGTGAATGAGCAGGTGGAGGTTTTGTCTCACTATGCCTGTCTGATATGGCTGATTTCTACAGAAACGTCTTTGTCATTGAATGCGCATGCTTCCTGCCTTCTACCTTAAGCTTTCTGTGAAGCAGGACTCCAGCTTACCGGCAAATGTGTCCTCTGCCGGTCATACTGTCCTCTCCTCGCAAACAGCGTCCTCTGTCTCACTTGCATCAAAGCGCCTGCTGGAACAAGATCATGAGGAAGACGGGATGAAAGTAGGGACATTTCACAGAGTTTGGTGAAAAGTGATAATCTATCCCAAAATCAGCTCTAGAGAAAATGAATCACTTCAGGAAAAAATAGTCTCAGTCACCAAATTACACACAGACGGCCTCTTGAGCTTTGCCCTCTGCTCAGTCGAGTCTGCAGTGGGTTCCTCTATGTAACCATCATATCATGTAAGATAGTAAGCTTTGTGTCCTCATTACTCTGGTTACATTTTGGTGTCCATTTTCTGTCTCCTCAGTGTTCTAATTGAGATTTTAGAATTTTGTCCAAATGTCTGTTTGAGCTGATCAAAGAGACCAGATTGATCACCTGAGAGGAGATCTTCCGTGTCCATAGTTTCCATTTAAGTTTACTTGTCATTTCTAGGCCTCTCTTGATTTATTCTCCTGTGAACCAGAGATACAAATGTATATAAAAAACCACATGTCAGGTCTTAGGGTGCATCACTTCCATCATCAACATCTTCAGTGACTGACTCACGCTGCCTGCACTCAGTCAGGCTGACAGACCAAAGGGTTAAAGGAAGCTTGTGCTGGAAAATAACATAGCAGCAAACTTAGTCATTAAAATAATCGTGAAAGAGCAACTACTTGCACAGAGGGTACAAACTTGACAGTAATCATACGGATAAAATGATGGGTTCACTTCTAAACTATTACAATTTATGTTTGGTGAATAAAAGTGTCAGAAAGACATAAAATCGTCTTTGGAATGTGAAACCTGTAAAACAACAGGAATGTTGGGGTGAATAGAGTCATGCTGCCCCATACTGTGCTACATGATGGAGGTCACACTGCTGTGTTTATGCCACACACACACGGGAGCTGCTTGACATATAAACCCATCTCACTGAGCGGGGCTGCAGTTTGGTGTGCTTTTCACAGCAGACAGCCCTCTCTGGATCCCAGCGTTCCCAGAATGAGAAGCTTTTCAGAGTATAACTATGGAGCTACATAAGCATGTTTACTGTTTCTAACACTTCCACAGTGACAGGCATGTTATGGAAAACTCCCGGCTGTGAAATACACCCTCGGCCCCTGAAGCAAATGCTGTACATCGAGTATGAATATGGAGGCAACGAGGAAAGTCTCATAAAACACATTTCAAGTCAGGGGTCCTTTCCTCTTCTCTTCTTCCTCTTTTTAGTTGCAGCGAACATGTGCAATATTATTACCACTAGGGAGCGCCCTACTCTTTCCTACAGCATTGAACTCTAACTAACAGATTGTACAGGTGGGTGAAATATATAACTGATTTTAAACTCCATCCCTATCTGTGATCACTCTTTCTGTTGTCCTCCTCTCTCTCTCTCTCTCTCTCTCTCTCTCGCAATACAATACACAATAACACCTTCCTACCTAATGTCTGGTGTATTATATATTAAAATAATTAAATCTCTCTCTCTCTCTCTCTCTCTATACCTGTCTCTATGCACGGCCTCTTGGCACCAATGTCCTGTTCGCCCAGAACTTAGCTTCATGACACTTTGGATCAAAGCATCCATCAAATAAATAAATGAATAAAGTAAATGTAAATGTACTACAGCGATGCATACTGTGTGTCGGGAAGTAACAGTATGACATGACACTCTTCACCTGACACCGGTGAATGTCCAGGGAATGGACATTGAGGTGGTGACATCTTAGAAGTACCTGGGTGTTCACCTGAACAAAAGACTGGACTGGACTGCACTGGACTGGACTCACCACACACATCTGTACTTTACAAGAGGGGCCCGAGCAGCCCCCATCTGCTGAGGAGACTGAGGTCTTTTGATGCGCAGGGGATGATCCTAAAAGACCTTTTATGACACATCAGCCATTTTCTTTGGAGTGTTCTGCATCTCAGCTGCTGACAGGAAAAGGCTGGACCTTTTCTAATGGAGAATCCATCACAGCCCTGGGCAGCTCGTTTAGTGACAGACTGATCCACCCAAAATGCCTGAAGGAGGTCTCGCAGGTCTTTCCTTCCAACTGCGGTCAGACTTTATAAACGCTCCCACTGACCACATGACCACCCGAGCCTCGTACACCGAACAGTGCATTTGCAAATCTTTATGCTTTCTGTATTTTCCCTATGTTTATATTGCTAAGTTATTATTTATTCTACATTTAGATATTTCCTCTTGTGGGCTGATAAAGGTGTTTCTAATCTAATCTTAACTAAAATGACACAAATGATAAATGAATGTATGAAACTCCACTCTGTGTGTGTCCCAAACATAGCTGAGCCTCAGTCACTCACATATCATCACAGGGTTATGACGTGTCAGAGGTAAGTAGCAGATCACTTTACACACGTGTGAGTCAATAGCTAAGGTGATCAGCGATGATTGATCTTTGTTTATTTTGGATCTTGAGGATGCAGCTGCTGTTGGACACAAACACGAAAACACACCCTGAATTATTATTATTACCGAACGTTACAATATTCAATTCAATATTTGAAACATCATTTGTCATCCTTCTCCTCGTTATCGTACCTCCTCTGAATAATTTAAGGGTGTGATCCACGATTCTCACGTCTAAAGAAAAAGATGTACATTGCTATGTTTTTAATCTTTAACCTATTGTGTTAATGCATGATATAGAATCTATATTTGACCAGATATACTATATATTTTTATATGTTTTACCCTTATAAACCGACCGCAACACATAACGTGCTCCCCCACTGCATTAACAGTATGGACCATGTACTAGGATGCCTAACACATTAAACCACTTTCACATAGATTATGTGCAGATTTAGCTTTGATAAAACAGACACAGGTTTTAAAAAAAAGAGAATATGATCAATTTGGAGTTAATAAGACGAAGCTCTCTAAATCACAGAGACTGGCCTTTATGAGTTTTTCTCAATTTTTATCTTGAAAAGGAAAAGGAAAGGAAGATAAATGATATGCAACCTTTTGGAAAATGGTAAAAATGACAGAAACAGTAAACAGTAAAAATGAATCCTTCATGTCTACGGGTTTGAGTGATGGCGACAGACTGTTGTTGGTTTTAGAACTCTTTGTTCAGTCACTTATAATCTGGTTATTTCAGTGAAGTTCCCTCATGAAATGTTTCTGGTGATGAACTATGCAGCATTCTGTGTCTGCAGCTGTAGTTTCAAAACCATTAATCAACTGAAGTGTCCAGGATAATAATCACTTTGTGTGATTGGACGCTCCAACCGGGCTTTAGAATGAGTTTGGTTGTGTTATTAAATCTCATTTCAGGTTACAATTACTTTTTCTGTTATCAATTCAACATTTAATAGCGCATCATCCATATAAAATAGACCATTTTCATAAGAATGGGCTTCACCCTGAAAAACATCAATCTGTATACTGATCACATCTATGAATGATCAGGATTGTAAACAAAAGGTTTGATTGTTACAAAAGCAAGTGCAATCTGTATTGATCATCTATCCTCACTCACCTGGGGTCTGAAGGGTCTGACCTCTGTCCTGCACAGTCACATTCCTGTTGGCTGTGTGGAGCTCAAAGCGGGTGAAGAGTCCGGCGTTACAAAAGGCCAGATGTAGAAAGCATGAAAAGAAGAGCAAAATCATCATGATGACTCCCCACACATCAGAAGTAAGGGCCTTGAGGTGAAAACACAGCGTCCCCTCGCGTCTCTTTGTTATTTCAATGTCTTGTCCTCTGTTTCCTCTCTCCACTCGAACAAACTTATAAGGTGGGGCGACCAACGTACAGTACCGCCCCCATCGGTTCTCGCGCCTCTTAGCAGCAGAAACACTGTGACCTAGAGTGCATGGCTTCTAGGGTTCTGGCCGATGTGCATTCACACCGTGATCTATATCTTCAGGCTATGCACGGCTCCCATGTAAGCGCATGCAGTATGGGAATTGGAAATCACAGATGCTCTGCATTTGAGGCAAGCTGCAGCTACAGTTATGATGAGAAACTGCTTATCCTGCCATAATATTGAAAGGTATCATGGTATAATACTATATGTTGTAATTTCTGCATGGATTTATTTGTTACCACTGGATTCTTGCTCCTGATGAACCAATTTACTCATGTTATCCTCTAAATAAGGTTATTCTAAATGTTTTTAAATTAATTATATTTAAATATATTATTCTTTAAAAAAGATTTAAATACTTTGCTAAAGTTATAGCCATACACAGTTTTAGAATCTAAATAACACTTTTGCACGCTGGTTAGATGCATTGTCATTGTTGTGGGTGTGCAATGACAATAAACATGAACCTAATCTGATCTAATCTAATCTAAACCAGTTCTTGGATACGTCACTGCGGTTTTAAGATAATTTTTCTGGGTCTAAACTGTCATGTTATATAACATCTGACCCGATAGAGATGTCCGTACCTGGAAACAACAAATAAATATGTTGTCTACAAAAAATATTCTAAAAGTTTGATTAGTTTGGGCAAATGAAATTTAATAAAATTTCAGAATCAAAAGGTTGTAAACTGTGGGAGAGGCAAATCAAAAAGAGATTCCCTCTGCTCGAAAAGCCCAGTCTGCAATTGAAAAGAGAGAGAGAGAGAGGAGGAAGAGAGAAAGAGAGAGGGAGCGAGAGAGAGGTGTCCTGATCCACAAGCAGCAGTCAAAGCCGCTGAGTTATACTTTAAAAATACCAAATCTAGCGCATTTTCCAGGGCCCCCATGCAGAGTGAGTCAACCCCTCTGACTGCTCCCCTGACCTGACACTCTGACTCGCTAAGGTCTAGATACACCACACCAAAAGCCTCTCTATTCGCACAGCATGTTCTCCTCTAACTAACTCTCTGTTTCCCCTCAACTGGAATCAAAGCCCACAGAAAAAAACGCTTTTGAATGAATGGATTGGTTCTTTGAGTATGTTGGTCCGTGCTCTGTCAAACCGTATCTAAGTGATACTGTAGCAAACCTATTCAAAGCCAAACGTTGAGTAAGCATGCAATAGGACGATTTTTCTTTACATGTACATATTACAAATCAAAGGCTATGGAGAGCCTGTTGGCTGTAACGTGGCACTCTGATATACTGTAAGTGATTCTTGGCAAATCATGAAATAAAACAGGGATGTCTTTCTTCTCACAAATCACATTTCCAAGACAGAAACTTGGCTTTGGTTGAAGCTATACAGCCTACTCCTGTTTAAGTGCTTGTTTGTGATAATTGATCAAAACACTGCAGTGCTCCCAGACTTTCTCCTTCTGAACTCCCTGCTGATAAAAATATCAGCAGCATATTAAGACTGCAATTCAACACGATTGCCGACCTCTAAACCCTATCCAGAAATATTGACTTCAAAGTAAGAGCTGCCAAAAGTTTGATGCCGAGTCAAAGCAGACATTTAATTCATCAAACAATTTGTGACGTGTCAGTGATAAATGGTTCCGTCCTGTAATTAATCACATCAGTCGTCTTGTACCAGATGCAAAAGATTCTGTCTCTATCTCTGGTTTCTTCATGCCTTCCTTCAGGTTTCAGCCCAGCTAACCTGTCATTCTCTCTTTGATTTTCTGAAACAAATCCTTTCCACATGCCAGCGTTCACTGGACAGAAGATTTTGATTAAAAAAAATATGAAATGATGCCAGAAGATCCCTAAAACATTATTTTAGACAATGTGATGACTACAAAAATCCTCTTATATGTTAAATTATAAGGTGGTTATAGAAATCACTGCTTCATTGCAAGATGTTACAGAGCAAACACATCCATCTAGGAGGGCATATATCTGCCAATGCAACAAAGAGTCACATGTCCATAGAGAGAAGGAAGCATATTTTAGATTTTGAAAATTACAAAAATGTTATCTTGCAACGTTGAGCAATGAAGTCCTGTATCCGGAAATTGTATGGATTCTTCCCTAAGCTAAAACCAACTAAAGGAAAGACCTCAGGATTCCAGGGGGTTTCAGCTCATCAGCTCCACAGTTGGAGCAAAGGCAGGGAGGCCTAATCACATAAGGTATGTTCTCTCTCAAGAGTCCTGCAGCTGCGCTTTGGACTGCTTGAAGATTTACAGAGTAAATGGCTTGGACAGTTGGAAGCTGCAGTGATGAAACCTTCATCTCTTTTGTCCCATAGTATCATCTGGCCTTCTTCCTACCTGCTGTGACCCGTTTGGAACACAATTGGACGGACAATAAGCATTTTCACGCCTGGTTAGAAACACTATATTGGTACATGTTCTATCTTTTACATGGCCCTTGAGTCCGTCTCTTGTCAAAGCCGTGTGCTTTACGAGCCGACACAGTAACTCCTGTTCCCACAAACTCTAAAATTCATGACGTAAATGTATCTGCATATTGGGAGAAAGTAGGGGAAGGGAATGCGAGCCAGAGCTGCAAAACTAGACAATCTGCTTCAGGGGTGAGACCCAAATAACGCTGCAACAGGTTTGTTTGAACTAAACTTGCTGTGTCTTCAGCACAGGAAGGAGGAAAGAGTTCATCTGCATATCTCCGTTTGTAAGAACATTGCCAAACAGGAACTATGAACTTGCAGCCGACCTGTTTGACCATCCCTAAAATCAAGGCACTTTCTCCTGATTGCTTGGTCTGAGCACATGCTGGGAAGAAATGAAATATGTCTTCTTGCACATAAGAATTCTCCATGCCAAGACCTTAAGTGGTCCAGATTCCTTCACTTCTTCAGTGCATATGGTGGTCTTTAGTTCATCTACTGTGTCCTCCAGGCATTTAAGAACTATTTCAACATAAAACCCATGCGCAACCCCCTTCACATTTTCTGTGTCGAGGCAGAGTCTATGCAGAATCTCTGTGTCGTTCATCAGCTAAGAACAACAAAGGGCTGTGTTTTGTAGCTCTGGGCTGGTTGATTTGAACATGCAGAAGAGTTGAGTGGACAGACTGGACAAAGAAATAACCTGTGTTGCTGAGGTCAACAACATCTACATACCGATGTCTGAGGAAACTCTCGTTAATGGACTTAAACGGCTCCCATGAGAAAGGCCAGAGCTCAATAGGTGAACTATGGGAAGAAACTGGTTTTTAGACTCCGCTCTGGCATTTCTTAAGAATGACCTCCATTTGCTTCTGACAAACACAGTCAAACAAAAATAAAGCCTGCACACTAAGTGACCACCGGCTCCTCTACCAAAGGGGAACACAGGGAAGAGGTCAGGTAAACATTATACAAATGAGAAATCCAATTGCAACATACCTGACAAAGACAGAGAAACTACAATAAACACTCAACAAAGCAGTCAACTCAAATAATCACCATTTATGAGGTTATTTCTCTGAAATGCACCCAACTGACTAAAACAATCCTGTATTGCTGTACATCTGATTTGAGACGACAAGAAGACCGCTGAGGGCAACAAAGACAAAGCACCTCGGTTAGGGTTTGGTCCTCCCATCAAAAATACTCAATTAAATCCGCCGGAGATGTTGTCATTCCAACCACAAGGGCCTCATAGGGAATTCTTCACCATGTTTAAGTGTAGAATTCAAAACTACAAACGTGCTGTGATGGCTGAAGGTTAATGGTAATGATTAACTGAAGATCTGTCTCTCATGTGGCAGAAACATGAGATGAAGTTTATGCGGGCAACACAGCAACACTGCCTACATGAATACACAGACATCAGTAAACTTGAAGGAAATATGTGAGGGATAATAGGCTGAAATGGGCTCGATCAAGGGCAACAAGTAAGGAGCTGTCAATTATCCGAGCCAAGTATAGCCTCTCATTGATCTTCATCACCTACTGATAAGATTTGATTTCAGTGGGCTCCAGTTTAGCAGCGGGTGGGTGCTTGCAAATTCGAGCCATCTGGTTACCACATGGTGCAACCTTCCACACACATCAGCGTGTGGAAACAAACAGCCACTCTCTGCTTTGGGTAGAAATGCAGAAGAAACCTGACCTCATGTTAAACAGTAGTCCCCACATCTGCAGAGAGCTGGTCCAGGGCTGATTGCACATCAAATGAGTTGCGGTACAAAATTAAAGTGGTGTTATAACAAAGAGAAAACACATGTAGTCCAATTCCATGCCCTTAGGAAAAAAGCAAACATCTGCCATCTAGTCAAGTCAGGGTATGTAACGTCCAGTTCCTGTTCATACAGTACAAACACACAAAGGTACAACAAAGCATGAAGAACAGTAAAAACAAACAGTCATGCATTAGGAGATAATATGCAAGACACAGACAAGGGGGGGGGGGGGAGAGAGAGAGAGAGAGAGAGAGAGAGAGAGAGAGAGAGAGAGAGAGAGAGAGAGAGAGAGAGAGAGAGAGAGAGAGAGAGAGAGAGAGAGAGAATGACATAAGCACAATACAAAACAGTGTAATCCTATTGGTGGTCTAAGTTAGGCAGAAAAACAACTTGACAGGGCCGACTGGAGACAGATTGCTTTGAAATACAAATGCATTGACGTATGGATGTAGTCTGGCTGGCGTTGTGGAAAACAGTCACAGCTAGAACAACTTGTGAGAGACATTCAGGCCACAAGTTTAAAATACCAGCCTCATCCTCACGCTCATACATGCTTTGAATCAGGATCAATAGATGAAGAAACACAGAATTTAATACCTTATCATACCAAAGGGATGCAGATTCAGTATACAGCCTTGTTCCAATCACTAAAGGGGAGGCAGTGGCTCAGTGCTTCCGCTTGGGAATCGGGGGGGTCGCCGGTTCGAGCCCCTGCCGAGGCGCCCCTGAGCAAGGCACCGAACCCTCAATTGCTCCCCCCTCTGCGAAGGGTGGTAATGTAATGTAAGTCGCTTTGGATAAAAGCGTCTGCCAAATGATCGTAATGTAATGTAATGTAAAAACCTAAAAACAAAGTAGAACCCTGAATATAAACCACATGTAAAAGAAAGTTACTTGGTGGTATTTGCCAAAAGAGAAAACATCCATTACACATTATGGGATTCAATGTTGCAGATGGGAAAAAGATCAAAAGATGAATGTACATTGTCACAGCAATACAGGACACGATTCAGGCTCCAAGAGTGAGACTCCCACGGCTAAGTTTGTAATCCGGTCTGAGGAAACAGATGAAATACAAAGGAAATGGGCAACAAATGGGCGTTCAGAAGCCCAGGGGACAGAGCTGCAGGAATGCTGGAGTGAAATATTGGGAGATTTTTCCTGTAGGAGATTCTCCAGATTAATTTAAGAAGCAGTAAGAAGGTTAGGCTTTATGTTATTTGCAGGCTATTGGATTTATTTAAATTCATTTGGTTATGAAAAATAAAGCTGGCGCATTAACAAACAGCTCTTCCTATCTCTCTTTTTGTCATTTCCCTCTTCCCATTTTCCCTCTCACTTTCCTTCATTGTGGCAGAGATCCATCCCATATTGAGCAAAAACCTGAACACACAGAATACACTCCTTGTTTCTCTGTGATTTTTACTTTCCTCCTTTAAAGTGTCGGCCCGAAACTCAACTTACCCCACAGGGTGCGTGATGTCTTCTGTAATTCAACGGTGACGCGAGGAGTGTAACACATTTCCATCGGAAACCCGGACAGCGATTCCTGAAGACACACGGGCTCCTCCTCACTCGCCGCACCGGGTGGCCTCAACTGCTGCAATCATGTGGGATCCTTCAAGTCTTTAAGAATCCAGAGAGCATCAGTAACATGGTGGGTTTACATACATGTTGTTGTGATCATGTAAGGATCCTGCTCTGATATACTACATGGCCTCAAAGCCAGTCAGACTAATAACTTCAGAAAGGGCATTTGTTAAGGGTGACCTCTTAAGTTGTTAAGAGATAAAAGGAAAAAAAGGAACTGCAGTAACGTTCCTGTTACAAGTGGAGCTGTAGATTTATGGGGTGTGTTCTATTGGATGGCTTGGATTGTATATCATTTTTTATATAAATATTTGTACATTGTTCTGTATTTATTGATAAGGCTGAAGGTTAATTTCCATCCCAGGCCTATGAATTCATGAGACAGACATGAGAGTTTACATGCGTGTTGATCAATGTGTGTGTGTGTGTGTGTGTGTAAACCAATACTTAGCTACTTTTATTAACCAATCCTTAATTCATTCAACCCAACAGTAATGGAATCCCTGTAAGTCTGTAGTTGCTTGTCAAGACATTTACTGTATCATTTCAGCAATCAATGCTCCTGATTGCCTTTTCAGACGGTTCTAATCAAAACACAGGCTTTGGTCCTGACATTTGCTTCTCCTTTATATATTTACCAACAGTCCTCTGGGATTATTTTCAAAGATGTAACGATTGTTCACCGGCCTTTGCTCTTTAGGGCCAGAAATGTATCCTGCCTCTATTCCCCTATGGAGAGTGTCATTCTCTCATATTGTTGACATTGTTGCCTTCCATCACTATGTTATGGCTAGATGATCCTGAGGGAGGTCCGTCTGTCTGAGCTGCCTTGAAAGCAGCTTAGAAGAATAAACTGAACAGAGCAGAAGTGGACACATGAACAAATAAACCTGGACATCTGGCTGTAGCACGTTAGACACAAGTAGCACACACACTTTTTCAGTATGTCGCAATTTCATGGATTGTAATATTTGAGAGGATACCACAGGAGTTTAAGCTTGAGTTAAGTTTCTCCACTCATTCATCTGTAAGAGTCTATCTGTCATTCAAGTAAATGCAGTATAGATTATTTCAGATGACTTCACCTTTACCAAGTATATTTGCTTTGTTTTGCTTTCTCATACATCATGGAATGTTTGGGATTTCTTTTTTTTACTGGATTTAACCTGATTTCTTACAGTAGCTTATGTTTGTTGTTACATACACTCACATCAAATGACAAGTTTGACTTATAGCTTTGAAATTTCTACGCATTCCTTTCTACATTCAAGTTAAACCCTTCACACAGTGGAGCTGTAACACTATACTTGTGAGGCATTTGCTTGGGGAAAGTTTCAGAGGGGTTTACAGAGAAGGTGCGTGGTGCCTCATGGGTCTGGCTTATTGAATCAAGAGCACCACATGTTTCCCTGGACACAGAGAGGGGACAGACTCATGCACCAATGAACCTGGAACCTTTTGAAGATAATTCTCAAAGCTAAATGAGCCCCGGCACCTTTCCTGAAGAACATCGTCTCTCACATTCAAACCGGCTCTACACAAACATTAACACGTTTTATAGCTTAACTGTAGTAACGCCTCAGCGACAGGTTTGCATTTTCTAAACCTGTCTGCATGCACCTGTGCCATGGTAGAATGGCTGATGGGATCCTGGGAGCCACGTGGGTCAACATACGCCACTACACTGTGCAACTGGGAGCCTGCTGGCATGATCCCGACCCCCCTCGCTCGTCTCTGGAACGCTCTTAAAGCAACAGGGACCGGCTGGCTTTTGAAAAACACCCCGATAGATCCAAGTGAATTTTGTCCATGTAAGCCAGTCAGCCAAAGGAGAGTTAAAGTTGTGATTGATTGATTGAACAGATTTGTAACGTTGAGGAATTTGCCGCAGCAAAAGCAGGGATTAAATGTATTTATGATGGTGTTTTTAAAAAAGTGTCCTGCATGGCCGTGGCTGCATAACAAACACATCTGTAGGGAAGACCTTGTAAAAGATTACGAGGCCTTGTAAAATGTAATCTCTCAAGCATTAAACTGCAGTAAACGGGGCCATAATGTGCCTCAGGTTCCATGATAGTTAACAAGTCCACTCTTGGAGGAAGATTATATAAAGGAACTGTTTATTTGTTTGAAAACATCACACTTTTAAAATTGGACAGGAGTGTATGAAAGCCTGCTTTCTAACTTCACCACTCCTAAATCAGCAAAGCACAAAGACACCAAGCAATCTGATGAAGTGTGAGGTGAAGTGAGGAATGAGCAGCTGACACGTGAGTGTGTGTGTGAGTGTGTGTGTGTTAAGTACAGAATCTTAACTGTGTAGCTCACATATTTCATTCTGATAAACTCATTATTTTCTTATTGTTATAGATCACTTTTTTGGTGAGCTATCCCTTTAAACCTTAGAGAAATAGTAGTGACACCCTTTTTCTTAAATATATATATGATATAGTGCAACAGGATTTATACACATGTGAGCAAACTAAGACTCAATATTCATTTTCATGTACTCCTACAAAAACAATCAATCAATTCCAAGCAACTACATATACAGGACGCACGCACAAGTGTGATCTGAAAGCTTCTCTCTCTCTCTCTCTGTGTGTGAGTAACCATGACAGTGTGTGATGAACTACACATACTTCACTGAACCCAAAGCTATTAACACATCAAAAACAAAAGTTGCGAAGGAAAGAAAGAAATTCAAGGCACTTACAAATACGCATGAAAGGAATTCCCGGAACATTAACAAAATCCCAACAGATTTAGTGAATTACACACGGATTCAGAAATGAAACGCAAAACAGAGTGAGTGTTAGGAAGGCACCTGCTTCTGTCTTCAAGTAGTAAAACTCTGTTTGTCAAATGCAGACGATGCATTCCCATTCATCCGTAAAGTGCATTGCATGACCTTGTTCAGGTCACGTCTGAGACTATTTAACATCGACAGTACCAACGCACGGAACCCACAGTCTGGGTCTCAAGATATGGCTTTGGGGGGATTGTGTTCAGGCTTTCAGGTCATCAATCACTCCAATCACTACATGTTTCAGTGGATTAACTTGATAGGTCAACGGTACCTCCAGAACCTGTGCTGTTATGATGCTATGTGTCAGGGTGATGTAACCTACATCCAGCTGGTGAATCACTTCATCCAAAATCGTTAGAAGTGCCTAAAGCATAAACATTGTATCGCCTTCGCTAACCCTTAAACTGAAACAGAGTCCACACCTGGCAAAAAGGTCTTCACCACGGAGGTCTGGTGTTGTAACTATTCATGCATTTTGGTTACATCGGCATAATGAGTGCGAACAGAAGCAACAAATATCTGTGTGTTTAAAACGAGGAAAGATTCTGGAATGTAGACAGGAGATGAAGTGATTATGATGATTATTCACACTCGGCTACATCAGGATCATTTTTCCCTGGCACTCTTGCTTCCCTCTCTCTTGCTTTGATGCACATTATTCTGCAGAACTGCAAGCAATGTATGGCACTGAACCTGGGCTCATCGAAGCTTCACAGGTTGAACTAAGGGGGTCTGACGGTTACCACAAAGGCTTCATGGCAGTATGGGACAACAAAAAGCACGAGAGGATCACACATTCAATATCCTGAGTCACTATCGTCAAGTTTTCTTTTTCCTGTGGCCACGTGGGGGTGCTGTTTTACCGATTTGAAACGAGAGCCTTGTCATAAATTAGGAGCCAATAAATGTCAATAGAGACGGATTTGGTGGCTCGGCTTCTCTGTGGATTGTCTCAGTGACTGCAGAGCCTGGTGAGGATGCTAATCATATTGTCAGTGTGACCCAAACTGTTGAGCACAACAGGAGGATCTGAAGGGATCAAGGGCTGAGAAACCCACATGGTTTGATGGAGACCAGCTCAGTGCGAGATGTCAAAGTGTGCATCCATTTAATTCCAGATGTACCCCTAATCTAAAGTGGCAGAAAGCCTTCAGAGTTATTGCATAACCAAATCTCTGCTGCAGATAGAATGGTGTCCTTTTCAACTTTATCCACAGATCTTTGGTAAAAGGACGAATCGGATCCAAAACCAAGATATGAAGGTGAAACAGAGTTTAGACTGTGGATCGAATGGAGGGAAAGGCGCATAGAGAGGGGAGAAGGGGGCGGTAGAGCCGAATAATAAGTAAAACATGAGGAGCAACTCAACTTTGGGTAGCACGGATGATGGATGCAGAGGAAAACTGGGGAAAAGTGGTGTCTGTTGGAATAGCAGAGATGAAAACATGGATAAGAGAGGGATGGATCAAAGGAAGGAAGGAAAAGCGGAGGACCCATGCTGTTTGCTAGTGCTCCAGCTGCCCGTGGTACAGCTGGGTGACCTGGATGACTGGAGGAGAGGAGCTGAGTGACGGCCCAGACCAACAGGCGGAGGACTTCACGGGTAGGACTTCACACGTGCCGCTGGAGAGATGGGAGTCACAGCAGGGGGGAAGAAGTCAACATCCGTCTCACAGATCAGAAATGTAGATGTAAGGAAAGTGTAAGGAAAGGTCTAAGAAAATCCAAGGAGAAATGTTAGAGAAGCCTGAATAAGAGAGATCCATGTTTGAGGAGACACAAAGGGCGATATTAACGCCACGACACGACAGAAGTTAGTTAGTTAAGTTAGTTAGTTAGTCTCAACAGATGTATTCGTTATGACAAGTCCTCCCTACGACTACAATTTCTCTAGAGGGAGGCATCAGCACCACTGTTGACAGCTCTGCTTCAACATAAATGCGCCTAAAGGACGCCCTACGGTCATCCATAGGGCATGGGGATGGGGGGGGTCACTGATTTACAGAGCAGAGGTCAATCGTATGTTGTGGCCTTTGACCTTCATGGTGAGGCCTCTGTCTTCAGCCATCACTTGGAGGAGGACTTGTACAATCCCAGCCCTTTACTGAGACACTATGTTGTTTTTTCATTTGTCACCCATATGTGTACAATACATCGAACCACAAACTGGAATTTGAATCTTTGGTGGAAAATCTCTGGAGATGCCACGTGCGCCAGCTGTTCTTGATTTGGGGCCGTACTCAGAGATGACACAGGGTGTAGACTAGACCTCCGTGTTCAGGCTTTAGACTGGCCCAAGGAGCTCAGAGTCTCCCTGTAGAGCCTCAAGGTGGGATTTGTGTCAGGACGCCCACATGGCCTCATGGTTGATCTGCTGGGAACGTCACAGACAGTGGATTCACATCATGCCTGTTAACTCGGCGGCCACTTAATAACAACATTTAATACCTTTGCTATAAATCGGGCCTTTGTGGAGTTGATTATGCTCAGTTTGTGTTCACGCTGTGTCAAAGAGGCGTGGCTTCATCTTAACGTCAAGTTTGAATAGGGCCGGAAACGGATATGGCCTATAGTGCAACAAGATGGTACGGTCACACTTCATTGGAGTGAAGGACCATAATAGAAGCCCAACGCTGCAAACGATGCTGATAAATAGGAACGCTGGTAGAAAACAGCAAATGGTGTAAATGAGTAAGTGACTACATTTACCTTATGGTTTGTGTGCGTGTGTGTGTGTGTGTGTGTATTATGTATTTTATTGTGTACTGTGTGTTGTCATATTTGTTACGGCTCTATCACATTCATGTCAAAATGACTTTGACTAAAGCTGGATTTGATTTGATGTTGTTTTCAGTGTCATTACTGTATCTTGTTGATTGAATTGCATTCTTATGATCATGTTTTAGTTGTACTCAATCCTGGCAGTGAAACGCACGGCACAGCACATAAGAAGCGTTCATAAATACAATCTGGCTTTGGCTGAGAATCTGTTGTGATGGTAAAGAATATCAGATCAAGAGGATTGAGCCGCTCAGATACAGCAGTGAGGTGTTTGGCAGAGGGCTGATTGTTGGTCGGTCAAGAGGCGACGCTTTACATTTCACACCTTAATCTGGCTTCATTGTAATCTCACCCCCCTCCTCTGGTGACCATGCGCTTCATCACCGTGTGTAGCAGAGCCACGCACGGCACAAGTGTGAAGGTTAGTGACAGGTGATGCAGGGAGCACAGTTCACTGTGGTGACACACACACTGGGGTTGGGGACAAATCATCTTCGACTCAATGGATTCAGTATGAAGCAGAAATCTCACCGACTAGCGAACTGATTTTTGCAGCGATCATCTCTTGCCTCTTTATCACCTGGGCTGGTTCGTATAAAGTCACTCTGAATTCTGAGTGATGTTGCAGACTTTGCTGAATCCTGTGCGTCGAAAGTGAAGCGGCCCCAACCCTCATTGACCCCCACAGACCCACACACAATCAAGACCCCTATACTACAGAACAGGACAGCACCTCTACAGCACAGTGGGATGCACGTTACTGGGAAGAAAGACACAGAGAGACAGGAAGGCCACAGGTTCAGCTGCATGAAATACCTCACATGTTACAGGGAGCTTTGTTCAGACTGGGGCAGCACTGCTGTGGAACATGAGGGGAAAAGATACAGGAGGGAAGGAAAACATTACAAATAAAATCAAGAAAACAAATGAAAAGGTGAAAGTAATTTCAATCAAACACTTCACGGTGTATATTTACGAAATATACAATGAAATTGGATTATTGATGTGGAAGGAAGTCAGGAAGTCAGCGCCTCAATGGGCCTGAGATCACTGATTATCTCCCCATGTTTCCTCACTATTCTTAATTTACTGGAGAATGAGCACTGATCACTACCATCTGCAGTCGATGTATGAAGTGTCTTCTATAAGATAGTTAGGTGAAGTAGCTCAGATAAGCACTGACTGAAGCAGAGACGCATTAAGGGAGCGCTTCTTTTTAAAGGGGAAAGCTTACACGTCTCTGAGGACTCTTAAATCAATGGAGTTTGCTTCTTCCTTTGAGAGAAATGTCGATGAGTGAAGACTGAGGATTGAAATGAGAGGACATGTTTACTTGGATGGGAAACAGGTGATCTGATCGGAGGAAAGTTCATCTTAAGCTTGATGACAGGTTGTCCAGTTATTCTCTAAGATTCTCTGATGACTAAATTCAGTATTCTTATTTACTGCAAACATGTTTCTTATGGAAATTTGTGAAGGAACAGAAAAGCTTTGTTTGATACGATGGCGGTGCAGCACAACACAAACACACACGCACACTGCATAAGTAACTACTCAACTGAAACAGCTTCCTCCAAGCGCAGCAGAATTGGTGGTTAAACTGAATGTTTAGGTCAGGAGGTCAGAGCGGAAGTGCTAATGGTGTTTCCTCTGGGCTCTTAACTTAATGTGCAGCAGGCTTAACCTACAGCTTAAACCTGTGTCTGTGTGAGAGTGTGTTTGTTTCTCTGGTTGTGGTTTGGTCGCAATTCATACTTTTTACGAGGTGTCTCGGTACAAGTTTCCTCTTATTAACATCATTACTGGAATATAATTAAGCTTCTTTGAGTTTGAGGATTCTACACACACACACACACACACACACACGACCTCTGTGACCTCTGAATCTGTGTGTGCACGGTGCTTGCGGGTGTGTGTGTGTGTGTGTGTGTTTACCCAGAGTTGTCAGGTACGTCCTGGTCAGCCTCTGCCACGGACGACTCTGCGTCTACGTCTGCGCTGCTCTGGCTGCTCTGTGCTGAGAGCCTACAGGCAGACTCTGGACTCACACACACCACGCTGGGAGGAAGAAAGGGATGGACACACACACACACACAGTCACCCAATAAATTAACTTCTGTGTTCTATGGAAGTTAGTGCGTTTGTGTGTGCTGACCTGATCTGCTTCTCCAGATGTAAGATGGCCTGCTCCCGCTCCTCCAGCCGTCTCCTCAGGGAGTCGATCTCCTTCTGCTTCTCTAGCACCTCCTTCTGGAGACGGTAGTTACTCTCCTCCAGAGTCTCGCAGAACGCCTGGGGAAAGGGAGACAAACGGCGGAGATTTGTTGGCAGTGGAAACAGACAGAGGGCAGAAAGAGAAACAGGGAGAGGAGGGGTGTTTGTTGGAAGGAGATAGGGGACAAGAGTGGAAAGGGAACAAGGGAGGAAGAGGGGCTTAAAGAGGAAGGCCAGGGATAACAGAGGGGATGAGAAAATCAGGTCACAGGAAATTTGTGGAAGAGCTTAGAGAAGGGGAGAAGAGATAAAAAAAACAAATAACAAGAGGATGATACTGGAAAGACGCAAAATAACTTCAACTTTCTGTACGTCTGAACATCTCAGGCAGAGAGGAAAGACCCCAGACAAAATGGAAAAAGGTGAAAATGTTGAGTGGTGCTTTAGTTCTTTAACTTGTTGTCTTCAGAGCCACGTTGTGTTATCATAGGCACGGCGCCCTCTACAGAATTTACTGTATACTGAATAGTGCTCCCCCATGACGGATAAAAGATCATTTGTAAAATTGGTGTATGTGCCCCTTTAAATGATATCAATCTCTAGCCTCTGAAACACTAAAGAATCGATGCTTGAAAGGGGTTCTGGACACAAACACATTTGCTCATGATGCACTCCAAACACTCAGCATTATTCCATCCTGGGCGCCTGGCGTTGCACAGATTTACTGTCTCTCCTCCAGAGCTCATATATACTCCATATATATACTCATATATACTCCAGAGCTCATATATACTCCAGGAGCACTTTACAGAGCTGATGGTTTACTCCAAACAGCTCCACACATCAATCAATGGAATCACTGAGAAAATTCCTTGTTCCTGTAAGTTTAAACAATTAAAAAAACCTTAACTATACAGAAATACAGCCTTGAAGTGGCTGATTTGTAATGGAATCTCTACAGGCCTGTTTTCCCTGCTGTGTTCCAGTGACACATTGTGTTAGCTAATCCTAAAATACCACCTTAAAAGGCTTATTCATCACTACAAAACCCTGGTGCGATTATGTAATCACTGGCTTTCTTTCGGCTACTTGAGCATCTGGATCATCGGCATTTGTGGGTTTGATTATGATCTCAAAATGGCCAGAAAGAAAATATCTTTCTCCAGAAACCTGTCAGTCTATTTTTGTTTTGAGGAGTGAATTGCCAAGAAACTAATATCTTACAAAGGTGCACTACTCTCTTCACTGAACAGCACAAGCTGGTTCTAAACAGGACACACCTTCAAGGGTCTGAGGGTCAGATGCACGCACACACACACACACACACACACTTACCCGGCTTTCCTCCAGACTGTCAAAGGGCCCCGGCGGGTCGTCCAGACACAGAAACTCTCTCACTGCCAGACTGTCGCGGAGAATGCAAGGTAAGGCACAATGGAAATGCATATTTAATAGCAGCAGCAGCAGCACTCAGTCTGTCTCTCTCTCTCTCTCTCTCTCACACACACACACACACACACACCAGTTGGCTATGTCCTTGTGTGCGACCAGGTTTTGCAGAAAGGCCTGTAGTCCCAGCTGCCTGTCTTCCAGGAAGTCACTGTCATAGTTGTCTTTGAACCAGCGTTTAGGAGGAAGTGCGAGGCGGAAACCCGGGAACATCTCCTTCAGCTGAAAGACACAAAGCGAAGGAGGGCATGAGTTATGAGTTATTGCTGTAGATGAATAAGGCAAACAGTGTGATACACATTAAAGGGACCACCACCATGCCAGCAGAGCAGAAGAGTTCAGGCGACCTCCCTGTTTGGGCCCAAGCTTCCCTGCTCTGAGAAATAATGTGCCCAGGTGGTGAAGAGCAGAGGCTTCCTGGGGAAACACAGCACTACCACACACACTGAAGTACGACGTGTCTGGGTCGTTTCATTCACAGTTGTAGGAGGTGACAACTGACATATTACCCAACACTGTGCATACAAACTAAAGAGGCACACGGAGCTGAACCCTCCGGACCAAAGCACTTTCTGGGTGGTTTTTGTCACATTATTACAATTTCTTTCCAATCTTTTCCACAGCACCCGTAACTGATACTCTAGGCAAACAGCACAATCATGTCTACCAGCGGGGAGAACTCAAACCTGTCTTGTGTGCAGTGTAACCAGTTATGATGTCATGAACCTTAAAAGAAGAAAAAACATTTCTTTGATCATTTATTTTTACACAAATTGGAAAAAGATGGAACCTTTATATACACAAAATTTTTTGAAATGCCTACAAATATGGAAAAAAGAGGCTCCACATGCGATACATTATAAACTATTTACATCTTTACAACCTCTACAATCTAGGCATTCTTTAAAACTATTTACAGGTGTTTGTCTGATATGAACTCTAGAAAGCTCCACTATGCAGAGGCACCACAGTCATGCTTCTGTCTCTTTCTGCACTTCCATGCAGCCTGAGTGAACATGGGACAGTGCAGGTTTGTAGGTCAGGTGTAGATCTGGTCATCATATCTGAAAGAAACAATATAGCATTATAATATTTGTAATATTACAATTATAAGACTAATAGAATATATGAGAGATGCAACATGACTGAATGATGATTTATACTCACAGGTCTTTGTGCCTGTTGGTCTCAGTCCAGTCTCTCCTTTTTTGTTTTCTTGTGTCTCCCCCGTGTCCCTCCCCCCTTCTCCTCTTGCCAAAGCCCCATGATGAGTTTCCCAACTACTGGCATGGCTGATAAATGTCAACCTGTAAAATCTGCACCTGTGAGATCGTCAACCGAGCAACGCTGGAGTCATACGAGTCTCCGTGGTTACCTTACCTTGAAATTTCAACATAACTTTGCTTTGTTGTGCTGTTGTGCTGTTGTTTATCATTTTCTTTTGTGTCTTCTCTTCCCCTCTCTGTGTTTAAAAGAATCTCTAACGATGTCCCATAACTGGATGCTCGTTGTGATGCCAGATGCTTTCTTCTATAAAAAGGTGCATACTTCTCCCCTGGAAGGCACAACTTCCACTGCTTGTGTAAGACAGACATTTAATGCAGCAGACATTCGGAACGGAATTTAATACTGCAGTCCACATCTGCCAGTCTGCAGGTGGAGCCTTCACATCTCCTCATCCTCTGCATCTCCCTCTCCTCTGCACCTCCTACCAATATCATGCAAACACAACACATCTAACACATTTCAACCACATGGAAACACATTTGGTGTGTGCACGCTTCGTCTGAATGTAGGTTTTAATATTTTCAAGACTTAATATCATTTAAATAAAAAGTGTATTCTGGTCAGTTACGCTGCTTCTATTGAATCTCTCTCTCCCCCTCTCTCCCTCTCTCCCCCCCTTGTTGGATGAAGGGTGCTCCCATCTCATGTGTTTTCAATTCTTCTTCTGTGCTTTTACTCTGTCGGCCTCAGTTATATAATTCTAACAACAATTTTATTTTTTTCCCATGGCCAACAAAAAATGCCAATAAACAAGAAATCTTTTACAAGCCCACAGTGTGGTAAATGCTTATTTTTCCACGTTATATTGAATTACTGTGTTATCACAGGACCTTCAATCATTCCCATCTGTATTTTGTCTTTCCTGAACCATGAAAGATCATTTCCCTGAGTTGGCTTGTGCCTGTTGGCCATTATGGACACAGTGCTCTTCTTTGTGAAGCCCTAATCACTACCACAGAGCCCTGGGGCACAAGGGAAACATGCCCAGAGCTAAAACTTTAGCAGCACAAAGTGACAAACTGAGCTTCAGTGAGGCTGGAGATGAGAGTCTGTCCATGCGGCAAACACAAGGACAGATTTCCATACACACCTTGTCATTAAGTCTGGAGAAGTCCGTGTAGCGCCTGAACACAACCCAGCTTTCATCCGGAGTCTTCCTGACCAGGATCTTATAAACCTACAAGGAAGACCAGACATCACACACACACACACACACAACATAAGTCCTGGTTATCACTGCAGTTCAGCATTAACTAACAACCAAACTGTTATGATTCACACGTTTCTACTAATGATTAATCATGTTGAATCATGTTAAATAAATGCTGTGGCTGTCAGGAACATGTGCAGGCCACAGACGAGACAATTTACAAGGTCTACTTAGTGGGAAGACACATAATTACACAAGAACTACTAAATGAATAGCAAATAACCAACATGCTGAAAATAAATCACTTAACAAAAGGAATCCCTGATATGTGGCTGTGTTTTCCAGAGTGTGTGAAGTGTTAAATCTGGATAGAAATATATTTGACTAACTATTGATTGAGATTGATTTTTATACCATTGGTTAAGTATGCAGTCAGTTTGCAATTTCTCCATCCAAGTCTCCGGTTAACACTAAAATATGTATTCAGAATAATGAGAAAAAAATGTTCTCTTGGGTCAATGGGATGAAATGTGTGTGTTGTGTGTGATGTGTGTTGTGTGTTGTGTTTTCTACCTAAACCTGATCTGTTCTCTGTTCAATTGAGGCGGAAGGAAACAACAGTGATGTGAGCTGTTTCTACACATTTTGCTTCCTCACACAAACCAAACACTTTCTCTCAGTCTGTGTGATCGTCATGCTCAAATTGAATAAATGCTCCAGCTCCGGCTCTGTGCCACCCTGTGCAGGATAGCGAGGGCTGTGAGGTGCATGTCTGACAAACAAATACGGTGTTTGGAGGCTGAAGACCAAGAGAGAAAGAACTCTCTATCCTATAGTCTTGTCCTGCTGATAAAAGTTTGGTCCAAATCATCATTAAAGAAAAAGAAAAAAGGCTTTTAAGTTCATAAAAGCATCAACAGCATCTGTGCCTGGACCTCGCACAACTTTGACCCTTCACTGGCTGTTTTCCAGGTATCCCCATATAATGGAGAATGTCATAAAATAAAAAGTAGCCAAACAAAAGGGTTCACACACTGCCAAGGCACCGTGAGCCAGATCATAATAAAATGGTACAGATGGTTGTATAGTGGGATTTATTTCACTGCAAAACTTCAAATTAGGCTATATGACCGTCCCATACCGTGAACTTGGCCCTCTCCTCCATGACCTCATACCCCAGCAGAGTGGGGGTGACGGGCCTCTCCTCAGCCTGCTGGGAGCCAGACGGGTCAGATATAGAGCGGGGACAACTGGAGTATTCCACCGATGGCTCAAGGTTCCCGTTCACCCTGGCCCGAGTCACAGGGCTGTGGAAGGGCGGCGGCGTCTGGCTCCGACTGCAACGAGACTGATGCCGAGATGTTCCTTCTCTGCCGCGCTCCGCCCTGGACCCCCTGATAACTGAAGAAGACGGCTCAGAGCTGCCAGAGACGCTGCCTAGAGATGAAGCTCGCTGAGGCCGCCTGAGCTTGCTGCTTCCTCCTGATAATGTCCTGCCCAAGGGCACAGGGACAGGCACGAAAGGCGACGCCATATTTCCTGAGATGCTCCTCTGCTGCCACACCACAGTCGGCCACAAGAACCTTCAAACCTTCAAACGCGTGGTGAGCTGGACTCTGCTCAGTGGCTGCTGTGTGATGGTGGAGCCTGGTTGGTCGGCCTAAGGGGCTAACAAAGCCTCTGAGACAAATAGACAACAAAATACAAAATCATTTAGTATGAATCATTTAGTGACACAAACATGCAATAGGTTTGTATATACATTATATTATGTTATTATATAGTTAATATTCTGCCTGCTGAAGGAGCTGAGGCATAAAGAACGTTTCATTTTCCTGAAATAAGGACACCAGATTGAGGGGAGATGAATTATTGACACCCTCACCCTAACTCATTTATAATTGATGTTATGGTGCTGGACCATATTGCCAAGGAAAATATTGTACAACACACAGAAGTCTGGAAATGAGAAGATCAGTTTCTGTAGGTGCAAGTTTACCAGAGGAATGTGCTTCATCAATGGCTGATGGATGAGAAAACTAGGATGGTGCTGGAGTGATGAACAGCATGGAGGCACAGGGTCGCTCAGACTGAAGTCTTCATCACTCCTGGAGATGAAGAGACATCATGTCACACACACACACACACACACACACACACACACAGCCCTGCTTGAATGAATGATCAGCTGATGATCAAGTACATATTTAAACTCTTGTTCCAAAGGGAGTCTGTTCTCTCCCAGTGAGGACAGCAGTGTGTGTGTCTCTCGCACAGATGCTTTGAAGTCAAAGCGTAACACAGAGCAGCTTTGAGCTTTACATGGAACAGACCAGTGTTTACATGCAGACAGCTCCATAACTGTGTTAAGTTAGCAAGCGGCTAACCGCGGTGCGTGGCGTTCATCATGAGAGGGAAAACTGTAAAACCTCCATTCACTAAATCTGACAAATGTTATTTATCTTCATGTATAACTGACTTGACAGAACTGTTCATTATTTGTTTGTAAGATTTTGCTCCGTGCGGAATTGCTGGATGACTCGGAACACTTGGAACGTTGTCCTGACTTGTTTGTCCCGGGCTCAGTTGTCTTTACCCAAAGCAGAGGAACTAATAACGGGCTTTGGGAGCAAAGTTTGGTTTATTTGACCCCAAACAAACCCCGCGGAGCTATCATCACCTTTCGTTAGCCGGCAGGCTAGGGCAGGCAGGCGGTGTTCCTGTGTACAAACACAAGCACCGACATCGAATATGTTTGAATAAAAATGATTCTGCTTACCAAAGGAAGTCGGTTTCATTCCCCTAACGAGAAATATGTTATGATACACACACGGGACCGTAAGTGAGCGCCACGTTATTGTTTATCCACTCTGCCGTCTTCTTCCTGCCTCGGCTCATGTTAGCCTGCCTGCTTCAGACAGCGACACTACATCAAAGCAGCCAGGTGGGGGCGCTGTGGTGGCGATGATGCCGCAGCAAAGGTACAGCGAAGGAAAGATCCAGAAAATCACCTAAACACAAGAGTCCACATTAGATCTAACTCAACACAATGTATATGTTGAATTCTCATTGACCCTTCACAACTAAATTCAAACATTTGCATTACATCTGCAGTGCATAAAGGCTTTAACATAGAGAGCACCTAATTGTGGGTCAACGCTGTTTTAGTTGTAGTGTTAGGGTGATTTTGTTCTCTCTATGTCCACTACAGGTTGCCTGCATGAAGAATATTGCATCTGGTCTCCCTCTACTGGTTTGTTTTGAGACACTCTAGTGCCTAGTGGCTCCAAAAATGTGTTGAGGCCTCCACAACAATATCAAGGCTTATTAATTGCTACATTAGATGAAATATAGATGGACAGGGTTAGATTATTCACCATCATTTATATTACATGACGATAACTTATGCTGCCACATAAAGGACCATGGTTGAGGACAAGCCTGCTTTGAGAACAGGGTTGTGTTATTTGATGTCCTGGGTCACATTTTTTCCGTTAATTTCAATTTCTCCTTTGGTAAAAAGACAAAATCATTTCTGATCTTCTGCCTTGCTATGAACCGCCAGGATCTCTGAGATCATCTGCGATAGGTCGACTTTCTGTCCCCAGAGTCTAAACTAAACATGGAGAGGCAGCGTTGAGTTTTTATGAACCACACATCTGGAACAAACTCCTAATAAACTGCAGGTTTTATTTTATTTCATGCATTTTATTTTTTATTTCATGAATTGTAATAGTTTTCTCTGCCTATGGACTTTGAATTGCCTTGTGTTTGCACTATGCAGGACAAATAAAGCTGCCTTGCCTTCATCACAGCCCCAAAGTAAAGCAACTTCAAACCTGCCTGCTCACGGCACCTGGAATCAAAACCAGGCTCACAAAGATGAAAGCTAAAGGATACAAACCGACCCAGAACAAGACCACACAGGAATGAAGGAGCATAACAAAATAAACAGTTATTTAGCAGTTATTTGTCATATTGTGGAGATTAACGTAATGAGGTTGAGCCAAATCTGTTTGAATCCTCCTAAATCCTACTTAAAGTTGCTACTACTTAACACATACAACAAATCACTACTACTTTACTAAAGTAGGGTGTGTTTGGGGTGGTAGGGTCCCTACTAAACACACCTATTTCCATGGAGCAGTATTGGTGTGCATGTGTTTTACAGATAGGTGTAATTTTTGGATAGTCTACCTACTCAAGCTTGTTTTTCTGGTGGGTGTGGCGTTATCACCGCTTCCTCCCGCAGAATAAATAATCCTGTCACTGCAATGATTCAGATCAGTTGTTAGGCTGAAGAGGAGCATCTGACAGTAGGTGTATCATTCACTCCGTGTCTGTGGGTTTGGATTATGTGGGATATAGGATGCATGTGTGACGGCAACAAAACCGATTCAATGCCTTGATTTAGAAACTTGTTTATGTATTGTAGTGAAACTCTTACTCTCTTGGTGAAGAGAGAATCTTTTGTGATTCTTTACAGTCAATGGAGTTTCTTTAAAAAACGTATATGATTAAAGGATGTAAGCTACACTCTAATGTCTCTATAAATGCATTCTTTCTTTTGATCAGACACAATGGCAACGTCAAACTCTCTGTCCAAAGCCAACACAAGCTTCTCCTTGGCTTTGTTCAAAAAGCTGAGCGAGGACGACAAAACTGGAAATGTCTTCTACTCCCCGTTCAGCATATCCTCGGCCCTGGCCATGGTGCTGCTAGGAGCCAGAGGCAACACGGCCACGCAGATGTCAGAGGTACACACACACACACACACACACATACTCATAGACACACAAACATTCCTATCTTTGTGAATATCACCACAACTTCTATTTCAGTCGTTCACACTCCCATTTGGACTTCAGGTGTGTGAGCAGACACAAGTTGCTACAAGTGGGTGTATCTATTGTACAACGATGATGTCATCTGTGCCGCCCATAATTAAGGGAAAGAAAGGTGTGGTTTTCAGAGGTTACAGGGTGCACAAAAGAAGTCAAAGTGGAACAGTAGACTTCCCAGATAGATCCAACTTTGAAGAGCCAATCCTGGTCAGATAAGCATTTATTTTGAAAAGGTGTGTGAGCTCAGTTTAGCAGTAAAACTCAACTGATTGCAGACTTTGCGTTGCTGTGGAGTTGTGGAGGCTTATGTGGTTAAGTATCCTCGTGGTGCGGTGTCGTGGGTGTGGCAGGAGAATGTGCCTCAACTGGTATTAATCCTAATTCTCCTGCAGCCTCAGCGAAAAAAAGCAAGTGTCAGCTCTCCCTTTGGTTTTATAAGGCACAGCTGTGTGTTGTGTTACTATAGTAACATCATATATAATGTGGAAGTGTCGTGGTGATAAATATGTTATATACTATAAAGCAATGTGCTGACCTGATCAGTTTCCATTATGCTGAGCAGATGGACATTTTGTTCATTTGTATAAGACATTATTCATCTAAGTTGATTTAAGGAGAACATTCATTTTAAATATGGATTAGTAGCAGACAATTCAACTTCAAACTCTGGAGCGTTTTTCATGGTATCCATTATTCCGTTTTTCAGTACTTAATTAACACCAGGTGAGGCGTTGTAAAAGCAAGCCAACACACACACACACACACACACACACACACACACACACACACAGCTAGGAACATTATGTATACTTGAATATAAAGCTCAAAAGCAGAAGGAGTCCCTGAAGGAGACTTGTGCTCTGGCAGAGATACGATGCACAATGAGTGAAAAAACAAATCCGGGGCCCCTGTCAGCATGAACAATGTTTAACACTGCAGATGTGACAGTGACGTGTGACTAAAGTAGAATGAGTTACACATATGTGGAACAGATGGAACAACATAGTGAAAATGGGCCTTAAGTGGCAAAACAGGAATAAAATCACTTAATTTGTCCAGATTGTTTAGGTCATTAATGCCTGTGCATGAGAAAACTACAACGGAATGTGAGCGGCGTGCACAGCTGGCTTTCTCCCTGATGTGAGTTTGATCACCACACTGGAGCCAAAGCAGGCAGAAACAAACCTGTCTTCACTAACTTCACCATATTCATGGCGTTTGCCCATGAGTGATTCTGACTCCATGGGTTAACAATACTGTTGCCTGTGAGTAATCGTTCGCAGTGATCGTTCGCAGTGATTAAAACCTGTGTGTGCATGCCTGGGTGTGTAGGTTCATTGCCCCCCTAAGGAGAGCTTCACCTCACACCGTCTATGTTCATGCACACACGCAACACTGAACTCTACAGTCATCACTACCAATTGTTCCCCACAGGTGCTTCATTTTATTGAGAGGGATGAACCAAAGACAGAAGTGGAGCCGCTGTTTCAGAGACAAAGGAGGATGCCGATTCAGATTCAACAGAGAAGCAGATTGCCATTCTATCTGCAAAAGATGGTAACAGCACCACCAGTGAACTAATGGAGGGGCTGTGTGCTGTGATCTGGTGAAGGGAAACATGCAAAGGGACATCCATCATGTGTGACAATGACAAACAACACAGGTTTGGGTTGGTGTGCTCCAAAACAATTTTTATGTCAGTGTTATTGTCGGATTTTTGCCTTTTCCAAATTTCTTTTGTGATTTGACTTTGAGTGACATTACAACACTGACATAAAAGAGACTGGGGATTTGTTCTCATGAGACATTTGGGGGAAATGAGAGGGAAGGAAAATAAGGAAATAAATGTTGAGTGGGACTTTGGGGACAAAATGTATGAGGAGACGAGGGAGCGATGAAATGAGTGTTGATTGGTCACATACTTAAAGTGTTTTTGTAACAGGGCTTCTGCGGCTGTCCACAGATCATGAAAGCCGAGGACAGTGAGGATGATGTTCATGAGGATTTTGCCCAAGTGATGAGTGAAATCATCAAGCCAGGAGCTCCGTATGCCCTCAGCCTCGCTAACAGGCTGTATGGGGAACAGACCTGCACGTTTGTGGAGGTGTGTGTGTGTGTGTGTGTGTGTGTGTGTGCCTAGAAAGGATGCATAGTTCTGCCTCAAAGTAAATTATCATTAATTCTTCAAGTGAATTAGTGAATCAGTTACATTAATAGTGCCGTTTATGGTTCCAGGACTTCTTGGCAAAAACCAGGAAGCACTACAACGCAGAGCTGGAGTCGGTGGACTTTTCAGCAAATGCAGAAGAGGCCAGGCTCAAGATCAACAGCTGGGTGGAGGAGCAGACACAAGGTGAATCACACACACTGCAAAAAGACCAGGTGTAGGTCTAGACCAGGTCCCAGCTCATGATCCCTGCTGCTCGCACATCATTTCGGGCTGTCGGAACAGACACATGCAAACTGTATTGGTAGTTGAATATGATCCTAGTTCCATCTGTCCGTATTGTTCACCAGAGAAAATCAAAGATTTGCTGACGAAGAATGCAGTGAACTCCTTGACCAAGCTAGTGCTGGTCAATGCCATCTACTTCAAAGGCAACTGGAAACGTCAGTTCAAGGAGGAATTTACCCAGGATGCTACGTTCAGACTCAACAAGGTAAACAAACCCATCAGCCTGCATCACTGAGCCAACCACAGGAGAATAGAGGAGCCAGTGTAACACAAAGCCATCTGATACATTCTCTGAGGGGATCAGATAATATCAATGAATGAAAATCAATCGGAACAAAGTAAAAAATAAATCATAGATCACAAAGAGGAATAGTCCCCTTTACGAAAAGTCAGGAAAAGCTCTGGAAGGTGCAACCGAGTAAAGCCAGAACAAGAGGGTGCAGAGTGAAGTTTGCTGACGTGTAATGAGGAATATAATGACACAAGTTTGCCAACACAAGTAGCAGTGCGGTGCCATTTCACCAGGGGTGTGTCAAACCTCCCATGGGTGTGGGCGAGCACAGCTTCTTCACACAAAGGACCCTTTCTACAAAGAAGTACACAGTTTGACTTTGAGGATGTAGACGTGCAGTGCAGAAGGATTCTAGAAAGCTGACCTGAGCTGACCTTGTTTACTGAGAGAGAGAGAGAGAGAGAGAGTAACGGGTATTGATGGGGAGCTTATGATCAATCATTCAAGTCTCTGCTATGACAGAAGGAGAACAGAATGGTAAATGTGCACAATAATATATTATTACACTTGTTCTGTTTCTTAATCTCTTCAGAATGAGACTAAGTCGGTGAAGATGATGTTCCAGAAAGCCGAGTTCCCCTTCAGTATGATCCCTGAGGCCAACTGCAAGGTAATCGGGTTTGGACTCCAATTGACATAGTTATATCACTCATGTAGCTTTTTATGAACTATTTAATTCATCATGTTCCATATTCATTTACTAATAATTGTAATTCTACACTATAATGAAGAACTGTATCTTAAGCTGCAGTTCTTCTAGCGACCACTGGACGCTGACTCACATACACTGTAATGAACTCCATCGAAAGGACGGATTTTTTAACCTGAATCTAAAAACTCAAACCAAGTAAGTTGTCCCTCAGTTAGACCAGACTGCTGTAACCTTTGCGACCTCCTGTTGGACAGATCCTCGAGCTGACTTATGAAGGGAATGACCTCAGCATGCTCATCATTCTTCCTGATGACATAGAAGATGAGACAACAGGCCTGGAAAAGGTCTGGATAAACACACACACACACACACACACACACACACACACACACACACACACACACACCATCACACACAAACACACACACCCACACCAACACACACAAACACACACACACACACACTGATACACTAACTAACTGGTGATGTATCCACCCCAGCTGGAGAAGGAGCTGACGTATGAGCTCTTTGTGGAGTGGACCCGACCGGATGCGATGAGTCAGGTTGAGGTTCAGGTGAAGCTGCCCCGCTTTAAGATGGAGGAGCAGTACGACCTGGGAGAGGTCCTGGTCAGCATGGGCATGGTGGACGCCTTCGATATCTTACTCAGTGATTTCTCTGGTAGGATACGTTGCTGTATTCATAATCTGCATGGCAACTCAAGTACAATATGGAGAAACACAAATATATATATTTGTAATTGATCTCTTTCTTTGCCCTCAGGCATGTCTACAGCCAACGATCTGTTCGTATCAAAGGTCGTCCACAAGTCTTTCGTGGAGGTCAATGAGGAGGGAACTGAGGCCGCCGCCGCCACTGCTGCTGTCATGGCGACCCGCTCAATAAAGATTACCCCCAGCTTCTACGCAGACCACCCCTTCCTCTTCTATATCCGCCATAACCCCACCATGACCATCCTCTTCGCTGGCCGATACTCCACCCCAGCGTGAGCACCTTCTCTCAGTGGGTGGAGGTCTAGAAAACTGTAGAACCCTGTAGAACCCTGCTGCTCTAGACTAGAGCTCCAAAGGCTCAGTAGTTATCACGCATCGCAAAGTAGAATTCATGGTATTGTAGAGGAAATGCTTTTGTCTTTCCCTGTTGCACATTTGGCTTTTGCACATTTACAATATAGCCTTTATAAGTAAGGGAGAAGCTTTGGGTTCTGCTTTAGTTTGTCTCCAGGCAATCTATGGCTGTGATGACAAGTGATAAGTGATGACATCAACGTCTAAGACAGATACTTGTACACTGATCGTGTGACTGCGATTGCACAACAGAGGCGTGTCTGCGGCTTCACACTTGTACATTGAAATTTTGTCAGGTCTCATCAGATGTTGTCTTTTTTTCTATTAACCCTGATGCTATAAAAACAAGTTTTAATAAAGTTTTCGCCATCAAATCTGGTTTGTTTCAGTACTTACTTTGCTTACAGCGGTCCGACATGTTTGTATGCATGTTTACATCTGTTCTCATTAGTTCAGTGTGTGTGTGTGTGTGTGTGTGTGTGTGTGTGTGTGTGTGTGTGTGTGTGTGTGTGTGTTGAAAAAACGCGGCGTACGTATATCAGTCGTTTGTCCTCCACCGGCTGCCGTTAGAGCGGAAGCTTGTTGGGCGTGTCAGCGTGTAAATACAACAGCAGCGGTGATCTGAGTTCTTCCTGAGATTCGATCCACTCTGAGCACTGCTCCACCACAACAACAGGCTGTAAGTACATCACAGTCCTCAGTCAGTCTGTGTCAGTGGAGCCAGTAGATAAATGGAAATATACTTAACAAATCTGTTAAAGCTGCTTTTTTATCGCTCACCTTTAGCTCTGTTGTATGCAAAGGTATCTGTTTACAATACTACGTCATTCAAAGTCTTGGCCTACATGCTTTCCTGCCACATTCCTTCTTACAAAGTGTTGCTTTGCTTTGCTTACCCGTACTTAACGAAATGATTGGAGACTATTTAAACTCTACAGGACAATTTTTGCACTTAAACGTTTAAGTCCTAATTAGAAAGTATTACCTGATTATTTTATAAACTCACACTGTATCTTAGCTTTTGTTGCCACCGCCCACTGTTTTATCTCCAAGTACAAAAGGTACAAACAGGTGATCAGTGAGGTTGAGTCCTACAAGATTTAAATGTCAAATCATTATCAAGGAAACTTCATAAACTGTCACTGGAGTTCATTCCTGAAGAGGGCAGAGCCCAATGTGTCACATCAAAGGGGATAAACAGTAATTATAAGTGTATGATGCACTTGTTTTTGTTGACTAACAGGCACAATGGCCCAGCAATCTCCCAGCCCTCTTTCCAAAGCCAACACCAGCTTTGCCTTGGCTTTGTTTAAAAAGCTGAGCGAGGGCGACAACACTGGAAATGTCTTCTACTCCCCGTTCAGCATCTCCTCAGCCCTGGCCATGGTGCTGCTAGGGGCCAGAGGCAACACGGCCACACAGATGTCAGAGGTATATATACACACACACACACACACACACACACACACACACACACCTGTCTATATGAATATTCTGTACAGCTGGAGGGATCTGCCAAATCTTGTCAGAAGAAGGAGCGAGGTGGCACCTGCTCTCCTCAGCCTGTGCTCGCGGCACTCACGGCAGCTCTACCACATCCAGCTGAGCCTGATCTGGATCAGAGGGGTAACTGGGGCCTTTGCGTTATCTCAGGATCGGCAAAAATGGAACATATTTCTGAGTCCGTTTTGTAATTCCCTGTCTGTGTTGTGTCACCATAGCGACATCATACAGAATGTGGAAATGAGGGTGCAATAAACACCTCGGTTACGGTGGAGAAATCTGCCGGCCTTATCAGCGTGCTACTGAACATTTTGTCCTTTAGACTTAGTGAGTGACATCAGACTGTATGGGTTTGAATGGGTGCTCGCTGAATGAAAGGTAGTAAAGGTAGGTGGATAGCAGGTGAGAGTAAACATTAAGGAATCATTTTTGTCATCACCAACCCTCACCACACCCAGACAGCTCAGAGTGAGTGAGTGAGTGAGTGAGTGAGTGAGTGAGTGAGTGAGTGAGTGAGTGAGTGAGTGGGAGGAGAGGATTACTGTCAAACTATCGGGAATTGTGTCCTTTGTGACCTTGTGTCATGCGGTGCAGATGTAGCAGATGCTGATTGATAGTCTGCACAGATTCATGCAGGGCGTGTTACGCAAGAGAGCTTTCATTCTTCACAGCAATGAGCCGTGAGACAACCTGCTTTGGATGAATCATGTTCCAGAAGGTGAAGTTGAAATGGGAGTCACCTCACTCGCTCTTCTATTTCACTCAGAGGGACAAGGACACTTTTAAGATAAAATTTAGAGAATGTCACGCTTTCTCTCTTCCAGTAAGTGCAATCGGGAACATTGCTCTCTTTCAACAAGTTCATTAACTCACAGGCCAACATTGACTCTAAAAATAGACCTGGTCAGCTCTGACATCAGCTCCTTTCCCAGCTGTCTCAGTGGCTAGGACGTATTTGTTATCTTTGCTGTGCAGCACAAAAGATAAACACTGGAATAATAGTCTGGTTCCAAAATGACAAAATCTTCTCAAAGGTAAGTTTGTCAATGAGATGAAGGGATGGCATGCACAGCTTCATATTCTGCAACAGCAAAATGCCCGTGATGATAAAGCTTGTGTCAAAAATAATGCTGTGGGTTTGAAGCTGAGTCCGAGTCAACATTTCCCTTTGTCCATTGTGCTTGAGTGCCTATTGACGCAGCTCTCTGTGCTGGGGTCCAATCCCACACTCGTCGCAACACATCACTACCAGGAAGCCTCTTTTATTTTCTGATGGCCAAATTTAACGGCGAACGCCACCGGTTGCGCCCTCAGGTCCTCTGCTTCTGTGAGGCAGAGAAGCCGCGGGGGGCAGGACAGATGAGGATGCACATGCAGGAGCAGATGCAGCAAACTGTCAACATGTGCAGGCTGCCACCGCATCTGCTGAAGAGGGTAACAACACCTTGGTTGAAGGAATGATGAACTAACTGAGGGGTGTTTCCTCTGGTGGTTGGATACTTACAGGCAGACAGAAGCTGGCTCCTGAGGGAATAATACTTGTTTTTCCGACTGCTTTGCTTATCTGTGTCTGAACCTCCGCCCTCTTTTAACAGCATTCAAAAAGAAACTAACAATGTGAGAGAGTGGACCTATATGGGATTTAAACCCAGACTACTCATAACAATAACATAACACTGCATAAGACAAGGTAACAAGGAGACGCTTCCTGCTGTCTCTCAGAGGGAAACCACAGCATTCATATCAAACTGAAACATTGGATTTTGCCAACATATCTGAATGCGCTGGGAGTGGTTATTGTGCAATTTTGTATGATGATGTTCATGTTCTTATCTCATTGTGTGCAGACAAACACCGTCCTAAATTCACAAACCACAATGAAGGCGACAGTTTAAAGCAACATGGTGGTGGGTTGTTGTTGTTGTGTAAAGTTGCTGGATGGGCTCCTGGAAACTTTGGGTTTGTTAATGCTGCTTATTTATTTACCTTATTTATTTATTCCCTGTTTCGTATGTCACTCACTTTCTTGATTCCTTTTGGTGCAGGCGCTCTCAGAGAAAGAGAATAAAAGACTGAAAGCTCTCGACTGAAAGGAATACACAGACTTTAGAAGATGCTCCTGTTGGATCATCAGTTTCAACAACAAATCATACACGTTTCCTCAATGTAAACACATTCTAGAGCCGTGCATACACTGACAACCTGGCTCCATGCTGAGGCCACAAACACAAAGAGGGCTATAAAGCTGCTATTCGTTCAGTGACAGCTTAGTTTATACAAAGATGTAAGGATGAAGCACCAGAAGGCACAATTTACAACAAACGCCTTGATTCTGCATTGTCATTGCTGACGTTTGTGTATTCCTTTAAGTCTATTTGCTGCCACATTCGCTTGGTTCACAATTGACCTTCGTCTATCACCGACTGAGTGCAGCCCTGTAAACAACCCTTCATCTTTGGCTGCCCACAGTGCCTGGAGACCAAGAGTTGTGGGGATGACGTCCATGCCAACTTTGCCGGAGTGTTGAGCGAGGTCATCAAGCCGGGAGCTCCGTATGCCCTCAGCGTGGCCAACAAGCTGTACGGGGAGCAGACCTACACGTTTGTTGAGGTGTGTGTGTGTGTGCGTGCACAACCCTGATAGGGATCTTTATGTTTTGAAAGATGAAACTGTTTCAGGGAGTGAACAGCATTGGTAGCATGTCTGGCACCAGCTAATCAAACACTGTGTGAATACTCTGCTGGCTGTAGTGTGTCTTATGTTTACTGAATTACCAATATTCAGCTGACTTATAAATATTTTTGGCTCCAGGATTTTCTCAGTGGCACCAGAAAGCATTACAATGCAGAGCTGGAGAGTGTGGACTTCCAAAAAAAGCCAGAGGACTCCAGGACCAACATCAACAGCTGGGTGGAGGATCAGACACAAGGTGGATCACACTCACACTCACACTCACACTCACACTCACACTCTCACACTCACACTCACACTCACACTCACACTCACACTCACACTCACACTCACACTCACACTCACACTCACACACACACACACACACATGCTGACACACGCTGACACACGCTGACACACATGCTGACACACTCACACTGTGGCGTGGGAACAGGCACACACAATCCGCCCTGATGTTGAGTTGAGTTTTCTCTGGAAATTCAACAACTATCAATGTGTCTATGTTGGCCACCAGGAAAAGTCAAGGACCTGCTGGCTCAAGGTGTGGTGAACGAGATGACCCGGCTGGTGCTGGTCAATGCCATCTACTTCAAAGGCAACTGGAGCAAACAGTTCAAGGAGAGCGCCACCCAGGATGCTCAGTTTAAACTCAACAAGGTAACATATTGCAGTATTGCACGGTGGAACATGCCAGAGTGTCAAAAAGCTGCACTGTTACACTGCAGGGGTTAAGTTGATTAGTCTTCTTGCTTCTTCCAATTCTTGCAGATTCATTTTCCGACATTAATCAATACCTAAGTTATAGGGGCTGTATTTTATAGTTTAAACACAATAGAAATGTAAATGTCAATTGTCATTTCTGTCTTTTCCTCCTCAACCATCTGTCAACCCCCCACAATGTGCAGTGTGTGATTCTTTAGAACACTTGTGCATTGTATTAATCTGTCAACATGGGGAGGCGGGTAGGTCCATCTCTCAATGGATCTGTCAATCAAAGTTTTCTGCAGCCCCTTCCAACATGTGAAATGGTTCAGTAAAGCTCACTAATGTTTCACTTTGTTGGCAAACTCGCCCTTTTCACACAGAGCGTGAAGCCGCAGACACGCCTCTGTTGTGCAATCGCAGTCACACGATCAAGTGTGGTATTTGTGTGTTCACTGCAAAGTGATTCAGCAATGGCGAGAATGTAAAGACACTGGACTTTCCTCAGTCATAAAAGGAAGAAGCTTACAAACATAAAGCTGCAGTGAGCCGTTTCAGGGCCACTATGACAGCTAATGTTAGACAAACGCTTCCTACTGAGTTACAGTTATAAACTATAGGATGACATGTTATTATTATTACTATATACCTTTCTATAGGATCATTCTAGATATTTCTGTAAATCTTTGTTCTGTTTGCATTTTCAGAACGACACTAAGCCAGTCAAGATGATGCAACAGAAAACTAAGTTGCCCCTCGCCTTCATCCCTGAGCTCAACTGCCAGGTAATCAATCAGTTGATACATTCTAACTGACAAGACAACCAGCAATCAATATCTTCCACCCAGCTGATCACTTGCTCAACTACTGTATATGTATGCGTGTATATTTCCTACTTAAAGTTTCCAAATCTGTTGCTTAGATCCTGGAGCTGCCATACGAAGGGAAGGACCTCAGCATGCTCATCTTTCTGCCCTGCGCTATAGAGGACGCAACAACAGGCTTGGAAAAGGTAGGACACACACACACACACACACACACACACACACACACACAGCACACAAGCACAAGCACAAGCACACGCAAAAGACACATACCCCAGCAGACAAGCTAAGACACACACACAATAAGCGCTGATCTTGTGTCCACACCAGCTGGAGAGGGAACTGACGTATGAGAACTTTGTGGAGTGGACGCGACAGGACATGATGGATATGGAAGAGGTTCAGGTGAGGCTGCCTCGATTCAAGATGGAGGAGAAGTACGACCTGAAAGAAATCCTGACCAGCATGGGCATGGTGGACGCCTTTGACCTGTCACAGAGTGATTTCTCCGGTAGGACACGTTGATGGCTTGTGTTGACTATGTGAATCATTATTTGAAGAGTGATCCTTGTTAATGTTAGTTATGTTAGTATTAGACTTAATGTCCCTTTCTGTTCTCTGTTCTCAGGCATGTCTCCGAGCAACGACCTCGTGTTGTCAAAAGTCGTGCACAAGGCTGTCGTCGAGGTCAACGAGGAGGGAACTGAGGCCGCTGCTGCCACTGCTGCGATCATGATGCTACGCTGTGCCAGGATTTCCCCCACCTTCAACGCAGACCACCCCTTCCTCTTCTTCATCCGACATAATCCCACCACAAGCATCCTCTTTGCCGGCCGATTCTCCTCCCCCGAGTGATCACTGCATTCTTTAGGAGCAGTGTTTCTCAATGGGTGTGGTTTACCGTGCATTTATTATTGATATGCAACCTTGGGGGAGGGAAAGATCCAGAATCCCTGCTCTGGAGTGTGTGCACACTATAAGCCCTTATTTGTGGTTCAGTATTTGAAACATCTGAAAGCTTTTCTAATGGAAATATGACGTTTTTGTGGCCTGTAAAATCGTGTAGTGTGCACACTCTTATTCAGCGGATCCTGCGGTTTATCTGCCTGGACTTTTATCATGAAACATTAAACTCTTGCACTTATAGCCTTTGCACTGAATTAAGCAGTCTAAAGATCAGTCTGGGATTCAGTATGGGCTCAAGATTCTGCCACATCAATTTAGAGGATGTAAAGAAAACGAATATGTTAATAAAACAACAAATGTGTAGAAAGGTGTGTACCTGTATAGAAAAATAGTTCAGCAAATATGTAGGAAAGATGTGTAGATGTGCTTGTGGAAAATGTTTTGAAGAAATCTCTGAAGAAACGATTTGTGTTGTGAATTTATTTAGCAAACCTGTAGAAAAGATGAGTAAAATCGGTTTGAAATGTGTGGACGAGATCTTCGCTAAGCACCCAGAATTCCTACACTCTTTGTGTATCAGTGAAGTTATTGGCAAAATCTCAAGGCTTCAACGGACCAATGAGCAGTCTGTCTTTGACTATCCAATCAGAAAGTGAAGTTTGAAATCCAACCATTGTCGTGCCTTTGGAGAACTTTCACATTGGACAGGACAATGATTGGACGGTTGGACTCTGCCTTCTGGTTGGATAGTTCACGACAGACTTCTCATTGGTGTGTTGGGTCAGGCGTAAAGGTTCTGGAACCTGAGTTGGTTTTTAACTTCACAGTTGACCAAGAAGTGTAGTAATTTTGAGTGCTTGGCGAAAACACATCGTCCACACATTAGCAAACCGATTCTATGAACACAATTCTTTTCTACGGGTCTGCAAAATGTATTCACAAGCACAAATCTATTCTACAGACACACAAAATGTTTCTATGAACACACATCTTTTCTATACATTTGCTAAACTCTTTTCACATGTCCAAATCTATTCGACACATTTGCTGATTTTCTTTACAATCTCAAAATAATTTTGCCATAATACTGATCTCATACTCGCTCAGACCAGCTTGCTACATCTTCACACACTCCACTAATTTGTCTGCAGTGTGTCATCAGTCTGTGGTGTATTTTATCTTCCTTCAAACAAGAATTTGCCTTGATCCCAGTATAAATATACTGAGAATATGTACCAGCACAGGTTAACAATATAAAGATCTGATAATCTAATCATTCATTCCAGCACTTTTTTAAATAGTTAACCAAAGTTTAAAACCAGCCTTATCATAGAATGTGCAGTTATACAGTATATCACTGTACTATGCTTATATCATGTATATGGAATCTGAAGAAGAGGAATAAAAGAGTTTGGTTTGCAAACATTATATCTAACGTCTTTGCTTCTTTTGCTACACTTCAACTGTCCAGGTCTTATTAATATTTCTGTCCTCTCTCTCTTTATTTTCTCCCCCACTTTGTGTATAAAACAATCTCCAAAATCTCTCATAACTGCATGCTCATTATTATTGTCAAATGCTTTCTTCAATAAAAATATTCAACAACTAAAAATATACACTACTCACAAAAAGTTAGGGATATTGGGCTTTCGGGTGAAATTTCAGGATGAACCTAAAATGCACTTTAACCTTTACAGGTGAACTTAATTTGACCTTCTCTAAACTTTTGAATGCACATGTCCAACTGTTCAATGTTTCAGTACTTTTTGCACAACTTGCTGTTCTCTTACAAGGAGCTTAACGGTAAAATTCACAACAGGTGTTTGATCCATGAATCGACCAATAAATGTCCTGGTTCAATCAGAATTGGTATTTAAACAGTCCTCCTCATCATGCTGTTCACATTTTGACATCATGAGACCAAGACGACACCTAACAACTGATCAACAGTACCTCGCCATTGCGAGGCTTCAAACAGGTTGTTCTCAGACGGAAGTGGCCACTGAGCTTAGAGTGTCACAGAGTGTCATCAGCAGGTTGCAACAGAGATACAGAGAGACTGGAAGAGTCACAGAAAGGCATAGAAGTGGACGTCCTTTGGCCACATCTCACACTGATGACGGCTTCATTGTGAACAGTGCCCTGCGGAACCGGATGATGAATGCCACTCGTCTTTTGGTGTTTCCACTCCTATCCAGCAGGTGGCGATAATGCCGTTTACTTGCTGGTAATTTCAGCCATGCTTCGAGTCAAAAACAAAACAAAACGGCGCTTCCGGAGTATTTCCTGTTGTCATGTTTGGAATCTTGTCTAGCGAGAAATACGCGTGGGTGGAGGAGAGCTGGGACTTTGTGGAGATTAAGTTCGCGCGGTCATCTTTTCCTGAATGAAAACCACAAGAAGACACCGAAACATGGACGTGTTGCCTCGTCCAACTCAAACAGAGCAAACTCTTTAGCTCTTAGCCCGTTAGCTCGGCTCCATTGAATGACTCGGTGCTGTGGTTGTAATGGAGGCTGTGGTCGCTAAAGTGACAGAGAGACGAGTCCTTTTCTCGGCTGCTCTCGCTATAAGGTTGGCGCTGGTTGTTTATGGAGAATACCAGGACCGAACTATGGTGGTCAAGTACACCGACATTGACTATCATGTGTTCACAGACGCTGCGAGGTTCATTACAGAGGTAACGAGCCAAGGGTTTGTGTCGTCATGGTGACACTTCCTTGGAAAACATCACTATTCAATGTTTTGTTGCTTAACTGTAAATGTTCACGCATTGTTTGAGGTAAACAACTTGAAATCGGTTTGAATGATGTTTTCAGTAGTGTTCATTCTGTTCATGCCACATTATTTCAATTTAGTAGGATCCATGTTGTTTGTTGTCATACACTCATCATTTATCTTCCTTAAACACCTCCTCAGGGTGGGTCACCGTACAACAGATCAACATACCGTTACACTCCTCTCCTGGCATGGCTGCTCATCCCCAACATCTACATCAGCGTGGTGCTTGGAAAGATCCTCTTCATCCTCTGCGATGTGCTGTCAGGGCTGCTCATCCTCAGGATCCTTAGCCTTAGAGGCCTCAGCCCGGAGGTGTGTTTGTGTGCAGTCGTTGGTCTGTGGGGGAAGATGTGTGAAATGAGTTGTGTGTCAAGTTGTGTTTTGTCGTTCTTTAGCCTGCACAACGCATTTGTTCTCTGTGGCTCCTCAACCCCCTGCCCATAGGAGTGTCCAGCCGGGGGAACGCTGAGTCAATCCTGGCAGCCTTGGTGCTGGGGACATTACTCTGTATGGAAGGTAAGAGTCTGTGTGTGTGTTTCTATCATGTAAGTAGCTGCTGCACTGTATGTTAATTTACCTGGGATGGCTGGGAAGGAATCTTGTGTGTGTGTAATTGTCGTGTGTGCATTAAATTTAATAAAAGTAACTAAAAAAATACATCTCATAAAACCCAGACAGAATTTTCCTTTGCAGCTTTGACCCGTTTACACTGTAGCTTTACATGAAGAAGTGCTTATCATTTTTAGCTGCACTCCTCATAAATCGCCAGCAGAGGGCAGTCACAACTCACAAGCCAGCTCTTAACTTTTTCTCCTCACTTCACAAAGCCTGCTTAGCACGCATTAGTGTCATGTCTTAATGTGTTATAATGTAAAAACAAAATCACAGTTTTATGTTGAGTAAAATGAGAGATGTGCATACCTGTTTCTTTGAGGATATGTTCATGAACTGCTAGTTAAATGTTGTAGTTGCAGCTCATCTGCTAACATCAGCCCACTCATCACTTGTAGGGCGGCGTCTGCTTTGGGCAGCCGTTCTCTACGGCCTGTCGGTCCATATGAAGATCTACCCCATCACGTACGCTCTGCCTATCGCACTGACCCTGCGCATCATAAGGAATCCAATCCAGGAGGAGAGGGGGTGGTGGCGGCGGTGGAGGGGGAGAGCAGTTAGGTTCATCAGAAGCTTCCTCAGCCCAGAGCTCTTCCTCTTCGCAACCGTGTCTGGGGGAGTTTTCTGCACGCTCACGGCACTTTTCTATCACATGTGAGCTTAACAAACACTTCACACACAAGCACATACTGTATGTTAGAAACACATGAGTAAACATACAGTATTCAGTGGGTTTATGTACAATATTGGAATTTCAATGTCACTGTAGTAAACCCTTTGCTTCCTTTTATCTCCTCATGTCAGGTATGGATGGGAGTTCCTTCATGAGACCTACTTCTACCATTTGACCAGAAGAGATACGAGACACAACTTCTCTCCATACTTCTATATGCTCTATCTCACTGCAGGTATGCTCCCACCCCTATATCAACTCATCCATTCTCACTTCTAGGTCAAAAAAGCATCTGATATGGCTCTCTCTTTAGAGTGAGGAAGTCTAAAACCATTAAATAGAGGTTGTATCATTCCTTAACTATGCTTTGAAGCTGTGTTCAGCCACAACACTGTTCTTGTGTTGAGAGAGACAGAAACCTGAGCCGTGCTGTGTCAAGACCCAGATTGAGAACCGCTACTATAAATGAGTCAAATTTCAAATGTGTTTACAGATCTTTCTTATAAGTTGATGTCGTCCCTCCAAAACTGGTCCAAGTGTGTGACAGACATCGGTACATCACAACCTTACTGTGCCTTCTCATGTATTCTGTTCAGACACTAGGGGGAGCCAGTGGCTCGGCCTGGCAGCCTTTCTTCCTCAGTTCATCCTCCTGTTGCTGGCATCGTGGGCGTTTCACCGTGACCTGGCCTTCTGTTGCTTCCTGCACACCGCCATCTTTGTTTCCTTCAACAAAGTCTGCACTTCTCAGGTACAAACACACACATTATAATATGAAGACCCAGCTAGCACCTTCCACAGAGACCTGAGTAATACTGCTTTGCATCCTTTTGTAGTACTTCCTGTGGTACCTGTGCTTACTTCCTCTGGTCATCCCGCGCCTGCGCCTGTCACCAAAACAAAGAGTTGGACTGCTGCTGCTCTGGTTTGCTGGACAGGTAGTTCATCTGTCAACAAAAACACACACTCACACACAAATGAAAAGTACTTAACACTGAACACACAATGATGAACTAATTGTCCTCATTGTCAGGGTGCTTGGTTGGGGCCAGCCTACTTCCTGGAGTTTGAAGGTTACAACACATTCCTGTCGATCTGGCTGGCTGGATTGCTCTTCTTAGTCATCAACTGCTTCATCTTGGTCCAGATTGTCCTCCATTACAGACCAGCACGCAAGCCCAAGGTTGAGTGACCTTCAAATAAAGTCAAGTCAAGTGAATAAAATTATTTTTTCTCACATCTCAGTCTCTGCATTACTTCACTATTAAGTAACATGTTGGATTTCCAGACATTCAGACATTCAGACATTAATTCTGTGGTCATCAGTGACATACTGGCAAATATTCCGGCCCGTTGTGTTCTGATGATGAGTAAGAGGGAAGGAAATGTTGGCAGCCTGGTTAAAGTTTGCTCATGGGTAAGCGTCACTGATAAACCTTTCACAGCTGCAGTTTGGAACAAAGTACTTTGCTGTCAATAAATTCAGACTTTATCACTCTGGCTTGAGAATGAATGAAGAACATTTCTCGGAATGTAAAGTCAGAAAAAATTGCACTTGAAAAATTCCTTTGTTAAATATATGTCTAGTAAGATGAAATAGGTTTAGGCTAAAGCATGACAGGTGGGTATTATCTAGGGCTCTGAGGACAAAGTTTATATAGACACCTTTAAACTTTGCTGAATTTGATCAGAAAAATGCACAGTAAAGTCACTGGGGTCTGTAACAGAACAGAACTTGGGTTAATTTGGGTTAAATTGCATCAATAGTCAAAGGCAGGAAGCTGAGGCTGGAAAATGCAGGTAAGACAGAATAACCGGAAGTAGGCTAGAAACTGACCCATATACAAGCTTTTTGTTCTTCCTTCCTTTTCTTTCCTTTCCATGAAACATCATGTGATCACTTCCTGAACCCTGCAGGCCCTTATTCTTCTTGGTTTATCTGTAGTTTGAGAACTCATTTATGGAATTTGACTTCTTTTTTATCGATGCAGTCTGCCTTTGTCACCAGCAGGTAGCAGCATTTCCCAGGAGTAGAGGCAGTTTGTTTTCTGTCCTCATGTCACCTCCTCATATGAATCTCTCAGCTGGAGCATGAACATGAGCACAACCCAAAACAAACAGATCTGACCATCTCCTCTAAATCCAGCTCAACTCCCCAATCTCACATGGAAATGATTCACTTCAGTCCTGTTGTGATCACGCTCGACGGCCCTGCGCTGCACTGCACCATGGGATTGACTTCATGTGTGTATCTACAGTATGTTCGTGCCAAAACGTTGAGATCAAGATGGAGATAATGTTTTTGTATCACACTAAGAGGTGTTTATGTGTGTGTGTATTACTCAGTCAGCTGCAGCCTGCATCTTTTTGGGTCACCAGGTTGCACCTTGTGACCTTTGAACTAGCTCGCTGCCACATCTTAGCAGTGTGTCTTATAGAATAGCACCACACTGTGACATATTTATACCACATACTTATAAATCCTCCCTCAGCATAACCTGCTTTGATTTTGAAATTCAACAAGATGACCTCTGTAATTGATATTTCAACTGTTTCCTGTCTGGGAAAGTGCTGGACCTCTGTATTTATTTCAGAGTGACAAATAAAAGTCGTCTTTATAACTGCATAAATAGATCGCGTGTTAAAATCTTGTCCTTTGAATGTCTGTCGTGCAGCTGTGTGTGTGTGTGTGAGAGAGTGGTGATTGGCGATTGACCCAGCGAACACGCGACGAGCATCAGCAGAGAGACTCAGCAAAATAAACAAAAGCAAAGCAGCAGCTGACGGGCTCCGTAAAGCAAACAAGCTTAATTCAAATGGCAGTTATAGTAAAATAGGAATTACATTATTAAGAGGAGTTTCCACCTGAACTGAAGCAACATAATGAAGTAAGAAGTGTGACGTACAGAGTCTGACTAACACGGGAACCTCACTTTACCACACTTACAGTATGTGGCTCTGTGTCTGCAACAAAATGAAGAAGTGAAAATAAGGGAAATGTTCCATCAGCACAGGTACATGTGCACACAAACACACACACAGACACACACACAGAAAAATTAGTTAGGATAGATACTGTAGATACAGTTTTATTTTGTACTTTTATGTTCTAAGAAAACATTTGTCCACAAAAAGTTCATGGTTTGTGTTTCTTTGTGTAATTTTGTGCTCTTCAAACAGCTTCACAAAGTCTTTAAATCATCCAGAAATAAGATTCAATTTCTAAAAAAGTAGTTTGTCTGCCCAAAATAATACGTACACATCAATAAATCGATTTGTTATAATTATGAAAACATTCTAAAGCCCTCATTATCATTTTCATAAAATTGTACCAAAATGTTTTAGTAACTGCGTAGATGAACGCTGGTGGAATCATCTTCCTGCCGCCGTGTGTTCATCTCAGTGTTCATTAGTTAATCACAGTTATAAAGGAAGAAGTGGCGAGGTTGTGGGGTGATAGGGAGGTTGCGTGACTGGCTTCCATATGCTTAGTAGGGTGTACGTGTGTGCATGATTGAATGCGTGATTGCGTGCGTGTGTGTGCGTGTGTGTACAAGCGTGTGTGTGACATACCCTCAAGGACTCTACCCATTGTCACCAGAGGATACAGGGAGATGAGATGTGGACGTTGTTGTGTCTATGTATGAATTGATGCATCTGCGTATGTGTCTGCGTCTGTGTTTGTGCATGTGAGTGTTTGCGTGCGAGTGGGCGTGTGTGTGGATGTATTTGGGTGTGTGAGAAAGACAAGGATAGTTGGGTGTGACCAATTAGGGCAAATAGTGTGCAGAGCAGCAATGAGTGGGGCATGAACAGTCACGCAACCTTGCATGGTATAGGATTATAGTAGGTCTGGATACACACACACATACATACACACACGCACGCACACACATTCACAGATACAGCTGTCAACAAGCATCAAACACTTTGCTTACACCACAGTTGCCTTGAGTGTTCGCTCCTCCGTGCTGATTGGACGAGCTCTTTTCATTGTTTTCACCCCTTCCCCAAACTAACTTGCCTTTTCTCACCTAGTAGTCTCTCTCGCTCGCTCTCATATATGTTATATAGATGGCGTGATGGAAGATCGCATGCATGCTGACGAGTATAAAATATTTAAAGTCACTGTCAGCCCCTCGTTGTCACATCATCATCATCATCATCATGGATTCAAGATTGAGACAAAAGCAAAGACCTCCTGGGGGAGAGACAGCATGAGTTAGTTGTTACTCGCTAATGAAGAGAAGTGTGTGTGTTTGTGTGTGTGTGTGTGTGTGTGTGTGTGTGTATGAAAGGCACAGTCACATGGTTATTCCCAGTGCTCAGGGCTCAAGTCGCATGACTTGGACTCGACTTGGACGCCAGTCACAAATTTTGTCCCTTGTGTCTGATGATAAGTCATCTATGCATTTATTACTTTGGCTTTAAATATGGTATAGAACTCATTATGACCAATGGAAAAAGTTTGAGTTTTGAAATAATTAAATGAACAACTTCCATGTTTTTATTTTGTTTCCATTACAAATCTCCTGCATCCTGTTGTTTCTTGTTAAGTGCTCCAGGTTCAGGGCCAAAGTTCTGAAACTCAATAACACACTTTTATTGATGTTTATGAATCAGGATCTTTGCCCTTTTAAACCATCAAGTAACACATCTTGGTTTTCTGCCAGCCACAGCAGACATTCAGCATTTTCATGGAAACTCTGCAAGGAATCCTCAGAAACTCCCTGTGAAGGTGAAATCCCTGTTTGTAGTAAAGGCTCAGTGTTGTTTCCAGTGTATCTGGATCTATAGAAGTACAGTATCCTTGTCACCACAGCAACGAAGGTGGTCTTTGAAAAGTGTATTTATATATTGTAGTAGGCTTAGCAGTAGTAGTATTTCAGCCTTCAACATTGTTTTCAAAAAATGTCGAAATATGGTAACTGCATATTAAAATACATGTTGTCCTGATGTAACATTGAATAAATAGTGAATTAATTTAATCTAGTTTGGGATTCCCTGGGATTTAAATTCATTCAATCTGGCTAAGAAAACCCAGCAGTGAACCATATTCACATATTTATTGATTTCAAAAATGTTTATTTTAAAAGGTAATTTTAGTTTATATCATCCGTTTAAATTATAGTTTGACGGTCAATTATCCAAAACACTAAATATGGAGGCATGTAAGAGCCAATCAGCATTCTTGTTTGGACTGGATTTGAAGCCGATTTGTATTAATTTCATTTAAGAATGCAAATTACATAATTTTAATTCTTTATATTTTCTGAGCTAAGCACATTACTCTGACGGTAAATGTGGTACACAGCGCATTATAACTTCACTGACCTGCAGCCGTCGGACCTGACTTGTTACGTGAGTGTAGAAGGTTGAAACTTACAAAATAATTACTTTCTCACATTTTGTTTCACCTAAATTTGAGGTAAATTGAGCCGAAACATTTATCAACAACTTTCGCCGTTAGTCGCCGTTTAACGAGTCATCAGCACGCGCACAGGTGCAGCGGATGGCGGAGTGGCCGCGTTCCATTTAGGTTCTCGGGCTCTGGCGCACGCGCAGTCATAAACGATGTTAGTTACACTTGCGCCGCTGCTTTTCCTGCTCGGACGCTCCACACAAACTTCCAGAAAGTTCGACCACCGGTAACTTGAGTTCAGTTAGAACATTACAGATATTTTAACATATTTAGTTGGCGACTTTTTGTTTTGTTTTCGTTCTCGCCACAAGAGGGGAGGAGGGGATTGTGATGTGTGTCTCTGCGCAATAGTAAAAAAAAATGTAATCTCGTGTTGCAATAAATAAATAAATGTTACTTATGATCCAGCAGAATAAACTCATTGAAGAAATAAAGATCTCATCAGCTCTTTTTTTTTATTTAAAGAAAGACGTATATTGATTTTTTAAATGTTAGTTTTGATAATTCTAAAGCTCTATCATGGAATGTATGCAAACTATTAAATACCCCCAAAAGCTGATGTCAATACTCGATTCTCTCTCTCTCTCTCTCTCTCTGTGATGCCATGCCCCACATGGTGGTAAGGGATGGGTGTTAAATTTCCCAGATCGTGTGAAGGAGCTGTCACCACAACTTTAGAGCACATTAATCATAGAGTCGATGCTGCAGGAGATCCAACGCTCTGTATCTTGTTCTGCTGAGTATTTATTATTTATAGAGACAGAAATCTGAAGGATGAGAGCGTCTTAAAAAATCAACGGTGACTTCAGAGACCAACGCATCATCTGAACAATGGAATTTCACATCATAGTGCAAAGTGTCAATTTCATAATTTTGTGTTATTATGCTATGAAAATCATCCCTTGAACCACAGACTGTTAATAAGCTGATTCCTGCTGATTGCCTTCATTTGCCTGTTCCAAATGTTTAATTCATATCAGATGTAAAATATTCACAATCAATCAATCTGAAATGCATTTGGCAATAATTTATCTACTGCACCAAATGGAAGGAAAATAACAGGACTTCACACATATTTCCATAGAAAGAACAGTCTTTTAATAGATAAGTCCCATTTGCAAAAACATGTAGAAACATTGGAAGACACTGCATATGTACACTGTGTTTGCTACCTTGCAGCTACCTCCTCCATGAGACCAGTCTGACAAATATCAAAAAATAGCAAGAAAAAAAAGCCATATTTTCCTTAGAGAAACAGCAAAGCCTTCAAAACTGTAGCTTTTAAATATACACTTTTGCCTCTTACAATAAATACGAATCATCAAACATTTATTGAAAAGAACACACAAAAAGAGAACGACAAATTCAAAAGGACGACACCATTTACACATGTGCGTGTCGACTCGACGACCTGTCTGGGTAGGCTGAACTTCAACTCAACTAGTCCAATAGTGCAACTCAGAAACTACTACAGTAGCTTCACAGAACTGAGACTGACATCCAATTAATTTGGTGCTTATAATTCATTTGTGCAAAAATACTGTTAGTGAAGACAATATGATGTTTTTTAAAAGAAGACAACACAAAAGTGTTTGTTCATTTCACTTGATTCATTTATGGTTCTGCAGTCAAATAAGCTGTATTGAGTTGAAATGCTGATTTTTGCCATAAACATGAATCTGAATCTACAAATTTAGCTTTGACATAATATGACAGATTCTTATTGTGTATTCTGTGTTCAAGATGAGCTTCCAATGACTTGGTGACTTCAAATGGTCAAGTTATTGTGCGCATTAGATGGAGTCAAAATCAGACCTCATTAACAATGGACTGCTCTCTTTATCTTCCATTCAGACACACACACGCACACACACACACACACACACACACACACACAAGAACAAACCCTCAGTTGATTGTCATTTTAGTCGGTGCAGAAGAATTGGAGTAAATAGTCAACAACTACAATGATTAAAGATGTCAGATCTTTTAAAACACCAATATCTATAATTTTTTAGAAAGATGTTCCATGCACTATCATTTGCGTTCTTCAATATTTTTATTCTCTGTGGGATTTGACTGTAGCCTCTTCACAGGGAGCTCAGATATTAAATAGCACTCGTGTGAATGTTCTAACCTGTTGCTGCCCTGTTTCCTGAACATAGATTTGATCAACAAATGTAGTAAATATGAGGGTCAGTGCCATTGATTTTAGTTATTAATTGCATTAATGATTGGCTCAACAAAACTCCTTGGTTTAACCATAATATAGATTATGAATCGTCTGTACAGCACACTGCAGCTGTAAGCAGAGACCAATGTAATAATAATTTCTTTGTGGTTTATTCAAATTGAATCGAATGGATTTGCCTGTATAAACATCAGGGCAACGCGCGGCACATTTACGTGCAAATTAAAACTCCAATTCTTATCTGATTATGTTTTTGTGGAATAGTCACGCAAACATGATTATATCAGATTGAAATCAGCATCAATCAACATTGATGTTCTTCATGTCACAGACCGAGACAATGCGACTTTGTGTCAATTTGGTCAAGCATGTAAATGCTCCTTTGCTTTACTGTCAGCTTCTTTAGCTGGCGTCCTTCCTCATGCAAGCCTGATTAATCATCAAACACGTACAGTATATAATCCTGTTTCCATACACCTGTACATATTACTCCACATCTAGGTCTTGATCACAGCGCAGACTGATCTGCGTGTGTATGTAAACCTACTGACTAATGGTCTCCGATCGCTTTTGTAAAAATGCAACTTTGACCACAAATGGAGGTAATGACTTGCTCACTGAGGTGGGTGACTGATCACAGAAGAGGTGCAAGTGTTTGAAAGAAGATTGTTGTAGTGCACAAAAAGGAATAGAAACCAATCTCTGCCGATGTAATGGAAAATAAGTGAAGGTAGTTAACAGGTCAAACCAACAGTATGGTCCTTTAAAACTTCAAGTCTGATTGATCCTGAACTTGTTGCCACTGACTCCTGATTTTCCAGATCCTCCTCCTCTCTAACCCTGGATAAGACCAGGAGGTGTAACTCATCCCCTGCATACTAAATAAAAAATAACTTTAACAGCAAAAAGCTTTGTTCAAACCCCCCACACAAGCCAGGTGTGCACGACACACACGACAAAACTAAACTAAACTGTGTCTCTAGACAAAACCTGCCTCATTGTCGCTAAATCCAAAAGTGCTTGGAACCAACTAACTACAAAATCAACTATCCAAAAACTGGATTAAAATGACCACTATTGATTGTCACAACACTAATACTAGAACCTGAGTCTTGTTTGTGACCTCTTCGTCAAATAGAAGAAGTGATTTAAAATGGTGATGTCATCAAAGGCAGTCCTTCTTTAACGCTGGTGCATGTTGATGAAGACCCTGCCGCTATGTACTCTACTGCACACAGTCAGGACGTTTGTGTGTGTGTGTGTAATGTGGTGTAATGTGCTTATTGTGTGTGCGTGTGTGTGTGTGTGTGTGTGTGTGTGTGTGTGTGTTATGATAATGCACCAGTAACTATTTTACTGCATATAAATATAGGGGCTGGCTTTGTGGTGGCCTGTGCTCATCACACAGGGCATAACGTTCCTGGGACCAGCCATCATGGACTGGCCCATGTCATGACCGCTCTCAGACCACGGCGGCGAGTCGATGGGCTCCCGCTTGATTGAATGGATGAGGCCGTGACCTTTGAACTCGTAAGTGCCATGCTTGTTGTAGTCCTGGTGCATGTAGGCCTTGTGGGGGTCCTGCTGGTAGCTGTGCGAGTCCATGAGGTTGACAGATTGGCTGCTGCATAGCGAGTCTGAGTGGGAGAGTCTCTGAGGACTGAACTCGTTGTTATTGCTCATGTTCTTGTCGCACTTTAACAGACGCCCAGCGCTGTTTCCGCTGTTGTTGACCGCATAGTTCTGATAGTGGCTGTTGTTGTACGGCGGGCTGATGCCTGCTTTCCCTCGGGGACAGGGTGAGAACTGCGGATCGTAGTAATCTCCTTCTGATTTGGGCTGGACACTGGAGTTGTCATACATCCCGTTGCCGTAACGGCGGTCGATGGCGTCTGGGTCGTGGCAGGCCCATGGCCTTCCGTAGGCGTCACAGCCGTTCTCAGAATCGGAGTCATGTTCCACCTTGATGGGTGGCACCTCGGGCATCAGATGTCCGTCGTAACATTCGCCGTAGCCGTTCTCGCTCTTCACCAGGTCCACACAGTAAGCGTCTGGGTCTGTGGGAATCTGGAGGTTCCCGTAGAGCTTCGAGACAAACACCTCGCCACCTTTGCCGCTATGGCAGCTGGGAGAAAGGCGATACGGCTTCCCATATTGGCCAGCTTTGTTAAAGCGGTTAGTGGGGATGTAGCCAACACCCTGTCCGGCCCTGAGAGGCCCTGAGTTGGGCCGCAGAGGCCACCCACCACCCAGGCCGGGGTTGAGGCCTTTGTGGCCGGCCATGGAGGACTTGCAGTAGTTTAGGGGCTCCTCCTGGCTGTAGTAACCATCAGGGCGGTACTTGAGGTTGTCTTTGGAGAGCGGGGTCCAGGGTGTGTGGTGACCTCGCTGGGTACCGCTGGGAGTGGGACAGGAGAGGAGAAGAGGGTCTCCGATGTCACTCAGTCCTCCACTGAACGAGTGCCTCCGATGGTGTTCCCCTCGCTCACTGTGAGGTGGAGGGAAGGCGTGCAGAGAGAGATGGGAAGGAGAGTCAGAGCATTAGTCACAGAAACAAGAAGACAAATCAATCTGTGTAAATTGTATCAAGTTGCAGTGCATCGTGAGGACAGGCATGAAGATCTGCTCAAGCATCTCAGGTCCACCCAGTTATCTACATGGGGGAAAGGCTACAAATTGAATGTTGTAATTACTGATCGATGAATGAGTCAAAGCAGAAATATGTAGGTTTGGTTCACTTTAGTTCAGGCCAGATTCATTCCAAAAGTGAGTCATCTTTTCCAGAGTGTGTCTCATCTGAAAATTGAGAACAGAGTGACCATCCAGAGCCCAAAGATCCACGAGGGCCAGAACTTCATTTTTATGGATATCAAAATTCTCCTTAAAACGTGGGTGTGGGTGATCGAACATGAATGATGCATCGTTATTCCACCACCAAATTCCCTTTTAAACAGTAAATCCACTATTTTCAATGTGAATATCTGAGTGCACATCTCTGACTCCAGTTGTGTGTTTGATGTGTGTCCAGTGTATCTATACTGTGTGTCTCCACCGCGCTCTGCAGCTTCTCTCTGCTCTCTCGGCGAGATCGTAAAACACTATAATGATGAGAAGAGAGTGTTTCAGATATGGTTTTGGAGTTCTATCAAAGCTACGCAGGAAATAAACTGTGTGTTACAGTCGTTTCCATGGAAATAATTGTATTCTGTGGAATCACTTAGAACAATCTTGTCCCATTACAATGACTTCAACTCAGGAGATTTTATGATATGAAGTCTTGTGCTGCACAGGTGGAGAAGCAAAGGGGCGATGTCATTCTAGAAGGATCCTGGCTGTGTTCACCTAAAAGTGGGAATCAGGTGCTGCCCACTGTTGGTATTTGAAGTACTCATCCTTCAGATTCAGTCCCACACACTTACACACACACTGGGGCTGCAACTGGTACTGGATATTGAATTTTATCCCTCAGAAACTTCATGCCTCCAAAGTCCAACAAGCCGATCTGATCCAGTTATGAATCACTGGGGTAATAACATTATCAATGGCAGGTTGGAAGACAGCAGAAGAGCCCAGCTGAGGATTCTGCAGGCCGACTACCGCTCGACTCTTGGCCTCTGAAAAGTTGCTAATGATGCGTGAAAGCACCACGGGCCTTATCCAGGCTCAGATGTTTATCTGCTTCTGATTGGTCACAGGTAAGATGTCCAACACACATTTGTTTTCTCTTTCAAAGCCGGTTTGAATCTGTGAGAAAAGGAGCTTGGGTTGCTTTGTAACTGGGTCTCAGGGTAAAAACTTTGTGTGTGTGTGTGTGTGTGTGTGTGTGTGTGTGTGTGTGTGTGTGCTGCCTCTTACCCGTGCTCCAGCCCAGAGATGAGCCCTCCTCCGACTCCTCCCTTGCTCTTTCCTCGCATTAACATGTTCTTCATCTTCATCTCGGTAATGGAGGGCAGCAGGAGGGGCACACCGATGCAGAACAGAGCCAGCTGAGGAGGCAGCAGAGCTCCGGAGGGAGACTTCTTTTTCTGCCCCTGGAGGAACTTCAGTCTCCCCTGGAACTGCATGGTCTGGAATGAAACAGACTGGTTTATGGAATGACTGGATCAAATCATTTATCCAACGGTTCTAATAAAGTCTGACAAATTCCTAAAATGACTTATCTGATCTTGTACACAGCTATTGGAGGGTTTTGTTTGTTTCCAATCATAAATTAATACAGAACAGGGATGCAGTGAAACTTTATCAAACACAAATGGGCTTTGTGGTCCTGAAAAATAAATTTTGTGTCTCTCTCCTGGGCTGTTTTGTGTTGAATTAATAAAATAAACGCATTTTAAAGAATAATTGGGATATTTCAGCTTTTTATTAGAGGAAAAAACACATTTCTAAATCCCACCGCAGTCTTAGTGTTTTAGCTGTAGTGATGTTGACTGATGAGGAAAGAATCTAAGCAACAATTGCTCACTGCTTGGCTGCAAGTGCGAGTCAGAAAATTGCCATCTCGAATTTCTATTGCGTATTAGCGCAACCAGAGTGGACTTGGTGGTAGTGAACTCTTTTGACCCCAATGAAACGCTCCAAACCCAGTAGAGTCCAAACCCAGTAGAGTTCCTGCTTCTCTATCATCAGGCCTTTAGGTTTTCCACTGCTGCTCTCCAAACCATTTTCATGGTCACGGCCCCGAGAGGTGAATCCAGACACATGATGTCCTCATGATACTTAGTAATATAGATTACACTCCACTTATGAATGAAATCTGAGTGGGCGACTTTTATTCCAGGCTCTTTTTTCAATGCTACCTTTTGCACTTTTAATTAGAAGCATGTTGGAAAGGTGAAGACAGTTAAGTTCACATCAGGTGGTTGTTGTTTGGGTCGGACCACTTACCAGGAATCCAGAGGTGCTGTCCAGGAGGCAGCGGACTCTGGCTATGAAACATCTGTTGAGGAAGCAGGAGAGCTCAGGAGGAATTCCCCCTGCCTCCGGAGAATTGAACAGGCTGCTCACTATGAACTCCTCACCTGACATGTAAACAGAGAGAGATGGGAAGAAGATAGTACATTAGTTAGAGGCGATATGGCATAAGTATAATTTACATTACAGAGCTCAGTCCAGTTGGAGAAACCAAGGCTGGGTAGGAATTTTGCCCACATTGTCCCTTCCTCTCTCTCCCCAGTGAACCATGTACCCACCATTTCCTGAAGCCACCTGGCTGTCCTGGTGCATAGACGCCCCCTGGTGCTGTGGAGGACACATGGCCCAGTGGAGCTGCCGTCTGAACTCCTGACGGTCGTCGATGTGGATGTAGTCGAACACATTCTGGTGCATCACATCCGTCTGGAAGAAGATGGAAAATGTCATGACGACGTTCATGCATAGAGATCAAAACAGAAGCCAGAGAGCAGAATGGACCGAGCCATCATCATCTTCGTCTTCACCTCAGAAGAACCTGATCAGAGGACAGAATGTGAAGGCAGCTTTCCCTCTTCTCTCCCACATTCTTCTCATCATCCTTCATATCATCTTTCACATTTTATATTTTGTCTTTCTGTGAAAATGTTCAGATCAGTGTGTGTTGCCATGACGGCAGCTGGTAGCCGCTTTCCTTTCTTGTCATTGTGGCTCAGATACGCTTCAGGATTCCCAGGAAGCGTGCTAACTACCGCAACACACACACACACACACACACACACGCAAACAGAGTCAATGCAAGTCACATGAACATCCATGCACGCTCATGCACGCACATACACATATTTAGGAACGTTTACAGTTCCAGTACAGTAACAGTCTCTGGGCAGCTGCAGGGCCAGTGAGGGCAGCTGTGTTTGTCAAACATCGCGTGACATCGGCTCCTGAACAGCAGTCCAGCCCAGCTTACCATCCACACACACACACACACACACACACACACACACACAGAGTGAGTCGGGTTCCAGCCCACTCTCGTCATGCCTCTCTCCCTTTTTTTTTTCCAGCAATAGCTTTGCTTTCTGTCATTCCATGACAGATTCCTCAGTAAAATGTTCAACCTTCTCCTCTTCCCTCTTCCCCTCCCTCCCTCCACTCTCTCCATAATTTCCACACTGGTGGCACGCGAGGTTTTTTGATCGGCTGCCTCTGAAAACACGATCTGTTCCCACCATCCTTTGCGACCGCTCCGGCCTGCGGTTTGGTTCCCTACCGGCAGTCGGGCAGACAGATGGATCGGGTGACTATTGTTTATGTTTCTCGTAAAAAACAGAGAGAGGAAAAGAAGAGGAAAAAATGTAGAATAAGTGAAATTTTCACTGACCATCAAAGGCTCAACTGTCCCGCTAACAAATGGGATCAAAGGCCAGTGGAGGTTTTCTGCTCCTCTTTCTTGTGGTGCTACTTAGTGAAATGCTCTTTTCCTTTTTTTCTGGGCCACATTAGGGATAAGTGTTTTTCAGACTATAATTGTGGCCTCAACATGATGTGCCGTGTTGTCAAGGCCTCAGAGGCAAAACATGTGACTCAAAAACAACCAATAGCTCAAACATATGTGAACGGGTAAGAGAATGTTTTGTTTCATTATACGAAGGAGCTGTGAAGAGTTTGAAGAAATCACAAGATCAAATCATCCACAGCTACAAACAAGGCTGACTCCATTTATCACACCTAAGCACAACACGCCACACAGTTTGGGTGCTTTGCATGATGGGATATGGGATATGTTTACAGTAAAAATCACGCACACGCACACGCACACGCACACGCGCACACACACTGACTAGGCTATGCCATGATCTTTCTGACCAATTTAGTTTTCGTATCGATTTCATGGTGCTGGTTGACATTAAAGTCAAGTGGGAGCACCGTGGTAGAATAATCGTGTGTGGGTGTGTGTGCGCGCAGTGTGACTTTAACAGCGATCAGTGGTTTTGAAGGAGCAGAATGTGTTCGGTATGACAGGACAGACGGATTGATATCATCCATATTTAATGGCTGGCTGGGTAGAGACATGGGAGAGGAAGGAAGCTGAATGTTTGCAAGAGTCCAACCAACCTGATGAAATCCCAGATAGTCCACAATGGTGGAGGAGGCATAAAAGACCATCCCATCACTGCTCACCACCAAGGCAAAGCCTGTCAGAGACTGGAGAGAGAGAGAGAGAGAGAGAGAGAGAGAGAGAGAGAGAGAGAGAGAGAGAGAGATGGATTAATTCATGCAGTAAGAACAAGTGTGACAGATACATTATTGACATGTTACCTGGATCATCTTTGTCACTCAGTGTGCTTTCACTTTTTAACCCACAGAGCAAAGCAAAACTTTACCTTCAGTCTAACATTTTATAGAGCAAAACCCAATTTCTCCCATTCTTTACAGCATATAACAGCAAAAATGGAACGCAAGTTGGAATACTGCAACACTTGAGCAGCAATGAAAGACAGATGTTTATGGAAGAGTTGGCCAAATAAAACTTTGATGATTTGTAATGCAAAATATTACTTTTGACATTTGTTTACTATATTTCCTTTAGGAATTTATACTCATATTTGTTTTTCAGTAAAGACATCAAGTCAAGGCCAACGTTTCTTTTTTTCTTCTGACTGATCTTTGTATGTATTTACTAAGTGCAAAGCCTTCATCATTCTGTTTAACTGGAGACATAAGCTTTGATTTCTGATATCAAACATTGATCAGTGATTAAAAACAGAGAAGCTCCACACACACACACACACACACACTCAAACCTGTACCCACTGACTACATGTTAAACTAACACAGCTTACAATGACAGGAGTTCATTAAACAGGATTTTTATAATAAACAGAGTGAGAGAGGAGAACTCAAGAGAGGAAGAATGGAAGCAGGCGTGTGTGTGCACATGTGTGTGTGTTTGTGTGCACACGTGCACAGCTGTGATAGCGTGACAACTGCAGCACTACTTGACTTGCGTGACTGTTGCTGCCAGAGTCTGTCACCTCTGTTTTACTGCGAGACTATGCAGGTCTTCCCTGGTGTGCATGTGTGTGTGTGTGTGTGTGTGTGTGAGAGAGTGCGTATGTGTACTATATCCCTACGGCTTTCAAATACTCTCACTTTCCTTCCTTCCCTCCCTCTTCCACTCTCTCCTCACAGTGATCTGATTGCCTACATGCAGTCTAATGCTCACTGGACACCATCACACACACTGATAACCCTGCATGAACAGAGCTGCGCAGTCTGTAGCACTAAAACCTTTAACAGCCTCTTTAACATGAGTGTTTTAGTGTCAGACAGAGAAACAGACTAATTCCAAACTGTGTGTCAATGGGTCAAACACACTCCATGTCAGACTGTGAGATCTGAGGGATTCCCAACACAAGGGGAGCTGCGATGGCCGAGTGGTTAAGGCGTTGGACTTGAAATCCAATGGGATCTTCCCGCGCAGGTTCGAACCCTGCTCGCAGCGATTACTTCTTGTGTACAGTGTTGAAAAAAGGTGGGTTAGCTTGGTTTAATTGACAAAGGAGATAATCTTAACCTGTAACAAATGTCTGTGGTATCTTCTCAATCAGAAACTACGATGTTGCAATTATAATGCATGTTTTTATCACGACAGGGAGGAAGAAGCTGTCGTGTGCCGGGATACCTACTGTAAATAACAACGACAGACCAGGCATTTGTTCCTAAGTATACTCATCATTTGATTATATACCAAGTAGCCAGCAGAAAGCAGAATTTCACATCATGACTCAGAAACCACGTTGCTTCAAATGATGATGAAGACTACTGACTTCAGACGGCTAAAATGAGAACGAGACCACATCCAAGTTAACCACAATATGTTTTCTGAAGGGAGGGTTTCATTTGCTATAGGGAAACAAAGGTGTAGGTTCATGTCAACTACACACACCTCATCTTCATGAGGTCTGGATCGATCAACGGATCAACGCATCATATTGTAGTTGGATCAAGTATTGTTAAAACTAATGTAGGTGGGAAACACTCCAGGACACAAAACAAACGCTTCATAAGAACATCATGCAGGAGTATGTATGTATGAAAATGACGTGACACTTTATGAAAGCATAACAGAGGGAAGCAGAGAGATTCAGAGACAGAGAGAGAAAGAGGGGTGGGATGATGAATCCTCTCAGCACCGTGGAAACTGATGCTGTTTGACAAGTTGAACTGGCACACGGGTCACTACACACACACACACACACACACACACACACACACACACACACACACACACACACACCCACACAACAAGGACTTGTCAGCAGAAATATATGTAGTTGTAACGCTTGAGTGGCTTCAGAAATAAGCAAACCTACCAGGACTACAACGCTGCTCAGCAACCAATCACAGAGTCGGAGCTAATTCGGATTCTGGATTCGACCCACGACTTCTTTTTTCGTATCTGGACATCAAACATTATGGTGTCGTGTCTCTCTGACAGTCTGGAGCTTTTGAAATGGAGCTCGGGTGAAGTGGGATCAATATAGCTTAGCACACTTTCCGATCTATTGGTGTTGAAAGTAATAGTATTGGTCATTTGGGGCCATGCAAACATCTGGTGACAGCATGTCAGCTCTAAATCTAATATATTTATGAAAACAGTGAATGGTGTCCAAATCCAACATGTCAGTGGTAAACATATGAGAAAGTATGGTTCTGACCAAAAATCTGATTTTCTGGAATCCTTGTATTGAAACCATGTGCCCAGGGTGGGACCACGTTTGGAATCAATGCAGTTTCTATAACAAAAATGAGTACTTCCACACATTTATCTGTGTCCAATCCATGGAAGAGTTTAAAAAAAAAGTATATTTTGGGTTTACTTACAAGAGGGTACAAACTCATCATGCAAGGCTCAAGACGCAATGGGTCAAAGCCCTGAGACAAAGAATAAAAGAACGTCAGATAGAGATACAGACAATTGTAACTGTATGTCAACAATGACTGACACACTCCCTGTCACACTGTGTGATCTGTGTACATGAACCTCGACGTGGAGCTGCGATGGCCGAGTGGTTAAGGCGTTGGACTTGAAATCCAATGGGATCTTCCCGCGCAGGTTCGAACCCTGCTCGCAGCGATTTCCTTTTGTGTCTGTAGACACCATTAGTAAATGTTGCACCTGTCATTGCCCTGGACCAAGGCACTAAGGTGGGCCCTGGGAGGTTGGTTAAATACAGAGGGGCAAGCTTTTTTAATTGGAAACCAGAAAAAAGAGAACCTTAAACGATATCACCTGATTGTTTGCATCACCATTGTCCAGAATATAGATAGACAAAAGATGGACTGGATAGACTATAATGCATGCTTTTAAGAGTATACTGTGAAGTATCAAAGTGAGAGATAATATATCCCATTGATGTTGGCGGTGCTACAAGGTGTTTTTGTGCGTTTCCTCCATTCACGTTTCCCTCACTTCTTGCATTCTGAAGCTTTGAGGTCATGGAAACAGGCACCTGTTGCTGGCCTGCTCCTCCATGTAGCTGTAATAGTGACGCCCTGGCTCCCATAGCTGCCTGTGGGATGTTAAAAGCTTTGACTTACAATTCTTAAGAGGTGCTTTGCACGCAGAGCCCAAAATAAAATATATGTTCAGTGGATTTTGGAAGCAGAGCAGCAGTGTGAGGGAAGGGGGGGGGGGTCTGCTGGCTCATTGTTTGAACAGGGTTTCTTTGGTTTTCCTGCTGCCTCAGTGTCAGAGTGAGATAAAAGCAGCGATGATGGGGTCACGACACACAGTGACAACTTCTGCCACCAGGAACACACACACACACAGACACACACACACACACACACACACACATCCTACACACACGCACTGCTAGCGTTCTCCTGATATAGTGGGTAATACTGGCCTTTATTAAACACTGGATATCAGCCAGTGAGTGTTGTCCACCTTCAGGACAATGAAACCAGAGGGAAGTAAATCAGCAATGAGAGTTTTACTGTTCAGTTCTATTCTCGTTTCCATTTAGCTGATCAATCATGTGTTTGGATTTCACTGGTTGGAGAGTCCCAGGATGCTGTAATTTAATTTTGGAAGCTGTTTCATCCTGCGAGAAGAACATTCAGGGGAGATGTCTCTGTGTTTGCATGCTTCTGCGTATCAAAATAGTCACATTAAATAATCATATTGAATAATAATGGGCTGATAATGTGTCAGTATCATGTAATCAGTATAGGAAGGCAAATCTTTGTAAGCACACAAATGCATAAACGACAAGCACAAGCATGTATAAATGTGCCTGTCAAACGCACACATACCTTCCATAACTTAAACATACACACACACACACACACACACACACAGAGCACTCTCTCTTGGGATCCCATCACCATAACAACTAATGCACAGTTTGGTATGAGGCCCCGCCGCAGGTTGAGTCACGCAACGGGAGGCAACACATCGCCACGGTCAATCTAGCCCTTTGTTTACAGTCCCGCTGAGACAACCTAACGCGTTAACAGAAGCATCAGTGAATCAGGTCTGCTGTGTGTGTGTGTGTGTGTGTGTGTGTGTGAGAGCGCAGTCGTTGGATCATGACCGCGATCAGTGTCACAATTTGCTGTTCATCAGGACATTGAATGTGTAGCAATGATCTGATGCTGAGACGATTCCCATATAAAATACTGTGTTACTATGACAACCTGCTCTTTAACATTAAATCTATTATTCTAACTGTAATTCAACACACACGTTTACATAAAAAGACTCTAAATGTGCGTCATGGGTACCAAAATGCTATTATTCTAAAATGCAATTTAAATAAATAACTAAAGTGTGTGTTGTCATTACGCTCCTATTTGTTCTGCATGACTAAACCTAATGACATTTAAGGTCGAAGGTCAACAGAGTTCTAATGGCTCTGATTACTCTTGACAGGCTTGGTGTGTTCTTCTCGCTCTCTTTTGCTCACTTTCACGCACGGTGCATTCAGACACAGATGCACTCCTACACACATACACACACACTCCATTGGTTACCGAAGCCTCCAGCGTGTGTGAGTCCCGACCTCCCTTCATCAGCTCTGACACTCCTGTCTCACCCTGATGTCACGCAACACCACAGCTCTGCAAAGGAGGTCAGGGCAAGGGGCGAAGGGCACACACGCACATACACACAAGAACCCATCCTCCCTCCTATCACCTCACACACACTCTCTCTCTCTCTCTCTCCTGAGCGGCTCGTATGCAAACAGCAAAGCGTTTCGTTGACAGAGACGAAGGTGAGGCGGCGAAAATTCAACATCAACCAGAATGAGTGTGATATATGTGAAACTATTAAAACACACACACACACACACACACACAAACAGCAGCACTTACTTCCAGAAGCAGGCCGCTCTCATTGACAGCTGTGCTCGGTGGCAGGCTCTCTTTCCTGGGTTCAGGGTTGGAGGACACCGGGCTGATCATGTGCTTCCTGGAGGTCTTCTCTTGGTTCGCTGTGACAAAAAGAAGAGACAAAGTTCAAGAGGCTGTTTTGATTGTGCTGCAACATAACTTCAACATGAGGACACACGAGAAGATGATGGAGTGGGGGCCTTGAATCATTTTGACCTTAAGCAAGGTGGGACGTGTGTTCTTGATTTAAATACACTGCTCTGTTACTCGCTCAAGAGATACAAAGCACAACATGGAAAATTCATTAGCCATAACAAAAATGAATCTATTTCCCGAGGTATGCTCAGATTGTCCCACCGCTTCCGCAATATCACAGTTCAGAGCTGGACCGGCACTCCGACATGTGGTGGACACATTAAATCTGTCAGGCAAACACTCCCCCCCCCCCTCCCTTTGCACCGCACTAAAACTGTACTAATGCCAGGTATTAGCCTGTGCGGCGGGCCTGTCTAACAAGAGAAAACAGTGAAGTATTTCAAGACTTTACAGGATTCCTCTCACACGATACGGCCACATGCCTGGGCTCACCGGCTCATCCCGGCATTTGGGATATCTGATGGAGATACATGCACCACAGACTCTCTACAGCTGTGAGAGAATGCACATTTGGTCTGTTTTCAATTCATCTGGCATGAAATTCTAAGGAGAATTCCTCCTATGTCTAATTTAATGACCGCAAACTGACAATGACCTGATCACGTACGATAATGGGACACGACAGTCGGGTGGATCACTTGGACGGACTTTCACTCTTGCTCGAGTGTCCGTCAAGCCGTGAATGAACCCTGTCCGTCTCTGTGGCTGACCTTTGATCTCCAACACAAAAAGACCTCAAAGTCGGGTCATCGTTAGGGATCCAGAACTAAATGACACCTCCTTTGTGTGTCCCCGCTCCCCCGTGTGAGCCTCGTTGCGCTCCAGCTCCTCTGTGTACTCAGTAAAGCAGTAATACCTCCAAGTATAACGAAAATATCATCGCACACACTCCATCAATTATTCCACAGAACACGCCGTGTTCTTCTCTAGTTAAGACTCGGGGCCCGCCTACTATCGTACAAGAGTGTGCGTACGTGCAATTAGCCGATACAATAGTGGCGTGCAGAACGAACGGTCACATGTGCCGGGGTTTGCCTGTGAGTGTGTGTGTTTGCGTGTGGGAAGCATGTTTGCGTGTTTCTCTTGTGGGCGTGCTGTCAGGGGCATGTGGCTCACTCTCAGAGATCAGCCCTTCGCTCCGTCACTCATTGTAGCCGCCGCAGATTAGTCACGCAACGCACACGCACACACACACACCCTACAGCTTCATAATGTTATCTAAGTATTTGCGTATGGATCTTCCGATGCCTCCCCCTTCTACCTCCACCCCCACTGCATAACCCCATTACTGCTCCCCTTCCTCCCCAATTCAACCTTCAACCATCCTCCTCTGTCCTCCATTCTGCCCTCCCCCCCACCCCCGCCCCCTCAATCGACTCATCCTCTTTCTTCCTCCCTCCTCCACCTCTTTATCTCTCGGCAGTTTCTTTGTTCTCGGGCGCGTCGCAGGCGATCCGCCACCGATTTCGTGACACTCCAGAGTTTCCCCTTCGCTTAATTCCTGCAAAGCTAAAGCCCGCAGCCCTTTTTTTGTGTCTCCATCAATGATGTCTGGATTATTTTCTCTCTTAATCGCCCACGCCGTCCGTTACAACAGTGGGTGTTATTCACGCCACGTTGTAATTAAGGCCTCCATGTTTGTTTCTGCGTGTGAGAATCAGGTTAAACGCTGAAGTGAAGTGAACTGAAAGGCGGCTCGGTAAACTCATAAACGCCAGGAATCACCTTAAGTATTTTGTCATCGCCTATTCGAGGTGCAAACACACACAAACAAACACACTCAGACTGACAAACACACACACACACAAAACCATTCTCTTCAATCACCGCAGCAGCGTCCGAGCAGTGGAAACCTTTGCAGAGGGAAATGAATCTAATAAGCCTCTTTATTTTCCTCCTTCAACGTGTATTTTTGTTTTCTCTCTTACGGCAGCTTTTGGAGAGGATGCGGCGTCAGGAAAGACAAACATAAGGGATGATTAATTATCGGCACCGGCACTTCCTCTGCCAACAATACGGGCTTTATTCAGCGCTCGTGTCTTCAGGTTTGCTTTTCTTTGCCGCTATTTTCGCTCTCCCGCTCTCTCTCTCTCTCTCTCTCTCTCTCGCTCCTCGAAAAAAGAAAACAGAGGAGGTAATGGTGAGGCGTTTATGTGCTCTATGTGAGGACAGGCTGTAAAGTAAAAAAAAAAAAGTGACAAGTACCAGGATGTAGATGCTGCCAAAGGGAGAGGCTGAGAGCGTCTAGCCTGGTCCCTCGGCTTTCCACCTCCACTCAGGACACAGAGACCGAGACCACCCTACAAATGTGCTGCAGAGCTGATGGGGTCCAAATATTCAACCACCGCCCACCACTGAGAACCAATGTGCCTCTAATGACATCACCAACATGACTCAATATTGATCAGTGACACGTCAATCAGCTGCCATTGTAGGCACAGGACGAGGCGATAGAGAGAAGAGATGGAACCAAACCATTAGCTGCTGCTCTATTGGACTTTGAACTAAAGAAACATATGTTCATATTGAATATTTTACAGAGGAAGCTACTTGAAAGAGATTTCCTGATGTAGTCGTCCGTTACAGACGCTGTAAGAGAAGAAGGTCGATTCACCTGAAACATGATGAGTGCACACATGCAAGAATGATGACTCCTCATCAATTAGACATTAATTTCTGCAGCCTCTAGGGGGGGATGTGTACAACATAGTCTGTTTATGTGTGTGTGTGTGTGTGTGTGTGCGCGTGTGTTATTGCCTCTTGTCTAAAGCCATTTCCTACCACACCAATAACAGTAGAGAAAATGAAACAAGATAGAAGTAGAAAAATGATGATGATAAAAAACTCACCAACAGAGAGAGAGATAAGATGGACAGATAGGGAGAGAGAGAGAGAGAGAGAGAGAGAGAGAGAGAGGTCTCTGTGGGCTATGAGCTCGCTGACATGCATTTACTGTGAGCATAATGGAGATAAAGCAGAAAGAAATGTTTCACAAAATGCTGAAAAGAGCAGAGATGAATATTTCAGTTGAGTCCTGCACATTAGAGGGACTTTAAAGACGGCATGACATTATGTTGAAGAGAGCAGCTACAGATCGTGACTAGAGTGGAACACGCTCTGTGAGCTCCACGGCAGGTCTGAGTCCATGTCCTCTCCTCAGCTCCTCATGCTCTCCTCCCCAGCAGGGAGCAGCAGGCAGAAGGCTCGTGGACACACACCGGCTCCTGCAGGGGTTTAACCTGAGACCTGCTGCCCCGTCTTAACTCCAACAGGTCATTACTCATGCAGTTTGAGGAGAGGTGACAGCAAAATTTTAGTGCAAACTTTATGAATTTGAGAGAAAAACAAACTCTCTGACTGAGCTAAACCATTTGCACGCCAACATGCAGGTTTTCTATTCTCCTGCTTCTCTGTATCCCTAATTTCAGCAGCACGGGTGTCATCTTTTGCAGCTTCTTCTTTGCTTTCTTGTGTGTAGTGTGTGTACTGCAGACCGAAAACATGCAAAAGCTGCGCGGCGCCGAAGTCACTCCCCTCCCACAAGGCTTGCGTGAGTAGAGAAAGCTGTGTGTGAGCATGTGTCTGTCTGTTGAGGTTGGGTTGGCTTACAGCCACCTCCTTTGCCTAGTCCCGCCCCCTTCCCTCAGCTCTCTCTCTCTCTCGCTCTATCCGCAGGCACAGGAAATCCACTGCAGAGAGAGCAACACTAGCAGAGAGAGAAAGACGGGGAGAGAGAGAGAGAGAGAGAGAGAGAGAGAAAGAGAGAGAGAGAGAGAGAGAGAGAGAGAGAGAGAGAGAAGCTGGCTGATCAAGGGCTGGTTGTCACGCGAGCGAGCCGTCTGTCAATCTCCCCCCCCTTCCTCCTGACAGGGAGCTGGCGGCCTGCCAAGGCCTTGCGTGCAAGCCGGCGAGCCACATTAGCCCATAAAGAATTTCATAATAGCAACAGCTGTTAAATATTGATGACTGCTGGCAAGCGCTCAATGGCGCTCTGCAAAAAGGTTAAGCCTGCACTGTAATGGAAGCTAATACTTCATTATGCCACAGATCAAATGTCCGGATCTCGCCCTGTCCAGAGCCAAGCCTCAGTGTTTTAACTTTTTTCTCTTGTTTTTGCACTGTGGCTTGAAATGGAAGGATGGCAGGGAAACAGAACAAAGATGCACTAAAAGAGTTTTTGGCGTTTTCATCAATTCTGAAGAAAAACAGGAGCAGAGCTTTTCTTGGGTCCACTTGTTTAATTCTTTTCCAGTAGTTGGAAGCGAGTGAAGGCTGTGTGTATTAAGCAATAATAAGGTGCTGGATACTAAAGCTGCATTAAGGTCTTTAGGCAGATTGTTTTCTTTCCTCTGTGACATATACAATTACATTTGAAGCGACGGCTTGTTGTCACTGTTGTTAACAAAACAACAGCGACAAAAAACAAGCGCTCCTCTTGGCGGCGGGTCAGGAATCACAAATATCCATCTTTCAGGGCAGATTTAAAGTGAGCGAGTGATTTTGTTTGCGGGGAGTGTGTGTGTGCGTCTGGAGCTGTTCGGGGGAAAGACTATCGCTAAGGAAGGAAGACAAACATTCATCTCTGAATAGAAGCTAAACAAAGGCGGCGGTTGTGTGCCTGGATACGGGAATAAAGGGGAAGTGATATTATGGCAAAGCATAAGAGATCACACAGAATGGAGGTCGTGATGTAAAGTCGATTGTTTCCACTTCTCTGTTTTGGTTGGCAGGCGGACGCAGCAGTCGCCGTGTTGTAGTTGTAGTAATATATCTCCGCGTTAAAGCCCTGGGGCAAAACTGACGAGTAGTGCAACTTCACTCCTGTGTGCGGCTCACCGTCATTAAACTGGCGCCACGGAACACAACATCAGACTATTACAGTAATCATAATGTAAAAGTCCTTTAATTGACTCTAAAAATAGACAGAGTGACTTATTGTGGTGCAAATGTTTTATGTGAGCATGATGTCTGTCTGCTGGGAAACGCGGTTTTCTGACAAACAGTGGCTAAAAAGGCTAAGAGCTGCTTTTAAAAGGCTTCTAAATACGGCTCGTCAAGCTTTGGGGAAATTAACCACATCATAGGGCAAATATTTATACAGAAAATTATAAAAACTAACAGAATGCAAATGCACAGGGGCCTGGATGTGATGTACTCCACACACACACACACACACACTGAGGCATGCGTTGCGTGAGATGAGCCAGTTACGAAGGAAAGCTTTTTATTTGACTGAACCCAAATGAATGCAACAGTGTATATTCTCTAATTGGGGACAACAAGACGCTCCAGTTTTCCTGCCGTTGCCAAGGTTTCGACCGAGTCCAACCAGCCAAATATCAACCCAGACCTTCAGTCTGCTCTGCGGGGGTGAAGTCAGGACACAAACCCTTTCATGAGTCACACAATCTGCAGTGTATCCCTTTGCTAATGTCCCACCCAAAGGCAAAGTGAGAACACACGTGTACACACTTTGAAGACGCTTACACACACAACAGCAGAATCATACACAGATCGCAGCAGTACAAGTGGAGGGGGAGGGGAGGGGGGTGGACTCCATTGTTATGTACGGAGGAGCCTGTTTGGACTATTCCTCAACTGGTCTCCTGTGATTCTATATTTATGGCCTCAAACTTCCCATGATGGCCTGATTCATGATGGGCTTCCCTGTGGGACAGCGTCTGAAACAACCAGACTGGGGTGTGAAAAGGCTTTGGTGCCGAGCCAGAGTCCAGAGACGGGACTGGGCTGGGATGGGCCGGAACAAATAACCACAAACTACACAAGAATGTCACTAGATAGGCGCTCAACACAGCACATACCTCCACCAAGGCCAAACAAAAACACATTTCAGCCAGAAGAAAAAACTCTCTGGTATCTATTTGATCCAGAATAGTGAATTTTGGGATTTGAACCCTGGACCTTTCTGTCACTATTGTAGGAATAACAGGACTTAATGCAAACTGTAAAACGTTGGAGAGTGAGAGCCGATACGTTTCTAAATCTAACAGCCGTATAAAAAACGCCCGGACCTTTGAACCGTACACATTTAGATACAGACGGGCGTGGCCTCTGCATTGTTGTGTGTGTGTGTAAAGATGATAAAATCTATTTCGGAGATAAAATCCAACAACTTTCTTAACAGCAACAGACACATCTGAGATAAAGGCTCAGCACGGCAAATTAAAGAGTCATCAGCGCCTATTAACTCAGCTCTGTGTTTATGTATGTGTGTTTGTGTGTGTGTGTGTGTGTGTGTGTGTGTGTGTGTTTTATAAATAGCTCTTCCTTGGATTCCTGTTTTGATGAGGACGGCGGTGTGGTTGTTTCACTCTCAAGGAGTTTGGCGGTTAATAAAAGTTGCGTTCAGGAACCCCACCTGGCCACAATAAAGCACAAGCCTTCTATTTCTGCACTCGCACAATCTCTGTTTTCACAGGCCGCCTGAAATTCAAGAGCTGCTTGTGTCCCCGTTTCACTGGCTTGCAAGGTGCTGCATTCAGTGAGCTGTAAAGCCCTGGATCATCAATTTGAGCTTCATTAGGGACAAATCTGAAATGAAAACCTCTGACGCTTCATAAACAAACAAGGGACCTGGAAACAGATGTGCCACAGAGGCAGATTCTAAGTTTGAATGGATTATATATGATTGGAAACATGGGAGGAAAAGAGGAGTTCTTTAAATCCAGGGGCCCATATAGCCTGAAGTAAACTGACTTCATCATAACATAAAGCAAATGTGCCTCAGAGTCGCACTACAAGATCTTTGGCTCACAATATACAGAATAAACAACCTTTAAGAAGTCACATTCTCTTTACAAGAAGCCCTAAAATATTTACTCTCCTCCATTGCCTCGGACTCTCCCGCTTATTCATAGTGAAAGAGGAAATACTTGAGACAAGTCAAACAACTCAGGGAATAATTATTAGTTTTCTGCCCCTGTGTTTTAGTGGAGCCGCATTCCTGCATGAGCGCAGCGAGGAGAGCGAAGTTTACAGTCTGCAGCGCGACCGCCGGAGAAAGAAAAAATAAAAGCTGCTCCCTCGTGTCAAGCACCAATTTGTGTCACTCACATTATTTGCAATAACAGGGCCGGAGTGAGTACAACAAGTCTTAGATTATCCCTTTGCTGTTCTCCTCCCTGTCGGCCGGTCTGAAGCCGTGGTCGCTTGTTTTGTGGTCACTGCAAACACACACATTCAACAGGTTTGCTGGCAGAGCACCGCACCTTTCCACCAGTGATCCCCTCAGTGCTTTTCTTCACTCAATAACAAGGCAGTAATCTGTTAAAAAGATTATGGTGCCGTTTCGGCCCATTGAGGCAAATAATAATGGGCAGATGGTCCCTCTGGCTGAATCCATATGGGAGGGAAACTGCGCTAATGCTGCTGTAGCACGCAATACTAAACAAAATCTAACCGCTAAGAAGAAGGGCTGGAAAGAACTGACTAATTTGTGTGCCACTCAAGAAGAAACACTAAGGAGCGACTGAACTCTGAGTCAAGGACACACACGTTTATTGTGTAAAAAGTACACAAGTACAAACTGGCTGGCTAAGCAAGCTCTGAGTAATGTTGAGTTAAATGGGAGAGGACAGTAAACCACTAAACGGATGGATTTCTACCATATCCTCTTTTTTCTTTTATTCTTTACTGAAACCTCCTCCAGAAAAAAGGAACCTCCATTATTCATCTTACATAATAGTGAGCGTACAGATAGATAGTATAGGGTAACTATTGCAGAATTGATGCCAAACTGCTACGGTGACACACAGGAAGGCCTCATGTGTAATTAAATGGGTGTGAGGTGGTTAATGTGCTCAGGGTTGAGGGGATCAAGTGATAGCCATGATGCTGATCATGCTTTATGCATGACACACATTAAGCTGTCAGTCAGTGGGCACTGGCTGTGGTGTTATGTGTCCAGCCTGTGTGTGTGTGTGTGTGTGTGTGTCCTGGACCACTCTGTGACGCAGGTCATTTTGAAGCGATGGCATTGAGTTCATTTCTTCTCTTCTTCTCTTCTTTATTTAATTATTTAACTCTGACAGAGCCGATTCTAATAAATGAAATAATGAAAATAAATATGAAATAACAATGAAGTTGATTCCATCTGGGTTAAATTAATTAAATTTTTAGACAAAATGTCAAATTTAAAAGCATTGCAGGTCTGAATGAAGCATCATCTACTAGATTTGTATCACCGAAGTCGATACAGCTTCAGTAGGACGCTGGTAGTCGTTGTTTGTGGGCTGAGGGCCGAAACTCACCACGGTGGCGAGGGACGTGTCAGGTTTGGACATTTCGTGACTGCACATTCTCCCATCTGCGCCCTTTGCATGTCATCACAACGCTCTAATCCAAGTCTGTTTATACTAACGGTGCTTCCTGCAGCTTGCTCCGATCACTTCATTTGGCACAGGGTGGGAGTACATATACCCCCCTGTGCTATCTCCTGGCAGGCAATGTGTGTGTGTGTGTGAGAAGGATACAGGGGGGCGGGCGGGGGCGGGGGGGTGGGGCTTGATGGGGAGCGATGGTGGGATCACGCAAGCTTGCTAAAACAGGCGAAGTCAGAGGAGAGTCACGCATGGTGGGGCTTTGGTGCCGACGCCACTCAGTCACCACTCTGCTCCCTGGCATCTGGTGTTAGCGTGATGCTACCCGTGTATATACGTATATGTGTGTGTTATGTTTAATTCCCAGCCAAGTGAGGAGATTTCCAGGGTGTAAACAAACACAGACGCGCCCGCCCCCTCCAAACAGCCTGTCGCTCTAAATAGGACCACTATTTTTCGTGTCGTACATGCAAATTCACTCTGCAGCACACTTCACTGTGGGTGCAAACATGAACAACAACTTTGACTCCTGTGACATTGTGGTGCGAGGACAAGGAGACGGAACCAACAACCTTTGCTCCAAGCCTTAAACATGTTGGCCTTAAATGTGGCAAATGGAGGAAAGCACGAGATTTGGTAGTGAATCTAAAGGAGGACATTCGGGCTGTAGAATGAGGAAGGATGAGTCACATTTCTCCTCCTCCTCCTCCTCTGTTTGGCAGAAGAACACTTTAAGAAATATGAAGCTTTCTGCCATTTCTCTGGTTCTGGCTTTAAGGCCTCTATGATTTTAGGAGCTCCGGTCCACGACCACTTGAAACGACATCTAGTCACATGTCAGCCTGAGCATCCATGTGCATGTCAGCAGCAGTTACCCCAGGTCCCTGGCTTTGCTTTATGTGTGTGTGTGTGTGGGCACTGTATTTGTTTGTGTGCGTACTTTTACTGTGTGTGTACAAGTTGGGCGATGATCTCATCAACATGTGGTGAGAGCTCCTCGCCGTCTAAAATGTGGCCGCTCAGCTTGTCACGGAAGCTCAGACGGAAAAATCGGAAGGATTGGTGGTGTGTGTGTGTGTGAGTGAATGGGCGATACTTGGGGCAGAGCACAGGAGGGCACAGGAGGGTCAATAGACGGAATTCTGACTCTCCGTTGACCCAAAAGCTTCCATGTCTCTGCAGCACACACAGATACAAACCAAAACACAGCTTCTTCACACACACGCTTCACTGAAACATAAAGGAAATAGTCCAGGTTTACAGATTTACTGTACAATGCTGGTTTGCCAATAGCATTCTTATCAAAGTGGAACCTTATCCATCACATCAGGATCGTAGTCCAGCATCAAACCGAGCGTCACCAAGCAAAGCAACTCTTCATCATTTCAGACCTTCTCCTACTTTAATCTGCAGATGTTGCAGTAAATTACAGAAATCCTGAAGCGAGAGCTAATGTGGAAAACATCTCAGAGGAAATACGGCAAGCTAATTTGATTTATGTAAATTGTACGTAACATGCAGCCATTACATAATTGGATTTGTTTTGATTTACGTTACTTCTTTCGAAATCCTGGAGGAAACGGACGATGAGATCACATCCATCTGATATTTGCTTTAGAGATAGAAACCTAATCAAGCAGAAATGGGAGCATGTGTCCTTCCTCTCCCGTCATGGTCAGTGTGTGTGTGTGTGTGTGTGTGTGCTTGGGCTTTTGACAGTTGACAGTTTTTCGCCTGGAAAGCCTGGAGGTCAAGGTGAAGGAGGACAGAAGTGGAGGGGAGAGCAGAAGAACCCAGGAGGAACTCATAATAATTAAAGATGTACGCTGATCATCGGGACTTGAACCCTTGAAATTGTGTGAGTAAACAATTATGAGGGCTCGGTGTAAACTTCTCTTACAGGCGCTTTGGTGGTGGAGAACCAGAACCAGAACCTGGATCAATGAGTTCCCATGTTCTGACTAAGCTTATCAATGTGTTCAATCCTGTCTTCACATTTGTCTTTCTCGCTCCAGCTGTGTCTATTTGTCTCCCTCTTATCTATCACATCTATTCTTCATCTTCTCTTCCGCCGTGGCAACGATCCAACACCCCTACATGAATCCTCCCGGCCTCATAAAGCTGCTGGTGTGAGACAAAGTGTTCTTGAGGAGACTTCTGCTGCGGTTCTCACTGTCCAAAAGAAAGACTGTGAAGTAGCTGCTTTCTCCATCAAGCGCCTCCAAAGTCAACTTCAGCATTACGACTTGGCCTGACTGTGAATATTCAGCCTCAGCTCAGATCTAAAACAAATGACCTCCTATAGATCTCAATTTCTGTCGAGAGAAATCCTTAAATAAACGAAAGAGTTTGAAAGGAATTGAAGATCAACACTATTAAAGGCAGAGTTTGATTTCCACAGCTGAGGCACGTCTAAGCAAACACGTCTGAGGTAAAAGTGAAGGAACATGTGTTTCCACAGCAGTTATGTGGAGCTGCGCTGTGCTGAGTGTCAGTCTGCGAGCGAGCGAGCGAGTCCTTCAGTATGTTCAGCTGATTTATGAGCAGCACCGCAGGAATTCCTTTGCAATAGCTTCAGGATGTCTCTGGGATGAGAGAGACTTTTGCTGATTTGGGAGAGGATTAGCAGCTCAAAACACCCTGTGGTGTCACTGTCAGCAGCTCACGCAAAGACCACGCTTCCCCCTCGCCGCCTGGCTTTGTCTCCTGTGAGGACACGGTGAATTTGTGGCTCATTCTTTTGTGTTTGTGCTTTGGCGGTGCGTTGTAAAGCCTCATTCTCACCTGAATAAACTCAGAGCTGGCCAGGATTACAACGATTTAATGCCACACTGACAGGCAGACCTCCACCAAGGCAGCTATGATTTCATCTGGATTTGTTTGTTTGTTTGTCCGTCTACTTGTCAGCAGGCTATTTACACTTGGACACATGGGGTCAGGGGTCAAGGAGCTGATGAGACTCTGAGATCTGCTTTAGGATTTGGACAGCAACCTTAATCAACAGGTGCAGTTTATAAGCAGAGATCCAGATAGTCTCTCTCTGCACTCGTGAAGGGTTTTTATAGATGGCTGCTTTAGCATTCATCCCCCTGAAACCCATAAACACTGTGTTCAGTACAAACTGTACAACACATAATAAGTAATAAGGTCTTAATTGCTCTTCCCACTATGAAACGGTGGAAAATGACAGAGCAGTAGAGAGTCTGATGAGTTTGCCACACATCCTTTGCCGACGCTTTTGCTAAACCAGTTCAGAATTCACACACAGGCACACACACGTACACACACACACACGTACGCAAACATGTACATTGAGATTTAGTCCTATAAAGAGATTTGGTGTCTTGCTCGAGGACACTTGGCTGCTGCTGGGATCCAACCATCCACTTAGGGGGGCAGTCTCTCACTGCACACGCACACGCACACGCACACGCACACGCACACGCACACACACACACACACAAAATAAACACACCAAATACCCACATCCTCCTCACCCAACAACAGTACTGCAACTGTTTCTCATGTGACTGAGGGGGGGGGGGGGAGCTGTTGAGTAGAGGGAGTGGCGGGGAATAGCGTGCGAAGACCTAATGCAATGTTTCAGCCCCAGATGGGTCACATCAGTAGCCCACAATCAACAAATTTGGCCCTGCCAAGTTTACACGCTTTACATGTCAAAAGGGACGACAGAGGGGAACCTGTTTCTTCTTCTTTCTTTTCCCCTCCATTCCTCTTTTTATCGCCTGCCACGGCTCATAATTATTAATTACTGTGAATGGAATGGATGTGAATTTCCACAGTGGAAGAGAAGAGAGAATAGAAGAGAGGAGAGGAGAGAAAAGAAAGGTGAGGAGAAGAGAAGAGAAGAGAAGAGAAGAGAAGAGAAGAGAAGAGAAGAGAAGAGAAGAGAAGAGAAGAGAAGAAAAGAGAAGAGAAGAGAAGAGAGGAGAGGAGAGAAAAGAAAAGTGAGGAGAAGAGAAGAGAAGAGAAGAGAAGAGAGGAGAGGAGAGGAGAGAAAAGAGAGGTGAGGAGAAGAGAAGAGAAGAGAAGAGAAGAGAAGAGAAGAGAAGAGAAGAGAGGAGAGAGAAAAGAAAAGTGAGGAGAGGAGAAGAGAAGAGAAGAGAAGAGAAGAGAAGAGAAGAGAAGAGAGGAGAGGAGAGAAAAGAAAAGTGAGGAGAAGAGAAGAGAAGAGAAGAGAAGAGAAGAGAAGAGAAGAGAGAAAAGAGAAGTGAAGAGAAGAGAAGAGAAGAGAAGAGAAGAGAAGAGAAGAGAAGAGAAGAGAAGAGAAGGGAAGAGAAGAGAAGAGAAAAGAAGAGAAGAGAAGAGAAGAGAAGAGAAGAGAAGAGGATTAAAAACATTTCAGGTTAAATCAGCCAATAGAAGTTGTGGCAGGATGTTCATATTTTCAGCCTCTATCCAGTTTGCAGTTTGAAACACACTCATCCCTGGGAATCCTCCTCTGACACATGGGAAATCATCTAGTTTATGTTTCCGCATTCTTCCATAAAAGAGTTTTGATGAGCAGGAATCAATCTGGGCGTCGTTAGAGCGAGCAAAACACGATCCACGACAACCTGAGACAACGACAACCCAGCGCTTTGATTGACAAATGATTTCTGGGAAGTGGACGACCAAAAACATGAAATCATTCCTGGGCCCTGAAAATAGAGACATTGTTGAAACAAAAATAAGAGGATGTCAGCAATTACCACTTCCAAAGGAAAATGAGAGTGGAGGCTGGAAGGATGGGCGTAGAAAAGTGAACAAAGTGGAGGATTGGTTCCTAACGTTACAGCATTAAAGGGAAAATTAGTGGGATGAGGTTAAATACAAAAGATCCACAGAGTCACGGGACACTCTTTAGCTCCACACACCCCCCACCGCCTCCAATCCGATGTGTGGCAGGGAGCGCTCAGCAATAGCTCTGCGGTCAACCGATCCATTTCCTCAATGACACCAGGCGTTATTATCAGCACCGCAGAGCCATTTGGGCCCCGGATCTGTCCAGAGTGGTTAAGACGCGGCCGGAGGACACCTGGTGTGTAACGCAAGACGGCGTCGCTCCCTAATCTGCTCACAGTGGGATGTTTACATACGGCTGATTGTATCGCATCGCTGGAAAAATAAAGCTGGAGATAACACCAGGGTTTGGTGTCAACATGATGCATCCTGCTGCCACTTATCAATGGCAAAATCACACACACGCATGCTTGAATTTGCACTCATGCGCAAAGGCAAACAAGTCTAGACACACCAAGCGCACATGGAGTCCATCTCACACACGCGCCCGCACTCAGCTCTACCATTACCTTCCCATGACAGTGTGTGGTCTTGTCATTGAGGCTTTGTCTCCGCCGTGGCCTCACATCTTTAAATAGTCTGCCATAGTCTGACCATTTAAACACACACACACACACACACAGATCCACATTTAAACCCGTTTACAGAGAGATTTCAGCCCAGATCTCCTTTCAGGGCTTTGCACCTATAGAGGATAAACAGAAACTGACCAGGCGGTACGTTTACATGCACGCTATACTCAGACTCTTCTCCATTAGTGAGATGGAGAGTAGGATGCATACAGGATTCCACACACACATCAGGCAATTAAGCCAATTTACAGGCTTAAGTATATCAATCTGACACACTGATGATACATAATGATGACAATAAGGCCTTAGTGTGCATGTAAACATACTGACAAAGTGTTTTTCTCCTTAAGAATAATGGAGATAGTTCCCCTCCTGTGTTCCCCTGCATGTCGTACTGTACACGACTTTAAACTGATGTGATTCCATCCAACACATCTACTCTGAGACTCTGACCAACAAAGAAGAGGTGGGAGTATAAAAGAAGAATGGAGTCTGTTAGGGAGGTTACAAAAGGCAGACGGAGAGGAAAAGATAAAGAGAAGCGAGGGAAGGGAAATGTCGTAAAAACCGACAGAGGACGAGATTCAAAGTTCCTTCTCCCACCGGACAATAAAACATGAAGAAGTACGTGTTAGACGGAGATAGAAGTCCTTGGCAGCTCCTCAGTACGGTGACGGAGAGACACAGAGCTCCAGATGTGCCTCAAACATGATTCAAGTTTCATAGTGATACTTAGTGGGTCTTAGTAAAGCCGACCCGGGGTTCTTATAAAACCCGATGCAGCCTGGCCTGGTTTCATGCAGAACCATATGGTTGGCATGTGCGAGACGGCAACACAAAGAGTTCTGACCCTAATTGTACAGTTCTGTTCCGAACAGGCGCCTTTCACTCATTCAAAGCTTCCTAGTTTACTTTGGAGTGAGGATTTGTAGAATAACATTCAATAAGACGATGGGAGGCAAACGATTCTCCTGCAGAGGCAACAAGAGAACAAGATTCAACCTCTAAGTCCTCTTCATCAATAACAACAGCCTCCTATTTGGATCCATGTAAGCTTTGATTTGTACTTTTCCACTTGAAGTGTGGAGTTGTTGTGTCACGCCTGAATGTGACTTGTTGTGCCGTGCCGTCGTAAACGCACAGAACGCGGCCCAGGTTCAGTATTACGGCACCTGACATCCTCTTTCCTTTCCCGTCTGTCCCCTCCTCACCTTCACTGCTTCCCTTCCCGTCTAAACATTTACCGGATCGCGTGACAATAGAGAAGCTGGCCAACAATCGTTGCGTGAGGCGGAGAAATAGCTCAAGAAAGCAGAAACGAGGCTTCCCAGGAGAATATTTAAAACATTGAGTGTAATGATCAGAGTTATTTTTGATGTATTTAAATCTCATGTGTGCGGGAGTTTGGAAGAAGGCCTCTGGCAAATGAGTGGATGTAAATGTGAATGTAAATGTGGATGTAAATAGTGAGAGAAACAACAGCTTTAGCTCCCTCTTATTCTAGACATTACATCGTTCGTTTGTATATCACAACACTGACTTACATTTCTGTGTTTTCGTCGTCACGCCGCCGAGTTTGTGCTCACATGACAACGACGTGACAGAGGGAAGGTTTGGACGGAAACTTAGGAGCGTGTGGACAAACATTGTATTCCTCTGTGATTTTACCTGATCTGTGTGAACAACCACAGCTCTGTATCATAAATGAATTTGGGTGTGTGTGTGTGTGTGTGTGTGTGAGAGAGAGAGAGAGAGAGTGTGTGTGAATGTGTGTAGGAGGGGAAAGAGCTGGGATTCCCAAAGCGTGTTTCAGTAAATCCTCAACCGGCACGGATTCCCAGGCATCGCGTGCAGCAAGGCGGGACTCCCGAGCTAAACCACACCTCCGCACACCCACACATGCGCGCACACACATATTATACGCCAAGACACTGACACACACAGACATACAGCAACAGCTCATAACACAGGGCGGTGTAACGACGAGGTACAAGGCTTAAGCCGGTGTCGTGGGAGGGTTAATGGATTTCAACCATTTATTCACCTGTCATCCCCATTAAATCCATCGCTCGTCCTTCCGTGACCAAATCAGACCTCTTATCTCTATAGCAGCCCTCCTCTGGTTAACCTCAACCCCCCTCTCCCTCCGCTGTGTGTGTGTGTGTGTGTGTGTGTGTGTGTGTGTGTGTGTCAGTGGAAATGCATATCCCATGTACGCTGACGGTGGTGATCATGGAGACACAGGATGATACATTTCTGGTGTAAATATGAGAGCCACGAGCCGGTGTACCTGTCTTAAAAACATTCCTGCATGATCCCTGACTGACACAGGATGCCATCGGATTATTCCTGAGTGTGTTTGGACGTTCGGAAAAGCAGGGGACCCATTTTTGTGTGCGGTCAGTCGAGAAACAGATTGGAATGCTGAGAGGAAAAACAAGTTTACCTCTGATATTATGTTACTGTGTAGATGTGCGTGTGTGTGTGTGTGTGCGTGTGTGTGTGTGTGTGTGTGTGTGTGTGTGTGAGAGAGAGAGTTTTATGGTCAATGATACCAAAACATGTCACTGCTGAGTTCTCCACATACAAACTTACACATCAACATCTATACTGGAAATTGTACTTTTATTTTGTAAAGCACTGAAGGTTTTGGTGAAATCGGATCCTTTGATTTGAATGTAAACATGCTGGTGGCTGCTTATCTATCCAACAGACCAAATAGTTGCAGCATAACTCTTGATTTAAGACCTATAAGTCATAGCGTGATCATCTTTGTTGTAGTGTCCAACTGTCAATCAGCACTAATGAGATGTCTCCCCATGTTAGGATGTACACATGCATGATGTCGGCCTTATTTATGACAGTGGAAGCATCGAGAAGCAACGTTGCTGCGGTGACATCATGGACAAAGTGAAGAGCTGCCAGCTGCTTTTACGTTTGGCATCGCTGCTTCTTTCGTATCCATTCCACAATTTAAATGTCAACATCTGTCTCTTGTCATGTCGGAGATGCTGGGGGCGCATTGAATTATGGGATGGACCAAATGACGCCAGTCCCGGCCACGCACTGTCTCCCTGGGAACCATTTTGCCCCGACTCTGGTTTATCGCACACCCATAACACCTGAACAAGAGCCTTAAACAGCTACTTGGCATGTTTATAGATGCTGAGTCATTCCTGACGTCAGCTGTCATTACCAGCAGCTTGTCAATTAATTGTGCGGAAATCTCCAAAAAAAAAAGCCTCTCTGTTATAAGGTCACAAACGCTTTCACTCTTACAAAAGCTGCACGATTTACTCAATGATAGAACAACAAACAGTAGGATTGATGCTGTTTACGTCCGCCCTCATCTGCTGAACTATTCAGTATCAGGTAGTAAAGATAAGAAAGTCCAGGGATCGCATCTGGAGACAGATTTACTGCCACATGTGGACATTTGTTTTGCTGTGCAGTTCCCAGTCCCAGTGGAAAATCTTAGAGCTGTTTGGTTTATCAGTTTGAATGATTGTTAAAACAGTGAGTGTATCAGTCAGTGCCACTGCCTTTGGGGGGAAAAGAAGCCAAGCTGCCAAAAGAAGCCTGGTACCTTTTATGATGTGCATACATGTCTGCTGTGTCTGAGCGCTCATGCGTGTCCGTGTGTGCAGCCTTCATGTGTAACGCTGGCACCGTTACAACATGTGATGCACTGCACCTGTGCAAACCGACTACAAAGACTTTGCTGTTTTCACGGGCTGGGGCTTTAATTAGCCTTTAATTGGTGCACGACTCCCACAGTTAAGACAGAGAGGCTCAAGCACACAGCTGTGCAGCCAACAGGAACTCTGAGTGCAGAGGAGCTGGAGGAATGAGTGGAACATTACTTTACTCCACATCAACCAGTCTTTTAGAGTGATCAGCATTGATGAAGACTGTGGAGAACAGCAAGATCAATCCTGATACCAAAAGTCATGTATGATCAATTTGTCTGAAATAAAAGTATTCAAATTAAATGTATTGAAATTAAATAGACACAGGTTTCTGTTCTGTTCAGGTTTGTTACTTTTTAAATACTTACACAATATTCTAATATATTGTTGCCCACCCCCCTCTCTTTATCTCTCCATCTCTCTCCCCCCCTCTCTCTCTCTCACACACACACACACACACACCTCTATTCCCCAAAAATACATCATGATTTACAAACTGCCTCTGAGAAGTTATGCAATGTTCAAACATGTGGCCAGTACAGAAAACAACCCGTGGCACGCAACGGCAGAGGTCACAGAGAGACTTTCTACCCTCCTTTCTTCCACCCTTTCCTTTCTTTCTCCATCTCTCTCTACCTGCTTTTTCTCTCGCTCTCGCACACACACACACACACACACACACACACACACACACACACACACACACACACATACACTCTCCTTCCCATAGTAGTACTTGTTAAGTGCTCAGACATCAATAGCTCAGCTAGATGCCATTGAGTTTTTCTCAGCAGAAGTCCGGCTCTTAAATAAGCTTTGCACTGCAGCGGGGACACGCGATGGCCTCTACTTTTAGAGCCGGAGATAAAAATAGAAATAGCAGCGAGCATGAACGAGGGAAAAGGGGACAGCAAATGACAATGTAACGAAATTAAATGGTTCGAATTTTGATTTGGCACAGTTAATGCAGTGCATAATCTGGGGTTGCTATTGAACTGAGGCAAAGCGTGTATTTAATGCTTGATATGAAACATGTGACAGCTTCTTTGAGGCACTACGCTGTGTAATTTTCGTGTAATCGCTGCCACGCTGCAGTCACAGTAAAGCCGGGGCTCGTCTCGCAGATCTCATGCACTTCAACCTCAGGAACCGACGGTGATCCGCAAAGAGACAGCAATTTGTCCCCGAGACCAGAAAATCGTCTCGATACGTCTCATTCCCTAAAATATCACAACAAGACAACGAGACGCCACAACTCAACACTTTTACACACCGGACATTGTGTGTGTGTGTGTGTGTGTGTGGAAAGCTGGCAGGAGGAGCTGTTTATGATGCATTTTAAAGTTTATAGCATTTGGCAGGTCGGTCCATACTCAAATAAAGGAGAGATCGGAGCTGTAAGAAATCATATGTGAAGTTTGGAGCTCATTAGGTTTCATTATGTTGAAGAAGGAAAACACAACTGGAGCTAGTTTACCTGTAGTTTACCCTCAGTTCTGCTCTGATATAAATGTTTATAGAGTCAAATACGATGATGAATAACTGGATCTACATTACATCATTGTGTATTATGGCACGAAACCAGTCCAATAGTTCTCCTGATGGAAAATAAAAGGAGAAAAAAAGTTTTGAACAATCACAACAAACATTTAACAAACGGAGCAGCAGGTGATCTGAAAGCATCACAGTCCAACGAAGAGAATGAAATAGGATTAACATATGTGGAGTTTACAGAGTGAGTGTGTGCGTGTTTGTGTGTGTGTGTGTGTGTGCGTGTGGGCAGCATCCTGTGGAGAAGCAGAGGGAAGCCATACCATTGTGTTGGGTGTGTGCAGCAGGCTGCCACCTCCTTCCTACCCACAGCCTCTGATGGCCAACACTTGGACTACAATGGACGCACAACAATAGAAAGTGTGTTTTTAACATCCACACAACCTTTGAAGGTCTTTGCTTTGAACACAGCCGTATGGTTTGTGTATATCACACAAAAACATAAGGAAGAGCCTATTCATTTCACCACTCACACACACACACACACACATACCATGGCTGGATTTACTTTGATGAATATGATGGGGTTGATTGATAAGTTCTGAGCCAGATGCATAAGGAAAAGAGTGCACTCCATTGAGCAAATTGATAATGATGAAGAAGATGAAGCTCTGTCACTCATCTGGCCTCATATGCTCTTGTCATTATGTTACAATGAGGAGGATTTGAAACTGAGACAGAGCTGAATTTATAAACCCATCTTTGTAAATGAATAAAGCCAAAAACAACAGGAGTGAGAACTGGAATCAGAACTGTAAAGTAACCTCATGAAGGAGCAACAGGGGTTTTATTTCTCCCATTTCCCCGCAGCCCCATGTTCAATCGGATCGTACCATTATTGTTTCATGACATTTACTTCAGCTAACTGTGAGCTCAAGTGCACACGGATCCAAACTGCAGCTGCTCTTCATGTTAACCTATGGATGTCTCAGCCTGGAATGAATCGCTCCACATTGTCTCATGTGACAGCAAATGTGTTTTTCTGCACCATGCAAGAACCAAACCCAGAGACAGTGACACTCTATCAGCCCCGGTCACCAGATCTGAATGCCGTGCAGGACACAGAACACAAAAATCCTCTTTGGAGAAGCAGAGGGTGAAGTAAAGAGGTTCCTCCAGGAGAATCACCTCCATACACACTGCAGACCACAACGCATCAAATTCACATTTACTCACATTCCAACTGGATGCAACAGCTGTGTAGAGAATGAATTACTACATGTAGTACTAGCACGAGGGGCAGAGAGATGGAGGGGAGGGATACGCATATGGAGGGAGGGATGGGATGGCACGAGCTGCCAGTAATGTATTGCTTCCACAGGATGCCCCGCACGCTCAAAACAAGCCATAATTGGCCTCGATCACGCTCAGCCATTGAGACGTACAGTAAAAGTGACAGGCAGTGAAGGGAGAGGGAGAGAGAGAGAGAAAGGGCAAGAGAGGGAGAGAGAGGGAGAGAGAGAGGGAAGGAGGGAGGGAGAGAGAGAGATGTTAAGGTGGTGTGACAGAGTGATTTTGCAGAAGAAGATGAACTGTAAATATTGACCCTGAAGAGAAGGGCAAAACAGTCACGCTGCATCAGCAGGGAATGAATACCACACACACACACACACACACACACACACACACACACACACACACACACAAGCAGTGCTGCAGGTATAATCACAAAGCTTTTAATGACAGCCACGTTGCACAGTATTTGTTTTTGGCTGAATTAAAACAAAGGAGTCAACAACTTGAGAGGTGAATCCAGGTCAGTCACCTTTGACCTGTTCTTAATTGGCTTCGTTTCTTTTCTCATCATGTTAACGATTGAGTTCTAAACTGGTGAGAACTACATAACTTTATTAAACACGAGACTTTTCTGTCTGTGGCTCTGTAACATTTAAAACATAGCGTTGTGCTGAATCAGCATCATCTTAGGGACACGTTATGCTAAAGATATGTTTATGCTTTATGTCCCTTTGTATTTCTGTAAAGTCAGGTAAGTGCTGAGTGAATTTAGTTCCCTGCTATTTTTAAGCAGAGATCCTGTAGTGATTAATTGTATTATCTCATTTCCCAGGACGCTCGCCTGCTCCGTATTTAAGGAGGACTAAGCTCATTCTCATCTATTTGCGCGCCACAATGGAGCACTTTACACAGCCAGCTTCCTACACAGGCGTTAATAAGGCTCTTCTTCATGTTACATATATGTTAGCTGGGTCATTTGTTTCAGTTTAGGAGGTTAGATTGGAAGTGACAGCTGCCGTGCTGTTTTGTTTGTGGAAAACCTCTGAATCCATATTTTCCTGTTTCTGTCATGCTTTCAGATTACACTTCATAGCATGCAAGTCACATGAGGCTTTAGTTAGAGATTTTCAACTTCTGCTCTTTTTTGCATCAAAAAAAGGCTGAGGCTGAAATCTGATCCTGAGCAAACGCAGCGAATCAGCCGCCCTCATCTATTCATGAATATCAATAATCAACCGCAAAGCTGATGCACAGTTTACGTCCAGCTTTGTCCGGCGGATCCCGATGGCGGAGAGCGAGAGTGTGAGACCTCAGAGCCCTCAGAGCCTCAGAGTCTCACGACATAAGCGTGAGAGTTGGCAGCCCTATTCAAAACAAAGATCACAATTGTCATGATACAGATCGGTTCACCCTCCTTCTCTCGGCCCTCGCTCCGTCTCCGTCCCTCTCTCGGCCCTTGGCCTGGTCTGCCCTCCCTCCCTCCCTCCCTCTCTCCCTCCCTCCCTCCCTCCGTCATGCTGCTGTCCCTGTTGAGCGACTCATGCAGGGAGACAATGTGCTCCTCTGTGCTCTTTGAAGGCTGGCATTACTGTTCACACGCAATCTGCACCCAACACCAATATGTTGTGCTCTCTCTCTCTCTCTCTCTCTCTCTCTCCCTATTTTTTCCTCTCTTTCATCTCTTTTCAGTCCCTTTTTCACGGGTGAGCTATCATGAGTCAACCTAGAGACTCATTCACTATGATTTTCTATTTTTACCTAGTTAAACATGAGGCACGAGTCATTATCTCTCTTTAATTGGGACAATGTTTTCAAAAGTATTACACCAATCTCTATCCAAAAACAATACTCAATATTGATCCTGTGATAAGACACAGATAAGTACAAAGTGTGTGTGCTTCCACAGAGAGCAGATTAATGAATCATTCCTGAATGTCCCCAAGAGGATGAATATCTATCTATCTATCTATCTATCTATCTATCTATCTATCTATCTATCTATCTATCTATCTATCTATCTATCTATCTAAACAGGGTAGAAACATGCAGCGGTTGTGGTTGAGTTCAGGCTGATTCAGTAGCATGGTTTTGTCACAGTATCTTTAATAGTTCCACAGATCCATTTCTCCTCTGTTGTTATTAGAAGAAGACACATTCCCTCTCAGCACTCTCACCCTTCCTCTAGTTAAAGTGTGTTTTTGTGGTGGTCTAACATGACTCATCCCTGCCATAAGCGTGGTTATCCGAGCTGACAGAGATAAATGGCTTCCATCCTTTAATGACTCATTAAGGGATCACAGCCTCTGAGCAGAGACCAGTCACTGATGTCATAATCACTACATGGACTTACACATGCGCTGTATGTTCAGCTTTCATACATCTGACATGCAGCACAGCGAGTCCGGGCACTAATAAAAAAAGCAAAACAGACAAATGCTGAATCTTTATGATGCCTCCCACAAGGCAGAGCAGGTCAGGGAAAACAGCCATGATGAGAAGAAACATGGAAGAGTTCACAGCAGCAATTAAACATGATTAAACTGATTTCAGCACTAGAATGCATTCAAGTGTGAAACCAATTAAACTCCAGTAATAAGCCGGGCGATGAACAAACAGAAAACAAGCGGGGAAAGATTTTGACCCCCAAATGAAAAATGCACAACAAAAACAAACTGGAATGCAGATGTGGAAGAATGAAAGGAAAAGTATGCAGATATGAAGCTATGTGCCATTTAACAGCACGGCTCCCTCGTCCCTCCATCCCTCCGTCCGTCTCTAGTTAATTGTTTCCATGTGGTCGGCCTCCATCGCCGCCACAGGAATCTCTGCCTGATATATTCAGAGCATGCCGTTACCACAGGAGCAATATGATACCTGACTTTCTATCCATCTCTCTCTCTCTCTCTCTCTCTCTCTCTCTCTGTGACAGGAATATTCCCTTCCTCTGTCCTGTTGTAATCTCTGTCTTTTTATATCTCATCTGTGCGATCACGCTATCTGCTCCCCTGTGTGACCTGGCATTGAGTTGGATTCCCTCAGTGATTAGGGATCTGATATTATGCTCAGAATGAGAGGTTTTGTCTGTGTGTGTGTGTGTGTGTGGGTGTGGGGGTGTGTCCCTGTGATTGAATACCTGTTGGAATAATTATGTGTGTCAGTGCCGAGAGCAAATTAACTCATTTCTGCAAGGCTCTCCCTCTCTCTCTCTCTCTCACGCCCCCTCCCCCCTCTCTCTCTCGCTCCCTCTCTGTCTCTCCGCTCGGTTCGACAGATCGTTTTCATAACCACTTTTCTGAGGTCACAGCCTCGTCTGCAGTAGTCACGCAACCCCTTGCCTGCTCAGTCAGCCTTACACACACATGAACACGCACACACACACACATGCACGCACGCACACACACACGCACACACACACAGCACTACTAAACCCTGTCTTAAAGAGACAGTGTGTGGCACTCAGAGCAGCCGCAGCATGTTACAGATTCCTCTTTTAAAGGGTCAGCCCGTCTATTTTTGGCTCTCTGTGCGCTCAAAGCCTTTCTCTGCAGCAGCAACACGAATGAAACCTGTGGCTTCTGAGTGGAATTGCAACACGAGGAAACGTGGTCGGTAATCATTTGAAGTGATTTGTTTTTGCAACATGGCAGTGATGTGCAGTAAACAAAACACATGCACAAACAACACTGTCTGTGTGCATCTGTGAACATTCTGCCTCAAGGGGATCTTAATACATGTCTGTCTGTCTGTCTGTGTGTGGTTAGCACATGCTTCGGAAGTGATTGTTCTGCTTTCACCTCATAAACCACAAGTGAGTTAATGATGTCAGTCTCTAGAACAGGTGACAGTTAATTCTAGCATTTACACACTGATGCTTTAACCTTTATATTCATTTTTAACCCTCACAGCCTGTTTATTGGCAGAGAATCTATTTATTTCTGTTTGGGTGTGCATGTGTGTGTGTGTGTGTGAGAGAGAGGGGGAGAGAGAGAGAGAGAGAGAGAGAGAGAGAGAGAGAGAGAGAGAGAGAGAGAGCGAGCTTCTAGGAGACAAAGCCTCACTTTGTCCCCCGATCCTTCTCTGTCCCCACTCTGTCCTCCTGTTTCTTCCTCCTTACCCTACTCTCTCTCTCTCTGTCTCTCTCTCTCTCTCTCTCTCTCCCCCCACACCTCTTCATCTACTCATCACCTTTCCGCCACGAGGAGTAATATCGGTGAAAACTACGAGGAGCCAGAGGAAGAGGGGGGTGGGCACAGAGTAAGTGAGAGCGAGTGAAGTGAAGGGCGAGGGACAGGAGGAAGGAGGGCAAACAAAGGCTCTGTTCACACTGCAGCACATCTGAAGCTCTCTGCCCGTCTGGAGGCCTGCACTATAATTACACTTAAAAAATACAAAGTTCTGCTCAGGCCTTCCTGTTATTTAGACCTTAAACTGATTATAAGTGATCAAGAACAGATGAGAGCTCTGTTGCTTGAGGTTGAGCTCATCAGGTTGAGTCTTAATTAAATTAGCATATTTGGGACAAAACGATTATCAGCACACAAACAGACTCACACAGTGTCGACCTGATGAGTGCAACTAGTTCTCTTAGATTTGAGAAAGATGCATTTTTGCAAACACGCAAATATGCATATGTATACACACACGCACACACACACACACACACACACACACACACACACACAGCCCTGGTTGATATCAAGTATCATTACTTGCACTCTGGTTGTGTAATCACAGTTGACATCTTGACACTCACTGTACACAGACTGGACAATAATTCCTTACAAACTGGAATGAGATTTTCCAGCTCATCAAATCCCAGTTTGTGTGTTTTGTCATGACATCAGCGTTTGAGGCGCGCGGGCCACAAAACTGTCTCAATATGGTCTGGGAGTTGACGGGAAATGTGGCCAAGGGGACGTTGCATGAGAAGGAGAGGACGTGAAGTAGCAGGGAGGAGAGGCGTGCCAAGAGGAAAGGCAAAGGGCCTGAAGGCTTCTGGCAGGTGTTTGGTCTCTGCGATCCATCCAGCTGCTGACTGCAAACATGGGAGGTGTTACGGGGGGAATCTGTTCGACAGCCAGACTGTAATCTACCTAATCTTCCTCACTAGTTTGACTAATTTCTGCAAAACCTCTGTCAGGGACACGAAAGTGAATCAATGTCTTTTGTCTTGGCAGGTTGCTAGATAACACCAGAGGCCGCCTTCAAACTGTGGAACTCTCTGTAATTCCACATTTCCTGAGCTGAAATTCGATTTCAAAACATCTCTGCTCGCTGTTTAAACAGAGCCCAAATGTTACCACAAAGAGTTAAGGAGCCTGCAAATATTTAAGTCCACTTGACGGACACATAGATAAATAGATAAGGAGGCCAGACGCAACCTCTCAACAAAACGACTGAGGTGATTTCTCTGGAAAATCTGAATCCCGGTGAATGGTTGGTTGGTTGACCCCGGCGGCCTCGGCCTCATCAGCAATCATGTATGCCTGCCAATTAGGTCAGGCGTGTGCGTTTTCTACATGATTTGGCCCATCTGACGTTTTAATAAAGATTCAGGATGGAGGTGAATTGCTCTTGTGATGGCCCAATAAATTATGCAATAATCTCTCTCCCTCTCCTTCTGTTTTTGCTCCTCCGTCTGCCCCTCGCTCCCCCGTCCATCCCCGCCCCCTAAACAAAGCACTGCGACATCACAGTATTAACTCATCGCGTGACACGATGGCCTCATTGTGATGCTCACTTCCAGCCACTTCTAATGAAATGTCTGCGCTCGCCTCCCCTTCTGGGTGTACGTGCGACTCCCCAGACTCATTAGGCCCACAGAGGGAAGGGTGCGAAGGAGCCCAGCATATATTAATTATATCATATGGTTCTTTCTTAGGGTACGCCCCTGTCCTGAAAGGTCTGGGCCTTCAGAGAGTTCAAGTTGCAATGTGGGGGCATCCCTGATAAACTCAAAGGCACCATCCAAACAATGAGAGAGGAGCAAGGTTCACACACACACACACACACACACACACACACACACACACACACACACATATAGAGAGAGAGCGAGAGAGAGCGAGAGGGAGAGCTGGGCCGTGGCAGTCAGACTGAGATTGCCCAGGCCTCCAGGCCTCCAGGCCAAGGAGTGGTGGCACCACTGGAGAGGAAGGATTAGATGGGGGATTAACAGATTCAGACACCGAAAAACAAAGTGAAAAATACACAGACACCTGAGATGTGAACACCCAGACGCTGAGGTCAGGAGAGAGTGTCTGTCATGCACGTAAGAGAAAGAAAATGTAGAGGAAAAAATGTCTCTGTGGTGTTTCCACATAAATGACTTTTCTTTGAGTTAAGATATTTTACAGCCAATAAAAACAAAATCAAGACGTCAGACATCAAAGCATGTTCAAAAGATCTAAACGCTCCATGGTGTAAAGTTCCACTATCACTTCTCCAGGCTCACAGCTCTAACTCAATCACTTTACTTGATTACATTTCTGCAGCTGATTCACTACAAGCTCCTTCATTCTCTGTGTAAACTCACTGAGAGAGGCCAGATCTTTGTGTTTAAACTCTAAATAACCGAGGCTTTCCTGTCAGCTCTCTGGTTTAAGCCGACATGAATGACAAAAGAACTGAGCAGATGAACAGATGGTGGACGATCTGCAAAGAAATCAAAAAGCACATCAGCTCAGGCGAGTAACGCTAACAGAGCCGGACAGTGCCGTCCCCTCGCTCTCTCTACATGTACGCTGCATGAAAGCCCGTCTTTATAAACTGCTGCAGCATTACCATCATGCCTGAAACATGTGAGCGGGCGCGGCATCTTCATCCTTAACTGGTTTAGGGCACATTGAGGTCATTTTTCCTGGGTTTATACAACATTGCGTGAGAAGGGAAGGGTATCCGGTGGATCCAATTGCCCTCTGTGAGGGCGGCAGTGCCTCCATGAATGTGGCCTTTGAGTGGCGAGAGGCCAGCAGACATGCAGACAGCCTGTACTTACTGTATCTGGGAAATAGGGCTGATGCGACTTCAAACAGCCACAATGATGTTATTATGGTCCCCCCCCCCCCCCCAACCTCTCTCTCTCCATTCTGAGAACTTGTTGCTTATGAGTCACAAGGAAGGAGTCTCCAGTGATCTGTTGTTTACCCTCATATTACCCATAGGAGGACAAATCCCTGCTTGAGTTTCCATCTTTTTGTTATCAGCCCCTCTGTGAGTCACATTACAGAGGAACATAGCCTCATTTTCTCATTTTCTCAGGATATCTCTAAGTATTCTCCCCTTCTTCTTCTTATTTTTATTATAATCCTCATGAGAGGGACAATCCAGATCTTTCTCAACTTTTAAGACTATTAGTTAAATACCTTTCATTGACTAAACATAAACACTAAGTAAGTAAAGCAGTCCAGGGTCATTTCACATCAACATTGTATAATTCATCATGTAAATAAAGCACAAAAGACATTTTTCAAGAAATCCTTAAGTATTAGTATCCATTCATGCCTGAGCCCATGAATAAATCCCTTAATAAAGATAATGACAGTAAAACGTCCCTTTATCCTGGGCGTCATTATGTTTTGTTTTATGCACACAGCTCCACCTGGCATCAGGTACGAGGGGAAACTTGGGGATTTCCACTGGAGTTTAATAATGTAATAATGCTTATATAATAATAATAATATAAGTCATAACAGGATGTTGACATGCTGTTGTCCCCGGAGCAAACAGGGATTTCACACTCATTTGTTGCAAACTGGGTTATTCATCACTTTGAGCCAAGATTTGCCGTTTTTCCCCCCTGAAATTCAAATGAGGCCTCCCACCAAGCGTTTGACAGACAGTAATGAAGAAGAGGAGGCTCTGTTCAGCATCAAGCCCAGGATGCACAATGTGACGCTATGCTGCGGTGAAATGAATGTGGGAATACATTAGGCGAGTGTTTGGAGGAGATATTAGACAGACAGCACAGGAGGATGGACGGGCGGCTGCTGTGGACGTCAGCGGATCAGGTTGAACTCTGATTTTGCTGCGATATTAACTCTACGGCTTTAAACGTGTCAACACCCGGCAGGCCGTCACGTCACCGCCATCTACTCAATGTCAATATGTTCACTGGCTGCTGTGCTCACTTTTCACAGTGTGGAACTGGGTCAGAGGTCACCATGACGACTCTAACATATTTGATTTAAAAGAAATGCGGTAAGAGAAATACACACATGACTCAGCCATAATCACGTTAAGTTGTGGTTGAGCTATTTTCTTAAAAAATAACACAGATGTTTACGATGCCAATCAAGTGAATAACAATACGGTGACTAATGCTGCGTTAGAATTCTAGAATTCATTCAATCATTCTAAGATGTCAGGATAAACTGCATGAGCACATAAGGGAACTTCTTTTCCATTAGCTAATGAGATAATACTCTCCACTCACTTCTCCCTTTAATCTCATAAGATAATTGCTATTCCAGAATCTTAGTCTGAAGCTGTGAAAATCCCTTACATATGTGTGTGTGTGTGTGTGTGTGTGTCTGGAGTCACGGCCAATGAAAGCATCGCAATCTATTACAGGCCGATTCATGTTTCATTAGAAATCAAATATGATTGAAAAATTATGGGAGTGGTGCGAGAAAAATAAACATGGGTGGAAGCCACATCCAGCTCTTTATTTGACAGATGACACTGAATGAAAACAACTATTAGACAGTCGGTGTGTGTGTGTGCGTGCGTGTGCGTGTGTGTGCGTGCGTGAGCGTGATGCATATTTAAAACATTTGCAATCTGATGATGAAAACAAACACTGGCACATTAGCATGGAGAATTCCCCGGCTCCGCACGCAAACTTAGACCAGGGGAGGGCCCCAGTGTGTGTGTGCGTGTGTGTGTGTGTGTGTGTGCCTCTGTGTGTTCACGCCGTGGGTGAAGCCGGCAGCTGTTTAAATTCAGTCTCTCTCTGCAACATGCCAATTTAAACACGATCCTCAGGGACAGACACACAGTCTGACACTTCTCCTCTCTTCTCTACCTGTTTCCCTCATTTTCTCTCTTTCTCCACTGCTGCAGCCTTCCTCTTGTTTTCTCTAAGTCTGCTCCTCTTCCTCTCTCCTCTTAATCTTGTTTGCATTGAAGTTGCCGTATCAAATCTAACTCACTTATCTCTGCTTAAACACCCCAGTACCTCTACACACCCTGACTCCATTTCAGAACTCTCCACAGACGGTTAAACTCTCCCCGCTCCCTCATCACGTCGCATTAACAGGGACGTTATGATCCGACTGGATCCTTTGCTCCCTGTCATGTAGCGTCTTTAAGAGGTCGTGCCATTCTGCCTAATGAATAAGTCATTAGATCAGAGCCGTGTTCGCCCCTGAAAGGTCCGGAGGCTTCATGCCTGCGGCTCCATTTATAATAAGGTCACACACACAAAAGAACCTTGGCGGCAACGCGAGGCTGCCAGTTAAGAGCTGGTCGATCATATTTGGAGATGTATTGGCTCCGTATTGATCCTGCACCGGGAGTTTGGACACTGAATTACAAACAACTGTCTTCTCTTATTCAGATGTGTCCCAATCAATGCTTGTCCACGGAGTGTTTAGGGCGTTGAAACAACATTTAGAGACGATTGGCAGAGTTTAAACGGGTTTGAGTCAAAGTCAAACGTCCAACAAAATGTGTTTTTAAAGTCTTATTTTCGTAAATTTTATTGCAAAATTAGATTTGTATTTTTCTTCATCATGAAACTTCCCTGAGGACGCTTCCCCCAACACTTTACATTATTAGAATTGACATTTTAGGCACAGAGAAATCCAAACTTCTCTCAGCAGGAATCATTTCTTCACCAACATTCCTCCTCTCTTCACTTACTGCAACATTTTCTCTTCTATTTTTCAGGTGGACTCGCAATTTACGTCACTCAGGGAGCCTGCGAGAGCTTTTAACATAAGCTCCCCCAGCATGCCTGTAGCACTGATGATGTTAGTGCACAAATACACTCACTCACACACACACACACACACACAGAGACACACAAAGTAAAACAAAACAAAACAAAACATGCTGAAGGTTGGTGAGGGAATGTGTTTTCTGTTTTGAAGCTTGAAGTTAAAAATTAGTATTACATCTCAAGAGAGCCTTGTGAAGCATTTTTGTTGAAGTAGATACAGTCTTGTGTGTGTGTGTGTGTGTGTGTGCGCGCGTGTGTGTGGTTGTGCTCAATCGTCAGTGCCCACTGGAGACGTTCTCCCTCATTTTAGCCGTGTGATGAAATGTCAAATGATGTTGGAGATAAAATCCTATGCTCTGCTCGACACACACACACACACACACAAACACACACACGCATAAACACACACATATCCCAGCTAAACCCCAGTGAGCATTAGGGCCTCGTCGCAGCTCTGTTTACTGTTGAACACTTAAGACATACCTTCCTTTCTGCTGGCGAACAAATAATGCCTCCGGGGCTGCAGAGCCAAGCCAAGCACTAGTCACGCAACTGGGCTCTGTCTCCCTCTCTCCCTCTCGCTCTCATTCATTCCCTCACACACACACACACACACACACACACACACACACACACACACACGGGCTGTTCTGACTGCCTGACTGGATTCCTGGTGAGACCGTTTGCCCCTTCAGAACCGTTGATCACATGCTTGTGTGTGTGAAATTAGGGAAAACTGTCCCGTTGTTGTTCTTGTCTTCGCCATGTTGGTTCATTCTACCAAACTTTTGTGAGATGCCAGGAGTTCAGTCAGGGTTCAGATTGTTGTGGGCGTGTCGAGCCAACCAATAAAAGAAAACCTCACAAACACCATCTCGCATAACAACTCTCCAGTTGTCTCTAATTAGCTCGTTCCGTGAGCGTTCCTCACTCAAACCTTTAGATCTGAGTGCTTACAATCCACATTACACTCAACTTAACCTCATCCAGGCCTAAAGGAGGAACCCCCCACCCCCCTCACACACACACACACACCCCAAAGCTTCCCCAAATACTCCTCAGACTTCACATGACACCATCTGAGGAACTATTTTTACCGGAGCGAGCCACCCTCTCCCGTTTTCCCGTATCAGATGCTGATGAAAGGAGACCTCATCTGGCTGACTGTTGTTAGCGTATTGAGCTGGATCGGGTCGGATGCCGCCTTCGGTTAGTGATCTCTCCCACCGCATGGAAACGTATCGATTTACATTAGAGAACAACAGCGGTGACTGGGGCCTCCTTTCTCATTTAGATTAATGGAGGCGACGGACAAAACAAGCTGATGGCTGATGTAAAGTACGGCAGGAGAACACGCTAATGACGTGTAGCTGCGGCTCTGCTGCTTCTTCAAACAGACCACATGATCCTGATGCTTATCTGTCCTAACAACCAGTAAATATGTCAGGGGCCGAGGAGATACGGACTTTAAAATGACTTCTTTCTATTCAGTTTGTGTCGGTTTCAAGGAAGGAATGGTCAAACTGGAACATAGAACTTAGAAACATAGATACACAGAGAACATAGAAGGAATCCCTGAGAGCTTGAACATAAACTTGAAATATGAGCGATGTAAGACAGCGATTGTGGGCGTGTGTGTCGTCTGCTGTGTGTCCTGCAGGCTGCAGACAGGAACCAGGCGGACTGGAGCGGTCAGTCTCTGGCGATGTGCTGCTGGGTGGCACAGTGAGAGACGATCCAGAGTCCCGTATCGTGCCAGAGCCATGGTGTCAGGGAGTTCATCCATCAGCCACTGTGAATAGTCGCCTCATTCGCTCGGTTTAGCCATCAACAGATCGCATTACTGACACCACTGAGCCTTTTATGCGGGTGGCCATGTTAAATTGCTTGTGCAGAAGCTAATAGGGCTCTGGGTGTTCGCTGGGAGGAAACCGGGGACGGTCGGAGCCGAGGTGGTGTTCAGTGTTCAGTGCTGACCCGTCTCAGATTCACATGTGGGGAGGGGGACACGCCTGGAGATGAAGGAACCAGATTCATCAATAACTTTGTAATCTGTGTATTGATACCTCTGCTGTCCCTGGTTCTGTTTTCTGAAATGAAACGATTTCACAACAAACAGAGATTCAACTTTTCCTAAACTCTTTCCGAGCCGCCGTGCCTGCGTGCCACAACAGATGAAACATGAGGGCTCCGTGGCTTAATGACTTAGTGAGCATGGAGGCTCGGGGCACGACTCAATCTGGGAGCCGACGCTTGTTTGCATGGAAATCAACAAGCTGTGTGTGTGGGGGCATGAAAATAAATTGGTGATGTGAAATTGTATAATCGAACCCAAGAGGGGTGTGTACGTGTGCGTGTGCGTGTGTGTGTGTGTGTGTGTGTTTGTGTGTGTGTGTGGTGGGGTCTGACTAAAAATAGCACAGCCACACTGCAAATCCACAGCATAACAAATGTTTAGAATATAAACGGCTCTGCTGTTTGCACTCACGCAAGACGACAAATTCATCATTATTGTGTCTTCTAAGCTTTGCCTGTGTGATAGAATTCCTGCCCTCCGCTCCTCCTGGGGCCTTGAGGAGTTTGTTGCCCGCCTCCTTGCTCCTCCGGCCCGGCCCAGGCAGCGAGCTCGGTGGCGGCGGCGGCCGTGATGGTAATCACAGCAGACAGCTTCCAACAATAGTGTTGGCCCAACAAAGGCTGGGACTCCCTCTGCTCCAGTCTGGGCTATCTGTTCACACTCGCTCAAACTCACACACACACTCCGTCCGTCGGTTTTCGCGCACACACAACACACCTCCCCTTGCCGCTCCGCCGCCACTAGCTGTTACAGTTAGCGTCTCACAGGGCCCCCCTTGGCAATGATTTGAGTAATTCACTTATGGCCTTTTGTGATCCCGGGGGGTTCTGACGGCCCCCGGGCTTTGTTGAAACAAGTCCACTCAAGCGCGTTCAGTGTCCGTGGCACGAGAGGCCAGGCGGGGACAAAGCCAGTGTCACGCCTTTGATTCAAGCAACTAATGAGTTGAGCTGTGAGGATCCTAAACGCATACGGCGGCTTCTCCATTCACAGCACTCAACACATACAAGGGATTAGCATGGCTGGACTGTCGCAGTAGTTAGCAGCTATTGTGTGGCCGATTAGTGCAGAGGGGGCAAACACACATGCAAGTGGGTGGGAGAATGAGCCCACATCTAATTAATGTGCAATTTAGCATGGAATCGCTGCCCGGGATGCAGATTTATGTGAGCAGCAACAGCGCCGGGGAATTTATTAACTTTAAAATGATAATTTTGCACGCAGTCAGCTGTGACCGCCGTGGCTTTGCTCTGCCTCTTAATGCTGATCAGCTTGTAAAATCTACAATAAACATGGGCTGCTTTTTCGCCTCGGGGAGCCGCAAACTCCGGCGAGAAATACTTTACCAGTGCAGTTTGACTTTCAGGGTTTGAGTCCCGAGATCGTCCGTTTCCTTTAAACACGTTTCACGACATTTAAATGGGGTTATGGCGTGCCAGAATAAAAGAAAGGCATGATAAGACCCTGAGCACTGCCATTACGTGAGTCGTGACAGAGGGAACGCGTTAACATTTACACTGGAGACACATCAGGCGCTCATACATCTACCTTTGTATATAGAAACTTGTAGCACGGGATTACAGACGCTTGCATGCGGGGGGAAAGAGGAAGGAGAAAAGCCTGAGCGCTGGCATTTAGGCTGATCACGCACTCTTCACGGAGCACATGGAGATGAGAGGTGATGTTCTTTCACAGGGGTCAGTGAGACAGACAGAGGGGCCGAACCCCATAGGGAATGAAGGAGAGTGAGTGGAGGAGACAAGAGAGGAAGGCTGGAATTTTGAGCGCACGGTCGGTCGAGTAGAGAGGAGACGAGTTAAGGAGATGAAAGGAGGTTAATGAAAGAGAGTGGACAGGAACAGAGGTGACAGGGTGAATCTGTACATCAGGCTGAAGATGATAATCACGCATAAGGGGAGATTTGCTCTGCTTCAACAGCACACACACACACACACACACACACACACACACACACAGGACGCTGCCACGCTCCTGATCAATACAGATCACAAGACATTAAAGGAGACGTGGCGTCAAACGGTATCTAATGAATTGTCAAAAGAAATCTGGAGGATGTGAGCTGCTAGTGGCACATCTGTTATCACCGCCGGTTACCAAACGCTCAAATGACACGGAATGGGAAACTGCTCGTCTTCTGATGCAACGCAGCCGGGCGAGGCGATGCCGGGGATTCCGTGGCAGCAGCGGCGGCGGCAGAACACCGATGGCTGAGTGGTCTTGTGTCTGTCTCCGGGCTTGTTGTGACATATGACATTCAACTGATCTGATGTGGTGAGGAGACGAGGCGCCGGTTCCTTCATGCATTGCGTGACGGACGCGCGTTGCCTTCCCCTGCGCCAACGGCATCCAAACATCTGCATTTAACACCGACGCACAACGCTTCATACTGATACTAATTATCCCAGAAGTCTCACTGACAGCGACGGCCCTGCTCGGCTGATTGCTTTATTCTCCAACACTGTGATTGGCTCAAACAACAAAAGGCAAATAAAAAGGTCAACCGGTCTGACCTTCACTACTTTAAAGTGTTTACCTCAAAGAAAGGAAAAATCTAGCAATTCTCAGAGAAGAATAGAAAGAAAGGTCAAACCCTCAGCCGCCTCTGGGTTTCGTTTAGTATCACAGCTACACACTCCGGCGCCGCTTCAGCTAAGGCAGAAACACGCTCAGTCTATTGTGAAGCCTCCTGAAGCCTCAATATCAAAGAGATATCACACCATCTAATTCCATCGACCTCATCCATATGCCACCATAGTACCTATTGATTTGTTATCTCTGGATTGCTCATCACCTTCATCATCGTTTCTTCTACGCCAGTGCTTCACCTGGCTGTGATCTGTGAATGAAGCAGGATGCGGTTGCGAGGGTGCGTCCTCTGTCCTCCGCCTAAACACACAAATGTATATAAATATTGGACTAGTGGATGTCTGTACCGGTGCGTGTTTGACAACTGGGCGCAGAGAATGAAACAGAAATGAAACAAATATGCTATACGATCTTTATATCAGCGGGGGAAAGGCATCCATGCAGAGATCAGGACCTGCAGGGGAGAGAGGAAGAGAGGAAACTAACAAACAACAACTCCAGGGACGATTACCAGAATAATAGTTGGAGCATTCGATTGGATTTACAGAATAAAACAGTATAGAATTTAAGCCCGTATTCTTTAAATAGCTCCTTTCTGCTGATGTGTGCGGGCCTCAGCTCTACCATGCAGACTGACTACGCCTCACCGAGTGAACGAGGAAGGAAACGTCTGGGTTCACTGAGAGTTTAGTAAACACAAGGTTCGTCTCCAACGCGACCTGCTGCACACTTTCATCCCAAAGCTCAACCACGCTCACAATCTCAAAACAAAAACAAGAGAATCCCACACAGCACACACACACACACACAGGTGGATGTGACCTAAGCTAGTGAGGAAGACTGTGGTTAAATCCTCTCTAACTCCTAGGTGAGAGCAGAGGGATGTACACTGATGGTTTTGTCTTGTTCCTTCTTTTTCTCTGTTGCGTGATGCTCGGGGTCGGTTACAAAACTGTCTTGTTGTCTGCCGCTTGACGTCAGCGGCAGCAGACGTGGGCCTGGCGTGACTCTGAGGCCTCTGCGGCTCTTTCTCTCTTCCTCTTTTTAATCAAAACGCTCGACCCAGCATTTGGACGGCACACATATAGAAACGGCGGCGGCGGCGGCAGCGGCAGCTCCAAGTTGACTGTTGTTGAATCTGCATAGACCGGGGTTAATTCACTCCCTCATCGTGTGTGTGTGTGTGTGTGTGTGTGTGTGTGTGTGTGTTCTAATCCCCGTCAACACCCTAACAGGACTGACAGCTATGAGAGTGGGCGGGGTGTTAATCGAGGCCTTCCAGACACATTCTTGATAGAGACATGGATACATTTACACCTCAGGCGTTTCCATCTGCTGGTGAATCTGAACGGTAACTTTATCAGCTGATGGGATATATTAGAAATTGGTGATTCTCACAGCGGATCGCTTACTGAGAGGGAAGAATCGTATCTGCGCTGTAATCTAGACGGCATTCAAGTGGCACCTTGACGTCTGATGGAGGGAGGGGTGTTTGATTTTTGTTTTGTAAGATGTAAAGTGAGAGAACGTGGGAAATGAGTGTAGCTTCTGTCAGAGCGGCTTTAAGCCCGGAGAGGGAGTGAACATACAGAAGGGTAAATAAAAGACGTTAACGAGTGTGTGTTCAGTCATCTCCTCCTCTAGCTTCTATATTTCAACTTGTTCCACTCTCCTTCACTCCACCCAAATACTCAAACATCATCTGCTGCTGCTGCGTGTGTGTGTGTGTGTGTGTGTGTGTGTGTGTGTGTGTGTGTGTGTGTGTGTGTGTGTGTGTGTGTGTGTGTGTGTGTGTGTGTGTGTGTGTGTGTGTATCATCTTACTTATCGCCTCACTGTGAAGACTCAATCATCTGCAGCAGACACTTTAAGCTCCAGAGCTCTTTAGAGGCTTTGGCCAAGTTTGGAATGAAGATTTAAAGATAAACCTGCAGTGGACACAACTAATGAATGAATGTGTAATATTGCATTTCATCGCATCGTCGCGTTTAAATCTCCCATAATGCGTACGCTCTTTGTAATGTGGCAACTTGTGGCTGATTTCAGAGTTTGTGGTGCAGAAATAAGTGTGAAACTCAAAATCTACTGAACTCCATGACTGCCTGCTCATCAAAACAGCTGCTGCATGATGGAGGGGAGGAATATGAAAACATGCAAAGTGATAAGAGCAGAGAGAGAGAGAGAGAGAGAGAGACACCGAGCCGATTCCCACGAGGCGACACCGAGTGAAACCGAAGGATATGTTCCTCCCAACAGCGAGGATGAGAAGGAGACGGAGAGACGGAGAGGCGGGAGAGGCGAGATAAGAAATACATATGGATCCCCGCCAATGCTGCCTTTTCCCCCCCAAGGGCCTGATGGGGAATCTGATCGCAGCGCCACCGAGGTCCAGACCTGAGACGGTGACAGACGCCATCAAAATAAGCCCCTGTCGCGCCTCATCAACAAAACTGCTGCCGCACACGGTTAAAATAGCAAACACACACACACACACACACACACACACACACACACACACACACACACACACACACAGGCTTTGACCTTTTCATCCAGGGAAATCTGACACAAACCCATAGATATGCACACAAACAAGTACACAACCTCACACCTGGGAAGCTGCTTTGCTCAAGGGAACGTTACCAGAAGCTGCCTCAGTCACATCCTCCAAACTTTGGTCCCGACTCCTTTCCTAACCTCTCAGCTCCCTCTGGCCTCAGTGTTGTTGTTGCGTGCGACTTTTCCTTCCTCCTCTCTGGTTTCCTCTCCATCACAGAGCCAGACAGTGACAGCCACAGAAGCAGCCACAGGCTTTATGGGTACCAGCAAATTACACACAGACCAGATTAACAGATACACATCGTGCCAGCTGCTCATATTAATACATTAGCATGAACTTTATGTAGTGATATTAAAGCCCCGTGGCAGAAAGACACTCTGGCCTCCTTTACAGGAAGAGAAAGGATCTGGGCTTTATTATGGGAACTCCAGGTCCTCAGACTCAGAACCATCTGATTCTCATCACAAGCCCGCTGCAGTTCCAGTTGAGTTTGTATCGGTCCAATAAGTATTAAGACAGGAGAGGAAGAGAGGAGAGGAGAGGAGAGGAGAGGAGAGGAGAGGAGAGGAGAGAAGAGCATGAACTTCTCAGCATTAACATGTAAACATTATTAAAGACATATTTCACTCCATATGCGTCCTCAGGGTTTAACCACTAATTACTTCCTAAAGTTGGATGTGAATTCTTAGTCTATAGCTTTAAATAGTGAGATAAAACGCAGTGGAATACACTTTAACACGCAGACACACACACACACACACACACACCGGAGGACAAATAAAGGCAATCAGGGCAGAGAGACAAAGGAGGAGCGATAGTTAATCCTTGGGGTAAATATTTAACGAGCTCAGCAATTACAGTGAGGGCAGAGACCTAACATGGAAGAGAAGGGAATTGCAGCCTGCTGACTGTCAACACACACATACATCAACACACACACACACACACACACTCTCACACACACACACAGAATCACTCGGACGTACACATTGGGGCATATGTCTAAAAGTGCTGAAAGTATAGAAACGCAGAGTTTAAATGAGGGCAGGGCCACCAAATGAGGGTGTGCGTGTGTTATGAGGGTGTGTGTGTTGCCCCGCAGGACGGGCACAGGAGATAATGGCCGAGCAGCGACCTGAATGCACACGTTGGACACATTTTTATCTTACTTTTATTTGCCGCGCTCGACTGAAGGGGGATCATCTCAGGTCGGACGCGTTGCACCTTACTCACACGGAATATGATGATTTAGGGAAATTACCTGATGAAGCTTTTATTTACACACACACAAACACACACACAGGCAGACATAGCCTTGGGGTATATTTGCGTATAGAACATAGGCACACAGTGTTTAACCTGCTCCACCCTTGAGCAGTCACGCAGCGCACAGACAACAGGCGCCACCAAAACCGCCGTCCACGCCGTCAGGTAAACGGCTGCTGCACGTCGCTCCTCTCCCTTATAACTCCACTCTCTAATACAAACACACAGCGTCTAGCCACGCCGTAGCACTTCACTGTCACGACTAATTGCTGAACATCAGTCATAAATCAGCAGCCTCCCAGAGAAAGGGCCTCACACGGTCCCCCTAGTGGACGAAGAGGAGCCGTGCAGGATGTGTTCATGCTGGAGCGCAGAGAGAGAGAAAGGCTGCAGGTTTCATGTTGAATGACTCAGAATGCTTCTCCAAACCACAGGAAGGATGTGGAAATGTACTCGTCACTCATCTTAGATTTATCTGAAAAGGCACGGGCTCTTGTTAATACCAGCGGGGAGTGTGTGTGTGTGTGTGTGTGTGTGTTTGAGAGCAAAGGGTGCAGAGAGTTTTGAGCCCTAAATGTCAAAGTGAAGCTCATCAGTTGTTGTATCTTTATATCTTCAGTCATTCTCTCTGTCTCTGTCCGTGTCTCTGTCACTTCAGGACCCAGATATACGACACCCTGTGGACGGAGGTATTTATTATCTCTGTCCAGTCGATGCCTTCCACATGTGCGTGGTCGCGTGAGAAGCAAATACCTCAGAGAGAGAAAGAATGTGATCTTCTGACATCTATTCAGCAGGAAACATTATGGAGTCTGTTTGTCACAGAGGCTAAAGAGGAAGCGTCAGAGGTTGCACCCTTTGTGTCGGCCCAACTCCTGTTAAACGCTTGAACTGATTGATCTGGGAGTCAGTTCATCTCACACACAGGCAACACCGCTCCGTCCCTCACCTCCAACACCTCCAGTACCTTTACATACATGACTGAACCTTCAAACTCCTCCTCAGCATCCTCCCTTTGTCCCCATTGAAGCAGCTGTGCCTCCTTTATCTCTGCGTGCTCCCTTATCCAGCAAAGGCACCTTTAATAAGACCGATTAGCACCTGGACTCAAACTTTGCGTGATGCCTAAGCTAAATGAGCATTCAGGCTAAAACAACAAGTGTGTGTGTGTGTGTGTGTGTGTGTGTGTGTGTGTGTGATCAAGTCAGACTAAAGAGTGTAAGGCTGCTTTTACATCTCTGTATCATCGTTGTGCTGCTTGGTCTTTAGATCCTTACACACACTTCTAATATGAAAAATAGAAAAATAATGTTCCCCAGCCACACAGGTGAATAAGCTTGGATACTGTGTCGTGTGTTGTTTATCCTGAGCTCAGGCACTACAGGCACCTCTGCTGGCTGTAAGTAGAGTCACTACAGGCTAAGAGCCCAGAGGAGTCGGACTCAGGAGGATAATAGAACTTCCGGTATGCAAGCAGATCATTACTGGGCTTTATTTACCCCTAAACAAAGCCAGGTTTGCTTTAGTTTACATCTAATCTACAATAATCAAACAGTAGCTTCAGTATCTGCTATCACAAAGGGACAAACACAACTCAGGAGCAGATTTAGTAACTCGCCGTCAACTCAAGCACACTACCACAGGCACACACACACACGCATATATTCACAGACACACACACACGTGCACACACACACACACACACACGCAAACGCTTCCTTTACCTTGGAAGAAGCTCTTGACTCGGAGGTAGGAGACGGCCAGGCGCAGCACCGACAGCTTGTCCAGCTTGGAGATGACATCCGGGGGGAACGGCAGCAGGCTGGCCAGCCGGTCCAGCTCTGCGTTCAGCCGGTCCCGGTGCCGCTTGGACGGGTTGGTTTTCTCATTGCTCGACGACGGCTTCCTGATGAGGAAAGTATGCGGCAGAGACGGTTGGAAACAATGAACTCAACATATGAAAACTAATTAAGGGATTAAAAGATTGACTTTTGATTGACTTTTAACTTCAGCTGCCAACTGTTTAACCCGTGATTGTGTAATGAACATCTAATGTTTTAATGGATGATAATCAGCCGTATATAATGACTCAACATCCCGGTGTAATCATTTAAATCAAAACCTCATAACCCTAAACATGACTGACAAAGTGGAGCAGAGCCTGATGACTGAAACCAGACTGTTTACTGTTTGACAAGTTGAATTAAAATCGTCTCATTAATCACCACACAATTTGCTTTAGCCGTGAATTAAATGAGCCAAAAGTTTATATTTGCTCTTCTGTATTAGGATTTAGAACACATGAGGGAATAAAGTAACTCTCTTCCTCTCAGGCTTCTCTGCACCGCACTGATTTGTGTCAAATCTCTTTATTGAACAGTAAGTTTGATCTGTTTTCTTGACTTAAGCGTTCTCAAGCTTGAGTTGATTCCAAATCCAGCTCCCTAAAATCCACTGTGGTTGTTCCACTCTTGTGAATGAGCGTTGATATTCTGTCCCGTCCGTCTGTGTGACGCTGAGAGTGTGTGTGAACGCTTCTTCAGGACTGAATCGTCGAAGCTTTTGCATGTTGTGTATCGCAGCTTTACCAGCTGAACTCAACATGATGTGAATATGTGCGGCTCGGCTCCCATTTCCAGAGCGGCCCAGAGTTTCTGTTCGCCTCCAGCGGGACCGGACAGTTTTCACAAGAATGCTTAACTGAAAGATCATTTTGTCTGAGTCGTTGTTTATTTCTGACCTGACTAACAATCACATATAGTCTCTACGAGCTGCTGCTGTAAAATGTTTCAAAGGATCCATCAACTTAGAGTTTTAAATGTGCTTTCTGTTAAACACTTTGGACTGCAACAATTAAAGCAACCAGTGACAATATGAGTGTCAGCACTTTGTCCTATACCACATAAAGAAGAGTAACTATATGGATGCAGCTCATATCAGCACTAAACTTAGGTGTTCCTCATGTGGATTCAACGGCAGACTAAAATACATTTCTATAAAACATACATACGGGTGTGTGTGAGTGTGTGGAGGTGTTTCCCCTCAGACCGTGCAGAAAAAGATTTTTTTTAATGCCAAAGGCCTTTTAAAATAACTACTTCCCACCTCCAGATCTTACATAAGCTAAGATTCTCTATTCATGACACAAGCTGACCACACAAAAAAACTTTCCCCCTACTCTCAAAACTGCAACCAGCAGAAACGCTCAAGTTCTTAAATGTCAAGGTCAAATCGTGAACATGCCAATAATTTCAAAAATATACTTCACACTCTGACTATTTCAACTATAACAAACAATCAGAGCTGCACTGAAACAAATCTCCACTTAATTATATAATATTAACAATTTTAAGGCAAATATGACATTTCCACGGTAGAAATATGTCACAAATATAAAAAATAGGAACTGCTAAAAATTACTTCCTAATAATAATATTGTTATTATTAGTCTTGAATGCTCACGCCACATTATTAAGTTAAACGTTTCCCTGTTGATATTTGCTGCCATTGAATCTCTGCATGAGGTTCATTAAGTTCGCTTCCATTTACCTCCTGAGCTGAAGATTTGTTTTAGAGTTTTACAAACATCTCTGACCAAATATGAGCTCCTGTTGTCTTAAGTATGAATTATAGCAGCTGTCACATTATCTGGCGTGGTTTCCTTAACTGTTTTTGGACGGGCTTCCTCCTCTTTCTGCCCGCGTACATGCAGTCTCCCGGAGGGATCATGATCTTGCGCTCCGTGGAGGTAACAGGTGCGCTGCGGATGAGAGAGAGACGTTCACTTTACATGCGGAGAGAGAGAATTCAAAAAACGTGTTCAGGCTGGTTGTCTCGTAATAAGCCATTTAAAAGTGATTCCTCCAAGCAAAATTGTGCGATAAATTCCCTTATTCTATTTAAATAAAGTGGGGAAAATTACAATTAAAATTAATATCAAAAGTTGTTGTGAAATTAGTCGAGTAGCAAGATAAATGGGACGTGCAAAAACCGTGCAACAATAATATCCGACAGAAACAGACAACAAGCGAACGTAACTTGTGTTGTTGATTGGAAAAGCGCTGAAAACGCGCCGCTTCCATTTAAGACTAAAAATAAAACAATATATGTGTTTATGAAGTCAGATATTACAACAGAAGCGTCACAATAACAGCACTCACCCTGACGCTGTGTGGTTATCAGTTAATTCCAGGATAGTGTTTGCTGTGGAGCCACATTCAGTTAAAGTGGGTAAAAGTGATGCGTCCCCCAGCTTGCACCCACGCGGCAACGCCAAAAGATAAATCCACGGGAAATCAAATAAAGCGGCGAGGTCCTGCTGATGTTTTCATCAGCTTTGCACTGCTCGGGGCAGATGTTGGCTGATGCTTTATACCCAATTGAGTCGCCTTCACTTCCTCGCGTTTCAGGTGGCGGATTCCTCTGAATGACATGTCGAGCTCTTCGCACGCAACTCTCTGCCTCACAAACAGACAGTGAAGCGCACACACATACACACACTCGCGCGCACGCACACGCACGCACACATACACATATATCGTTTGCGAGTATGCTACATTCAGGTGTCGTCTGGCAGTGTGGGAATTTACCCCGTACGTTTTCATTGGAGTTTTATTTAGATTTGGTATAGTATAATAATAATAATAATAATAATAATACTCATAATAATACTACTACTACTGATAATTATGATAATAATACATATACATATACATAATCTGTTAGATCTTCTTATGGCGGTCATTTTTGCACGATAATAGAATCAGTTACAACCCAGCTCTCAGAATCTGAATCAAGCGTACTTTAATTTGGAAAGTGAAAACATAATCCATGAAAACATCTACCTTTTCCACTTATAAAAAAAATAAATGTCAATGTTTTTACTGAGCTATATTTTGCGACTAAAATCAGCTTTACGAGACAAGTAAGGAATATTTACGAGCAGTACCCAAAGTAGCACTAGCCCAACCCGACCCGAGAGTAGCGAGCGGCGCGAGGGGAGGGAGGGATCACACGCGAAGGGCAGAGGACACACACATCCTCGCATTCACACCGGGAGCAGCCGCGGGAGACGGTGCTCACGGACCGAGGGTGTCACGGTCGCCCTCCGTTATTGGGGGAATATTTTACAACGGAACGGGCTGTACTTGGACATCACGCTGGGCTGGACCGGACTAGGATTCTTTTCACATGAATAAATTCACCGGATGCGACCTCCAGATCGCGTTGACTCGTATGGACACTTTAAACAGCTGTGTTGCGTTCGTTAGGAGTGTAAAGCTCAAGCCGTAAATTAGTTGTGCTCCTTTCAAAACAAAAGCACGGCACATATTAAGGACTACGGCATTTTATTTGGACGTAATCTTTATTTCTTGCGTCTAATTGTGGCATATCGCTAGAGAATCTCGTGAAACTGTGTAATGCGCAGTAACTGAAGCACTATTTTATTTTGAAATGTCACCGGATGTCCATTGAGATGTTGTCACTCTTGATTGCTTTTACGGTTTTCTTATTCGTCTCATAAAATCGAAATATCTTATTAAAAACTTGACATGATGCAGATTTTAGTCGTTGATTAATTGGTGAATTTATCGATGATTTGCGGTTTACAGTGTAACCTATTCTGATTCGCTGTGGGGCGAACACTTTTGCGTTATGAAATCCTCGTTCACATCGAGCCGCTTTGTCAAAACAATCACATTTTACAAGAAACATGCATTTCCATTAATTACAATCCATATTTGAATAGTCAAGCAATACATCATAGGCATAGGAACTATTAGTAACTAATGATGAGAGATGTAATGTTAAAAAGTGTAAAATGCTGAGTAAGCAGAGATCCTAGCAAAGGGTTGTAACATTTCATATACCTCAAAATGTACAATATATATAGTCTCTATTTGACTGTAAATGTTGCATAGAATTACTGCACGTTATGTTTTGTTGTTGTTTTTTATCAAAAGCAAACGAGGGAGTTGAAGTGCACCAAATTAAATTAAAACATTTTAACACCGTATAACAGGCGTATTGTATATTATTTTGCTTCCATTGTCAAGTTTATTTTAGGAATTAAAATGCTTTATTTTTGCTGCTTTTATTAAACAATGTGTCCTGACATCTTCCATAACCCCAAAACAGCATTTCTGTGCATATCTACTGTAATAATGTTTCAAAGAAGTCACACATTCCTTTGACTCATAAAGCTGGGCCTTAATAAAGTTTTAACTATCGCTATAAATTGTGTCTTTCCATTCCAACAACATCAGCTGTGCTGCACCCTAGTGTACAAATCCATACACTTTCAAAAGCAATGTCAACACAGCTAACACAAATAATCTATTATTGTTTATTAATGTCAAGTGCAAATCAGGCAGGAATTTAATCTAATCAAACATGACACAACAGAGAATGAGCCCTTCAATGATGGTGTCACATGTGATCACATACTGGGTTTCCTTGCCGTGTCTTAAAATAGAACAAATAACGCGAATTATACTCAAAACAACCATTCAGCCAGGCTGTTTGTCTTCTTCTACTACTCTCAAAGGCATGCTGGGAAATAAAAAGTAAAATTCCAAGAGGAGATTTTATTCACATGATAGTGACCAAAGCAAACACAACCTGTAATCAATTGCCTGTATTTTTGTAAACGTGTTAAGGATGAAATATCTACTGGGACAGCAACTTAAGTGTCATGGTGGGCCAAACTGTGGTTCTTTGGATCTGTCCACTAGGGTTTCAATTCATCAATGAGAGAGAGAGAGTCTAAATGTTGGTTTAAAGCTTTAATCTGCACACTAAAGAGCAACCATTGGTGCAGGGACGCTTTTGGCAGCACGTTGGCACCAGAGAAAATCCCTTTATAAATCACTGTTGGGCTCAAGATAATACAAGAATGAACATCATCAATTTACAAAGGATAGGAAATGTACGAAGGAAAGCAGCCTGGTGTTTGTGTCTGATGGAATAGAAGCTTGATAGATTTGTCCTTCAGTCCTCATCATTTTCCTTTGAAACGATATTCTTAGTACTGGCATACCTCTGATGGAGCAGATTGCTGTCCATCACGCTGCTTTAAGTGTCTGTCAGGGGTCACGTTTTATTTGTTGTGACAGGTGGGAGCGGGGACCTTAAGAGGTCCTGCAGTCCTGTTAACACTGTCAGTGCCTGCCGTTAAAAGATACAGGGAGGTTTGGTATCGATGCAAAACCAGAGGCAACCCTATCCAAGCTGTCCTGCAGATTAGCCTGGGTTTAGCTCCGTTAAGCCCTGACCAACAATACCAGGGCAAACCTTGGCACGCAACCCTGTGTGCGCATGTGTGTGTGTGTCTGCACGTTTATGTACTGTACCTGCAGTAATGACCGCAGAGCCAAATAGCACTTACTGACAGCCATCTGCCAGTCACAATAGTGTGGCTTATATTGATTAGTCTCCGTCTCAATTCAGCAGACATGCAGAGCGCCGACATGACAGGTTTGATTCTAATGGACGTTCATAATTGATGGGACAATATTGGGAAGTACCGAGCGTAGAGTCACTTAATCGCTCTCTGGCCTTTTGTTATTGAGCTCAGAGTGAAGCAACAAAGCTCAGACCAACCAGACAGAATCATTAAGGGTTTAGCAAACAGATATGATGGACGTGATCAGTGAGATGATTTCCTCAACCACAGATTGCCTCAGAACTTTAAAAAGGAGGGGGGATGGGTGTGAGCAGGATTTGAGGAGCCAGAGTGTAATCCAGGATAGCGGAGTGGTTAATGGGAAAGTCCAACTGAAGAGATCCCGTTAAGCACGCTCAGGCATCATCTGCTCACATTCATAAGCAAAGGATCACAGATGTACCATGGACACACATGCAGTAGATGCACACGCGCACACACACACACACACACACACGTATTACTATGCCCCCATGAAAAGGACAGTGACACCTAAGTGTTAAATCCATATTTGAATAGATTGAAGGTTCTTTAGGGACAAAAGATGAATCGGTCATCATGGATCAGCCTTCATCTCATTTGACTCTAGAATTCCAATTTGTTAGATTGTTTTGTACGTACAGAAGGGAAGAAAACCAGACAAAAAGAGACAAAAGAGAAAGAAAGCAAAGGGAGAAGAGGCAGAGCGACCACAGAATGTATTTTTAATCTGAAATGTTTGTAGATCTGGTGACAAACAAAACAGCCCAAACTGTTCCCCAGTGTGGCTTTGTGGATGTGAAATTACTTTATTCCGCTCAGCTCAACGCAAGAAAGCTCAATATCAGGCACACAGAAATACCTGCAATGAGATCTCCCCATAATCATCTGCAAGGCAAAGGACCAACATGACAAACTGGGCCAGAACACTGTTGGAACGCCTCAATGTAACCATTTCAAATTTCAAAATAAAATCACTCAGCCTAAAATCAAGGGGCCGGTTCAATCCGTTTGAGAGGGAAACCTGCATGTTGGGACTCCGGTGGTGGAGGATTATCTTTTGTTGACATTTGGATTATGGGTTCAGGCTTTGCAGAGGTCGTTTGACAGTCATACGAACAGTCGGATGGAGGCCGTCGCTCTCCTGTGCCCCCTTCATCCAGCGTAATGTAATGCTCAGTTCAAGACCCCTCTTGTCTGTGCTTCCATTTGTGTGTGTGTGTGTGTCAGAGAGGCGGGGGGGTGCAGAGAGAGAAACAGAGAAAGAGCCCACTGTGAACTGGGAAACCCTGGAAGCAAATGAGTCACGGTTTGTTTGTTTGTTTGGACACAGTTTGCAGCAATTATATCCAAGGCCAGGACTTCTTCTTCCAATAAACAGAGAGAGAGGGAGAGAAAGAGAGGGAGAGAGAGAGAGAGAGCATGCAAAGAATGACACAGAGAGAGTCAAGTGTGTGAGACATGAGGTCAGTGGGTTCAGTGAAAGCTCTTGAGGACTCGGTGCTGCACACACACACACACACACACACACACACACACACACACACACACACACACACACACACACACACACACACACACACACACACACACACACACACACACACACACACACACACACACACACACACACACACACACACACACACACACACACGGTGTAGACAAGTTGTTGCCCAGGTGATGGACAAGAAAGATACTCTCAGGTCCGGATATATCTCCATGTGTGTGTGTGTGTGCGTGTGTGTGTGTGTGTGTGTGTGTGTGTGTGTGTGTGTGTGTTGTAACCTGGGCAGTGTTTGTTGAATGTTTAAATGTTTAAACATGTGCAGAGGTTTGGTTCCATCCAAGTCTTATTAATTTCCTGACTCATAATGATTCATTGGAAGACTTCGTCGCCAACATGGACATTTGCAGCTTTTGTGTGTGTGTGTGTGTGTGTGTTTTCTGGACAGGTGTTTGTCTCCTGTTCATGCTTTTGAAACCAGTGACTCCTGTTGATAATATGTTGCTACATCATCTGGGCTGAGGAGTGTGACTCAGACTCAGACAGAGTTAGACTCAGTCACGCAGCCCTTTATACCACAGACATGAGGCCACCTTCATCATGTGAGGCGGACATTTTGGCTGCAGCTGTCGGCATCTCGCAAGGAAATTCAAAGAGTTGGAAACAAATAAGTAAAGAAAAGAAGCTAAAAAGTCCTTTGAAAGTCAAATGAAATGTGGCACGTGTGATCGATGTGCCTCGTCTGTTCCTACTGCACGACTACTGTATGTAACAAACACACAAACAATGTGTCTCATTCTGCGAGACAACTGCACGCACACGCCAGGCCAACACCGATCTAAACCCGATGCGAGAGAAAAAACAATTGAGTGGAAATTGAATGAGTCACTCCATTTGCTTCCCACATGCCACAGAGATGTTAATATGATCCAAATGTAGCTTCTGTCTCTCTCCGCACAGCTCGCATGGGCACAGGAGCTGCTACAATCCTCCTGTCGCCTACATGAAGGGTCAGACTACATGCTAATCACCAGTAATGCTCATAAAAAACCCTGTGTGGTCCATTTTTACTTTATTCGTAGAGAAAACGGTGAATGGACCTGATTATTGAGTGTTTTTCAGTGCATCTCCTCATATGGGGACAGTGGAATACGGTTAAATAAAGAAATCAACTGAACAGCTATAAGAGAACAAATCTTAATAATATTAGTATTTGATAAAACTCGTGATATGTATTTGTAACTCATGAAACAAACATCAAAGTGAATCTGTTGCTGAAGCGATCGTTTGGCTGTGATTTGAGTCAAAACGCTGTCTGTACTGCCCTCTAGTGGACGGAAGAGGTAAACGTATTTGTTACTTTGGAGCGGAATTGCGTGTAATTGTATGTTTGATTACAATTACAACAAAATGTACTATTTTAAGTGTATGTGTTCGAAATGATCAATCTTTAAGTTGGATTATGTTTCTTGCTGGCCAGCTTTTATGAACCCAAACATTTAGATTTCGCAATTAAGGCAGATTTGAAACATTTGCGCCTCTGCTTTTATATCAATACAATTCCCAGTGTTAGACTTTCACTTTATAATAAGATATCATTAATGCTTTCACCTTAGTAAGGGATTTTTCCAGTAGCATCCGTCTCTTACATCTGCTCTTCCCACAACCACCAGAGGAGGGCGACAAATCCCTGGTTACAGCGAGAGGCGAGGTCTTTGCCGGGTCTCTGCCCTTTAAAGTAATGAGATGGCGGGGGCTGTCCTCCAGGCGAGAGTATTAGTGGATCTAATAGCATCAGGTTCAGCTAAAGAAGAGGGAGAGGGAGAAAGACGAGTGAGGGCTCATTTACCTGCAGCGCTCCTTGTTGGTTCCTTTTGTAGCTCTGGACAAACAGCACAGCAGATGGTTTTGCACCTTTAGGTTCCCAGACAATGTTCAGCAAGGTGAAGGGCCTCCTCTCAGGCCCGCAGGCGGCTGGAGCTTCTGGGAGCTCCACAGTGGCCCCTACTCCTGCTCCAGCCCCGGCTCCTGCTCCAGCACCGGCTCCAGCCCCCGCTCCAGCTCCAGCTCCAGTCAAGGTAAGACATCCATGTATCAGTAGTATCAGTCTTGCTTTTGGTCACGTCTATTCATATTTATTGTATCTGTGTGTGGTTTCAATAAGCACGAGTAACAAGCAGAGAATTGGTGTGTGGACTAAGTTCTCCATTTGTTGAAAATTGTGTCCATGTTTGCCTCATGAAGCCAGTTAGATGTTTTTTGAGGGAAATGTGTCTTTGTCTTGTAGGAGGAGAAACCTGCTGAGAAGGAGAATGGGGCAAAGAAAACAGAAGCACCTGCAGGTCGGTCATGATTCAGTCTCACATGTAGGCCTCTGTATTCTATGCTACGCTTCTTTGGCACCAATAATAATGATTCAAACATATGCTGGACAGATAATGAGAAGGTTTGGGTTTCTAAATGATTCTATGATTGAAAACTGGGTTGCAGCCTGATCTTGAAATTCTGGTTTTCACTGTCAGTAGTATTGTAATGTCTTTCTGTGTAATGTCTTGAGTGTGTTGATGGATCCATTTAGCACAATACTTCTCACTGAGCTGTAAAACTTATATACCGAATTACAAGATGCTTCAACCAACCAAATTTCTTGAACTTTCTAAACTTCAGCTCCGGCTCCAGCTCCAGCTCCAGCTCCGGCTCCGGCTCCGGCTCCGGCCCCTGCTGCAGCCCCAGCAGCTGCAGCCCCAGCAGCTGATCCAGCTAAGCCCACAGAAGCCGGTGTTGAGGGGTAAGAGCTGCACTCATGCATGTTCTTTATGGACTGAGATCATAAAGGATAAAGCATAAATGAATGACGAGGCAGCGTTACATCAGATTACTGTTCTTCCTCCAAACTCAACTTTACCAAACCAGATACCTGCAAAGATTTATAACCCAGAGTCACATGAATCACCTAATAATGGATTAATAAGATTCCAGAAAGTGAGCGATCCTTTCTGAGATGAGCTCAGCATGGGAGTTCTTTATTATTTTCCTGTTGAAGCTGCATATTGACAGCAGCGGATCTGAAAGTGGATTAAAAGCTTTTCGGCGTCTTAGATGTAAGAAGCTCAGCGAGGCTCAGCAATAAAACAAGAGAGGGTGAGAAGTAAAGATAGATACGGCTGATCCTCGCTCACATTCTGCCCGGGGAGCCACGATGGAAATGCTTCGGTTAATAATAAAGATGAGTAACATGGGGAAAAGAGCCTGTGAGAGGTCAGAGGTCAAAGAGGGGCAGCATGATGTAGTCAGATGGAAGTTGTCTGTCAGCTGAGCCTGCTGAGCCTGAGCTCTTCACAGTGGAAATCTCTCTATTGGACGTAACAAATCACATCTCTCTGCTGAGTTCTGTGTGAAAATGAGCTGCTGTGGTGACAACAGCTGCATTTACACTTCTGTCCGTCACAAACAAACTGGAAACACAACCATCATGCGTCTGATTTCCTCCCCTGGTTTTGTTTTCCCCCTTCAGACCCGAGGAGCCTCCACCTCCGACCCCACCCATAGTGATCAACAAGTACTCTGACGGGCAGCTGAGGGCCATCGTCAAGCAGATGAGAGAGAGAACAGCCATCTACAAGGAGAAAGTGACCGATCGATACGCTTCATCCCCTGAGATCAGCCCTCCTGTCAGTGAGTGGGCACTGAAGCATTTATACACACACACACACACGCACGCACGCACGCACACACACAGACAGCGGCTGACCTCATCTCATCAAAAATCCTAACAATCTATGAATCTATCCTCTTTAAGCGCCGCTGCTTCGCAAAGCCGACTACGCCAGAGTGATAGAGGAGAGGAAACGGCAAGCAGAGGAGGAGCGCGTCAGGAAGGAGGAGGCCGAGAAGAAGAAGAAGGAGGAGCAGGAGAGGAAGAAGAAAGAGGCCGAGCAGAAGAAGAAGGAGGAGGAGGAGGCAAAGAAGCTAGCCGAGGCCCAAGCAGAGAAAAAGGAGGAGACCAAGGAGGAGAGGAGAGCCAGGGCTGTAGCGACAGCCTGGTGGGTGGTGGACACGGCGCTGAGTCCTCTGGAGCTCCTGCTGGACGCTGTGATGGGTCAGACCATCGACCCGTTCACAGGTGGGAATGAGACGCTGTGGAAACCTAAACTCACCATTCAAAAGGAGATATTAGTCACAGTTGGGTTGTAAAGGACTTAAATGTTTCCCTTCCTTCTTGCAGACCGGCGCTACATCGCCTGGCTCAGTTTGGTCACGCTGGCCTTCAACTACAACGTCTGGTTCATCACGGCCCGTCTGTGTTTCCCCTACCACACGGCCGAGGCCATCCCCATCTGGTTCGGCCTGGACATGGCGGCCGATCTCATCTACGTCATAGACAGCCTCGTCTTCCAGCCCCGCAAGCAGTTTGTGAAGGGAGGAGACATCATAGTAAGCTTGAAACGACCCCGAGCAATGTAGAGCAGCATCAGTCAGTAAAGGAGTGAGATTAGAGTATTTGTCTCTTTCTTCATTTCAGAAAGAAAGAACGATGACGAAGAAGAACTACAGAGGGACGGAAAGATTCCAGGTACCTGAACGTGGCATTCTGGATTCTGAACTGGACTTGCAGCAGTTCAGGATCTCACTCATGTTTCTCCTCTACAGGTGGACATGTTGTCCATCATGCCGTTGGACTTGCTCTACTTTCAGTTTGGATTCAAATCCATTTTCAGGGCGAATCGTCTGCTGAAGGTAAATTTACAAACTCGTGTGATTCAAATGAACCAAACCGAGCCTCCAGCATGAAACTGTCCAATGTTTATCACTTTAAGTTGATTCACCTGAATGTTATTTGTGTGTTTATCAAGGCAGATACGTTCTTTGAGTTCAGTGATCGTCTGGAGAGCATCATGGCCAAAGCTTACATCTGGAGGTGAGTTACATGGAACCAACGAATCCGTCTCTCAAGCATGAATCACTGTGTTTGCTGCAGTTACATGGAACCTAACCTTATCACTCATCCGTCAGAGTGATCCGCACCATTGGTTATCTGCTCTTCATGCTGCACCTCAACGCCTGCATCTACTATGTGGCCTCAGACTACCAGGGCATCGGGAAAACTAAATGGGTCTACTCGGGTCTGGGCAGCGCGTAAGTACCTTTATATTCCTTCCTTATCTGTAAAAGAGTTCATTCAGAACCAAAATACTACACTACTACGAATACTACTATAACAATTAGTGCTGTATATTTGTCTATTTTTGATGAGATTAGTCTTTATCCGGCACACAGAGGAGCACAAACCCTTTCCACATCTTAAAAGAGTTGGAAGAATCTCTCTAAGAAGACATTTGAGATTTATTGCCAAATGATGAAGACGGTGCTGTTAGTCGGATCGTTTCACCCCTCGCGATGTAAAACTCTACTGTGTGTTCCATCTTTGCTGCTGCCGTAGTTACCTCAGCTGCTTCTTCTATGCTGAGAAGTCCCTGCTGATGATCGCTGAGTTGCCCTGTCCAGACACGGTGTTCGGACAGATCTTTCAGATGACAAACTACCTTTTCGGGGCTTTCTCTATGTCCATCGTTCTCGGCCAGGTAGCTTTAGTCCACTTTACCTTTGCTGTAACCTTTTCTTCTTCGCCCCAGCAGCAAACTGTGGGAAAAAAAGGGAAAAAGCAGAGGAACAACGTCAAAGAAGTCTCTTGACTGTCCCTGTCCCACCTACAGTGAACACACACACACTCACACACACAGCCATTAACGTCCACGCCCTCTCCACAGGTACCTGCGTTGTTACTACTATGCCGTCCGCAGTCTGATCAACATCGGGGGTCTTAACGAACCCCACACCGTCTTTGAGATTGCCTTTCAGATGACTAACTTTTTCACGGGCGTCTTTGTGTTCTCCAGTTTGATTGGACAGGTAACAGAGAGACGAATCCCCCCTCCTCTTCCTCCTCTTCCTCCCACGTGTCTGCCCGTAGCACGAGACAGGACCCCCCAAACCCCCCCGTCACCCACAACTCACCCGGATACCCGATAGATTCAACATCTGGTCTCTTCCTGTATTGTTGATGTTGTGTAGTAGAGAGCAGATGAGAGAAACCCGTCCATCATAACATCACTAGACTATAGATTGCACCAAATGTTGTGGCATTTTACTAGTTAATGTAGTTTTACTTCTTTATTAACAAGTGAGGTCATCAGCAAGAGGATTGGTTGGCTCCATTTTGCTCTATGGAACAAAAATGCAAACTTTCACGTCTGCAATCTAACTCCTTATCAGTTCTACACTAAAGTAGTTTGTTTATTGGGTCATTCTTCAGTTTAATGCTTTATTTTGGGATGATTGCTGAATTTATTTGGAGAAATTGCATCATATGGTTGCTACCAATCATCTTGATGGTGGTCCGGTGGCTTTACATCGATGTGTTGATGCTCAGATTGCTGGAGGCGTGTTGGCTCTGTTCCATTTAGTTGCCTTTTGCCTAAATGGAACGGAGAATTGGCACCTGACTTACCTGATATTTATTGTGGCCGTGCTCTCGCCTCAGATGAGAGACATCATCGGTGCGGCCACAGCAGGCCAGACCTACTTCCGGTCCAACATGGACGGCACCGTATCCTACATGGTGACCAACCGCATCCCCTCCCTGGTGCAGAACAGGGTCCGCACCTGGTACACCTACACCTGGGACGCTCAGGGCATGCTGGGTGAGTACAGACGGCTCATTCCCTTCATCCATCAGAGAGAGGAAAACAGAGATTAGAGGATGGAGAACACTGTGGACTTTACACTGAATGAACCTCAAGAAATGAAATCTGCAAGAACAAGAAAACTGAGGCTACTTTCACCTGTAACTCCTGTTTCCTGTGGTTTTGTCTCATCTTGCTGCCTCCAGATGAATCAGAGTTGCTGGACAAGATGCCTTTGGTAATGAGAACGGCCATCGCTGTGGACATCAACTTGGCAACCTTCCAGAAGATTGATCTTTTTAAGGTGCTTAGAGATCTACACATAAGAGACGTAAACAGTAGCAGGCGTATCACAGATGGTGACGTTGTTGTTGTGTCGTATCCACAGGGTTGTGACCAGCAGATGTTGGTGGACATGTTACTGAGGCTGAAGTCTATTGTCTACCTGCCTGGAGACTTTGTTGTGAAGAAAGTGAGTGCATGTAGATCTGCTGCACCGTTCTGTCTTAACTCCAACATCAATCTGTTCTCTCTCATCTGCCTCTGTGTGGTTTCCCCTCTCTGCAGGGTGACATTGGTAAAGAGATGTACATCATTAAAAGTGGAGCGGTGCAGGTGGTGGGAGGACCCGACAACAGCATAGTGTTTGTCACGCTGAAGGCTGGCTGTGTGTTTGGAGAAATCAGGTAAAGATCAGTTCAAATCCACAGTCAACGGCGTCCTGTTGGAGGTTTTCATACGTGAACGTTTGGTCTCAGTCTGTTGCAGTCTTCTAAAGACGGAGGGAACAGACGTACGGCTAATGTCAAAGCTTACGGCTTCGCCAACCTCTTTGTCCTGGAGAAGAAGGACTTGTTTGACATCCTGATCCACTACCCAGAGTCTCAGAAGGTTCTAGCCAGGAAGGGCAAGTGAGTCCCAGAGTCACAGAAGAACAATCAAATGTGTTTTTAATGGATAAAATGAGTAAATTGGAGTTTGGACTGCATAGATAGAGGATATTGTAACTGTATTTGGTTTGTTTGTGTGTAGGAAACTCATGAAGGCAAAGGGTCCAGCAGCAGCTAAAGCAGATGAGGAGAAGAAGAAAGGTCTGGCACTGTTTGGACCCAAACCTCCCACACCCAAACTGCTGCGTGCCATAGGAGGAAATATTAACAGAAAAATCATCGACAGAATTAAGGTAATACAACTTTCTCTTAACATAAAATACCCACAATGCTTTTGGTCATACATGGACGTCATTGCAACTGTAGCACAAACTGCTGTGTAACCAAATCCACTTCCTGTCCCTTGACTCCTGCAGACTTCATCTAAAGACTGAGGACTCCGTTCTACATGTGATCTTTAATAACTCCTTTTTGGGAGTGAATGTACAGTTTCATTTCATTTCCGTCGTCTTTGTACCAAGTTTGTGTTTGTGTTATTGTGTAATGTTAGTTTGAGGGAAGTGTTTGAGTCGTTCCCCAGGCTGATGGGATGGAAGGTGCAATGCTGTATTCTAGTGGTTTCACTTACTTTCATATTTGTCTCTTCACAGTATATATTTTATCTGTTTTTGTTCACTTTGCCATTGCACTGTGGTTGTAAGCAGTGCCTAAAGCTATCATACACGACTATACTATACATAATGTACATACTCTGCTGCACATAGGCTCATATTTTCTCTCCTACAGTCTGCTTTAATAAACCAGACCTCTGTTTCATTACATGTTCACTGCTTATTTGTTGTTTGTCCCGACCAGACAGATAGAGAGAGAGGGAGAGGGAGAGAGAGAGGTGTTGACTAATCCTTTTAGCCAGACACTGGGCTAATTAACTAAGATGACCTCACTATTTGTGAACTCTTCAGCCAGGAGGGACTGAAATAGTTCTTATACACTGACTGGGAGTTAAAAATGTAAGGCTGACTCTTCAGTTTGCTGTTTGTTTTGAGCTAGATGAGGCATTTACGCTGTGCCAAGAAGCCACATTGGTCCTATATGTACTTGCCAGTTATACAAACATGGAAATGAGATCTATGGACTTTGATTTGTTAGGTATATATCACTGTAAGAAGTCTGTCCTCCTGTCCGATCCCTGCCTATGATAGCTGATCTGCTGTTCACTCATGGAGAAAGATGAATTAGAGGGAATTAATGCGTCAGATTAATACATTGATGCAGTCAGGTGGTTGGCTATGAGGAGAGGAGGAAGCTGCTTGAGGGAAGTGAACCTCCTGCTTCTACCACAGCTCCACCCACCACCTCCACCCATCAGCTGAGATAAGACCTGATCAAGACAAACTGGGCCAACAACCAAATAACCATTTACTCAGTTAATGACACAAACTAACCTAAAGTGTTCTGACTGTACACTCGCTGCAGAAAGCACAGCACTGTGACTTTTAGAGACTTAAAGCAGATTAGGAGTTTAGAGGGATTTGTGACTCAGACTGCTCAGGGAAAACCTTTACATGCCAACTGGCCTATAGGTGGCACTGCAACATGACCACTCAGTCAGCATGCGTCTGACTTCTTCACTTCATTCTGGCACACATCTGGCCCTGATATCCGCACAAACACAACTGGCTGCCAGTCAGTACCATGGTTTGAAGGATTTTCATATTTTTTACCTTTTATTTCCATTTGGAGTGAAGAGGAGGCCAGGAAGGCTGCAAAGATCCTCCCTCACATCACCTGCTTCTATTTCCATACCTTCGTCTGTCCTATTGAAAATATGATGGATAACGTCATTGGAACTGCCATAGATCCTCAGGTGTGTGTGTGTGTGTGTGTAAGTAAAGGAAGGAGCTGCTCAGAGGAAAAGGTACAGTAAGTTTCACAGAAGGGAAAAAACAAAAATCAAGGTTAAGTCTTTAAAGCAAGGCATCGATCTTTATATACTGGTTGTATGCAACTGAATAAGAAATCAGAAATAGTGCTTTTTGCCAGTGGTATCTTTAAAATCAAGCTGATATTTATTATATCTATGTTGCTTCATCTCTGTTGTGTTCACCAATTCAGGAGAAATTTTACAAAACATGGTAAAATACTAAAAATGGACATGAATGAGACGACAGGGATCCTTGACCTTTTGTGAAACAGTAACAAAGAAGAGGCCAATTGTTTTCCGCAGTGTTATTTTGTCATGTCAACACGCACAAAAGTCAATTGCAGAATAAAATACACACAGCGATGGAAACGTCATCGCAATTAAAAAAAAAAACAGTGTAACATGATAGTGGATGTAACAAATGACATGAAAAACTATAGTGGTGAAACAAACAAGGTGTGTGTGTGTGTGTGTTTATGCTCACTGCACCCTCATGCACAAAATTGAACTTGGTCATTTCTCAAAATTGATAATACGCACGTGTCTACATGGGATTTGGATTGGTTTGGTTTGTGTTGAGAGTTCCTCCAACAGCTCTGTGTAATACTGCACATTTACAGCAGTTTGGGGCTTTAATACATCTCTATTCAAAGTCTGGAGGATACTTGGTCCATTAAGTCCAGTACGTGTCACTTTCTCCCCCAGTCTCTGTATGCAGGGACATTTTAACACTGGAGCTTCCACAGGAGGATCTGTCTGTCCTCCCCGCCTGTGATCACCGTGTTACACAGCTCGTTCATCCACATGGCTGTCACAGCGCCTGCATGAAGGGACACACGTGTCACAAACATCAGTCAATCCTGTCACAGTGCACTGGAGCATTTTCATTCTCAAGCCCTTAACATGAGACACATTACATTACATTACATTACAAGAGGCAGCTACACTGAGAAGAAGGTGTGTGTGTACCTGAATGTCCTGAGATCCTCCCGGTAACAGTGTTACTGAGGAGGTCCCACAGCAGGAGGTCTCCAGACTGTCCCCCACACAGCACAGAGTTCCCGTCCCAGCAGAAACACCTGGAGCACAGGCACCGTTATACTCCCTCTCCTCTTCTCAGGTAGAGACATCAGTTTAGTGTAGCGTCTTCTTGCCGATAGTGTGTTCTTACCTTTGCTCCTCCTCAGCTGTCACAGATGAGATCAACATTCCCGTCTGGACGTCAATAACCTTCATACAGGAATCGGCGCCAACACTGAGAACGTGTCTGCTATCTGTGGAGGAACGGGATCAGTCCGTCAAAGTTTAATTTATGTTTCCAAATAATCAAGGAATTTGTTTGTCACTCAGCATGTGTCAGAAATAATGACGTTTGTTTGTTTATGGCATTCAGCAGCTTTAGACTAAATCCTTTGAGCTGTAAACTACAATAAAATCAGTTTCATTGCAATGGGCGACAGATTGCTGAAGTTGCAAATCAAAGGCCTGGCTGCTTTCCCACACACCAGGACTGAAGGCCATGTGGTGGATGTTTCCTTCATGGCACTGGACCTGCTGCAGAGTTCCAAAGCTGCTCGTATCCCAGATGGTGGCGGTTCCGTCTTTACAACCGGACACCAGCAGAGTCCCGGCTGGATTCAGACCGATGGTGTTCACCTGAATGCAAACATGAAAGGATGGAGGGGAAAAAAACACACAAACATAAACATTATGTAAACATGCACAAAGGCTACATCAAACACATCAGTCCCAAGTTCCTGATATCTACATTATTTTCGGTGTCAAACCATTCAGCATCACTCACCCCAGCCTCGTGCTCCAGCTCAGCCAGCAACTCAAACTGGGACCTCCTGTTACTTGATGAGCCGTCAGAAATGCACTGCCAGACCTGTGGCAATGACAGAATGCACCAGACACAACCTGGTGATCACGGGAAAGTACACGCTGTCTTTCCTGATGTTAATGATGCTTAAAAGCTCTGTTATTTAATGTCTTCAGCTTTGGGTTCAGCTATATATTCACACTTATTATAAAGACCTAAATCATCATCAGTACATTATCTCTGAATGGCAATTAAATAAACCTGTTGTTGTGTATCATGGTGGTGCTGTATTAACATGCGTGAGTCTTTACTTTAACAGTGGAATCCCAGGAGGCCGTGAACAGCCGGTCATCACACCAACACATCTCACTGACGGCGTCGTCGTGTCCCATTAGTGTGTCTTGTCTGCGGCCGTACGGTATGGAGTAGAAATACCTGGAAACAAAGGAACGTGTGAGTGAGAATGAAGTCAACAGGGATAATGAGATGAAATGTGTGTACGTACACGTTGTTGTCCCAGGAAGAACACGCCACTGTTTTACCATCTGCCAGCATCAAGCATGAGGACAATGCCTGAAAAACAGTTAGAGTAAGAAAGGATTAGACCAGGAATTAATTAGATAAAGAAATAATAAGAGTATAAAGTTGTATACCATGTTAGAGAAGGACATGCTTCTCTGGAACTCCTGAAGCTCTTTGGAATACATTTTAAGTGTGGAGTCTGGAATGGAGAGCGGTACAGGTGAGATGTGCACACTCATAACCACACAGCACCACAATAACTAAAGCTCATCCATGAAGCCTCTGTTGCATTAGTAGGTTCAATAGGTTCACACAACTGCAATTAATTATGTGTTGCAGTAAGATCTGACAAACGGCCAACAGCCATGAAATGAATTTGTCTCCATAGTGATCATTAGACTGTGTAGAGTGTTCCTTCAACCTTCTTCTCTCACTGCAGAGTAAATACTGTCGTCATCACCACAGTCTCTCTCTCTCTCTCTCTCTCTTTATGTATCAAAGCTCAAATCTTGTGACTACACGGTGAAAACAGAGTTTCTTTGTTTTCTGCAATGGAGGCATTTATAAGACTGATATGTTCTTCGCTCATTTATCGACATTATAGCTGCTGCAGTGTTTGAGGTCCTACACAATGTGTGAATGACACACACATGACTCTCCAGCACTTTGGCTATAATCAAGCCCAGTTTGAATTTGTTAAAAGATTGTGAGAAACTAATGAAGGTGTGAAGAGACTTTGTGCAGACCTTGGGATGTGGAGAAAACGGATGATCCATCTCGAGTCACAGCAATGCCAGTCACAGTCCTGCAGGTACGGCAGAGACACACAGGGTTAAAGGAGGAGGAAGAGGAGGAAGAAGAGGAGGAGGATAATGTAGCCGTCTCTGAATCAATGATTTATCTGTTTGATCAATTCTTTATCGCACATTTACTTTTTAATTAGCAGCTGGGGATTCAGAAGAAGAAAATTAAGGGTTTTAAATTGCCACAGTCCCCTTCTCTTAATTCTAAAACTGAATGAAGCTGTCAGGAAGCACCGGGCCTCCGCTGCTCCCCCTCTTCCTCCTTTTTCTCCTCGATGCATTTCAGACTCTATTTGCAGTAACTGCAGCTGTGTGACGCCTCTTCACTTTGCATACACTTCCTTTTATTCTTCTGTTACTTGCACAGTTCTATTTTGACTTCGAATGTGGCCGACCGAGCCTCTAATAAATAATGGAGAGGGTTTGGGTGATGTGATCATCGGTGGTGTTTATGTGGAGTCGTATACAAACACAAGAGGAACCAAGATGCAGGTTTAAATGGCCGAGCATTAACAGCTCATTAAAGTCACAAACATTCCACAGCTGTCGTCTTGAACATTTACAATCAATTAAATGCATCTCTTTATAATTAACCATGGTACATGTCATCATGATAATCATCATTATGCAGCAAAATATAACCGTGCTCTGTGTCTTCGGATGCTATTAGGTATAGATGGTGACCGCACCCTGGGGATCAGTGTCTGTCTGTCTGTCCGTCAGGCTATAATGGAGCTATAATTTAGTCTGAACTCGCCTGAACTAACCTGTATGTGGCAACACTGTGTGAAACTTGTTCAGAGGCTTAGCAGGAAGGAAAAGATGACTTCACTTTCACTGTCTCCTTACTTACTCTTTGTGTATTTTGTGGCTGGAGAGGAGTTTCAGAGCCCCCATGTGTGCCCAGGCAAACTTCCTGCTCTCTTCAGTCAGGTCTTCAAATGAAGAGAATTCACTCTGGGAAGCTACAAAACAAAAGAACAACAGCTGCAGCATGGATATGTGAAGATGAAGCAATAACAACATCTGGACTATGTGCTTGGTACAATAAAATGATGACCTCATCACTACTTTTACTGAGCTGAATGCTCGTCCCGTGTGTGTGTGTGTGTGTGTGTGTGTTTCCTGGTACCTGGTGACAGTTCACCAAACGGTGTGTTGATGCTGGTGCTGCGTGTGATGTTGTGAAAGCGTGGTGTGATCCTCTGTGGGTGTGGGGTGGTGAACAGCTGTTTGGGTGTCTGTCCAAACTCCAGGATCTGTGTCAACATGGCTATTCTCTGGTCAGGGTCCTCGATACTTCTCAGAAAGAACAAAGGAACATTTCAGTAAATGATGCGATGATAAATATTACAAATGATACATTTTAAGGGATTTCCTTTACCTGTCACAATCAATGCCACCCTCATAGGTGAGTGGGTGAAACACTGAAACACAAAGAAACAAGTCTTAGTCTTTGTTGAGTGTGGTGAGTTTGATGTTGGGAGGTGAAGTTCTGAGCAGCTTTACCATTATGTGCTGCCACAGCTTCACTGCCTCTCTGTTTGAAGCCGAACACCAGATCGATCCACTCGTGCAGGTGTTCTGATACATACTGACTCTCCAACGCTGCCTTGTGCTTCTGAAGGAAATCACTAGCATCTGGAAAAGTAAAAAACAAAAAACATTGGAACAGCATTTATATGTATTCTAGATATTCTAGTGGAATTTAGCTGAATACAAAAGTGAGCTGCTGTTAGCTGTACTGTATGTTGTGTTAATAAGAGAGACACGACACAGGGTCAGGTATCATTTGGATGCAGAGGGAATGACCTGAGGCCCATGTTGGGAGAACGACGTCACAAACTGAGCTTCCATTCTGCCGTCTCCCCAGATCCAGTCCCAGTTTGTTTTCCAGGAAGCTGGAGTCACTCCCATAGAACTCTGGGATCAACTAAAAAACAGCAGAGATACACATGGGCCAGTCAACACACACACACACTTGTTAAACTGATCTGAATATGTCAACACACACAGAACCGCCACTGTGACGAGAGCAAATATTTGACCGGCTGCACTGTGCAATGTCACACTCCTGTTCATGTTGGTGTCATGGAGCAGTGGTCACAGTCTATATCAAGTGTGCTGTGAATGAATACTTTACCTCTTTGAAGTCCGTTGCTCCCTCTAAGCAATTTTTCCATGTTTCTCCGACGCTGTGAGAACATTGAACGTCAGTAACCACAACTGTTTACTGATGTTTTTTATTTCAAACACACTGCATTGTATCCTAATGCGGTCCAACCTAACCAACCTATTGAACATGCGGTCTGCGTGGTCGTAGCGGCCGTTCTGGAGGCACAGCATGTGCTCTGGAGCTGCAACAAAGAAATCAATCAATCAGTTTATTTAGATAAACTTTATCTGGGAAACGACGTAAGCATATTTTACAGAAACAAACAACTAAATTATCAGCAGATAAGGAGATTCAATTATGAGTGAATTCAACCATACAGAAAGCTCTCTGTGCATGAACATAGTGGAAGCAGACTGTGTGTGCTGTGTGTGTGACATACCGACTCTGACCAGGTAAAACAGGACGTAGCCTGGAGAGGAGTAGTGACTGCCAAACAGGAATGCAGGATCAGGCATGCCTCTGTATCGGGCCTGTGCACAAAAGAACTGGTTTAGACTGATGGCCTGTATAGAACATTTTATTTACAAATTAATAGTCAACTTCACTTGGTTGTGTGTGTGTGTGTGTGTGTGTGTGTGTGTGTGTGTGTGTGTGTGTGTGTGTGTGTGTGTGTGTGTGTGTGTGTGTGTGTGTGTGTGTGTGTGTGTGTGTGTGTGTGTGTGTGTGTGCGCGCGCCAAACTGACATCTGCCAGTCGGGTCAGGTTGCATGTGTTATCTATTTGAACACCTGTGCATTATAGAGTTGCAACCCGATATCTCCACCTGACTCCATGGCAGACGTGCCAAATGACAGTATGCAATGTTGACTGTATGCATGCATGCTTTTGCTTTGCGTGTAATATCTGCATTTGTTAATGTTCACAAGCACTAATATACATCTGCTCTTCATGATTAGGCTTAAAAGGAGAGTCTCACCAGAAGTCTCTCTAGTCGCTCTTGGTTTAAGGCTCCCACAGGCTTGCTAAGGTCTCTGAATGTAGCAGAGTTGTTCATATCTGCGAGACAAAGGAAAGAGTCCTGATAATAAATCACTCAAATCAATATCTCAAAAGCCATTTGGTGATGGACTCTGGTGCTCTTCAGGCCCTCAGGTGTCTCAGAGTCAGAGTGAGATTAAAAGCATTCGGTCGCTGATGACCTACCCAGCTGTGGGCTGCTGTAGTCGTCGATGACCCAGGGGAAGATGGGATACTGTGAGAGGTCGTTGCAGCTGCGGTCGGCCAAGTTGTTGAGGTGGAGAAGGTATTGATAGTTGCTCAGATGACCACGTTGCCACTGCAGCATGTAACTCTCTGCAGTGTGTTCGGTCATGTGGTTCTCTGCGCAAGAAGAAGAACATGATGTAATGGTTCAAGAGAGAGAAAAGAAGGTTTGCCCATTTTGTCAGCTGTTCTGTTGTGATGATATAGGAGACTTACAGACGGCTCTCCTATCAGAATCCTCACCTAGAAAAGTGGCGATGTAGTAATAGATTTCATCTCTGTCTTCAGGGTTGTAAAACTTCAGGTAGATGTCAGAGCAGAAGTCATTCTCAGTACAGAACACCTCCAGACCCTGGAAGAGGACACACACACACACTTTTCTGTTTGAGGGAAAATCTCACAATAGGGTCTTTATACTAAACAATGTGAATACATACATGGGATTTTTGTTGCAGTTGGTCAACATGGTCTCATACACTAAGTTCACAATTCTACAGCCCCCCCCCCCCCCCCCCAATGCATCGGGGGCACAAAGAACACCAATCATTATTAATACCAATCCAATATGTCCAGTGAAGTCCTGACTCCAGCTGTGGCCCTGCACTCACCAGAGGCCTGAGTCCGTGCCGTCTTTTGTAGATCCGTCTAACTCTGTGGAGTTTGATCTGAATCACCTGCTCCTAAAATGACAGCATGTCAGGTAAAAATCAGAACATGACCTGAACACTAAAGTGCACTTTGTGTGATGAAGTTAATTTGCTCAGTAGTTGATGTATGTTAACCCCATTGTGTCCCCAGCTCACCGGGTAGCCATTCAGCGGCTGGAAGTAAAGGTTTTTATCCGTTATGCAGACGTGGCCGGGGTTGGTCACCAGAGGAAGAACCATCTCCACCGCACACTCCATGTGAGGGTTCTCTGTGACACTCTGAAAGCTTCACATCACATCAACATCGTGCTATTTCCTTACTGTCACTCTTTAGTTAGATCATTTAATGGATCATTACCAGATAAACTGACTCAACACTCACTTAATATGATAAAATAGATAATGTCAATACTATATCAATGTAATTATGATTGACACCAACATACCAGTTTTTGTCAAAGGATGACCTCGCCAGTCGTGACTGTAAATTGGCTGCAATCTAGGAACACACAAAAATACAGACAATGATGTACCTGGATTTAAGGAATGCCTGTTTTGTACCTTTGTACTAACTGACTCACCATGGCAACCTGATCGCCAAGCTTATCCAGACAGGAAGCCCTGTGGAGCTGCAAAATACACCACATTCAGAAGGAGCAGAAAGACTGGGACACGCCACAAAGCATGGGAACAGATGCAACACATGCTCAGTACTGTGTATTATGGATTCCTTTTTAAAGTTAATGCAGGTTACCTCCCAAAATCCTCACAGGCCAGAGTTTGAAGGCTGGACTGCGTGGATAAGGAACAGCTACCAACCTGATGTAACGTGTGAACAACATCTTCTGTTTTACTCCAAACTTCCAGCTGAAACGTCACTTTCTTTTCTTGCTGCAAGAGATAAGAGAGAGTCAATCACAAGGCTGGAGTCAATCAATGAACAATCTGGTAGACTGGCAAAAACAAACAAAGGGTTATCTTATCTTAATCCCTCTAACACACAGCTTACTGTTAACAAAATCAATTATTTGCTTTAGACATCAACTGATACCAATGTTTTCACAGTTTTAAGTTGAGGTGGAAAGAGAAGTGACGCTGACTTCTTGGTCAAACTAAAACTAGAACAGTGAGAGCACATTTTAAAACCCTAATAAATCAATTCTCACAGACTGTGACATTTGACCCATTAAGCCCAGGCTGACTCACCCTTTCTGTCCTGTAAGGTGCGATGACATTACTCTCTTTGATGTAAAACACCTGAAACAAAGGGATTGGACATGGGATTTGTCGATTTACTGTGATAAGAAATCTACATGAAAGGTAAAGGACTAAAGAAACCACAAAAGTGACTACTCTTTAAAGATTAATATGGTATAAAAACAGAGACAATGTCCCACCTGTCCACTTAAGATGGAGATGGTTGGTGGCTTAGGCCTGTGAGGAAAATGCACATCACACATGTTTAAAATACTGAAACATATCACTGTAATACTGCTGATAACGGAGATAAAGTCTCACTCTGCGAAGGGGTTTTGCTCTTTGTCCACAATTTCAATCTTCTTACAGTCTCGAAGAAGAATCTGCAGATAGAGCAAACCAGAGAAATGATGAGCATACAGTATAATGTGCTGTGTAACAGTTTGGGTTTGGGATTACATGCAGAGTCAGACGCAGATGAGACAGCCAGAGTCTGCAGGAGAACTGTGGCAAGGAGCAGTCTTCTCAACCTGCTCACTACAGATCACATTGTCATCTGCCAACATCATAGACCTGAGGGACTTCTGCCTAACACAATCGCACCGCTGTCACACTGCCCTCGTACATATCCTGCACCATTCTCACATTCTTCTCTGCTACTACCGACTTCCTCATACACGACCTCCCCTCCTCTCTAGGCATCCTGTCCCATATGGTTTCTCTAGAGATCCACAAAGACACAATGAAACTCCTTCTAACCTTCTCTATACTTCTTCATCAACATACTCAAAGCAAATATCCTGTCTGTTCTGCTCTTTCCTTGCATGAATGCAAACTGCTGCTCCCAACACCTCTCTACTTTCAAATGGTGTCAAATTATTTATATTTTCATGGTTCCTGTGTGAATATGCTCTTGCTTAAAAATCAGTTGAGTGCAGCTTTGTGTAGTAACAGTCAGTTTTCTGATGTCGCATTTCCTGTATGGTTATGACTTTTCACTCTGACACATGAATGATGAAACAAACCTTTAAAATCGGCTCATCAATATCTTCTGGATCAAAGATGACTGATCTGGAGCAGACCTTGAATGAGCCTCGGATTTTTCTAAAAGGAAATAAGTTGCATTGTTTAACAGCCCTTCATTTTGTAAACTGTGGTAATAGGAGATATGATATGAGACCACATAGATATGAGGGCTAGAATGGAAAGAATGGTTTAAAATAAGCCCTGGACACCTTTAAAGGGAAGATTATGATACATTATCACCAGTAGAGTAAACTGTAAGGTACCTCTGATTGGCAGAACGAGGGGTCACTTGGTGTGCAGTGTGCTGCTCAAAGTAGTACTCCTCCAAATCCAGCAAGAGGAGAGAAAACCTGGAGAAGAGGAGAGGTAAAGTAAATGAAAGCAAATCTGAATGTGGTTGTGGTCATTAGAATCCCATGAATGGAGTTGTTGGGCAGTGTTGTATGTGGGCAATAGGTGAGCGGCAGTTTACCACCCTGTTTATGGACGGTTATTCCAGTTTGACACAGATGGCTCCTTCAACCGCTCCTTAACTTAATGACCTGCATGACTAAGAGGCTTCATATAAAGCTTGAAAACAAATCTATGCGTACAATCTAGTGCACTTCCTGTTTATTATTTTTCTATATTAAACACAGTCAAGTAACCCATATTTGCTGCCATAAAGAAAGTGAAGTGGATATCAAATCAGGTTTCATCAGTGATCATTGAAGCTGTAATGAGCCTAATGGAGGCACTGAGTCAAACTGGCCTGCAGACAATTTACAGATGATATTGAAATACCATCCTCCTTTCTTTGGAGCGTACCAATTCTTTCTGTCTGAGTGAGCTGGACACTTAACACAATGGACTTGATTTCAAAGCCTTCAATAGTCAATCTAAACAGCCCTTACTTCAATATGATTAGGACTTTTTCGATACACAAACGGAAACCATACGGTCCGTTATGTACAGTATGTGTTTGGGAAAAAAGATTGTGGGAGTTTGAATTAATGTTTCCTAAAGAGTTGTTTTGTAAAATGGGATTGGACAAACGATTGAGGCGGCCTGACAGAATAACCTAACATGAATACAATCAGTGGTCATTGGGAACAGACAGTTATATATTGTTCTATTAATGCTTCACTGACTGAACGTCCATTTGCAGTCCGTGTGGCGCAAGAAGCCATAAATAATAACCTGCCTGATCATCACACAGCTGACAGTGAAGCCCTCATTAGCTGCCCGGCCCAGTGAATGACTTTACCCGGACAGTCGACAGAAACGCACCGCTGTGTTAGCAAAACTCGGACAAAAGCCAGCGAATGACCCCCGAGTGAAAGAGTGGGATTGTAATAATTGTCAACGCGGAACAAACCTTTCTTTGTAGCGTTCTTTTGTCTTCAAAAACGCCATGACTGCACACCATCCTCCTCCCAAACTCAACGCCACAAGCCACAGACGCAGGCTGTAAACACGGAAACTTACGGCCGTCACGTGACCCGCCACACACACGATCTACCAGCAAGGACAAACACGGAGGTGCCACTCTGACTTTATTTTGAAGTACCAAACACCTTAATTTATATTGTATGGGGCAATAAATATGTTAATATTTACGTGAAACATCTTTATATAATGCTGGCTCATAAAGATAAAGTAATGTAGGTTTTTACTAAATTATCCAAATCGGTAAACATTACATGAACCCATTTATTCTGAATACTCCGTCGTGTGTAGTTCAGGGGCAACTCGCAGACATAGGGGGACAGATGCAAAACGACATATCGGATTCGAACCCGGGACCTCTACGCTGTAAGGAAGCAGTTCTAACAACAAAACTATTAATTTCAAAACAATTAATTGCAACCCATTGCATCTGTTGAACCGTTTGTGGCCCCGAAATCTTACCAGGGTCCTGATTTGATTTGGCCCCACCTTCACAGACCGACGAGTATTGATTAATCGAAACAGCGAGTGAATATCGTCGTAAGCATAGATGATCTTTGTGTGAAAACGTATCGACGTGTCAGAGTGTGTCAAGTTGTTTAAGATATGAAGACATCTCCACTTTGAAACAAGCTATAATGTCATAACTTGAGTTTTAATGGGAGCCATGTCCCCGCCGCAGTGTGTTACAGGGCGAAATGCAGTGGAAAAGGCACATTAATGGCCTCGCGTTTAGCTTCGTGTTTGTTGTATCGTATTTCACAAACAAGGTGAGTGTTTTACGCGTTTTAACAATTTAAAGAACAGGCTCGACTCATTTAAAGCTCAAACTATGGCAGCTCCCTTCTTTATACATGAACTCACCCTAACCTGCAATCAAATCCTGAAGATTATACACTTTTTATCCCTCCTCATTAGCAATAAAGTAAAGGAAGTTTATGTCAACATGACGTGACTCATTGTAATTCACTTTACGGGCGTTAGGGTTAGATAGTTATACGGAAGAAACAAGAAAACTAAGTTAAAATAAAGGCAACTTGTGGTGGCATTCATCAATACAAATAAGCCAAAACACTTCAAAGTTATGTTTTACCTGAAGATTGCTGTTGAAAGAGAAACCTACAATATCTAAGAAATGAAACAGAATTATGTGACAAGGTCATTAATTAATTCATGTTAATCTGCAATCTGAATTATGTCTTCCTCTACAGTTTGTCCTGTCTGTGTTAAAATTCACCTATCCAACCTTATTTCAAGGGTGAGTAGCTGAATGGGAACATGTGCAGTTTAATGTCTGTCATGTTTTCTTCTTTTATGGTTATTACACACACATCTCTGCACTTAAGAGGGTGAAATTGTCCAAATCAAATCGGGGAATGGTTATAAATATAAGCTTTTATGGCTCAATTTATATTTAGATTGTAAAAGTACCATTTAAACCGGCACATAATAAGCTCCAAAAGTGTTCTCTGCCTGGTTTTATGTCTATTTTAAATGACCTTTTGTGTGCAATCTATCAGTGATAAGCACCCTGAGAGAACACAAAGTGCTTTCTTAGAACCTGCTGTTATTCCACACTTGGTTTTTATCTCCACGCTGTGATCAGATGGCAGACATCTATCGGGGCTCTGCTGCTTCTCCTCTCTGTGAAACTGGGATGGGTGGAAATGAGCCGCATCACCAGGTACATTCCATTCATTCCGACTACAAAGTGACTGTTTTCAGCACATTCTAGTCACTAAGCAGATTTCTCTTTGGTTATTTTGATGTTTTTCTTACAGATCTGCAGCTCTTCTGTGGCTTCCGGGCTCAGTCTTGTTTGTAGGAAACATATATGCAGGTTCCAGGGCTTTATCACGCTTGGTATGACATGCACCCCCTCTATTATGGCTTTAAATATCATCTCTATATTGTAAATATAAAGGAGTAGTTCTGTATTAGGCGTATCTGCTGCTTCCTTCATGGTTTTCTTTCTTTCCTCTTTGTTCAGGGCATTCCATTTTTCTTCACGCTCCAGAATTCCGCCCATGTTGTTAGTTTTGTCATCCTGAAGCTCGTCCACAGAGAGGTCAGTGCCTCATTTTTGCATCTTTTACAACCTTAAACCACCTTTACCATCCTTTGACACGGAGCTTTGATTTCTCTGTCCACCAGCAGAAATTACAGTGGCTGAAGTTTATAAGGTTTGTGTTCTTCTCCTTTGCCTTCCAAGCATTAAACATGTCTAATTTCTGGAAACAAAACGTCCATAATAGTAATAATGATGGAATATTGAGGAGAATTGAACAATATCTCTTAGAATCGATGTTGTTTCTCCTCTTGTAGCGTTGGCCTCATGCTGCTCTCTGCTATCAGTCTTCCCCTCCAAGATCCTCAGGTACAATTCCTTATCAAATGCTGAACTCGTATGAATAGAACTTTAAAAATGTAATAGTTAACCTTGTTGTGAAATCTTCATCCATTTTTGTTCGTACGTTTCTTGCCTCTGCAGTTCGACTTGAACGGTTACCTGTGGGCTGTTGGTCATCTCGTCTGTGTCGGTGAGTTTCATCTGTTTCTCTTTGCTTCCCCTCATGGAGCCTTTCTGCTGTTCATTTCTATTTTGAAATGAAGATAGAAGATCATTTAATATAACCATCTCGCTGAACAATACAAGAAATTCTGTATGTCTGTGGCGTTAAAAGGCAAAGGCAAGATGTTTTGATTTAAAAAAACAGTAAGAATGTGTTTTCACTTTCAGGTGCATACAGAGCGTTTCAAGTTCAGTACAAATCAAGTCTGTTAAGGTGAGTCTAATCACAAATATAGACATCAATTCACATACATGGAGAGTGATTGACAGCTCACTTGTGTTTCCCTTCTAGTGACCTTGAGCAGCAGTGCATCAACTATTTGTTCAGGTAAAGTTATATCATCCAAAATATTATAGAATTCTGGTAGAAATAGTGTATTGATGTTAGTTTGATTGACTGATTGTTTCTTTGCCTTTAAACACAACAGTGTCCTGCTGCTGGCCATCGCTGCTCACCCAACCGGTACCTGGGTTGTTTTACATATTTGCTTTATGTTTATTTGACGAGAACGTTTCATTAAAGAGATCTTTGTTGCTCTCTAGGTGATCTTGTGGGCGTTTGGGAGTTCCCTTCCCTTCATTCTTACACATTTCACGGTGGCTGCTGTGCCAGGTAAAGTCCACTCCAGTCCACTGAGAGACAAACTTCTTCTAATACCTACAGGCTATATGTTCAATCATTGTTTTGTTTTTGTTGCAGTGCCTTGCTGGGGTTCTTGCTGCTATTAGCGACGGTCAAACTGAAGAGTGGGCTGTCAGATCACTGTGGAGTCTGGATGATTCTGTCAAAGGTGACTACTTACCTGATTTGTATTTTAGATGATGTCTATATTGGTTATAAGACAGACTAATAACAAATGTGATACATACGTGTATATTAACAACAACAAACTTTACCTCTCTCTCAGGTCTTTGCCGTCTCACTCTCACCTTTTATTTTCTACATGGATATGAATGTTTTATCTCTTCTCTGGTGAGTCACACACACTGACATGAGAGAAAAGCAAACATCATTCTCATACCAAATACTGTTGTTTCATTTGTCCTTATATCTGCAACTACACAAATTGTTCATACTTATGTTTGATGATAATATTTTGGTTTTGTTTTGTTGCAGTGTGTTCACGAGCCACTGTGGAGAGGCGTTGATGTTATATTCTGACAGAGAATCTTAACAGCAGCTCACTGACAACAAGTCAACAACTTGCACTTTCTTCTCTACACTCTGGAGAATCCCTCCATTATTTTTATAACTCCAACTCACATGTATTTATACAAACTGATGACCAAATAAATGACTTTTGGGTATGTTTTGGTGAAATTTTTACTTTTATTTTTCCAACATATTCCAAACAGTGCACAAGTGTCAGCAGAACAAAGTGAGGACAAACAACTGGAGCTTTGACAGAGATTATATAGATAAACATGAAAAGTCCTCTCTACTCCACAGTGCAGTGTTGAGCCCGTTCTTTGTGTATCATTGTGTTTACCTTCAGACATTTTCCTTGTTTCCCTTTGGAGAGAACAGAGCATTATAGGGTTGTCTTCGTCGTGAGCGTGCCTGTGGATTCGTCTCCTCTTTAATATAACCTAGAAGGAACGCACACAGTTTAACTTCAGATGAGCTTTGGGGATATTATGAGCACACAATAAAATGATGGCATAATTACACATCACACACACACGTGTATAGTGGGCAGAGTTGCCTTTACCTCTTTCGATGCAGGTCTGAGTGGATGGAAATCCAACCTCCCAGAAGTTTTCCGGTGTGCAGGGTGGAACATAAAGGAATCGATGTCTGGAGCATAAAGACAGCTTCTTCTCTCGTTCCTCCTCTGGAAGATGAGCGTAATACTGTAGGAAATAAACATGCCTTAGATATGCTGAATATTAAAATGTCTAGTTTAACACCGATTGTTAGACAAAGGCTTGTACTCACTACTTCACATTCCTTACAGGTGGCTCCCTTCAGCTTTCTTCTTTCCTCTTTCTTGCGAACCACAACCACATGTGCAAATGTTGGGTTTCTAATCACAGAAGACAAAGAAGTCATGTTATACACTTTGACCATGTAAAACCCTGATGGGGTCTCAGAGGGAATTACCCAGAATTCATACTGCCTGGCTTCAGGAACATTTGCAGTGAGAAGTCTTGAGAGTTTGACAGTTGCATTCAGTAACCACTTCAATACCAACTGTGTGCTATGCAAATATGGGTCCTGTAGAGTTCACTGGGCTGGATTTGCAAACATGTTTTGCATTTCATTTCCATATTTTAAGACTTTGCACAGCAGTTGCTAAGTACACACACACACGCACACGCATGAAATATGCCAGCAGTGGAATCAAATTGAAGATTCACTTCCCTTTTTCTCCACCACAAGTCTGTCTGCACTCTTAAACTCCATTAATTCATTTCTTGGACAGAAGGCTAAACATTCACAGCTCAAACTCAAACAGAGAATACAATCACAGGTCTCAAAGAGGAGACGATGTCGCTCAGTGTCTCACCTTTCTTGCTTTTTTCTTTGAGTCGGTGTGTTCCCAGGTGGATTTTGTTCTGTTTGAGAGAGAAAATTACAAGTTAGAAAACTGACTGTCTGAAATAAAAACAAACATAAATCAAGGCTCACCATCCTCCTCCTCCTTCTCCTCTTCTTCTTCCTCCTCCTCCTCATCAGAGCAGGCCTGGCTGTGGCCTCCATGTGGACTGTTAAAAGACTTGTACTCCCCGTACGCTGTAGTGTCAAACATTTGATCCAAACTGTCATTTGCCTTCTCACCTAGACCTAAAAAAGCAAAAACACAAGAAGCACACCTTTCCTTTAATCTCAGTGAGTTTGAAGTCTGATTCACCAAAGGTCTCGTCTTTAGTCTTGGAGTAAAGCATCAGCATCTTATGTTGATCATTGCACTGTTAACTTACCAGACACGTTGGCTCCTCTGTTTTGGCTTTTTTCTCCCCGACGCTGGAGCAAACTGTGACTGATCATGGTGCAGTCAGGATCTACAGACTCCCCGCTATGTTCTTCCTCTTGCTTTAAGGGAAATACATCACATCAGATCCACAGTATAACTCAGTCTGTTCCATACAGTGGAGTACAAGATTTGAACATGTGTATTAAAACATCATGTGAGCTGCAGCAGGAGTGGCCGACGCAGTGACCCTCCTGTAACCAGAACCAGGCGCATTGAGCATTTGTACCTCCTCAGCTCTCCAGTCTTCACTCTCATACATGGACAGAGCGAGTGCAGGGTCAATGCTCCACATGGGCTCCACTTTGGGCTGCAACTCTGCTGGAAAACCACATTTTATGTAAATGCAGCTGATAACTGAATGTGTAGAGACAAATCTGCAATTCATGGAGTCTCCAAGATGTCTCTGCTCTGAAACTCACCGTCCTCCGCATCGGCCCGGCTCATCGAGTTGTTCAGGTCCGGCTGTAAGCTTCTTCTCACGCCAGCATTGTCCCCGTTTGTGTTTTCTTTAATCTTCCCGTTTGTCTTTGTGTAGGCAGGACTGAAAAAGGCAGCTAGCTTTTGGCTGGAAGTCTTGTTTCTTGCTGATTGAACCTATGAAGTGTAAAAGGATGGGTTTTAAACTCTTCCCCTAGGACCCAGACAGAATTGTAAACATGGACCCTGTGAAGCCAAATCCAACCTTAGAGTCTGATGTCTCCTTTGTGAAGCTCCGTCGGTTTGGAGGTAAGAAGATCTGTTTAATCAAATCAGGTTCTTGGGCTTCCTCCTGGACTCCTTGTTCTTTCTCCTGCGCTCCCTCTGGGTCGCTCACCTCCTTCCTCCTCTTTGCTCTGTGAAGCGAGCTATCATCTGAGAGCCGAGCGACCCGGGGGGGCAGAGATGAGGATGTCCCCGGGGTCGAGTCTGGATGGTGGCCCGGGGTGGAGGAGGAGGAGGAGAGGCAGTACGGCCTTTAAACACACAGGCAATTATAAATGTGTTGGTGATGTGTGTTCAACCATGATAAAAACACATTTAACCGATAATTATAAGGAAGCAGCAACTCGTACCTTAAGCGAATGTCATACTTCCAGGAAGACGCTGAGCTGCTTTGCTGGCCTACAGGTTGTGTCTCTTTCTGCAGAGAGAAGAGGATTCAGTGAGCAACAGGAAACATGGAATGCATGCAACAGTAACACGTTTGGCTCGTGTAAGAGACTGTGTTTGCCCAGTAAAATAATGTATATTGTCTGATAAACACTCTACTTACCGTGTGAAGCCTGTCGGGAAGTTCAAAGCGACACGTCTCAGCTACGACCTCGTCCAGATTGTGATTCACATCTTCTGAAATGAGACAGAGACGCCAACGTTCATCAATACATCAAGCAATCGTCAATTTCATTTGCACTCCTACTACATTCCAGCAGAGGGCAGTCATAACTCAAAAACCAGTCATCTCTGCCACACGGGCAAATAAATGTATGAGCTACTCTAGGAAACCTGACTTATAGTTCAAAATGATATCATTACAGGAGCGGAATCGTACCCGAGTTCTGGGATGCGTCCATCTCACATGTGTTGGGTACAAGTACGTCCGCTCTCCCATGATCCTCTGGGGCATCGACCGGCTCTGTGTTCAGCTCTACCAAAAGAACAACACAAGAGTTCAATTGGTCAGTGCCTTCAGAGAGGAGGCACAGCAAGCGTAGAGTTCAGCGTTGTTCAATATGGAGGATGAGTGAAGTAAGCTGACCGTTAAAGAGAAAGTTGTGAGGCTGAGGTAAAGGCTTCTCTGCATATCGAATGTGCTTGACTTTGTCGTTAGTTTTCCTTTTCTTCAGCCTGTTCACCACGGGCAGCAAGCTCGGCATGAGCGGAGAGTCTGGAATGACGCCCTCTTCCTGCTCTGAGGAGGGGGGAGGAGGAGACGAGCTCTGCTGTCGCCCTGCACTGAGAACCAAAACCAGCAATGCTTCATTTACCACAGAAACTTCACACTCACTCTGGTGCAGAACATTGACTAAACATCCACTTTAGATGCTAAGGTGTATTAAATGGTTGAATATAAAGTCAAGTAATCCTCATACAAGGTTAATGAAATGAAAATACAACTGTAACTGATCATCATAAGAGTATCACAAAAGGAAATGTTGAGGAGTCAAACTCACTGAGAGCTCTTTAGGTTTTGCAGCTCGGCCTTCAGCTTTCTGTTTTCATCCTCAAGGCAGTTTTTCTCGCTTTCTACACAGCAAATGACAGACATCAGAATACTACAAACACACACATATATACTCTTGACCAGCCTGTGATCCATGGAGTGCAATAAGAACAGAGGCATAACACACAGATGAAGCATTAAAGGCACAACACAATTTAAAAACCCACTCAGTTTGGCGATGAGGCAAACATTCTGATCCTGTTCATTCTTCAGGTTCTCCTCCAAGATTCCACATCGATCACACTCGCCTGCCCGAAGCCTGAAACACAGCCAACAGTTTGCCGTTGCTCCTTTACAGGCAATCTGATGCCGATACAACATGCAGTCAGACAGACATTTGTTGGGCGACGTGTAGCTTTGTGGCCCTTTCAACTCAAGTGAAGAAGGTGGTGCAGCGACCTTACCTTTCCTTCAGGTGGCCGATGATGTCTTGTAAGTTTTTATGTTGCTCCTTCAGCTGCTGGTTGCGGTTGTAAAACTCCTCCAGTCTCTGTGCATCTCTACAGAAAACAAACAAACAATAACAACAAGTTACAAATCCTGGATCAGAGAGAAACGTGAAGTGTAGGGCGACACAGTTTACTCACAGGCAGCGCTCTCTTTTCAGCTTGCTCACTTTTACCTCCAGGTCTAAAACCAACAAAAACAGATTATTGATCAAACTACTTGGATTATTCTTTTCATTTATTCACGTTTTAGGTTGAACCTTCTACTCCGTAGCTTCTCCACAGAGAGGATCAAAGTTCTGTACCTTGAAGAGCTTTTTGGTGACATTCTCCAAGCTGCTTGTAAAGATCTTCAAAGAGGTCTCCAGCAGCTTTGGGGGTCCCACTGTACCCGCTGCTGAGTGAGGGACTGCTCATCCTGCTTTACTGCCCCAACAACCATCAACAACCTGAGGCACCACGAATAAAGTACCTGAATAAATAATTATAATGCTTCATCACTGTATTTCTGATTAAAAACAAACATTCAACCACATATAATACAAAATATAACACTTGGATCTAAACCTTATCTCCCTGTTCTATATCCTAAACAGCTCATCGTGACCTTTGCGCGTCGTTTTATTTACATTGTTGTATTTGTCAGAATAGTGACGTAGTTACTCTTTGGCTCGGCTGTGTATCTAATTGGGTTTTACAATGACAGACATGCAGACTGAATTTACAGCTTATAAAAAAACACATTATGTAAAGTTATAACTAAATGTACTGTTTCTATGTGACGTAATCTACACTTTATACAACAATGACAGTTACGACACGACGACCGCAAACTACTTAAATCTTATGCTCCCTTGACTTTACCGTAACACAGCAGCACAGAAAGATATATTTTTTACACGTCTTCAACAAAATACCACGTTTAAAAAATACTTACAGTAGCGGAGTGACAAGGAGTTTGAACATTAAAAGATTAAATCCATGTTAGCAACCTCCAAACAAACACAAATCTCGCGCGCCGTGTTGCATACCGGTTAAATTGTCTTCTTCGCTTCTTCTTGGATTAATTCTAACCGGAGAGTTATCGCCACCTATCGTCGAGCTGCAGTGCTGTTCTTCCGTACTATGAGTCAGGTAAACTGTAACAAATAGGACTCATTTGAATACGTCATTTTTATTTATGTGTCGCAGTTCTTTATTTAGTGATTATTTTTGTCTTGTCGCGGTATATCGTATGGGAAAATTACATAAATAAGATTCAAAATAGGTCTCTATTTCACTCAATTTCTTACATTGTGTCACAGATTTGGAGCAGCAGTGGTGTTAAACAAAATGGGAAATGACTGCCTCCAATAAATCTCGAGGAAATTCCCGTGTGATTTATTTCAGCCATCCACTGTGTGTGAAGCCCGATACTGTAATCTGAGGACATCTTGTACCTCCTTGGTTTATCTTGCTGCATGTATCTGTGCCAGAGAACTGCACTATGGTCCAAATATACAAAACATAAAGCTTCTTCTGTTTGTTACAGTTGTTCTGTGGCTCAAAGACAATGATACAAACAAAGGCTCTTGTAATTGTTTTTATTTTTGGTCTTTCTTAAGAATACAAAACAAGAACCAAAAATCACAAAAATAACATTTACAAAACAGATTATTTAACTGAGGTGACTGAGGCAACTTAGAAAAGCAAGTCTGAGACAGTGATAAATGGTGGGTTAGCCTAGAAACTTGAGGTAAAACAGCGAGCAATGTCAAAAATGTCTGGTTCCTTTATTACGACCTCTTCTCACTACAGGTTTAGTGCTTTCCTTCAGTAGTGCTATCCACAAAAATCACGTTTCCAAACATGTCAAAGATTAGCAGTAAGTTAATGAAGTAGTGCTTCAGACCTATTTAGGGAGAATAAATTGATTACTGTGACCTAAAATTGTAGGCATATACTGCATTGTATGGCACAACACCATTTTTAATGGTTTCTATTTTAATCCTTTGTCAGGCATACGTACATACACACACACACACACACACGCGCACACAAAAATGTTACTGCTCATTCACGCATTAAATGGGTGCAAATGATTTCCAACAACGTCCTCTACTTAATCCCCACCAAGAATACTTCTATCTAAAACATGTGGACAGGCTTTTATCGTTTATATCACTTAAAAGTGTTTCAAGCAGGAACAAAAATAAAAAAAGAAACTGCTTCAGAATTTGGCAAACAGAACCCCAGAATGATTTAAGTCTCGGAATGGCCGTCAGTCTGAGGCACAAACTGAAAAAAGTCCAAATTTTCCTCCTAAAATACAAATTGGTAAGACGAAATGCAAAAACACTGCACCACTTAAGAGAAAGAAGTCAAACCTATAGCATCACTTACCAAAACACAAAGCGGTGGACATTGTACAGTTTGGTCTGCCCTGGATGGCGCAGTTACATTTTTGCATGTTAAAACACTTCTCATCTTTACTACTTTCACATTTATGATGATCACTGGTGATTCAGCACTGCAGATTATTACGTTTTTTTGTTTTATTTTTTTTTCGTTCCTTTGGATGTGTGTGCCTTTTGTTGATTTTGCATTTGTCACAGCAGGTAGATTGAGCTAGCAGTATTGGATATATCTATATATACACACATGCATTCCACATTGTATGGTCCCGCCCCCAATCTAAAATAATAAAAAAAACAAAAAAACAAACAAATCCAAACTCCCTTTTCACCACTTAACAGTTTAAGCTATAAAAACCTGCATGACAGTTCACAAAAAAGTTTGCATGGAGCGTTTTGCTATTAAATATGAGATATGCAGCAGGTTTTAGAGTGCTGGCGGTGGGATATGTGTGTGTTTGCGTATGTGTAGGGGGGGGGGGGGGTGCAGCCTTAATCCATTAAAAGGGGGTTTTGGGGATGGGGTCTATACTTCACCCCCCTATCCAAATGGGCTTCTTTCTACGTAGTGGGATTCAGATTCACATTATGCTGGAAGAAAAGCGATTGGCAGACTCCGACTTGGCAGGTCGTCACCAATTGCAAATAAACACTGGAGTAGAGTTTGAATGCATATCTACCATCTTCTTACCTGCAGGGGGAAGAGCAGGAGTCAGACACGTGATCACAGTGATTAATGAATGACTGAAGAGCTGTTTATCATTACATCATGTGACTCATACTCACGCTGGCCTCTCTTCACCACTGCGGGGGCACGTAGCTATAGCTGGGTGTGCCAGGGGGCCGATATGTGGGCATTGTGACTTGGTGGGGGGCAACAGGGGATGGTGAGGGAGTTGTCAACAAAGTTCCTGCAAAGCAAAGAGGACACAGAATTCATTAGAGGGGGCACGCATTCGCTCGCACGCCTCTGCCAAGGCCCTGACGCTCCTCTAATTAGGGATAAAAATGGAACCCAGAGCTCACCAGCTGACATGGCCATGGTGGTGCCGGCTACCATCCCCATAGCGACGCCGTTGGGGCGGGGAGCCTGGAGGGGCGGGGCATACATGGCCGCGGGCATCCCATTGGGCTGGACCACCGTCGTGTGATGGATCACGTGGGGCGGCGCGGCATACAGCGGCTGTGTGTAGTAGGCGCCCTGTTGCTGTGAAGTTAAGAGCGCCTGGAACACAGAGACACCATCGGGTTAGAGCGCCATCGAGGCACAACACAGTCCAACGCTACTGTTCCTCCTCTACCGCATACTCACCTGTGCATAAGGGTTCTGTTGGGGGTAGGTACTCCTCACAGGGTAGACAGTAGCAGGGTAGGGGTTGGGGGAGGAGGTGTAGGGAGGGACGGTCCCCGTGTTGGGAGAGCAGGACATTTTGAAAGGAGTGCCTGGAGAGTAGCCTGGGTGGGCGGAAGACACTTCACATTAGTGCTGATGGCATTTCATGTGCGGTCACTAACACACATGTGGGAGATAACAGACCATTTAACACACACATACACACTTCCACCTCTGATAGGATGGTGCACTATTTGCTAAATGCTGTAATTTTGTTGTATGAATTGATCAAAACTGCAATAATTCACCGTTCTGTGGGAGAGTACAGTAGTAGCCTAAGAAAAGGGGGAAAAAAAGACTTGGCCTTCATGTAGCTACAACCAGCATGCATATGAAGTTTATATAGAATTGTGGCTTCCTATAGCTTTATTCCTACAAATCTTTACTGGCAATTGTAGCAACTCTGTCAGGCCAGTAGGGTACAGTTTCATTTTTATATTAATTTGCTTATGAATGCTTGTCAACATGTGCATTATCACTACACTGCTACGGGGTTCCAAAGTGAAGGATTCCTCACCACTTGGGAAGGCTGGGTTTGCTCCTGGATATACACTGGGAGTGTATGCTGGGGCCGCCGCTGCATAGCCAACAGGGAAACCAGCTTCAGACCAGGACAGAAAAGAGAAGGATAACAATCGAGTTTACTTTTCGCTTGTATGTGATGAGGCTATTTGCATGAGCCACTGACAGACCGACAGACATTTAACATTACCTGGATAGCCGAGACCCTTGGTGTTAGCAAAAGGGACCCCTGTTTGTGCAGGGCTGTACACGGGATTCATTATGCTCTACGGATGCTGCAAGAAAGAAGCAGAAAGATACAGAAATTCAAAAGGAGAATCGAAAACACACACGTCCCCCCTTTAAATACCAAAATCCTGGTTTTCCCTCCCTGCAGCTCACAGCTACAGGCCTCCAGCAGGAGAGAAGTCTGTAGCGTCAGATTGTGAGTGCTGTTCTAGTTTCTGCACGTGTGGTAGATGTTCTGCGTGCTTAAACATAGCTGTCAGCACCCTGTTCCTGTTGTTACACCCTCAATTATTCTCCGCGCTCTTGGTTTATTTTCAGACCTCATGGCTGTTGGTAGCGTAAACTAAGGACATCTCACGCCACAGAAAACATGTTAAAATATAAAAAGTGAAAGAAACGACCCTTTCAGAAGGTTGGCAACTGGTTTTAGGAGATGCGTAGAAGTGCACCAGCAGTTTTGTTGGTCATCTAACATGTATGGACCTCAGTCGAGCATACAATAAGGAAGGTGAAGAACTAAGACGATGGCTGTGCAAGAGATTCACCTTAATCCATTTCAATTAAATGAAACCATTAAGTTACTATTCGTTTCCTTTAATGGAATCTAATAAAATAATGTAGTGGATTCACTGCACGTCTGGTTTTACCAATGCAGCTGGACGATGTGAATGTGAAAAGTACAACATGTACAGCACACCACTGTGCAACATGCAGTGGGCTTAATCAGAGCCTTCAGGTGAAAATGCAGAGCGCTTCATATTGTCTTGGAGGGGAGGGGGCCCCCCTGACCCCTTGCTATTTGGTGCCTCCCCGTGCCGCCCCAGACAGTAATACATATTTTTTGTAAAAGTAGAGGTGTCAAGGTTTTGAGAGGTGATTGATGAAACAGTTGTCTGTATTAAAGTACTACTAATACTTCAGCACCCGACCTGATTTAGCCCCAAGATTTTAATCTCTTTCTAAACATGAAAAAGCTTCCTGCTGAAACCCACTTGGCATCAGATGATGTCACATCAGCTGTTTTATTCTAAAAATAAGAGACAGAAACTCCTCCTGCATTGGTGGAAGTGTGTCAAGGCAGAATGAGGTTATGTTGGAAAGATCAGTAACAGGGATTTTTTTTTTTTTTAATTTTCAGAGTTGAATCCACATGTCATCCAACCATCACAAGCTTTATAAACGTAAAAAATTTTTTTATACACAAATATGTGAAAAACTCAAAATAACGTTCTTGAAACATTAACACGTTTTATTTCTGTCTTATACAACTCATGATGCTCATTCGGCGACTCTCTGCTGGCCTCTAGCGGTGAACAACACGTATAGCGTCACTTTGCGACTCTCCTCACGTCTCGTCAGCCTCACTGACTCGCACACTCGGGTCACCCTTCAGTGAAAAAACGCAGCTACGTAAATGAAACGCACATCGCCTCTCTGCATCCCATAATGTGGCCGAAAGCAAAACGGAGCTGCACACACACACAACATCCACGTCTAAACGCGCCCGACACCTCCTCGCTCCCTAACACAAATCCATTTTAGATTGGATTCACTTTAACCCGTTCACTCGTGGACCAAACTGCATCCATCCCGATAAAGAACGACATTTTTTCTTCGAAATTGTTGTACATTCCAACGTGCAAAAAGATAAATTCATTTACAAATCAGATTTTTACGACGTCTGTCTCGCGCTACCAAACACAACAGAGTGATGCAATTTTATTTAATTTTTTTCCCCTTTTTTCAAAAACCGAAAAAAACAAAATGCAGTTTGATGATTTGCCAGCGAGACTATATTAGCGGTGGTTTCTGTAAATAAAATAATGAGATGATATAGTTGTAACATGAATATGTAAACGACCTTAGACGGGATTTGGACCTCTGCGTGCAAAGGAGAACGGGAACGGAACGGGGCTTTGTTATCTGCTAGCTTACAATGACGCATGTTTAGCTGTCCAATCTGCGGCTCGTCGTGCGCATTTCCCGGCGCTGTTGGATTCTCATATGCGTACTAAGCCGCTAAAGCACCTTTCTGACCGAGTAAAAGCACCGGACGGTCCGGAGGGCAGTCAGGCGGGGGACAGCTTGTCAACAGGCCGCACAGCACGGGGAAGACAGGCAGCCAGCCAAGCAGCTGTGTCCCGCAGTAACGAACGTCCTGGGGTATAAATCACAAACAAAATGTCTCAATCTAGTCGCTAACAAACATGAACTCACTGTTAGACGCTTCAATCGTGCGTAGGTGTCCTTCTTTGGTCCTCTGAGGTAAAACGAAATTACGCTAGCTGGTGTTTTGCTCCCTGTGGATGCTGAACTCTTTTGAGCACTACGCGTCACTTCCGTAAAGTCACGTGGTGCGTCGATCAAAATAATAAAACGTAATATAAAATCATTTTCGGGTATTACATTTTATTGTTCCTCTATATTTAAATATACGTTAAAAACTGTCTCACTACCAGCCCGAGACTAAATAACCAAATTCACAAACACAATAAAAAACTACAATAAAATATTTTCATTTTATAAAACCGAGCAAAGCCAGAAATATGTGAAATAATATTAATATTCTTTCTTTATTGTAGTGGCATTACTGTATGTTAATTGTTAATATTTTAGAGTGCATTACCAACGAGTTACGAAACAATTTGAATTATATAATCATACATCTGGAACTATATTTTGAAGAAAAGAAGACAATGCCGCGGTACTATTATTATTATTGTACTGAAGCCTTGAACTGCTCCGGGTTCACTAGGATCCTTCATAAACACGACGAAAAGACGCCATGTCTGACTCCAGGTCAGTTCTATTACGCTGATCTGTCTTAAGCGTTGCAGATATATGGTCCTGGTAGGTAATAAAACGCATTACACTGAGACGTGAGGTTTTCTAATTAAGGGTTGTTAATTCTCAATGTATCCGATTTATAATAACAAAAGGTGTAATTGCCGTCATTTATTTGACAAAATCATTCGCATGCCTCTTTAACAGCAGGGTAGAATGTGTTTCGCTCTTCTAGGACCTTGACGCATTCGCTTCCATTCAGCCATTGACTTGGGCAGGGTTTGTACTGTTGTGATTCTTGCACAATGTGTGTATGTTTTTACGGGTAAAATGCAGGGTTTCGACTTGAGTTAGGCATCATTCTACAGTGTAAACTGAAGCTGTTCGGTCGGCTGGCGTCGTCGCTGAAAAGCAGGCCTGTAATGTCTGGAGCGGCCGGTGGAGGAGGGGGCTCCTCCTGTCAGGGTGCAGCAGCGGCAGCCAGTTGCAGCTCCGCCGGCTCTTCTCACGCTGCTGCCGCGGGAGTGGGCGCAGGGGTGGCCGGCAGGTTACCCGCCCGGGTCCTGGAGCATATCTTCTCCTACCTAGATTTGTACGACCTGATGCGGTGCTCGTTGGTCTGTTGGCACTGGAACAACATTCTGTCGGATGAAAACAGCGAGGTGTGGCGCAGCCTCTCCGGCCGGACTCTGAGCGATGAGGCTCTGCGGTCTGACATCCTGTGCAACCTGCCCACCTACAAGGGGAAAGTAAGTTGTGATTACACCACTGGACTTTCGACATGAATCCACAATCACACAACAATATGTCTGAGGCTGTGTTTGTTTTGCTAGCCAATGACACAATAGATAGTTGAAGGCTTCTATTTGACCATTTAAAGTTCGACATTGGTCCATTTCCATGTAGATCCATGGCTATCAGATCACTTACTGTGTGTGCCAGTAAACCATTAGCATTCATTATCATTTGGGTCTGTAAGCGTTGGACAAAATCACTGTGGAGTGGCAGGTCAGCTCAAAACAGATAGAATGGAACAGACATGTTGTTCTGTGTAATGTTTAGAGGCTGAAGGTGTTGGAGTTACTGTGGGTGTGATTGAAGTGGATAGTTGTGTTGTCAAATGTTTCCATGTCATTATCTCATATAATGCTGTACAATTTTATAACATGCACTGGAGGTGCATGGAGGTCATTTCTATTGTTTGTTCTATGGGAAAATAACAGCGCGACTGGGAGTTAGATCAGTTTGTAGAGGAGTCATTTTCCATTTATTTGAGGAGCTCTTTAAATGTGACTAAACTAAGTGCCCATCAGAATTTCCCTAATCCAAGGTGACATCTTGTGCTTATTTTGGACTAATTTGAGGTTTATTTTGTGTCACCCACAGTCCATAAAACCCAATTTACAGTGACTTGAAATCCGATGAAAAAGCTGGAACTGGAACCAGCTACTGCCTGGGGTTTAACCCGATGAATGATTTAAGATTGATTGGTTACTGTTAATTATTTTCTTAGTCTATATCGATTTATGAATCACAAATATCTCCCATTTACATATGGAGTGATTGTAATGGGTTAGTTATTACCTCATGGATCTCAAATTGTTAGTAGAAATTATTTACTCAAAATTGACTGTGTGGGACTTAAGAGCCCTGGTTGTGTACATGTTACTTTCAGACAGTTGTTCTATTGTTGATTAACCAGACCATTTCCCTTTCTCTTCCACAGCAAAAGGCCTTTCAGCACGCTCTCAGCTCACATGATTGTTCACGCAACGTTTACGTGAAGAAGAACGGTTTCACATTGCACCGCAACCCTATTGCCCAGAGTACTGATGGTGCACGGGGCAAGATTGGCTTCTCTGAGGGGAGGCACGCCTGGGAGATCTGGTGGGAAGGACCCCTCGGCACCGTAGCGGTTATTGGCATTGCCACAAAGAGGGCCCAATTGCAGTGCCAGGGCTACGTGGCCCTGCTGGGCAGTGACGACCAGAGCTGGGGCTGGAACCTGGTCGACAACAACCTGCTTCACAACGGGGAGGTCAATGGAAACTTCCCTCAGTGTAACAATGCACCAAAATACCAGGTAGGCCCTGTATCCACATCTGCACGTTATCTGTGTTTGTTTTGATCCATGTGTCACCAAACCACAGTGTAATCATGTTTCTCTGCAGATTGGGGAGCGAATACGAGTGATCCTAGACATGGATGACAAGACGTTAGCCTTTGAGAGGGGATTTGAGTTCCTGGGTGTAGCCTTTCGTGGACTACCCAAAGCCTGCCTTTTCCCTGCTGTCTCTGCAGTGTACGGCAATACTGAAGTCACCATGGTGTACCTGGGCAAGCCTCTGGACGGCTAGAAGCTGACGATCCTTTGCCTCCCTTAAAACTATGAAGGCGCTGGCCAATGCAGGACTTTTTGTTAATTTAATGGACTGTAGACCTGTTTTTTGCACCTTTCTAAGGTTTTGGAGACCAGTGGTCTTGTTTCTTCCAAACAGTTAGTTTACTCACATACACAAAATGGACTGCTGCAACGGACATGAACTCAGAGTCAGAGCTTTGTGACCATTAGACAAACCTACCTACCTGGAAAGGAATGGTTTGAGACTGTCATAAATGTATTTCTGTATCAATGTGGAAGAGTCCAATTTACAGTATAGGTGCTGGACTGTTCCATTTACAGGATAGGGGAACACTATTTAGTCTCGTGGGATTCAGACCAAAAGCGCTGAATCTTCACTAGAGATATTAGTTCTGCTTGAATGCGGCCAAAATATAAAATGTGGCAAATATTTTAAGACACTGTTTTAACAAATGAAATAGTAGTTGTTATCAGTTATTATTAAAACAGTTATTGTCCAATTTAATGCAAACAGCTCATTATGGATGGGCACAAACTGTACTTGAGGACCGGTTCATAATAGTTTCAAGCCAAAATAAGTTATATATCTGCATAAAGGCAAAAAGAACCCCGGCCCCGCTGTCATGCACATGCATGCATACTGGCCTGTTGCCCTGTTCTCAAAGGTTCTCAAAGAAATCACATAGTAGAGTATGAAACTACACCTGTATCATGCTAATATGTGTCCTTTTTAATGTGCTATTGTAGTATTATACACTATTTATTTCTTGGTTTTATCTATGGTACTTTAGGTATGGTTATGAGACCTGAAAATAAAGTTGACATGGTGCCACTCTTCAATGAAGCGTGAGTTTGTGAGTGTACAGTACAGAGGGGCGACAACAACACTGCAATAAATATGAGCCTTTGACAACAACAAGCAGCTCAACAATCAATCTACTAAAAGGAGCTCAAGTACATCTTGTCCTTTTCCATTTTTCTCTCTGCAAAATGGAAATTTCATTTTTCCGTTTTCTGCAGTTTGTTCTGTTGTCTATTATAATGATTTAAAACATCTTTAGTGTCAGATAGTTATATGAATAAAGGAGCAAGTAGGCAGTAAAAACTGAATACTTGACTTACAACCTATTCAGTCTTGATTCCAGCTGCGGAACATTTTTGCATGCTATTACTCTTTCTGAAAAACAAACGACACATGAACAAAATACTGGATTATTTGTGACAAGTACTAAAGACGCGGCCACCAACCCTGACCCTGAAAAACAACAGGGCGGCTTGTTAACTGTAATACAAGTCAGTTCAGGCTTTATATTGTGAGCATTTATAGCAAAAATAAATTAATCTAATTAAGCACCTGTGGTTATATAATACATTCATTTTATGTACTTTTCATTCATAGAACATGTACAAGGTCTTTCTTTAGAAATACCCCCCAGCACACATGAAGGCAAGAAGTAATCCATCATAATAGCCATTTATCTCCATGAAGACGTGAGAGTACAGGACACACTGTTCTCGCAGATGACTTGGGAGTGTCAGACAGAAATGACGCCAATTGCAACGACGCCAATAAGCGCTGAGCACGGACGATGGAGATAAAAGACGAGCACTTAAAGGATTATTTGAGGATTTGAGGAGGTTTCATTAAATATCTTCTGCAAATGCCAAGCGTGCGATTGCTTTTTGTTTGCCTGTGTGTTCACCTGTTTTTAATTTATCCATCTGAACTGACCTGATTGCTTATAAAGTATTTAAATGACTGTGCTCTTGTCTATCATTGTACCTTCCTGTCTATCTGTCAGTCTGTTTATTTGACTCCCTTCTGATTGTTGTCAGGTAACCTATAAGTCAAAGCCTTATTGCTTTAAAAATCGAAACGTGTTATTTTGACAGAATCTGAGGGCTGCTGGTTATTTGACACACTTTCTCTTACTGGGTTATCTATTATTTCACTTGCCACAGCTATTGTACCAGCAGCTTGTTGAGCCATTTCTTAATACAACAGCCAGTTTATGATCGGCATTAGGATATTCTGCCAAGCACTGTTTAATTTGATCCTCCTCTTCCTCCTCCTCAGATGAGGTATGTCAGAACAAACCCATAAACACATCAAATATATCTTATCTTATCATTTTAGAAAAACTCAATGTTAGGCCTAATTTACTTAGAGGAGAAATCTAACATATGCACACACTGAATCTGTGCTTCTTGTGGTCTCTGTGGTTTGTTGTTAGTAGTACCTGTGCTGTAGCTCGAGTGAGTTATTGTATGTTTCACCTGACATGGAACCATCCATCCGTTAATCCATCCTTTCTTTATCCTTAGTTATTCTATGCGGGGTCATGTGGGGGCTGGAGAGACAGAGACAGAGACACAGAGACAGACAGACTCCGTCATACTCCCATTCACACCAACAGGCAATTAGGAATTCCACAGCCCCAGAGGTCCATGTCTTTGGAGGTAGAAAGAACCTTGAAGTATCTGGAGGCACAGACATAGAACTAGTCTGCTTTAAAAAACAAGATCTGTATACATGAGTGCATGATTTTGCATGGTGCACAGTTTACTGAAAAAAAAATGACACTTTGTATCCAAACAGCGCTATGTTTAGTTCTTTTGTATCTTTGTGTCCTTGAGTTTGGTCTTTCTCATCATTTAATGTGTCGTCTGAAGTATCTTGAGCCATGTCAAGGATTATATTCACAAACACATTCATACATTCTAGGGTTCCTAATCTGCGTGTCTTTGAACTGTAGAGGAACCCCACTCACACTCATGCCAACTCCATAGAGAAAGGCCCCAGCTGTACCCCAAACCAGTACTGTGTCATTAGTAGGAGGATTCGTTTTATTATTTGGGTTGTGTCGTCATCTAGTGGACACTTTGGAGGAGCCGATTAAATTCGCTGAACCTGCATAGCACATGCTCTGATGATCTGCTGTGTGAGCGGATACAATATAAAACATTGTATCTGAAACAGTCCATCTACAATATTGGTTAAAATGTTTATTAAATTGTGCCTTTGGCGTGATTGGGTCAGAGGTGGCCTACCGTATATTTTACAATGATTTCGCTTGGCTGTTTTATTGGGCTGCTAAATATTAATTTATTATATGAATATATGGGAGATCAAACTTTATGAACCCTCAAAAGTAATATAAAGAAAATCAACACCACAGCAAATTACAACATAAATAAAGTCAATAAAGTTGAATCGAAAGCAAATCAAAATAACTCACTATACTTTATAAATTATTAACAATTTGGTGCAGAGTGATACTGATGCCACACCCAATGTACCAATGAAGTGAACAGAAATTGTAGGATGAACCAAGAAAATTGTATCATTATATTATTACAACAACGACAATAATAATAACAGTAATTCTATGACGTCTTGCATAAGAAAGTTTTTATATAATCCTTCCAGTTACGGCCTCTAGGTGGCAGAACAGTGCAAACTGTATGTGTAGCCATCAGACTTATTTCTCAAGACCTTTATATAAATGGCAAGAATTTACAACCCAGGCAAACGCAATAAAGTCTTCCTGCTGCCTCTGCAGGAGTCCTGCCGTGCTGTGCTCGGTCTTTCTGAGTGGTAATTAGGCTGATATTTGCCAGTTTGTGAACGTAAATAGAGTAAAAGTCGAATTGCATCAATTTTCTGAAAATTTCTGAAAAAACAGATTTCTGGTTGGTTGTGTAGGTCAAATTTACCAAAGTAAGGTACAATAATAAGGGAGGTGTGGTAGTTGCGTTTTCAAAATAAAATATTTAGGTGGTGTCTGTCATTTATTTTGTTAGATATACCCTATAGATCCCAAGACTTACCATATTAGGTGAGTACCTTTAAAAATAAAATGTAGTAACAGTTATATACCCGATGTTGATTCGCTGTATTTTGATCAATCTATTCCCACCAAGAAGAATTTATTTTGAAACCGGAAATTCTATGCTTCAAGTAAGCTAAAGTGGACCCTTATAGTGACGCGTTAATATGGACACCTGTTGTTAAGGGAGGATTCGAACCGATTCAACGCGCACAGACCAATCACAAATTAAGCTCGCCGTCACATGGAGGGAGGAGGCGATTTAACGCAGTCAGACTCAGTCGCTGTAACATTCAGCTGTGGGCACGAAGTTTTGGTTCAGGCCAGTGAACGCCACGGGTTGCCAGGTTGGATTTATTCGTGTTTCTTCGTCGCCTACATTTCCACAGCAAGAATTTCTCCAGCTGCAATGTTTCAGGATTCAACAGCAGGTTTGTGTAACTTTTGTTTGGTGCCAGCATACAGTTGATTAAAGCTGTTTGTGATATTGTTTTTGTTTGTTTGGGCAGGTAAGTAAGGTTGTAATTGTAGAGATATGTGAAGACTAATGTTCGGTTTGTTATGATTTTATCTCTGGAGGAAACTTTGTTCGTGTTTCTTGAGTTAAACACACACCCGCGTTTGGAAGCCAGTTATTATAAGTCATTTCTGAAACATGAAGCAAACAAATAATGCTTGAATTTGAATGAAATGTCAGGTTTTATGCCACTAAATCCTCCTTCCACTCGCACCGCGGCGGCCCGGCCGGCATGTTGCAGCCAAATGTGGAGGTTCAATTGTAAAAATCTACATCAGAAACTCTCAATCTGTCCTGAAACTTCAGAGATAAACAAGGAACTATTCAATGTGTAATTTTATGGAGAGTTTTTGTGACCTTCTCTGATTAGAGTGCGGCGGAAGCGAGATCAACCTCTCAGCACTTTATCGGGTTTATTCCCTTTTATCTTTCTATCTCAAACACGCTGATTGAGCAAAAACTCAAGCTTTATTTTCCTCTTTCTTTTTTTACAACGTAACTTGCGGTTGCGATAAACACCGTGAAAGGTTAAATGACTCGACGGGGAACATAATAAAGTGTGAAATGTATTCATTCAAACGCCATGATTTTAATGTAACTACCGGTTGTAATTGCCGCCAGCCTCTCATGTGCAGTCGAGCAGATTTAATTAAAATCTTCTAAATAAAGCTGCTGTGTAGTAAAATACAAAGTCAGCACTCTGTAGCTGTTGCGTGTGTAATTTGTGTTAAGATCAAAGGAGTGCTGACATCTATTTAGCAGATGAGGATTTTGATTTTCCTCTGATAAACTCCTGTATACACTTAGGTACAACCCCCCCCCCCCCCCCCCCCCCCCCCCCCCCCCCACACACACACACACTTAATGTTTTCAGTTCTAAGATAAAACAAATAAACTGCCAAATGAGTCGCATCAACAAATCCCAGTCAGGAAGATGACGAATAGTCTGTGGCTATCTGTTGCTTTCATCACTATGTTGTGTCATAACCGTGCTTCATGTGAAACGTGTGTTTGTGCATGTGTAGATCTTTCCTCTGGTCTTTATTTTGCTGAGTGTAAATCTGCAGTGTAGGAGTTGATGGTAACAGTATGGTTTTTTGCTGAGTAATTTGTATTTGGTCGAGGTGTTCTGATGTAAAGCTTTATAAACAATCTAAACATCACTGTCCTCTCTTTCTCTCTCACTGGGCAGGATCATTCATCCCTGTTGTGGTGCACCGTTGGGTCTGAGATCGGAGCTGAACCGTGGGACAGCAGGTGCCAGGCCCAAGGGCCACAGGATTGAGAAGGCATGCTGGCTGCTATGCTGCGCCAGAACAGCGCTGGTGGAGGAGCCGGGGGTGGCGGCGGTAGCGGCAATGGCAGTGGAGGGAAACCCCCTCTAGCTATAACCAGACTCTCCAACTCCAGCTTGGGCTCTTCGGGCTCTACCAGCGGGAGCCCATGCATGCTGGGCAGGGGCCAGAAGAGCAGCTCGGTGAGCTCGGACAGCTCAGACGTCCCCGCCGCTGACCCAAACTACATCATGCTGCTGGTCAGCGATGTGCGGAAGTTTGCAGAAGTCCTTCTACAACTTAAAGAAGTCTTCAACTCCAAAGGTATTTTTGGAGTAGCCAAGGCGTTAATGGGTAGATTCCATTTTAGTTTGTAACAGAGGGCAGCGCAACACACACACACACACACACACACACCCACTTATCAGTAGTGAGTTCTTATGTGCAGCTGCTAAACACTTCACATCATGTCAGCCTCCTCATGATGAGTACAAGTGGCCATGGAGGGTTTTGTCTGTGGTTCTTAGAGGACAAGCAGCAAGCATGGCAGTGAATTTGTTGACAGTCTAAGTTCTTACAAAATGTATTCACAAGTCTACATCAAGTAACATGTATTAATGAGTGAGAAGAGCACTGTCCTGCCTCAAACCAAACATTTCTTCCCTTCTTGCTTTAACGTTACAAAAACAGAGGGAGAAACAAAGAGGCACTGTACAAATGCAGCCAAAGGGATTGTATAACGGAGTGTGGCTGTCAGTCAAAACATGTGTGCACACTGCAGCTCTCACCGCAATGTACACACTCCCAAAACCAAATCTACCTGTTTTGTCCTGTTGCGGCCTTGGCTGCCCGGTCAGTCAACCAGCCTTATCGCTCCTCTACTGTTTTCTCTTCCTCTCTCTTTTTCTGTGGACCAGAAAATCCAGATATCAGCTGATCTAAGTCTGCTTGGGTGGCTGGTCATGCAGATTTCTGATATTTTCGATAGACAGTGTCGGTATTTTGATCATTCTGAGAACTGGGACTTAGCTTGTTGTGTGTGTGTGTGTGTGTGTGTGTTCTAGACGGAATTCCAGCCAAACAACTGAGTGAATTTAACGCTTATTTTTACTCATGATGTAATTTCAACTTTTCCCAAATGTACACACAAGGGGGAACTTTTGACACACACACTTATTAAGAGAATCAACACATTCTGAGCCGGTAATTAATGGGCTTTCCTTGACCCATCAGTGTTCAAATGGACTTTTTTCCAAATCAAAGGGGGGCAAAGTGACACAGAGCTGAGTCCCACTACGCTCTGTCTCTGTGTGAATGTGTGTATTTGTGTGGGTGATTATTACATTCCTGGCTCGGTATATTTGGCACCGGCTTTTGGATCCGACCCAGATTTGCTAATCCCCCAGTCCTGGTAAGAATGGTCTGGAGAGAGTGGGTGAAGGGCAGGCAGGCAGGCAGGCAGGCAGGCAGGCAGGCAGGCAGGCGGTGTAGTAGTGGTGGTTTTCCTCCTCCTCCTGCCCCCCCCCCCCCCCATTAGCAGTGTGCCACGACACCCAAGGCCCAGAAAAAAGGAATTCCAGGCCTTGTTGTCTGGAGGGGTCGGAGAAGGTGCTTGACCCGGCTGGACAGGCTGCCGTGACAGAGAGCAGGACTTGCGACAGACACTTTTTAAGCTTGAGGGACTTTTCAGTGACCTGTCAACATGCTCCAGATCAAAGCAGTAAATCATCATGTGCAAGAGATCAACATCTTGAACTTTATGGAGTGGAAGAGTCGTTGATTTTAAATAGGAAGCTCATTGGAAGGCATTGGTGTGAGTCTGTTCTAGCATGTTGTTGTTGTTCCTGAATGTAAGTTGTTCGTGAATGTAAGTGGTTAAATGCCGTCTACTACAAACGCACCACAGGCTATTAAAGCAAATTCCAATTGTGCACAAGCAGAAGGTTGCATAGCTGTCATACTAGAAAGTTGAACCTGCTCGTCTCAGAGAAACCAGTTTATACACTTCGTCCTTAAATAGAGTAGAAGTAACTTTGAGACATGGATACAAACATCAACTCATGAAGTCACAAGTCACTGATTGTCGGTGCTCTTTGCTGTTGATACAACTGCAGCTAATGTACAGGTCCAGTAAGCACCAGTTAAAGTATGTAAATGCAGTCAATGAATACCATGTGACTCTTAAAGGAGAATTCCCCTAAAACGGCTTATTTTCACTAAATACAGGAAACAGCAGATTTGAAATATCGGTGTGATTGTGCTGTAGAAACCAGAGTACCAGTCTCTTGTCTCTTGTTTGTTTTATGACACATTTGTCACCTTGTTTATGGATAGGAGATTAAAGAAAGAGCACTAACATGTGGTCCGGGTTCACAGTTCAGATACAAGAATGAAGAAAATCCACCTTTATGCTGTCCGTCATATCTGTGCTCAATCAACATTTTCCGTGTCTTTGTCGCGTTTTAGCACAGCAGGCCTTAACGTGTGAACACACTGTTGAGGGTCACTGACTTGTGCTGTGATTGGATGTGATTTAAATCCCTCTCTAATTTATGACCATATTGTCCCTGCGGCCCTTCACAATAGTCCAAACCTCTCATTACCCTCGGCTGCTCACTGAAACAGAGGGAAGACCCCTTTATTTTTTGCCACGCACACCCAATATTCAAGAGCAACACGCAGCTCCAGAGGCCTGTACCCCTCGCAGCAGCAGCGTCTGCATTCACATCAAGCCATGTGAGTCTGACACCCATTGTCCCAGGAGGCATCTCCAGACTAACGTGCGGTTGCTAACTGGCAGCGTTTGCAGAAATGATGCTTTCCCATGTTAAGAATAGCTACGGCCTGTGGGATTGTGGGATTGCTCCTCGGGGCGGGGGGAATGTTTCATGTAGCTGCTTTTTTTTTTTTTCTTTTTTCCCACTGCACATCGACCTTAAATGGGAATTATTGTGGTTCCTGCTCAGTTTTGGTCGGAGTCGGTCGTGCGTGGATAAATTTTGTTTTTTACGAGCGGCTGAGAAGATTTTTTTTTTTTAAATTTCCCCCTCACTGCCGCCATTGTTGTCAGGTGAGCATTGAGGACCTGTCGCCTCTCCTCGGGACACCTCCAGACCACAATGTGATCGATACTCACATCTCTTTTGAGGTCACCAACGTGTCCAGTGGCCGCTTGTGAAGGACATGTGAGTAATTGGAGGAGATTACCGTTGTGAGTTTGGTCTTAGCTGGGGTCACAGAGGACATTTGGGGACCTGAGGAGCCGGGGAGGTGGCGTCTGTCCCCTTTGTGTTTGACGGTAAGACTGCGGTAAAGCTCTCCATCATAGGATTACACATCTATATTAAGGTTTGACCTCACATGTGGTAATGCAGACACTGGTTTTTTTTCTTAAGTAAGGAGGTGATTGAGTTGTTTTGGAGAGCTTTGTGGAAGATTATTGCAGATCTCTTCATCTATATCAGAGAATGCATTGTTGCGCTTGGCTGGCTGACTAGGACAGGTGTGTCATCAGTGTTTTCATGCGAGGACTCTTTCAGGCAGAATGATAGTTGACTGTGTGCGTCAGCTGCTTAGGAATGAAAACAACACCGGCAAGTAGTTCACACAGTCAAGCTGAGGACAGCAGGGTGTTACAGGCAGCCATTTAACATTGAATGGTACTCTGTGTAAGCCATGAACAATCAAACACCTCATGGGTGCTGGGCCGCTACGTCACAGAAGTTCCATGTGATTATTGTTGTTGTCACCACTATGAGGAAATATATGATCAGATTTACAGCCTGTTTCATTTTCCCACCTCTTACTCCTCCTCTTTATTGAGCCCTGAGTTCCTACAGGAGAAACACACACTTGTTGCTTTACAGCCGCTTAAGTTGGCTGACGTTCTGACAAATCTGTATATTTAGATGCGTTTAAAACGTAGAATCTACTGAGGTCGAGGCTATCAAATGGTTTAATAGACCTTGATTATGTGGTTGTAAATGTTCTGCATGTCCTCACCTCCCAATTTTCATGCCAAGTAAGCAACCCAACAATTTCATTTATGTATGTGGCTTACTCCACATTTTTTGCAAATAATGGAGTGGCGAGTAAATGCACCGTCAGCACTGTGATGTCATGACAGAGAGAGAGAGAAAGAGAGAGAGAGAGAGAGAGTGAGTCTTTTTCTCAGGAGTGGCTGCTCTGCCCATATTGTTTTTTCACTTTGAACTGTGGTGTAGGATTTTAATAAGTGGCAGGTGCCCAAAGGTGTTATGCAATGGAGTATTACGCACTGGGATGCAGGTAAATGCTCTGAGAGTGACAGCTTCCTGGTCGACGGCCAAAAAAGGCAAGACAGAGTGTTAATGGGCTTTGCTCTCCGTATCAGAAAAGCTATTTGTCCAGATTATAAAATTAACTTCTTGAACTTTGGCTTCTTCTTTGTGTCCTTTTAATGAGCATGTATTGTAAAGTAGGTTTGGAAGGCCCGGTGTGTGTGTCATGATATCACAGCGTTGTGGGAAAGCGACTCCATTTTGGGTCCTCAGAGAAAAACCTAAATGCTATTTTAGTGATTTGTGTTCCAATCTACCCCTTGTGAAATACCAGCCTAAAATTAGCCCTACTTGGTCCTTTCTCTTACCATTCCAGACTGTCTTAATGGCTGGAGCTATGCTGTGTTTAGACAGTCTATCCCACTGGGTCTGGGATTCACTGTAAAGAATCGCAAGCTGCTCTTTGCCTCCAAAAAGCTCCTTTTATGGTGCTTTCACTGTATCCATATTTAAAGGCGCTGTAAATTAGCCCCACCGCAGGACAACCACGCCGTTTGAAGATCAAGTTACAATTTGTGGTTTGGGACTTTGGTCCTTCAGTTACATTTTCCACAGATCGCGGTTTGATTATTTAGCGTAGTTAAGCTGCCTGACAGAATTTATTACAGACCCTAATTGGTGTGAGGGGATCCTTGTGTTACCATTAGTCAAGGCAATGTTGGGTTTAGATTTGGGGATTATTCACCCAGGGGATTGAAGTGCTTAGTATGGTGACATATGGTCGTGTCCATTTATCCCATCTGCCCGAGGAAACAAAACATGAAATAATGGTAAACGGAGAGCGGCAGGGGAGAGAGAGGTCTACCTGCTGATGCATCCCCTGCGATGGCACGCCGTACGCAGGTGGCCAGTCCACGCCGTCATGTCAAGTTTAATGGTCCAACTGCACTTGAAGATTTGTAAGTTGTTTTCCCAAGTCTGAACCCAAAGGAGCTCCCTCTCTCTGTGTGTGTGTCTCTCTCTCCCCTTCCTTCCTCCTGGTTAAGATTTATGTTTATGGGTGCTGTTTTTTGCTGGGGCAGCTTTGTTCCAGGAGGCTGTTGATGCCTGCCACACACTTTGACACAGCTCCAGACTTCCCACACTACACGTGAGAAGCAAGGAGTTGCAGGCGCTCGTTAGGGGCAATGTGATACGTAAGAGAAAACTGCATCAGAGACATCAATGTTAGGAGGAATAGTTTTTAGAGCCTCCTCATCTTTGTTATCTGTTGTAATTACACTGCGGCTGCTGTGATTATACTCACACAAATGGCTTGTAAGGGGACTTCACTCATTTTCTGTCATTTTCCAAAACAGAGGATCCTGCATGTTGTTGCCAAGAGCCATGATTACATTTGTCCCTGAACTGGCAACGCTCCCAGTGCCCATAATGTAGCTGAAGCTGTGAAGTACAGTCAGAGTTCACGTGTTCTACAGGCTTATAATGTGAGAAACACAAACCAAACCTCCAAAGGTCAACAACAACAACAACAACAGCAGCAATAACAAGTTGTATTGTCTCACAATTGCTTCAAACAAACATGGCAGCACTCACTTGGACCTGCTGTCTTAGATTAATGTTTTGAAGTGTAACTAAATCTGTAGCTTCTAGCCTTGTATTGGATTAAAGTCCTCTGGAATACTGAGTGAGATTTCACAAAGCACGTTTTATATTTTCTCCTTTTCCTTTCATGTCAGTATCATTTATTATTTTTGACCGTGGATTGAGGTAAAGACAAAAATTGGCCTGGATTTCCCTGCCAGGCCCTTAACCTTTGGGTGTGCTGGCTTGTTACTGGGTCAATCTCACGCTGGGAACGGCTCATAACTTGTTAAACCATCGGGGCTGATGGGAGAGGGATGGGTAAGACAATCAGCCACTCTCTTTTGTAGTCAGATGTAAACAAACTCACTGTGAAGCAAAGCCAGGACCAAATGAGAGGAGACTGAAAATAGCAGCAGCCATTGTGATGTTTAAAAGCTGAGGAAGGAAGAAGGAATTTCAGTCAACCCCAGTTTCTCTATTGAGTCTGCTTCTCTAAACTGAAAATGATTACTGAGGGAATTTGCTTACGCCACAATTTAGTAAAGTCTAAATCTGCACATTTAATAAGGAGTGGTGAATAGAGTAGGGGCCTCTTTAAGCTATGCTGGAGGCCCCTTGACATCAAGATGTTCTTTAATTCTTATGGCAAGACTGACAGGTGCAGATTGGGGTTCCCTCAGCAGGCAGCAGGCCCTCCAGAGCTTCAGTCGCATGCGAGGCCTACATCTGCTGTAATCGTTAGCTGACTGTAACAAGGTGGAAAACAAAACGGTCTGAGGACGACTTTGAATTCCCTGAACTCTCAAATAGTTTGAATTTAAAACATTCTTGCAATGCTGCTAAAGTTTGCACTTAATAAGGTTCTTATTATTGGGACAATTCCATTTATAAGGATCAAAGTCTCTTAGAACGCCCGGTGTTTCCTAAAAACACAAATCCGTACACATTTCACTTGATATAATGTCAAATGGTTATGAAAGTAATCTTGTTCTGAAGGCTTCTGTATAGGTCAGCTGAACAAATGCACAAGGCCCATTCACACAGGATTAGGATGCTGGTAAACCTAAACAATGTCCTCTTGTTCTGAATGCTGTGTTTGTCCCTCCAACTCCAGCCCCCTCACCATCCGAGTCTGCCTCTTGACAGGTGTACTGAAGGGGGGCCGCTTCAGTTGGGGAGGATTTCATAGCTCCCTCTCCTGCTGACGCTCCTTTTCCCATGATGAACTGCGAGGGGAAGCCACTGTAGTCTCCTCAGGGTCACGTCTGGCCATTTTGGCTGTACGCTGGAGGTTGCACCATGGGGGGATGTGCAGTTTTTCGCAAAGAAAGCATAGCTGGAATGCCAGCATTCAGAGCTTTGCATCAACAGTAGGCGGTGTTTGTGGTGATGGTGGTATGTGGGGGGGGGATATCAAGTGAAAAAGGTTGCCTGTCTTTCCTCACTGTGACAGACAGCTCCAAAGAGAAATGAAAGTTAGGGAAAAAAAGTTGACTCCACACGAGGCATCTCATTGATATGCTAAGGCCGATCCAGAGAACTATCCAAGGATAAATGTCCGATGACCAGAGAGATACTTTGGATCGTTTTGTCCCTTCACCCTTGGAGTTTAGGAGGATTTTGTACATCTCCATAGTCGTAAATCTTTCCTAGTTTGGAACAGCTCATATTACATTGCTCTTAATCAGCCAAACCTAATGTGAATGATTTCATGTCTTCAGAGGTCATAATGTCTCCAACTGTGCATAATATTTTAATTTACATTTGGTGTCTATATCTGAAAGCTAATGGGCATGATGAAGGCAGAAGCCCGCAGACGGGGGACATAAAAGCTGCCCACCTGGGTGAAAGGTGCGAGGTGTCTATGGCCCGGGGGGGTTCTCTTTTCAGATGCTGGCTCTTTGTTAGTGCAGTCATGGGAAAGAAGGCTTCAAAGGTGGATGCCCTGCTAGAAGCACAGAAGTCTGGGGAGGCAAAGTCACCATGCCGTTTACCAGCTGCATGTAATCTGCTAATCTTCAGAGTGGACCACCGGTGGTCTGTCTACAGAGGTGAAACAGGGCCACTGGCCACAGGAAGTGTGTTAGTAAGGGGGGCATCTGGAGAGATCTAAGGGCCACACATTGCACTGACCCTACCCAAGTGTTAAAGGTTAAGTGGATCCATTTTGCCAGACCCCTTATAGTTGGGTAAATTTCAGATTGAATCGTTTGGGTCATTTTTAGTTTGGGGCATGAATAGCTTGTTAAAGTTGTGACTCTGTGGAATGTGTTGAAGAATGTGGCATTTCACCCCAACCAATTAAAGAATAATCCGTTTGAACAAAACAGAGGTTATTGAGTCACACAGTGATTGATTATTAGGCCCACATTAGGTTTCTTGTCTTTTGAGGAGGAGACCCTTGAAACTTCTCCCCGCCGCAGCTTTTTGATGAATGCACATTTTCTTTGAAGCAGCTGCCACACCGGAGCGCTAGTTGGTTATTCACAGGGCGAGGAACTGGAATGTCCAGCTGGGGTCTGACTCAATGGGACACATTGAGGGGTTTTGATTGACATTAGTCATGGCTAGCCTGTTCAACATCCAATTGAGCCGCCCCCGCCATGAGCTGCTCCCATTTCATCAGAGCTCTGCAGACGCAGTTGTGACATGTTTAGTGATTTCACACTTGCTTTGTGGCAATGAGCCCCACAAATGTTCTCTCAAATGTTTTGAAGCATTAATAATACATTGCTCCCACAATTTGCGATGCATGACTGAACATAGCTAGGGTCGCCGCGAAAGGAATGTTGCCATGTCATATTGCATCAGGGAAGGTTTTACTGCTTTAGAGTCATGGAGTTTATACTAAACAACCAAAGTGAGACATCGTACGCCTCATGTTGGTCAATAGTCAAACAGAAAGTGTGGTTTACGTCATTTAATGATCTTGACCTTGGATGGTTTGTAAATACATTTACAACTGCTCACATACCCGGGGACAGGTGAGGTCATAAACATGTCGTGTTACTGAATCACGGTATCTTAGGAATGACTTTAAATTCCTTTGATGGAGTAAAAATGTGTGCTTTGGGTGAGTCAGTCCTCAGGTGTGTGACTCATGCACTGATCTCACCTCTGCATGGAAAACTCCACTGTGTTTTGCCTTAAGAGTGACTGCGATTTCATGCTGAATATTAGAATGAACTGATTATATTTAAAGACACTAATTCTGTTAATGCCAAGAAGCAAACTGTGAAAAGGAAAAACAAAGTAAATCAATCACCATTTCTTCCTGATGGATCTAATGCATTTCATTAACTTACAATTTGGAATTTATATATATATATTTTGAAACTAACACCGCCCTCACACTGCTGTACTGAAGTGTTAACCCTACATGTGCACAGTCTCACCTGGTGAATGAGACGGGCAGGTTCCAGATTCGTCCCTGATAAGTATTCTGCCATTGTCTTGCACAACCATTGGCTATGGCACAGTTTACCGCTCAGAATCTTGTTAAACCTGTTAGAACTTGTGTAGAACACCAGCTGTTGGTATAATAACACTCTTACTTCTTATCAAAGAGTTACATTTGATCAGTGACTGAGTTTGACCATGTTGAATGTGTTGTGTTCTGCTAATGGACAACTTCTTCTTCTTCTCTTCATCTGTGGACCATTGATAAAAAAGGTTGAGTACCGCTGGTTTAGACAATTCAACAATCAAATATGAAATCAACAACAGGCATATTCTTTGTAAATGAGGTTTAAGGACAAACGGGGTCCAGGGCCTTATGTTTGTCTATGTGGGGGTCCATGACATGAAAATGTCTGAGGCCGCTGCACTAGAGGGGCGTCAAGAATGTTTTGGTATTGAGGTGTCATCACGATGGTGAATGATCCGACAATGTTTTCATTATGAATCCCCCTCCACCCCTCACTCCTGCCACTCCCGTCCCCGCTCCCTAACAAGAGGCTGGAATGTTGGGTTTCCATGACGCTAATGAAGTAAAAACCTGGCAGTGTGTTGCTGGCAGCCTCTGAGCAGCTCCTGATCCGCGGCCTCCTTCTCATCAGGATCAGAGTCTGATCCCCCTGTAGCCTTCATTCACCAGGGCTTATTATGCCCAGGAATGTCTCTCACTCTCTCCTTCTCTCATAACCCCCGGTGAAGCTGGGATGTGGGGTGCAGGGGTAAATTTGGGACAAATCCCAAGGGAGAGAACAACCCCAAATAACACACAACCCCCTTCCTCTTTTTTCCCTCTCCCCCATACCCACTAAAACTCCCCCCATTGCTCTTTACAACCCCTCCACCACCCCTAGCCATCGCTCTCACACACACACACACGCACACACACACACACACACTCCAAGTCTTCTTTCCCGTGAAAAGTGAAAAGCCGCTGTTGTGATTTATTGTTCCATAAATGCCGTATGTGGCAGCTCCATGAGGTGACCAGTCCCAATGTTTGCTAGTGGCCCCAGGGACAATGCTGCGTTTTCTGCACTTAAACAACTCCTCACTCAAAACTCTGTGGGCTTCCCTGGGGAAAATAAAACCTTCCCTAACCCATTTCCAAACAGCCAAAAACTAATATTTGCAGATTGAAACATCTCCTCGCTAACTCAAAGGTTTGCCGTTCCAACTTTTTTTCTTCCCACATCCTAAAGCGCGCCTGCTGAAACAACACGGGTTCTGTGAGATGTATGTGGTGGGAACAAGTCTTCTTCTCTTTGTGTGCTCTTCAGAATGGCAATTGTGGGGTTAAATCATCAGTCTCTGTACATTATCCTGTGTCCTGCTGGGTTGGTGGACACAACCATAATGTCTTGCTAATTAGCCCCCATTTAGGATGTCCCAGTAGGCCACACAACAGCCATTGACGATTGCAATCCATGGAGCATTGCAAAGGCAGAGCCTCTGTCTCGCGGGCATTCATGGTTCAGGCTCGTCCTTAATAAACCTCTAGCAGGCCCAAGCTTGATGCCCCCAGGACTCAGGATTCAGTTACTCTGTCAGTGAATGGGCTGTATAGCCTGCGTGGGGATGATTTAGGCTATTGTGTGTATTTTGTCATTCAAAGGATAATGTCCATAAATGGGATCTAAACTGACCAGGGCCAATTAAGGGCTTAAGGGTTGAAGCGGCCCGTTGTAAACTTTGACCCTTATCAAATCATTATGAGCAGGGGTCCCCACATGAGTTCGTGAGAGACAAAGTCTTTGGCAAGCCTGGATACTCTGAAGTCTGACAGAAGTAGGTTGAGAAATGATTATGGTAGCTGGTTTATCAAATACTGAGAACTGACTTTATATAACAAGCAGGTCCAATTTTTCTATCTTAATAATATTTCTAAATGCATGATATCCGTCATGCTTTGTCACATTCTGGCTGCACTATTCTAATTCCTTGTTGGATGGTAAAATGCAAATGATTTCAAAATGAAACCGGTCACTTACCTGCAGCTGAACAATAACGTAGATGCTTCTCACGGCAGATATGTGCAGGAGTAATTATTGCCATTAAACACTGCACTGTAGTTAGATGTGTCTGTTCCAGAGTAGTTGTATTGTGCAAGCTGGCTCTGTATCAAAGCTTCTTGACACGCCCAAATGCAAAACAGCCATCATTAATGTTCATTACATCTCTACTGTTCCTGCAAGGACAAGCCCAAATGTCTTGCCATTAAAAAGATCTCTAAAACATCTGATTATAATTATGAAATTGTAGCCATTTACTGTTCTGGAAGGACACCGTGTTCTTTTGATCAGAGCCCATTGATTGTCCCTTAGTCAAACCTACCATTGAACCACCTTTAAAAAAAAAAAAATGAATAGAAGTTTAAATAGACATTACAACATTGCTGCAATTTTGTTTTCAAGATAACATCAAACTTTATTAACTCCTGAGAGAATGGATGATCTCAAAGAAGCGCATTGTGACACCCGCCCAGGAAAGGTGCAGTTTAGGTAAACTAAACACGACTTAATCCAGGCTTCAGCATTGAGAAAGGCCTCCTCTCTGTGTGCCAATATGATTGTCTGGATGAAGTGAATGCCAGTATGAAGTGTGGTGGAGCCAGAAGCACACCGCTGGCCCTTTTCCTGCCTCGTGGGGAGTTGGGCAGCAGAAACAAAAGAGCCAGAGTCTTTTCGTCATCAAAAACCACCAGGTTCTCGCCACTGGAAGGAGCTGCGCATGACATCTGATGAAGATGGATGAAGATGGTTTCTATGGAGGGGGATAGGACTCTCCAGGTCATGTGGAGAAGGTTTTGGCAAGCTGAAGGCAGCAGGGCATGTTGGCATGGAGTAGTTCTTGTAGTTTTTTTATAATTTGAAACACCCTCGGGTTTGTGGTGATCTTGCATAACAATGTCTTTAATCCAATAAATGTGCAAATGGATGCATTTTCAGTTCCATTTTAGTGTTTGCTGAGTTGGTTTATAATTAATTCATGTATTTTTTACCTGAAGTGATCTCTTGACCTCCCTGCATCTTTGTTGGGAGGTCAGTTATTGAGCCTCTTCCAATCCCTCCCCAATTCTCGGGGTTCATGCTAAATGGTCCATTGTTGGTTTTCTGGGTGCTGATTGGCTGCTTTGAAACTGCCAGTATTGCAACAACATGTATGGACATTTTGGCACATTATTGCTGTCGAGTCTAATTTATTATGATTTTTACGAGAATGGATAGACTCTTTTTTTCCCACGCAGCTCCTGGATCGACTGGATTTTGGCTCATTTTTCCAGACTGGACCACAACTTGTTTGGTGGTCGGTGTGGAGTTGTGAACCTGTTGTTTTGAACTGGTCAGTTGTTTGGATTCCCCACTCGGACAGCAGCTAGCATTGTCATGTTGTCCACACAGACCCTCTCTTTTTGTCCCACTCCAAAATAGAGGACTAATGAATAAAAGAAGAAGTGGTGAGCAGCTAAAGTCTTTCTGATCCCACTCTCCATGTGAGGGGTAATCCGGACGGTCAGCACAAAATGTGGCTTTGGCTGCCTGTGTCTGTCTAGTGTGTGTGGAGGACAGCCATTTACCACACACATGACTAAAATGTTCACATGTGAGCGCTCAGCACTTCAATCACTAAGTAATATACAAATCATCAATCATGATTTATAAGGGATAATTATTGGAACTTACTTTTTGAAGACTTGGCAGTCAAATTTGGGAGTGATCAGGAATTCCATTCTAGCTTTTGTATCTTGGTGGTGGGCTCACCCTTTTGTTTATATTTGGAACACTGAGTGCACCTTGCAATGATCCAACCTGCTGAGTGACCTATATTAGTGTGGTTACACCCTGAGACAGGCCCGACTTTTGGTGACGGTGCTTATCAGGCAGACGGAGACAAAAAGAAAGATCAGCAGAGAGATGTTTTATAAAGCTATCAAGCCCCCCTGCCCACACACACACAAATACACCCTCCCCTCCCCCGTGACCTCTAGTATCATTCTATGCCGGGAAAACCACCCCCCCTGAGCTGTGTCAGAGCTGTGACACACCCTGTGATATTCAGGATTCACAATTCCTTGTAATCTGGATTCCTCGGAAAAATCTAAAGATTGCTGACTCGTTTTAGTTTTGGGCCGTCTTATTATGACCTCACTCTTCAGCCATGCAGAGTGCACGTTATCAAGGTGAGCTGATAGCAGTGTGCATGTTGTTCACGTCGTAAATCGCGGTGACTCACTGTTGGTTAAGTCACAGCGAGCATATATGTCCACATACCGAACCTACTCATTCAGTTGATAAACTCGCTTCACACTTTATTGTGGAAATGTCACCTTGGGTCATGTTTAGATATGCATTCTGCTCCCAGGTGAGGTCTGTGTGTGTGTGTGTGTGTGTGTGTGTTGGTTTGCATAAGTCTGCGAGATCCCACCAACATCTCTGCTTTATGGGCTAGTTGCCTAGACAGATCATTGACTGCTACAATGTTGACTAGGACACTTGTGAATGGATGGCAGCACTCTGGACATGGCTACCATGGTCACCCTCAAAACTAACAGAACTGGAATGTCAAGTAGTAATCCTGCTGCCCAACAGTTTGCTTAAATGTTCTTACTATTCATTTGCGGGGTGGAGATGTTGAAGCAGGTTTTCTCCTCCAGTCTGCTGAGCATTCACAGATCATGATAGATTGCCAACGAGCCGAAGGTAGAAAGGGAGTTCATGTTCCATATTTCAAACATTTGGTCAGCAAACACTTCAACCTATATACAAGTGCTATATGAAGTTTGCTCGTTATCTAACCTCTAAATTGCATAACATAACATTGGAAAGGCACATACTGCGTCTTTGTTTATCTGATAGCTGGCCAGGAGATAAGAGGGCATTTAGATAATGGAGTGGTGGTCATGGTGACTGATGGAACATGATGGGCATCGGCTGCTTTGATTGTGATCGTCTTCAGTGGTTCATATGTCTACTAGATGGTGAGATAGTGTATTAGTGCAACAATATTCTCCACATGTATTTGATATACATTTAAACTACTGTTACTCAGGTGAAGTCCAGTTGGAAATGTGTGTGCTCCATGACCTGGAGGGTTGTCAGTTCAATTCCTGACTCTGAAATGTGTTTTGTAGTGTTGTTGAGCAAGATACTGGTGCGGCTGAGGAGATATGCATGCAGCTCCACCCCCGTGTGTGTAGGAGTGTGTGTGTGTGAATGGGAGGCTTTTGAAAGAACGCTGTCCTGCTCAGGTTGTAAAACAGCATATTGATGCAAGCAAATCAGCTGCAGCACAACAAACAAATGAGAATAAGTCAGTAGAGGAAGAATCTTTCGAACACGAGTGAATGTAATGTAACAGTCTATGCATTATGTGTGGAGATCAGCGTACATTAATGCCTCTCTGTGACTTTGCAGAGCACCAGGACTCTCTCCATCAGGCGGTCCACGAGCGTCTTGGGGAGCTGCTGCGAGTTCTGAAGACCATTATCAGCAAACACCAGAGCCTCAACTCTGTGGACATACTCAGTACAGCTGGAACCGTCATCTCCAGGGTCAAAGGTGAGCAATGATGCCAAGCCCTCCCTCACACGCTCTCATACTCACAGCCTTTCTGCAAATCAAACCACCTACTCCTCCTCTTCCTCTGGTCTGTTTTCTGTCTCTGCTTAACAAATCCCCCCCTTTTCTCTTGACAGTCTCCTCTCCTGGATTTCCACTTTTACCGTGTCCCTTTCTCACAAACTCCCCCTCCCTCCCTTCTCTTTAAAAGACTAACATTGAAAGAACTTCCAAAGGAATGCCTCAGAGAGTTTTCTTTTTCGTTTAAAAGCCTTGGAGCTCTTCAGAAGTCACTCAAGTGTGTAGAATGTAACAGCGTGTGTTTGAAGCCCCATACGGAGAATACCAAAATAATATTTGGGAGTCAGATACCTGATTCAAGAAGCTGCAAAAGGCTCTTCTTTGTGCTTTGTCTCCCGCTCCTTAGGGAACTACATTGAGGAATCCTATTTGATCTCTCATTCGCTGAGATTATGATCTGGCAGGCAGGTCAATTCTTAACTTGGCTGCCACACAAGAATCCCCCGAGTATACCTCGTCTCAATTTGCATTGCAAAGAAGGGCATACAGGGGCGGCACAGTTTTTTGAAACGCTTTCTTGAACAGCAATGATGACAATGAAGTGAACAAAGGCCTGTGGCTCTGCACATGAACGTAGCTCGCTGTCACCTATTTATTGGAATGTGTCCACATGCACTTGGGTGTGTGCGCGTGTGTGTGTGCTGTAAACAATACAAGGTCTGTCTTTCGTGCAGTAACTTAACTACCTGTGTGGCATTTGAACATGTTGATGCACAATAGATACGTCTAGAGTTGGGACTTTTCTGTCAGGTTGCCTTGGAATTGACAGCTTTTGTACAGAAGCTCTTTGTTTTAGGGACTTAATGCTGCTGAATTCATGAGTGAAAGGGGAAGACTGTAAAATGTCATAATTTGAAAGGTTTGGTTTGTAACTACAATGAACCGGCCCATTTCATAACTCTGGACTGTTGTTGTTACATGCTGTAGCTACCACTAGGTGGCCAGAATTAGTCACTTCCTGACCGCCGTGTAGTGACAATGTGATGCTGTATCGGCTGTAAACTTCCACGGATATCCTTCACTATCAAAGCTCAGGACTGTGAAGGTTCCCATATGTACACTTCTGTTTTTCTGCTTTATAGGGTGGGGCATGTGATCAGGACATTGCTTATCTTGGTTCATTGTTGTTACTATAAAGACAATTGTAGCTTAAGTGTTTAGTGATTGTTTGAAAAATGAGAGAATACTACATTCCTAAGAGTAGCACTGTATCTCTCTGCTCCAACACACTCATGAACATATGAAGTCTTGTCACCTCCTCCCTCGGGTGACGCTTCATATCCACTCACATGCCTCTCTATACCTTCTCATTCGCCTTTACTGCGAGCTCACTTCCTCTCCCGTCCCAAAATCCTGTGCAGGAGTTAGCAGCTGACGAGTGTTTCGAGAGCGTTGTGGTTTTCCAGTCAAACAATGCCATTTTTCCCCGATGATGTAACTTCCATGTTGGGACCACTGGTTGGGGCCTGAGCGAGTACTGGCATTGTATTCCAGCAAGCCTCAGGATGTCCTGTTGGGGGTAGGGGTTGGACAGAAGAGGAGGAGATGTAACGGCACTACAGAGTTGAATGCTTTGAACGGTGGTGGTGGCAAGCAGGTCCCAGGGCCCAATGGACACTAGACCTCATCCAAACCCTTCTGACAGACCCCAACACTTGCCTAGCTGAGTTTTTGAAGAATCATTGGTTTGGATCATTTCCCTTTGAGCTACTCTTTTTTTTCCCTTTTTGATTAGAGGGACGTTGTATTGGACTACTGAAAGCAAAGTACCGCATCCTGTGGCATGTTGAAGGTGCTCTGCATTTATGGATTAGGATTGGACTGGAAAACTGTAGTTAAGTTACTCCTCAAGTTAGTGGCCAGTAGTGATCATTAAGAGGGATTTTCTTTCTGTTGAAGAGGATGAATTGTAATTCTAAGGTGGGTAATTGATGGTTCTACCTCTTGTATTGAAGTATACTTGCCCGTCTTTTATATCTAAACAAACTAAACCGGACTACTGAAGACCAGTTCAGTTTTTGTTAGCAATTATAGCTGTGTTCTTTGGCGTTCATTATGTGGTACACATATGGGGAAGGATTGCTTCGACAAATCAAAGTTAGGTTTAGGGATTGAAGATTGAAAATAACACAACAAAGTCATTGGTTAATCCTCAGAAAGTAGTTTGTATTCCGCTCAACGCGGGTCTCTGTACTCTAGAAATCTCCATTGTTCTGATTGAAAGGAAGGAGCGAGGAAATAATGGAAGAAGCAGAAGGGTCAGTGACATCACTGAACTGCTGCTTGGTCCTGTTTTCTAAGTATGGTTTCTCTTTGCTCAGTCAGAAGTGATTGCAGACGTATTTACTCCGGTGTTTCTCTGCCGCTCTCTCACCGCTCATCACCATGTTTAGTCTCAAAGTAGGAAACTGTCCAGATTACAGGCAGTTATCTTTGCTTGCCTTTGCTGATTTAAAGTCTTCTGGATTTGTGGAATGTCAACAGCTTTAAAGGTCTTTCTTCTTCATTCTTGGAGTACAGCATGAGTCAAACATGATGTTTGAGTGACATCCTATTACACAGGATGAGGAATCATATATGCATCATGATTACATGCTGTCCGATTCACATCAGCACATCTGGATCAGTGGTACAGGATGTATCAGATGTGTCACAGTTTCAGGGCATACAGTTTTTCACCAACGTCTTACTTAGGTTCCCTCTATCTTACTTCAACAGGAGTGAATTTTAAGGAGGTGAACGAGGAGAACAAACAAAACCTTTTTGGTGAGATCTACTCGGCTATCGACACCTTGGCATTCACCTTTGGCAATGTGTAAGTATGACGTCACTTCACTCACATACTGAACTACAACACCAGTAGAACCAAAGGGTTTTCAATAAATTGCCATGTATGTTCGCTAATCTTTGTCAATATCATTGTCTTTCAACCGTATCTGTAACCACCGATGTCTCTTCTTTCCCATTCAGAGTGTCTGACTTCCTTATGGGAGATGTAGAGAATGGATCGGTGTTGGGGCTCCCCCTAACTAAGAGAAGTAAGGTAAGACAAGTACAGCAGTTGGCCGGTGATGAAGTGATGGCGTGTGTTGTTGTGTTCCTGTTTTCTGTTTCATAACAGCATTAAAAAGGAAGTGAAGGCCCTGATTATCCTTGTTTTAAGCGTGTTGGCAGAGGGGGTCATGCCACCAGTGGGACATTTATCCTGACCATTGTCCAACCTTTTTTTTTTTCATCCCTCTATTTTTCAGTCTTTTGAGAACCTCTCCGTGGAATCTGGAGGATCCGGTCCAGAGAAAGATGATCCACCAGGTAGGACAGAGCTCTATAACACAGAACCACTGTGCTCCAGTGCTGCTCTGAAATGTGTGTGTGTGTGTGTGTGTGTGTGGCTGGAGGGAGGGGGGTAATGCTCATTCATAAAGACATTTTTTCTGCCTTATCATAATGGGTAATGGTGTTGGGTGTCTTGTCTCATGGCCATTCTATGCTGGCCTGCAGCAGTGCCTGTGGGGTTATCTGGGGCAAGAGCTCTGTCTCCATGATCAGTCACCTAGACCGCATATTAACACATGCAGCAACAATCTCCTGTCAGCCATGCTTACCCTCACAGGGTATTAGCTTATATCACCCTCCTCCTCCGTCAGAATGGGCTTTCCTCTGTGGCACGGGCAAATGATGTCAAACACATTCAGGGCATGAGTGGGTTCTAGCAGTCATGACTGAACCCTTCTTTTCTAACCTCCCCTGTGGGATTTCTGTTGCGCTCACAGGACCTTCTCCACCGGTTCGACCTGAAGAGGTGGACAGGACGCTGCAGCGACAGGACAACGGGGTGGAGTCGGCGCTGCTTTACGCAAAGGCCTGGTCCAAATATACCAAAGAGCTTCTGGCATGGGTGGAGAAGCGTCTCAATATGGGTGAGTTGTGATGTTGCATGTTGAAGTGGAGTGCAGATAAATCGACGGTAAATAAATCAGTATGTTGACAATACAGCTTAAAATGCCAACGTCAAGCATGTCAACTTTATTTTGATTGAAAGGCAGTGAGCAAATGTCAGGGTTAGAAAAATGAGTCCATTTCCTGTGATCACCCTAAACACCTGAGCTGTGCTTTAACAGTCCTGTCCTGTCCCAAGGTTGTACAATCTGTGCTGTGGAAAATGCTTTTGTTCAGTACTCTGGTTAATGAATGCTTTCAGTCTAATACTTCATCACTTGTTGAGTCAACACGGTGACACAAAGCCGTCAGTGAAGTTGTGCTGAACATTTGTTATCAGGCAAACAACCATTGTGTTTGTTCAACGCCTTCACTGTGGTTAACCTGCTGTTTACTTATGCATTACTTGGATTTGTTTCATGACTCTAGGATATACTTTGATTTGATTTACACATTTTAATTTTTTCCTTTCTGTGTAAATTGGTTTCCCCTTACAGATATCGAGTGTGCGAAGAGTTACGCCAAAATGGCCGAATCCGCAAAGACTCTTGCAAATCAACAGGTGACTGTTTCAAACGGGTTGACTTCTACATTTGCTGCTACAGCTGAGATGATTTATATTTACATGAAGGCTTTTTTTTCTCCTCCTCATTCCAGGAGTTCATGCCTTTCCGCGAGATCTACATGTCTGCTTTCAGAAACGACATTGAGTACAGCCAGCTTGTGCTTCACACCGCAGCTGTGCTCCAAGCCAACAAATTCATGCAGGTACACTTATCCAACAATGAGAGAATAGAAGTTGGTTTGGTTGTGTGAGAGACACAATGGGGCTTATAGGCTCACTGACTTAATGTGTGTGTCTTTGTGTTTGTGTTTGTGTGTGTGTGCATGATGGGTGGCGATGTGTTTTTTTTAGCCTCTCATGGCCCGAAAGAATGAGCTAGACAAACTACGAAAGGAGGTCAAGGAGCAGTGGCAGAGAGAGCTCAAGAAAATGGTAAGTTGGGTATAGTTACATACATTTTTGCACGGGGACAATGTCCATGGTTACACTGATATTTTCTGAGAACTTGACCAGAATTAAAGAATCCTGGTGTCATGTAGATGCTGTGTTTGAAATTCTAGCACTCAAGCTCTTTCCTTTGCCAAGATATGGGCTTTTCTCTAAAATTACCAATTTGGTCCATGGTTACACCGACATTTTCATCCGTGTGTGTCTCCAGAACGAGGCGGACAGCGCTCACAGGAAGGCGCGGCTGCTGCAGGCCCAGCGGCAGGAGGAGTACGAGAAAGCCAAGGTGTCCACCAGTCGGCTGGAGGAGGAGCAGATGGGCGGAGGAGGGGGAGCGGCGGTGGCCAAACAGCTAGAGAGGCGGCGCAGGCTGGAGGAGGAGGCCCTGCAGAAGGTAGAGCGTCCAGTCTGTTGTTATACGTATGGCTCCTTTAGGTCTGTCCTCCAGGATCCTGTGGGATTCGCTGGTTAACCTCAGAGTCATTACCCGATCCCATTACTCCACCCAGAGCTCATCCATAACCGCTGACAGCAGGGCCTCACAACATAGCTCCTTCAACTCTATGTCCTAACCCGCTGTAATAATGCGATCAATCAGCTGTACTGGGAATCGTTACGATTGTTCTCCCTTGTGTTTGCAGGCGGAGGAGGCAAAGGAACACTGCAAAGCCTGTCAGATTGATGTCGGGGAGAAGAGAGTGGATCTGGTTAACACCAAGAGCGTGTTCATCACTCAGATCAGGGAGATGGTCTCCCAGTGCGACCTCACTCTCAAGGCTGTGAGTCCTGTGTGTTTGGGTGCAAATATTTATTCACAGTCACGCCAAGTTCAGTGACTTTTCCACACACGTCGCTGCACTGAACCACACAGCTGTAACAGGAACTTAGTGAACCAATTTGTTCTTACCTGGAAAATTCTCTTGTTGGTTTACTTGTGTGTGTTTTGTCATCAAACTATTATTAAGCTTCAGGTGATCGACTACTTCCCTGACATTCTTGTGAATGTTGCTTCCTCAATGAAGGATCCTTAATTTGGATTGGACTTTTACATTTTTTCAGTTGCAAAATAGAACAAATCTAAACACAATCCTCTTTTACCCTCTTATTTCGTAAAAGTTCTATTGAAAAGTGCTGTAAATTCCACAAAGACGGTCTGCGGTGTTTCTTAAAGCAGTCAAACAAGATGAGGATTTGCCAAATGCGCTCAGACAATGTTGTCATTGTTATTGCTGACAAAACTGTCTCTGTCTCACTGCAGGTGACAGTCAATTGGTTCCAGCTGCAGCAGGCCCAGGTTGTGTCTCTGCCTGTCAACCACCAGAGTCTGTGTGAGAACGCCAAGCTGTACGAGCCGGGCCAGCGCTATATCGACTTCGTCAGGAGTTTGCCCTCCAACGGGCCTCGTGTGGAGTCCCACTCCTTTGATTCAGGCGTCACTCAGAACACAGGGTGAGACATACACACACACACAGCTGCTGTAGGAGGCCATCCAGCTTCCAAAATAGTTCCCACAATCCATTCTGAACTTTAAACGGGTAGAATGATTTCCCCTACAGAGAAAACAAGCTACAACCCTGGCAGAATGAGAGTTTGACAGTCCAGAGCAGGGCCTTTATCACACCATGTCGCAGGTCTCTGTAGTTCTGCTGTAGCTGCTGAAAGCTGATCCTTAACTGGAGGGGAATGTGCCTAAATTTAACAACAACACTTATCTGTGTTTGTGTTTACTTTGTGAGATTTTTATCAAGGAAATGACTGAGTTATTTTGGTGAGGAGGCTGCACTGGTGGCTCTCAGTTTCATGATCCTCCAGGGAGCAAGTTAGAATATAATACAAGGAAATAAAGTATTCAAATGTGAAAGGAGATAAGATTGAGTATTCCCCGCATCTCCCCGTGTTATGTGCAGGCAAATTCAGATCTAAATCAACAAGTTCAGTCAAACACATTTAAAAATAAACACTATTGAGCTGTATTGTGAATATATATAACATTTCTCCTAGAGTTAAAGTTGGTTTGAATGCCCATATAGTTCAGTAAGTGGTTGTGAATGTAACTACAGTGGTGTCTGGTACTGTAGAACTCCCCAGTGGGAATGGAGTGACGGAGTGAGAGAGCTTGTTTTGGAAAGTGTGAAACAATTGAGCCGGCCAGGCCTTCCTGCGGAAACGACCACGGTCACGGGAGAGATGAGCCGGGGCAGTGGGCTTTACCGCTGATTCACTCAAACGCTCTTAAACAGACCCGCTCCCCAACTCCCATTCATCATTTGGTTTGATCTCCACTATAACCCGGTGGTCATTCTGTATTTCTCCTTTTTTTAAATGGCCAATTACTCTGAAAGCTGTGGTTTCAAAAAAGTCTGTTTCCTTTCCAGATATTTTTGTTGACACAGAGTTCTGTTTTTCTCTCTCCCTCCCTCTCTCATCCACACACGTACACCAAACACAGGGACATGAGAGAGACCTTTGTTCTTGCTGTTTTCTCCCCCTTCCTCCCCAGTAACCCTGATTTCTCTGATCAAAAGCCTGAAGTTTGGGAGAAAGGAAATGAAACGTACACAAACACTCACGTGCCTGCAGGAGCTTAAATATAGCCCGCTGACCTACATATCCAGGGACGTTTGGGAGGTCCAAAGAGTTGATCACCATTGAGTTCCAATCAGCCTTTGTCTTTGTCATTTAGGTCGGGCCGCTCTTATTCTTAAAGGAGTGTTTGGGGTTCCTGTCGTTAATGATTAAATTAACAAACGCACCCCTGTGACTTCACTGCTCTCACCTGGGCATTAGGCTACAACACAGAACTTAGAAACACAGTTTAGGGTTGTTATTTGTTTCCATGCTGACTCACTTTAGTCCCATTCTGCCATCATTTCCTCACGTCACAGCCTCCACATCATTAAACTGTGTAATATTTTTCTCCGCAGGATGATTTTCACAAAGCGCTTGCTCAGTGGCAGCCACTCGTCCCACAGTAACCTATCACAGACGTCCGTGACCTCTGACATCATCGGTGTGGACGAAGCGGAAAGTCCCCTCAGTGCTCGGCCTCCTAAGATCTCAGAGACGCGCTCCAACAGTACCACTGACAACCAAAGTACGCAAGGTTTACCATCATATCCTGATTCTAGAATCATCCGTGAACAAGTAGCCAAGTTTTAAAGCAATGTTGTAAAATGTGTGTGTATCATCATTTTACCATAGTTTAACATAAGAATACCTGGCACACTAAATGCTGGAGGCACAGTGAAGTATGCAAATGAACACAGACAATAGACTCCGGCATAGGAATGTAGATTTAGACTGCGACACTTTTGCTGGCTTTGTTTGACTTGCACATTCAAGTTGCATCCACTCAGATCTTTTCAGGCAAACGCATCGGTCGTTATTTCTGCCTTTACCTGAACAGATCGGCATTAGCAAGGGTGATGAGTGGCCTTTACACTGGGCCTGTGTGGGGGTTTGAGAGAGGGAGAGAGAGAGAGAGTGAGAGGCCAATTGCTCTGATGGAATTATAGGAAATCACAAAATGTCTTAAACTATTTGATGAGATCATTAAAAGACTTTTGAATTGAATTAAGCAGCGCTGTCCTTCACTGGTCACTGTGAAAGTTAACAAACATGTTTTCATTCATCCAGCTCTTCGGTCTCCGGCCCCATTCCGTCCCTGGGCTTCCAATAACCAAGGTGGAGGGATGTGCAGTGATTCAGAAAGTGCCGGAGGAAGCAGTGAGTCACGATCTATGGACTCACCCACTGCAAGCCCAGGTACGGCCTTCACACTCCCATCATTATTTCAGCAGTCCAGTACTCCCTCTGACTTTGTTTATGTCAAGCCAATCATTCAGTTTGACCTCCAAAGCGCTCTATTCTTGCGTAATGATCTATTTTGTTGTTTTCCTGTCTTTCTTGCCAAAGTGAAAGCATTGATATGTTTTATGAATGATTTGGTGTTGTTGCTGTTTCTACATTTGAACAATAAATCCCATTTAATTGCTGCAAAACGTATCAACCAGCCAACTCATGCCAGCCGCCCCTCACATGGACTCATTTCCCTCCTTGCATCTGGTAGAAGCTGCAAATGACAATGAACTCTTGAACTTGAGCTTGAACAGAGGTCAAAACAAACTTGCTTAGTTTCACCCACTCCTTTCTCCAAAAGTGGCATCAGAATTCCCGTCTGTCAGTCATATGTCATTGGTAAAGCATCAACTGTTGAGGCGGCACCAGAGCTGATCCCTGATGAGTCCACACTCGGCTTATCGTCAGCAGATCACTGTAAAGGGGCTGCCGGGGATCACTGATTAGTAAATGGAGGTGTGAATCGTTTGCGATCCCCTGCTGGGAGTCGACCGCCACCCCCTTTTCTCCCGGCTGTATTTAACCCCCAGAAAGTCTCCGCTTGCCAGTGTGACGTGAGCAGACCTCTGTGGCTTTGGAGATGTGGGCTTATTTTTGTGTTGTGCCATACTGCACAGGAGACTTCAAGAGGAGATTACCCAGAACGCCCTCCACCGGCACCATGTCGTCTGCTGATGACCTGGACGAGCGAGAGCCTCCTTCTCCCTCTGATAACGGTGAGTCCTTTGAAATAGCTGGATTTGAAACACTTAAACAATGCTATAATCTGTTTTTAAGTGCTAAATCAGTCTTTCGTTCTCTCTTGCCTTCTTGTTTTCACTCCTCAGGTATAAGTGACATAGTGATAGAGACAGCCAGCTCCCCAGGCCCCTTCAGGAACACCCAGATGTCCAAAGCAGCTCAGACCCACAGGCTGAGGAAGCTCCGGGCGCCCTCCAAGTGCCGGGAGTGTGACGGTCTGGTGGTGTTTCATGGAGCGGAGTGTGAGGAGGTAAGCCTGTTTTTAAAACGTCTAATGGAACAAAACCAAACCAAACACCATCTCCACTTTGTTGAGGATTTTAAAGTTTTAGATCTTCATACCCAATATTTCACAACGGCTTCTTTATCAATAACTGTCAAGACAATCAGGCACAAACAGAAGATAAAGACCACCTCTGGTGTCTTTTAAATGTTGAAACTGGCCATAAGCCCTCCGGGACTAAATCCACAAATGGCTCTCACTCAGGAACAGCCAGTGGAAACTAGAGACCTTTTGTATTCAGAGGAGTCAATCCACCCCTCTGCTTATTTTAGATTCAGTTTCATTCCATATTTATTGGACACACTGAGCAGCAAAGCTTGGTTATGTAACACTGGTAGACTCTCTGTCAAGCGTGCAGTAACAAGTGACTTCATGACGTCACCGTGTCAGGGTTAAGTGTATTTGTGTGTATTGCCATAACGATACAGCTACACCTGAACACCACAGATAAAATGATGATTCCCAGGTAACATGAATGTTTTACTGTGCTTATGTTTCCTCCCCTGGCTGCATCTTAGTGCGTCCATAAATTAATTCTTCATCGTAGCTGCTGTTAGCCTCTGAGGTCTGTGTGAAGTTGAACCTGTGCCTAACATAAGATATCTACATGTGTGCAGTGTTCGCTGGCCTGCCATAAGAAATGTCTGGAGACGCTGGCCATCCAGTGCGGCCATAAGAAGCTGCTGGGGAGGCTCCACCTGTTTGGCATCGAGTTCACACAGGTGGCGAGGAACAGCCCGGACGGCATCCCCTTCATCATACGCAGGTGCACATCGGAGATAGAGAACCGAGCGCTCAACCTTAAGGTATTTACACAGAATACAAGAAGAATACAACTGGTAGCCTGTGTCTCCTTTGATCCAAATCTTAGTCTGTGCTTCTCTGTTAACTCCTTTTGTTCTCGATGCTGTACAGGGGATCTACCGCGTAAACAGTGCCAAGTCCAGAGTAGAGAAGCTGTGCCAAGCGTTTGAGAACGGAAAGGACCTGGTGGAACTCTCTGAGCTCTATCCCCACGACATCAGCAACGTCCTCAAGCTCTACCTGAGACAGGTGGGCTTTGTTTAGAGACAATGGCTCATGACCTAGGCTGCAGCTTTGGGTTATTTTTGCTCTGCAGGGCTTCAGCTAGTGTTTGTTTTGCTTATTCTCAGTCCATATCTTCCACCTCTTGTTCCATTGCGGGATATTTTGGTCGTCTCTGTTTATTATTATCGTCCTTGTTTCATTTGTTTTTTCTCCTCCGTTCTTTTTCTTGGCAGCTCCCCGAGCCGCTCATCCTGTTCCGCTACTATAACGACATCATCAGTTTGGCCAAGGAAAGCCAGAGTATCATCGTGGCGGAAGTGGAGGCGTCCCGGCTCAGTCCCAACCCGATAACCCCCGCCCAGGTCGGCGTGCCGCTCAACCGCGTCCTCTTCAAGATCAAAGATCTGCTGAGGCAACTGCCAGCCGCTCATTACAAGACCCTGCAGTTCCTCATAGAGCATCTGCACAGGTGGGTTCAAGTCCTGAGACAGATGGACCACAAAACGGTTTAGATTCATGTCTATACTCTATGATTGAGCTTCCATAGTCATCCCTTCCTCTTCCTCGCCTCTCTCCAGGGTGTCGCAGCGATCCGAGGAGAACAAGATGACGGCCAGTAACTTGGGGATCATCTTCGGCCCGACTCTGATCAAGCCCAAGCAGGCGGACGCCGAAGTTTCCCTTTCGTCTCTGGTGGATTATCCCTATCAAGCCCTCATTGTGGAACTCCTGGTCAGACATTATGAGATGGTGTTCGACACCGCCCTCAGTCCCCTAGGTAGCAGCTCACCCACTGGGATGGGTGCCCAGACCCATCATCACTCTCGCCTCACACACCAGGAGAAGGAGGAGCAGCTGAGCAGGCATTCCCACTCACTAGGAGACATCAAAGAGGTGAGGAGAGAGAGAGAGAATGGAAAAGGTCTATTCTCTAAAAGCCCTTTGCTTTGGTAATGAATTCTGTTCTGTCTGTCCTCATCATACTAACATCCTGTCTTTGTATCACAGCAGAGCTCTAAGGTGTTTACCAGGTATTCCTCCATCATTCCTTCTTCCCACTTAATGGCTGAGGTTCAGGGGAGCACGCCAAGCTTCGATGGAAGTGACTTTGAAGCTGGTCAGTATTCTTGCAAAGTTTTAAACATTTGGTGCCAGATCTAAACAATGTCACAGTCCATATAAGCTTTGTATTTATATCTAACACATTGTAAATGTCTCTGTTTCTAGTTGACGATGTGGATTCAGAGACCTTCAGTAGCCTTTTGTCAACCAGTGTCCCTGAGGTCCAGAGACCTATGGAGAGAGACGCCGGTCATCCCCATCATGTGTCCAGGGTCCATCTCCGACAGCCTCGCAGCAAACTCTCCTCCCGGCCGGTCAGCCTGCCGACCCAACGGCTCACCAACAGAAACAAAGTAGACGAGAACAACGCCAGAAACAGCAACGATCAGGGCGACGGGAAAGGAGGGGGTTGCGACCAGCCCATCGAAGAAGTGGACGAATCTGTAAAAATAAAGTCGCGAGCCGGCGGGCATCACGGGAGTACGTTCATCGACACCCAAACTCTACGCAGGACGTGGGACAAACAGTACAAACATCACAGTGTTTCCCCCAGGACTGTCCGGCTCGTGGCCAGCTCATCAATAGACAGTCCGGATGAATCCAGTGACTTATCCGCTTCTTTGCCAGCGTCCCCGTCTACCGTCTCTTTCGGCTCAGCGGGGAGCCCGACTACCGCCATCTATCCCAACAAACCTTTCACCATTGCTGTGCGGCCCAGCAGGACTTTGAGAAGGGAGGACAATATCACAAAGTTCAGCCCGGTCGCAACCGTTTTCAGGGCTCCCAGGACTCTGCAGCCTCCACCCGGAACCTTCTACAAGCCCCCATCAGGGAGCAAAGCCAAGGCGCTGGAGAACTCTGTATTAGCCAACAGCGCCGAGGAAGAAGATGAAGAGGAGGAGGAGGAGGACGACGAGGAGGACGAGGAGCTGGGAATAGAGTTGGAGGTGTCTGTGGACGAGCCCCTGGAGGAGGACATGGAGGCAGAGCGGGCGGCCATGTCCCAGTCCCCCAGCTCCAGCCCCGAAGAGCTCGGCCCCAACCAGGCCAAACCGGTTTTCCCCAGACTAAGACCCAGACGCCTCCAAGAGGTGGAACACAGAGAGGCTCATTTTGTGTGAGAGTCACCATCTAAACACGGCGATCAAATGTGAATATGTGCCATACTGTATTAGCGAAAGAGTAACGAACATCTGCACGGACAAAGACAGATACCAGATGTTCTATGATGGTGGAACTTGTGTGTACAGAGGTGATGAACCATTGGTCCCGCTGAGACCAACAGGATGCACTTAAGACGCTGTAGAACTATAACACGCTTCTTCTTCTTCTCTTTCAAACCAATATTTCATTTCCCATCTTTTTCCTCACTCGGCTCCAATATTCCTCGGCCTCCTGTCAGAATATTTATAAGCTGTGCAATCGCATTCTATTTGAGTAACGTGTATAAAGTTTTTACAGGCTCTCTCTATCTATGTATGTTTATATACCAAAAACTATGATTGGATTGTTACATTAGTGCATGTAGCCACTACACTGAAGCAGACATTAATCCTCTCTCATAGCTACGTTTCTGCCTGCTGTTACATTTATGATTCATATGTTTTATAAAGCTATATAATGACTTTTGTTACATGCCACACACCGGCCTCTCTGTGTCGACACTCGGTGATGTAATGAGGCACCAGTTGCAAAGGGTAAACAGTACACACACACCTACAGTACAGCCACTTGTTTTTTATACGATTGAACTGTTCATTGTTTCAACTTTAAACTGATCTGAAAAAAGCTTTTAGAAATGCAATCATGGCAATCCCCTTCTTCTGTTTTTCATGCGATCACCCTTTAAATGTCTCCATAGCCAAAGCAGTTGTCTTGTTCTTCAAAGTGAAAGTACTTTTGTTTTTAACCTAAACCTTACATGTTCAGTGTAAGTAATAGTAAGTGCATCATTTATTTAAATGGTATCGCTTTTTCATGGGAATCTGCAAGGTTGACAGAATGTTTAAAGGTTCAGTGTAAAACAACGACAGGTACATGAAAACCAACACCCTTTTGTAACTTATTAAAATGTATTTGACAGCTTCGGATCATGATGGCTTCTCTTTATTCTTCTTTTTAAAGCTTAAATGCCTTTTTTCAGCAGCAGACTCTTCAAAATCCAGCAGCCCAAACTGTATTCAATCACACATTTATGCTTAAACAGTGTTTGGATTATGTAATGTAAGCCTGTCGGTTGGGTCATGTAGGTTTATAGAAATAGACGTGAGGTGTTAGCAGTCTCCCAACACAGAGAGAAAGAAGATTAAATCAATCTGCTTAACGATTCACAAGGTCTGGGAAGTAGCTGTGTTAGCAACCCTGTGGATCACTCGGTACAATAGTCGGTGTTATGCTGTGTTCAGGTGGCAAGCCACAGCACAAGTATTCTTTAGAGGTAAGTGACATGTTGTGTTGTTATTTAAAGCCATAACCGATAGCTGCTGTGGTTTCTAGCTAACATTTTAATTCAGAAAGAGCTAGAATTTGGTCTTGTGAATGTTGTTGCTATATGAACAGTACTGTGCTGTAGGGAATGAAATCAAACCATAAAACTTTGGATACACATTTCTGAGCTGTTATGTTAAGTGCTATGACTAGAATAGAGCACTCAGTGGACAACCTTTAATAATGTACACCTGAGGAAAGCTATGATGAGAAATAATTGTCACTTGCGACTGCACGAATGTTTGAATTTTTACAATATTCTGCATATTCTCTTATATTTCCTCAAACGGTATTTATTATATAATATTCTGATTAAATTGTTATATTGGCACTGTGGAATATTGTCACGTTGCCATATCAGTTTTGTAAGTATTCATTCAGGACTCATTGCCCTGTTTGTAATGCTTCAGTGGATAAATGAGAACAACAAAGCTTGTTTTTTCTTTACAACCTTAAGAGGATATGTTAAACTCCTTTCCATCATCTCATTTTAATCTAGTGGTCTACTTTAAAACCATTGCAACAAAGATGGCAAAACTGTATTCTACATGCAGTGGAAACATGACATTTTATGTACTGTCTCTTTAAGACACCCTCCTCTAAATCCTGCTCTGTTTTGATTTGTCAGCTGTGAGATTGAGGCTGTTAAATTTAGGTTGTTAAATCTGAGGTTCACACACCCCAGCTCCCTATTCCAATACACTATGAAATAAGGATCATAAACAAAAGCTGCGTTGTCCCTTAAATTCAAAAACATAGACCCACTAAAGCTGGTACAGTAAGACACTGCTCTGGTGTCCTGATTGTGGCCTGATTGGATTCAGGTCTGTGCTGGTGGCAGCCCCTACGGGGGTGAGAGGGAGGAGCCATGGGAGCAGGGACTCAGCTGCAACTCCTGCTGTGGAAGAACTGGACTGTCCGCAAGAGGCAAAGGGTAAAATCTATCTGTCTGTTGAAAACACGTATCCTGATGAGAGGCCAGGTTATCTGAAATACATCCAGGTATCATTCTTTGCCAATGACACTGTCTCATTTGCTTATAATGCTGTCAACAAAGTTTGATATCAATAAACCTAGTCTTTGTAATCTATACATATCTACCACATTGTCAAAACATTACTTCAGAACATCCTCTTTACTGAAAGCATCTTGCAGCCTCACACACTCTCTATCTCTGTAATGCTGATTGAAGCAGATGCTATTGATTGTAACATTACTATTATTGCACAATCTCCCTACATGACAGTTTGTCGTCTGTGAAGCTTTGACAGACATGTTTAAAGACACAGATATCCAAGACAGAGCAATACTAGCATAATAATAACCTGTTGCAGTTTTCAGTACGTTAGCTGTATTTGCTGGATGTCACTTTTTGGATTATGAGTCTAGATTTGTTATTTGTAAGCTTGGTTTTGTGTTTCTCCTCCAGGTGCGTTTCTTCATGGAGATCATGTGGCCTGTTATGCTCTTCATGGGACTGGTGTGGCTCAGACGAGTCAATCCACTGTACCGGCAACATGAATGTAAGCCACAGACTCTTACGCAAGCAACATTCCATCCAACTGTACAAGTACATATCGTGATATGTGATGCAAGTCAATAATGTCTTGTGCTAAAGAAACATTCCTGGTATTTCTTCTGACTCAGGCCACTTCCCCAACAAGGCCATGCCATCCGCAGGAGTCCTGCCATGGATCCAAGGAATCTTTTGCAATGCCAATAATCCCTGTTTTCAGTACCCCACCCGAGGAGAATCCCCTGGCCTGGTGTCCAACTACAACAACTCCATGTGAGCATCAGGGGGAAAGTGTGTGTTTGCTGGGCCAGAGGTGTTCAATCCATGTGGGACAATGGATCACAGATGAAAGGCCAGGGTTGTGAAATGAGCGAATGTGATGCAGGACTTTTAACTGATGTAGTTTCCAAATCTCTGTGTGTGATTGCATCTTGGTCCCAAAACTGTTGATTTGTCCTGTCCAAGATCTGTGTGTCCAGAGACGCAAATTCAAAAGAATGCGGCCTGTTTGCTCCTCAGATTGGCTCGGTTTTACTCCGATGCCCAGGAGCTTCTCCTCAGTGACCCAGAGCTTCTCCAGTTTGGTCGCCTCTGGAGGGAACTGACCGCCATGAATAACTTGATGGACACCCTGCGCTCCAAACCTGAACAGATTTCAGGTCAGTGCTGTTGGTTTCAGTTTACATAACACATCATTCCTGTGAGTATAATGGAGACTGCATATTGGTACAAATGTTGTAATGAAGTCTTTGAAGTGACAGGATTACATCACATGAGGTTGCGAAAGGCCCGTAACATAAGCTGCTTACTTTAGCCACAAGTGTGCTCTCTATCACGTCCACACATTTGAGAGACTTTATATATCACCAGCAGATAGATAAATAGAAAGATAGATAGATAGAAAGATAAATAGAGAGAAAGAAAGATAGATAGATTGATAGATAGGTAGAGAGATCTTTGTTGTTTCTAACAAAGTCCTGACAGCTTCGCCACAAGTCAGGGAGCAGAAGCTCACCTAAGTCGACCTAAGTGCCAGCCACACCTGCTCTTAGGAGCTTAGCAAAGTCGAGTTTCATTCATGCACAGACAAGCCATTGGAAATAACGACACAATCCAGAGGGGGGAGTGTTTGGCGATGTGGTAGCTATGTTACAACTTGGAGCGAATACAATATGCTTTGATTGATCCAACTCCTGTGCCTGAATGTGTCCAGCACAGTGGCTGTGGCTGTCACACACACTCAAACTCACTGACAGTTATAGTGGCAGAGCTTTAATTCATGTGAAGTTCCCCCTCTGTTTGTCTGTCAGGCCGGGGGGTAAAGGTGGAGACCATCTTAAAGGATGATGAGACTCTCACATCCTTCCTATTGAGAGACGTTCCTCTGAGTGAGTTTGTGGTGAATCAGCTGGTCAATGCCCTCATTAGGCCTGAGCAGGTACACACACACACACACACACACACACACACACACACACACACACACACACACACACACACACACACACACACACACACACACACACACACACACACACACACACACACTACCATTCTTATAACTACTATTATTTTTGTAACCTATATCACAATTATCTTTTTTTATGATATTCCTCTTTATGAAAGCTTTTTAAGTCTCTAATCTATATCAATCTCAATCATGCTCAAACTCTATCAAACTCTTCCCTGCTTCCTTTGTCTAAAACAAAGGAAAGTCCCTGTCTTCCTGAAAATATCCCGGCGGTCCTGAAAGGGCCATTGTTACGCTCTATGTTTACTCTTGTTTACCAGAATCAAATGACTCTGAATTACATCTGACGTACTGCCGTTGTTCCTCAAAGGTGTTGATCAAGGATTATTACCACACTGCTTGTATCGCTGTCAGAATGTAGAGATTACCGACACCTGTAAGCAGAGAACAGGAAGTATTCAACCAGTCATGACTTGTTGACCTGCTTCTCTGTTTTGGTGTCTGAGCCGTTGACAGCTTGTACTTCTGATTCAGCCGTATTAGTAATTCTGGCTGACAGACAATCACACGAACTCAGAGAGAGACAATATTTCCCTCTGGCAATCCTCACACACCCACACACACAACGATGCACTGTAAAAAAAGTGTTATTGGACAGAAAAACACATTTTAAGCTTGTATGTAGGTATTTCCTGGAACAGTAAACAGCAAATGATAGAAAATTTGACCACTAACTCCCTTTTGTATCCTTCCCTGGAATGTCTCAGGGATGTCCCATCACCCCAGCCTCAACCTGTCACTTCTGTCATTGTTCCAGTTTGCCTTTGGGGTCCCAGAGTTGCATCTAAAGGACATTGCCTGCAGCTCAACCCTGCTGGAGCGTTTCCTCATTTTCCCAAGTCGCCAAGGTTCCTATGCCGTCCGTACTGCCATGTGTGCCCTGACTCCTCAGCGGCTGCAGATCATCGAGAACAAATTCTACGCCAACATCGACTTTTTCAAGCTCCTTCGACTGGTCAGTGTTGGTTTATCCCAGGATTTAGACGCCTTGATGATCTCAAAAGACAACCAAACATAATCATAAGTATATACAGAGCAGAACCTTTAACTTCTTGAACGTGTGCCACTAAGAATCAGCTGACATGTGGCAATATGGGACTTTATTGGCTTTTGCAAACTAATTACTAAGCAGTTTAATGAAAGCAAACCTCTTTCAGCTACAGTACGTGACTAATAAGCTCAATATTTTGCTTGTTTAAAAATACATTTGTTCCATATGAAGCAACCAACTAAAGAAGAAATCATTATGAGTCTTTTATGACAACGTTTATGTTCACGTCTGAGATCACATCAGCCGCTTTATTACACAATAAATGTTCAAGGTATCATAAAAACTAAATCATTCTCTGGCTCTCTGACTCAAGCTATCTAAATGATTTTGTTTATATTCCAATGACAATAGTGACATGGCAAATACAGAAACAGAGACATTTGAAGGAAATTGAAATTAAGCTTTTTGTAATGGAGTTGAGAAATCTGTCCCTTGTTCTGTGAGGTTTAGATATTTGACTTCAGATCAGACATTTGTTCCTGGTATTAGATGTGACTCAATCCTTAGCAAGTGCACACAGGCCCGGACTATGTCATACAGTATTTAGGAGGAGACAGCCGCCAGTAGCTGAGTCATACGGCCAGGAGGGGTCAATCAAATGTCTGTTTAATAGAGAAGAAGCAATTTACACTCACTTCTAAATAGACAAGACTAAATACAACAGCAGCTACACACCCTGGCCACATCCTGGTGATTGGCAGTGAGAGAGAGACGTTGTGAAACACTCATAAGTAGCTGAGCAGGTGGACGTGACCTCTTTCAATAATAAGCTTAGTGAACATCCATTACTAATCACAGCACCGTGAAACATGAGCCACAACGTCTTCACACTCTCTGCTTTGTTGACGATGACGGGCACGTAGTCGTAGATCAGATCACAGATTGTCACCTGCATGATTTAATACATCCCGGAATACATCCTCCTTCCAGACATATCAGATCGTATGGAAGATCAATCATTCATGTCATCTAAGCCAACAGCTGTCTACTCTACTCCAGGCTCACTTTATGTTAATGTAGGTCGGCATTATAGTTTCATTCTCAAAAGCAATTAAAGATCTGGATCATAAGCTGCCTCCATTCAAGAATACACACACACACACACACACACACACACACACACACACACACACACACGCACACGCACGCGCTCGCGCACAGATAGGAAGGAATGTCCAACAGGAAGGATGTCTCTGCCTCTGACTGTTCTGTGTCTTGGCCTCGTGCTGCTTCCTGGACCCTCAGCTTATTGTGGAGGATCTGCGGTCAAACCTGCAGGTCCTCAGGAGAAACTGACTGCTTGTATGTTCAGGATGTGGGCTGTGCCTCCATCCAGCAGTACTCAGCACATTTAAAGTCCAGGTGTGGGGGAAACAAATCACCAAGTTTTACTTTTAGACAGTGTACTTAATCAAAATGCATGCTGGGTATTATTTGGGACCATTACCAGCGCTTACTGAAGAGAACAAACAACCTGTCGCCATGCAGGGGAGACATGTGCGACATCCTCTGTGACCGGAAGAATCTGGCTTTCATTTTGATACAGAACGATTCAATGTTTACGCTGAGTGACACTGAAATAAGCACGATAATATCCACCATAAAATAGTAACATGCAGTATTTGTGCTTTCTTTCTAGCTTCCTCTTGTTCTGGACAATCACTCTGAAGGCATTGACATACACCTCTGGGTACGGGTCGTCTCTGCTGCCTCGGAGAAGCTTGCAGAGGTACAGCACAGCACAGCACAGCTCAGTCCGTCCAACCCCAACTCAGCTCTATCCAAAAGTTCACCACCTGCTATTTTTAGTTCTCAGGAAACAGTCGCTTCCTCTTGTTTGAGTTTTTACGCAAACGCGGACAGAGGGGGGATATCATTGAGTGCGTATGAGGAAGGCTAAATTCAGCTCAGGCCTCTTTTGCCTCAACAACAGATACATCACCACGGAGACAACAGTGAGGCTGCAAGAACAAGTGAAACCTGCCACACTGAAGGTTAAGGAAAGGGGTTCAAACGTATGAGGGAGTGATCTGTTTTTGTCTTTCCCTGCGATCTCTGTGGGGAACATCAAGTAATGCATATGTTGCATCTGTCATGTTTCTGTATTTTAGGACCGTGGCTACATTTGGCACAATGAAGAGCCGTCTCCTTACTCAAACCCCCTCTGTCCATATCCAATGTCTTCTGTGTGTGTGAATTATTATGATATGTGATATATTAAATACACATATGCACACCTGTATCATTTATTCTCCTCAGTTGTTCCAGAGGAATAGTTCCAGGGAGCTTCTCCAGGTGGTGACTCCCCTGTTCCAGAACACTCTGTCCTTCAGGGAGCTGATGACTGCTGCCTCCAGCCTGGTATGTGGCTACTCTGAGGGGGCTTTCTCCAGAGTCGCCTCTTTCAACTGGTACGAGGATAACAACTACAAAGCTTTCCTGGGCATCAACAGCAACAGAGCGCAGGGCCGCTACACGTATGACAATAGCTCGAGTGAGTGGACCAAACACACACACGCACACTGTTCAGAGCCTTTACTGATATTTATTTATAGGAGTGTAGGAGTGTGGAGAAAAATAAGACATTATTTATTGCCATCATTAAGAACCAGAGATGTCTCAACTCAGCCAGTCTAGACTTTATGAATCATCTTAACTCCACAGAAATGGACATTAAAGTGTTGCTGTTTTGTGACATTTATACTTGTATACATTTGTGCACACCAGATGGTTTCTGCAATGATGTCATGAGAGAACTGGAGTCCAACCCGGTCAGCCGGATTGTGTGGAACTCCGTCAAGCCCATGCTGATGGGAAAGATCCTCTATGCTCCGGACTCACCTGCTGTCAGACTCATCATACAGAACGTAAGCAGCACCGGTCACCTCGTGTGTGCATTTAGAATAGTTTGAACTCTGACCCCTGGTAGTGCTGCACTGTGCAGGTTAAGACAAACAGGTTGAGAGGTTTTGAGGATTTGCCACGGTGCAGTATTGCAGATGCATTCAATGTCAGATAATCAGGTTTCCTCTTGTTATGTCCAGCTCTTTGTATCTGGATGTAGATGTGTGTGGGTCTAAACCTTTCGGGGAAGGGGGGGCAGCAGTCATGGATGGCTTGTTTGCAATGGAAGTACACAAGTGGGTCGGCTGTAGTGACTAGCACACAGTCCACTGGCGCCACGGCTTTCTATGTGTTATGTAAGCACCAGAGCTTGTCCTTAAAGACACGCGTGATCACACACATATACACAAAAACACACACACACACACTCATGTTTCCTCTTTCCCAGCCTTTTAAGCCTGCTTTGTTTGGCTCTTTCCTTTAGATTGGTATCTTAATGGCACAATGTAAAGAAATGAGCAAAGGGTTAATCTGTGACTTTACAGGAGCAAAAACACAGCGAGCGGATCTCATCCCTTAAACTCTGTCATACATGACTTCATTTCATAGGCAAACCCAGTGAAGCGTCGTGAATTCAAACATACATCCCTTTGCTTTACGTGAGTGTGGCTGCTCTCTCATCCTGCTACACAAACAATGGACAGACAAAGACGTCCAGCTCAAATATGTCACTCAGGTCCATTTGATGACTCCATACAGAGAACTAAGTACAGCAGTATAGATGTATAGATGTTTAATGTGGGTGTAAGATCTGAGTTGACGAGTAGATTGTATTTCTCCAATATAAGTGTAGGAATGAGGTTCACTTACTTAGAAAACAACTTAAATTATTGCATTTACAGATATATACTTATTAGTAAGTTAGTTGCAAGCTGGCTGGCCTCTTCCTGCTCAGATGCGGGATCCTTTGGCTTCCACATTGAGGCAAACTACCTGAGGAGACCCCCACCCACTTTGAATCGGCCCTTGGGGGAAATGAGGAAGCACTCACTTGTGGGAACCTGGCGGGGATTCACTGGGCCGGCTGAATGCGTTTGCCCAGTTGTCACCAACAGCCACCATTGTCACCCCTGCTCCATTGTCCCCATTGTCACCCAAAATCAGACACACAGAAGGGGAAGGCGTTTAATTGGGTGTACTCTTCAGGGCTTTCATCCCCCACTGCACATGACTGAATGCCAGAATGGCCAGCTTTGGGTATTTGCCACACAAAGCACTGTACCCACACACATCCAGGACTTTAAAGATAAGCGTGCAGTAAATATTTGACAATTTGGCATCGGGTGCATTTGTTTCACTGTTGCGGGTTATCTGAACAGTCCTGCGGGAATTCTTTGTGTGAGAATGTGTGTGTTGTCTTTGCAAAGCCTGTTTTCACAGGGATTTTAATGTGGGAATGGTATGTAGCAGGAGATTAGGAACACAGTGACACAGTGTGTACTTTAGTTTGTGAGTATTTTGTCCTGATGTCCTTACGTGTTGTAGGTCTGCACACAGTGTTTTCCCCACCAAGGCTATTTCCTCTATGTGTGTGTGAGTTTGTGTGTGTACTGGATGTTTTCATTTGTTTCTGAATGTGTGTGTGCACCTTGATATAGGCATGTATGGGCATGAGTGATAGTGTGTGTGTGTGTGCTTCTGATAATAATACCTTGTCCTGCTGATCTTGCCTCCCTCAATACGTGCGTGCACACACATACACACACTGTAGGCCAACACTACGTTTGAGGAACTGGAGAGGCTGAGGAGCATGGGGAAGGCCTGGGAGGAAGTGGCTCCTCAGATCTGGGCTTTCTTCCAAGAGGGAGTCCAAGTCAACATGATCCGGGTAGGACAACAACACTGTGCAACCAAGTCAATCAATACGTTTAAACATAAAACTGATGATCATCAGGTAGCTCTAAGTAATAACAATCAGAAATTAACATTATAGACATTTTAGCAAACAAACCGTCTTCATGCATCCAAGTTTGGAATTCTAATGAACAAAATTGACCCAAATATTTTCTGAAAATCTCTTAATGTGCAAGCAAACAAAAGGAATAATGTTGGGACGTTGTTTTCCTTAATTCTCCTTAATATTTCCCTTATTAATCCCCATAGTGAGATTATTGGGTTTGATCAATACTGCCACACTCAATCTGCCCATTATCCTGCATTCACATCTCCAGTCTGAATCCTAACTGTGCCACTCTTACATGTATGACGATGATCCGTCTTCTACTGGACCTCCAAAATAACATCCAGTACCCAACCTGCAGTTTTCCTTCCAGATGAAGTGATTGATGATGTTGTTTATTTGATCCCATGCCATTTCCACACTGATACATTTCCCTGGCGTCTGCAGAGTTCACATGCTGCCCAACGCTTCCTGCTTGAATATAAATCCTCATTGTATCAGAAGACACCGTATCTCTCTGTTCTCTATTCATTCCGCTCCTCTATGGCACTATAATTCCCTGTTATTTCCTTTTTCTGTCTCTCTCTATAAACACTATGTCCCTTGTTTACCTCCTGTGTGCTTAACTTTCTTTTTCGCCTCCATTTACTCTATTTATTCCCTTTGTCTAATTCCTATGGGGGGCAAATGGGATAAAGCTGTGAGGCGTTTGGTGCTTTGGAGCCTAAATTGTCTATCAGCCTTCTTTATATGTAATGTTTGCTTGTTTGTTCCAATACTGCCTGGCAACGTTTTCCATGGAAATATCTGTTGGTCTATCTGGATCAGATCCAAGATAAATAAAGGTTATTCCCCGTGCGATTGTATTTTAGGACACTATCCGCAACCCGTCGGTGATGGATTTCATTGACAGGAGTCTAGACGAGGCGCCGTTCTCCTCCAAACACATCCTCAACTTCCTGCACAACGGCGCAGTGGAGGACAGGCCGGCCGACACGCCTGACTTTGACTGGCGAGACATCTTCAACCTCACTGACCGGGTCGTCCAGATGCTCAACCAATACGGAGACGTGAGTCACACAGCCCAGTGCCCATCATTTCAACTTGTCTACCGTATGTTTACGTCTTAGGTTCTCCTGAATTGTGGGCCTAGGATTGTTTTTGCTGCTCGTTTTCTTCTTCTTCTCCCCCCTGGACACTGAGAACGGGTTTGTTTTTCCACATTCCGTTCTACCTGAAATGTCCAGTTCTAAGACAGGCCCATTCAGGATCTAATCCAATTGAATGCGGCCCCCTGTCATTTGTCGATTTCAATTCCCTGGATGCCTAAACACTTTTTTTTTGACTGAATACAACTCTTGATGCGATGTGAGCGTTTGCATAAGCTCAGCTGTCTCCGGGATCTGTAATTTGTCCCTCCATCCTGAGACATGGAATTCTACCCAGGTGGGCGAGAGCCAGGGCAAAACAAACTAGCTGTCGAGTTCCTTTTGTGCCGCTGCTGATGGAGGGTAAAGAAAAATAACTCACTGGACCTTCTCTTCTCTTCTATCTCCTCGCTCCCCACCAGAGCCCTCCACATTAGAGTGGGCCAAAGCATTTGGAACGCAGTTAAAATCACTCCGTTCCCCGCGGAGGCTAATCGGGATGAGAGGCCTATCGCACTGGGGGGTGACACTGGGGGGCACCTGGGGGCACGGCAGGGTGGATGGTTGCTGCTCTTTGTTTTTGTCCCAGTTGAAGCTTACAGCACTTGAGTGTGACAGAGAGAGTGGGAACGATTGAGGCCGATTAGCTACAGCTGTCACTCCAACCACTTTCCTTTATAAAGCGGCAACAATGAGTGTGGGCTTGATGGCTGGTTGGCTGCACGTTGGTGGCATGCATGCATATCACTCCACACAGTGGGGCTGTAGTGTTGGTAGGTGAATGCCTGGGCAAATAAAGGGTACTTGCTATGAATGCCAACTGTATATTGTCTATGAATGTGTGAGTGAATATGTGCTTGAAGAGTTGGGCGCATGTCTGAGTTTCTATGGCAAATTGTGTTGCTGTGTGTGTGTGTGTGTGCGCGAGGGGAGGTGGGCTGGGTTGGTATCTGCACATCGGAGTGGTAAATAGATGTTTTTAAGTGTTTCTGCCCTCTTGGATCAAGGGCCTCCCAGCTCGCATTGGGGTGTGTGTGTGTGTGTGTGCGTGTGTGTGTGTGTGTGTGTGTGTGTGTGTGTGTGTGTGTGTGTGTGTGTCTATCAAATTCACCTGAGATTCCTTTCAGACGATTAGAATGCAACTTAGAATCAAAGTTGGATTTCTTGGTGATGCTCAAACACAGAGCGTTGTCCAACTCATCAGCCAATCACAAATGAGTATACTTGGAGGTTTAAACTTAATAATATAACTTAAATGCCCTGTACTGATTTATTTTATTTCTGTTTTCAAGTTCACTTCATTCTGGCAGCACATATCACAGTTTTTGTTTCTAATTATCTGGCATTGTTTGCCTTCATTTGGCACGACGGTGCTGCCGTGTAATGAAATTCAAGAACCCGTCAAAAACAAGCACTTGCAAAATGCAGCTTGGGCTCAGGTTTGTTTGGTATCCAAGCAGCTTTCCTCCCCTCAGATCGCTCCATTTATTCAAACGTCTGCTTCTCTGTCGCTCATTCTCTCTCCCCCAGTGTGTGATCCTGGATAAATTCGTGGCTATGCCTAATGAGGATGCCGTGACTCATCGGGCCTTGGACCTGCTGGAGGACAGCAAGTTCTGGGCGGGCCTGGTCTTTGTTGACATGTATCCCTGGACTGCCAAGGTCCCACATCATGTTAAGTTCAAAATCCGTATGGATATCGATGCGGTGGAACGCACCAATAAGGTCAAAGACAGGTCAGGCTCAGCGTCTTTAAGGGGAAGTCATGGGGTTTAAGTCCTGCGTGAGACTAACCATGTGTGTGTTTGTCAGGTATTGGGACCCAGGGCCCAGAGCTGACCCCATGGATGACCTCCGCTATGTGTGGGGCGGCTTTGCTTACCTCCAGGACATAATAGAGCACGGGGTCATCAAGACTCAGACAGGCAAGGAGTGGCCTCTGGGGGTCTATCTGCAGCAGATGCCTTATCCGTGTTATGTGGACGATCTGTAAGGGACACACACACACACACACACACACACATGCACATACACACACACACGCACATGCACGATGAATGAACTTCATGAGGATTTCAGATGTCAACAATCAAGGCGGATTTGGTTTCACCTTGTCCTTGTCCTCTCCTCTTCCTCCTCTTCCTCCCCTTCCTCTCCCTTTCTCCAGCTTCATGCTGACACTAAACCGCTGCTTCCCGATCTTCATGGTGCTGGCCTGGGTCTACTCTGTGTCCATGACAGTCAAGAGCATTGTCCTGGAGAAGGAGCTGCGTCTGAAGGAGACCCTGAAGGCCATGGGCGTCACTAACGGGGTCATCTGGTCCACATGGTTCATCGACAGCTTCCTCATGATGGCCACCAGCACCGCCCTCCTCTCTGCCATCATCATGGTGAAGACGAATGACTCATTCTTTCATTCCTCCTCTGTGCACTGTGACTCAGACGTGTTGAGGCAGATGACAACTTTCTTAGGAATCGTTGGCGCCTCTGCATTCCAGCACACTACACACACACACAGACACACACACACACACACACACACACACACACACACACACACACACACACACACACACACACACACACACACACACACACACACACACACACACACACATATCACCAATTACATTGAATTTGACTTTGGCTTTAACTGAGCTACAAAATTGTCCTTTTATTTGAATTTTGAACCATAGTTCAGCTTTAACATGAGCTGCCAGATCCAGCTGTGATGCTAATGAGTCGTTTTAATGACTTTTTGAATGAGTAATTCATCATCATGACTCTGTGCAGATATAGTTTTACTATTAATCATTACAAGACCTTTTCTCTTCAATAATAAACTTTTTCACAGTGGCTTTATTGACTGGACGCTCATTAATCATTAATGGAACCGGAGCCTTGAATGCCATGACATCATGGGAATTATGTCAACCCGTTTGCATGACTGTACTAGTCAATAATTAACTCCTGGGCTTCTCTGTATTCTTCCCTGACTGGTTCAACCAGCAGATTAAGATGGTCTGTTTCGCCCCCTAGTGGAAGCTTTATGTAAAACAATACAAGTTTTTTTCTTTTTTACTGTAATAACTCAAAAGTCTGTCGGGCTGATTTTGTCTAAAAGGTGTAAGCTTGTATACAGAAATCTTGTCTTATAGAGTGATTTTTTTTGATTCCAAGCTACAAATTAGTATAGTAGGAATCTCTTGTTCTGATACAGTTTGTATTGTGTGGATCCTTTTCCTTAAGTATAATCCAGTGTTGTCTCTCTGTCTCTGGCCTGCAGGGAGGAAGGGTGCTGAACTACAGCAACCCCGTCATCCTCTTCCTCTTTCTGCTCAGCTTCACCACGGCAACCATCATGCAATGCTTCCTCCTCAGCGTCTTCTTCAACCAGGCCAACCTGGCGGCGGCCTGCTGCGGCATCATCTACTTCTCCCTCTACCTGCCCCACATCCTGTGCTTTGCCTGGCAGGAGCACATCACCAAAGACATGAAGATCCTGCTGGTGAGTGTCAGGGTTTAGCTTTGAGTAAGGGACTGTAGATTCAGACAAACATCTCAGTTTAACCTGCATGTCTTCCCCGGCTCAGAGTCTGCTGTCCCAGGTAGCTTTTGGCTTTGGGACGGAGTACCTGTCCCGCTATGAGGAGCAGGGCCTGGGCCTGCAGTGGGACAACATCCAGACCAGCCCTCTGGAGGGAGACGAGTTCTCCTTCCTCACCTCCATCTGCATGATGGCTCTGGACTCTGTGCTCTACGCCGTGCTGGCCTGGTACCTGGACAATGTCTTCCCAGGTCAGTGTGAGGACAGAATCACTTCACCCTGAACTACTCATGGAACTAATCGTATCTTTTTGCTCTCCATCATAGGACAGTATGGAATTGGGCGGCCATTTTACTTCCCCTTGATGCCCTGTTATTGGCTCAATACCGTGACTCCAATTTCAGGTAAACTGACATGTAGCTAAGTGTTGGAATGTTGTTGCTAGGGGAATAAGGTACAAGTCTCAGTCCTTAAACTGTTCTACTCTCTTCTCTTTCCCCTAAAGGAAACAGCACACCAGGGTTGGAGAAAAGAAGCTTTGATAACCTGGCAAATAAGGAGCAAGGAAAGGAGGAGACAAAACAAATTCAGGGGGAAAATGAGGGGAAACCCAAGACTGTTGAAGAAGCGGCCTCATGTGAACACCTGGGCCAGCGTGACAGACTGCAGAAGGACAGAGGGGCTGAGAGGGAGGAGGAGCAGGAGGAGGAGGAGGAGGAGGACGGTAGGAGAAGTTTGAATGATCATGGAGAGAATGAGATAAAAGAAAAGGAGCAACACACGGCTCTTTGTTGTTAGATTTTTATTCTTTCATTATGCTGTACTGGGCTTATGTAACACACACGCACGCACACACACACACACACGTTATATAGCCGCTTATTTCCAGAAGTTGATCTTTATTTTAAATGAGAAGAAATAACAATGAACAAGGTCAAATTCTCTCTCTCTCTGTCTCTCACACACACACACACACACACACACACACACACACACTGCCAGGTACATTCAGTGTGTGAGAACTCAGTGTCCTTGTGTGTGTTTGCACTCTCTGAAATATGTGAGAATGTCTCACTTTCATGCTGGGTTAATCAGTGATGAAGGTGTTGTCCTGACACCCTGTGACATTCCGAACCCCTGAGCTCACATGGAGCTTTTCTGTTTCATCAATTCCATAAGATTAAGATTAAGATTAAGAAACGTTATTCTTGTCATTTATGAGTGAGGCTAATTTGTTCGTATTAGTGAGAGATATTAAAGGCAGGTTGATCTGGAGTTATGTGTGCTTCTGCCTTGACTGTGTGCAGGTCAGCTTCTCTTTGAGGCAGAACCAGCTGACCTGGTGAAAGGTGTGTGTATCCAGGATCTGGTCAAGGTGTTTGGGGGCAGCTGCAGACCGGCGGTGGATGGCCTGAGCATCAGCTTCTACGAGGGCCAGATCACGGCCTTCCTGGGCCAGAATGGGGCTGGAAAGACCACCACCATGTACGTCACACACACTGTACTGTTCACACACACACACACACACACACACACACACACACACACACACACACACACACACACACACACACACACACACACACACACACACACACACACACAATCTATTCATGTATCCAGCTTCACTCCTGCCTCCATGTCTCCCTCAGGTCCATCCTCACCGGCATGTTCCCTCCCACATCTGGCACTGCCACCATTTACGGCAAGGACATCCGGACAGACATGGACACCATCCGTCTGTCCCTGGGCTTATGTCCTCAACACAACATCCTCTTCCAACAGTATGGAACTATAACACACACTCACATGTACATTATTATCATTGCGATGTGTTTTCTTAGCTGTGTCTTGTGTTCTTCGTCAGTATGACCGTAGCAGAGCACATCCTCTTCTACTCGCTGATGAAGGGCCGTCCCATAGCCGAGGCGGAGGAGGAGGTGGAGAACATGCTGCAGGATCTGGGTCTGCCCCATAAGAGAGATGAACTGACCCAGAACCTCTCAGGTCTGCTGCGTTATGTGTTCATTCAGGTCCTCATACAGCAGCCTACATGGAAACTTACAGTATAAGCTGTGTGTGTGTGTGTGTGTTGTGTGCTTGGTCATCCAGGGGGAATGCAGAGGAAGCTGTCGGTGGCCTCGGCGTTTGTGGGAGGGGCAAAGGTGGTGATCCTGGATGAGCCCACATCTGGAGTGGACCCCTATTCTAGACGCTCCATTTGGGATCTTCTGCTCAAATATCGTGCAGGTAAAAGTGACACCTGCTGGCCAAAAGGGGGTACAGCATGACAAGAACATGATAGTAGCAAACATGATCTAAATTAAAAGTGTGATGTCACCTTTCTCTTGCTCCCTCTCGGCAGGCCGCACAGTGATCATGTCCACCCACCATATGGACGAGGCTGACCTCCTCAGTGACCGGGTGGCCATCATCTCCCAGGGCCGCCTCTACTGCTGCGGCTCGCCCATCTTCCTTAAGAACTGCCTCGGCGCCGGCTTCTACCTCACCCTCGTCCGACGCATGAGAAGCGATACGCCTAAGGTACCACGCTCATGAATATGGAGCTCTCTGAGTGCTGTGTTAAGGTTTGAATGAGGAAAAGCACAGATTCATACAGACTATTGTGGATCTGTGATGTTTGTATTCTGCAGACCAGCTGTGACTGCACAGAGGATTGTTCCTGCAAATGCTCCAAGTGTTCACAGGGCAAAGAGGGCCAAGAGGAGAGCCAGGTCCCAGACAGACAGATGGATGGTAAGGTTGCTCCTCTCGCTCACTTTCAGAGATCAGTCACCTCCAATACCAACGAGACGATGGAAAGTAGTTATTCTCTCATGAAACTTAAGCAGTGGGACTTTCCAAAGTAGAACTCTGTGCACCGAGCGGCCAGATTGCAGCGTTTTAATGAGAAAATAGTGCCAAAACAAGATCTTGCTCTTGCATTAAATCATGTATAATAGCACCAAGCACTGCTGCTGGGGTTGAACCTGGATCTCTGAAAGTGCTCAGCTCCCTGGAGCCTGAAGTCATTGTGCTGCCTTCACTGACCAAGGCTGAATCAGTGCTGGTTTCTCCTGAAATGACCAAAAACGTTTACAATCAGGCGGCCAAACTACCACTGAAAAATAATGTCCCTGTGCTTCCTGTCAAGTCTGAGTCATCCTCCCAGTGGAGCTGCAAATCACACATCACACACACACACACACACACACACACACACACACACACACACACACACACACACACACACACACACAAACCTTATGGTGCAATTTAGTTTTGACTGTTTCCTGCTGTATTCTTCCATTACAGTTAAATTATAGTTGCTAAATTCTTCTGCTGCTCTAATATCACAGTCATTTTGCACAAACTCACACTACAACTAATTTGCTGCTGTGTTATATTCCTTTTATCTTTTAATTGACGTTCTTTCGTGTTGTAGTTTTGAGTTTTGAGAGTGAAAATCAGGGAAAGATGTGAGACGTGTCAGTAAGAAAGTTAATCATGACTAAATCCGCCTGGTTCCTCATTCCCAGGTAACGTGGAGCGGATCACAGCTCTGATCCGTCATCACGTGCCACAGGCCCAACTGATCGAGGTCATCGGCCAGGAGATGACTTTCCTGCTGCCGAACCGCGACTTCCAGCCCAGATCCTACGCCAGCCTCTTTAGGGAGCTGGAGGAAACCTTGACGGACATGGGCCTCAGCAGCTTCGGCGTGTCGGACACTTCGCTGGAGGAGGTGGGTGGCAAAGTGACGGAAGAGCCGGACTGAGCTGAGCGTTCAGTCATTTCCTGTCACTCACTTCCTGTTTCATGATGTTGTGTTTGTCTCTCTAGATTTTCCTCAAAGTCACTGCTGACGGGGAAGCAACCAAAAGAAAGTGTATGCAAGGTAAGAAAAGCAGCATAAAGGTTTTCTCAGACGTCCTTCCTCTCTTTGTTGAGATAAATAAATCTTCAGTCCCATCTGTTCCACCCTCTCCTCTCCCTCCACTCTTCTTCATGTGAACTGTGTACTTTGTCTTTGTCACTCTCTGCCTTTCTTAGAGAAGAAATCGTTCTGGCAGATTTCTCGAGCCAGTCTCTGTGGATTCAACAGAGTGGCAGTTGATATTGAGACGTCAAAAGGTGATAGAGGCTCTCAGGTTACAGCTCTGGAGAATTGCGGCCGATGTGATGAAAAAAACACCTCTGCAATATCAGAAATATAGGTTTTTATGTGGAAAATTGCGTTTATGTTTGGTGGAGTTTATCAGAAAACACAACAGAGAAGTTTCCATTAATTTAGTCATCAAAACCCAAAGAAAAACATCTGGCAGAAGTGTTTTTGATGCACAGAAAGCTTCATCCTGGCCGTTAAAACTAGTGCCAAATGTAGCTCCCTGATGTAGCGAGTTAGGCCAGCTTGGTTTATGTCTGATGCCTTCTGATCCGTGCAGAGACGACCACACACACACACACACACACACACACGCTTGGCTTGCCGGCTCGCCTCTTTCATCTGCAGCATTTGGATGCGCGACTTGACTCCGCGCTTTGTGTTCCAGAGGCAGACGGAGCTTTACACACCAATGGCCAGGACCCGTGCGTTTCCGCAGGAGGCAACCCAGGCCGAGGATCCTACCAGGTCAGGGGTCTGCGTCTGATCATCAAACAGCTCTTTGCTCTGCTGATCAAGAGGCTCCATCACACCACTCGCTCCTACAAAGACTTCTTTGCTCAGGTAACCTGCTCATGGCCACTGTGATGCAGGTGGCATCACCAGGCCGGGTCAGTCAGTCAGTCAGTCAGTCAGTCACATTTCTGTCTAATCTCTTAATCTCTCTAATCTCTCTATTAAAATAAAGAGACAATAGATCAAACTGACAATGGGCTGACAAACATTTGCATATTTTAGTTATTGAATGACATCATCTCATCATTTTCAGCAGCAATGTAATAACAAACACCAGGAGCACTAAACTCTTTGCTCCCATGTGTTATGTGATGTGTGATGATGTCGTTGCCTCTGGTAGATCGTGCTGCCTGCCAGTTTTGTCCTGCTGGCTTTGACGTTCACTCTGGTCGTTCCACCTTTCGGAGAGTATCCCAGTCTGACCCTCACTCCCTGGATGTACGGGCATCAGTACACCTTCTTCAGGTGAGCACAAGAGTCACCAAGGTCTTCTTCACTCAGCAGGAGTCGGTTATGTTTGTTTCATTTCATTTTATTGTCCATTTCAGTAACGAGCGTCCCATGGATGCTCAGATGAGATACTTTGGTGAGGTTCTGCTGAACAAGCCGGGCTTTGGCACTCGCTGCATGTTGGACGAGCCTCTGGAGTGAGTAACACACAAGCAAGCCTCATGTGTGTGTCGTGTGCTCTTGTGTTTAACTGTGTGGATCCGTGTGTGTGTGTCCCTCTTGTAGAGACTTCCCGTGTAACAACATCACGACAGAGTGGGAGATGCCGCTGGTCAACCCGGCGCTGATCGACATGCTGGCCGGCCCGGAGTGGAACACACTCACACACTCTCCAGACTGCCAGTGCAGCACAGCCAAGAAGCTCACCATGCTGCCTGTGTGTCCGGAGGGGGCCGGGGGGTTGCCACCTCCACAGGTGAGGAGGCGGGGCTCTGATATAGGATAGGGATTATAATAATACCTCCTCCAAGCAGCCTGTTTCTATACTTTTGTATGATCCTTGTGTTCCAGAGGATCCAAACGACAGGAGACGTTCTGATGGACCTTACAGGCAGGAACATATCAGACTATCTGGTGAAGACCTACCCCAGCCTCATCAGAACCAGGTCGGAGCCACGCCCTCTTTTACTACTTTACATTATTTGCGGTCTATTCTGCTAGCTTGTTTCAAGCTAATTTCTCCGATCTCTGCTTTTTCCAGCTTGAAGAGCAAATATTGGGTGAATGAACAAAGGTAATATCCTCTGTTTGGATTGTATTGATTAAAATACCTGCCTGTAACGGTTTTCTGTGATTGTGCGCCCTCCAGTGGCTGTAACAGGGAAGTACAGTTATAATGTTTTGAACCGTTCTTCCTCTGTGGTGTGCAGGTATGGAGGTATATCAGTGGGCGGGCTGCTTCCTGTGTTGGAACTGGAGCCAATGACCATCCGCGATGTAGCAGCTCAGTTAGGACGGCTGTTAAACGTTACCGGGGTAACCGTTCACCTTTATTCAGCAGAGTTTCTGTGTATGTCGTTGCCTGTGCATGTGTGTCAGCTCATCCTCTTGTGAGTTGTCTTGTAATCCTTCTCACAAATGTTCTGTTCTAGGGCAAATATTGTAAACAAACGCTGAAGGACATCGGGACGTTCCTCAGGTACATGGAGACGGAGAACAACGTCAAGGTGAGATGTTAGATCTGGACCAAATGACATTATTCATTTAAACAGTAATAGTAATAAGTTATTACTATTACTGTTTAAATGAATAATGTCAAAACACTGTTATTACTAATAACAGTGTTTTGACTCAATGTCCTCAAAGGTTTGGTACAACAACAAAGGCTGGCACGCCATGGTGTCGTTCATGAACGTGGCCAACAACGCCATCCTGCGAGCCAACCTGCCCAGAGGAGCTCACCTGGATGAATATGGAGTCACAGCCATCAACCATCCTCTCAACCTCACCAAGGAGCAGCTCTCTGAGGTCACCGTGTGAGTGCTTCCTCCTTCCTTCCTCCTCTCCTCTCCTGTGTACACCTCCGCCTTCTCACTTTCCTCTCTCCCTCAGTCTGACCACTTCGGTGGACGCGGTGGTGGCCATCTGCGTCATCTTCGCCATGTCCTTCGTCCCGGCCAGCTTCGTCCTCTACCTGATCCAGGAGAGAGTCACGCAGGCCAAGCACCTGCAGTTTGTCAGCGGTGTCAGTCCTGTGGTCTACTGGTGCTCCAACCTTCTGTGGGACATGGTAAACAAACCCGGCTGACCTCTGAGCCGCCTCACGCAGCTCCGGCACGTCAGGGCTGGGCTCAGAATGATACTTTCTTATTTTGTCCGCAGGTAAATTACTCCATCAGCGCAGCCATGGTGGTGGAGATCTTCATCTTTTTTGATAAGAAGTGCTACACCTCACCAGACAACATCCAGCCGCTCATCGCTCTGCTCATGCTCTATGGGTACGCTTGATTTGAGGACGATATAAATGAAGATGGACTCAAAACTGCATTCAGCTCTTGTTGTGTTTGTTTCTCAGATTAGGATTTGACCCAAACGTCCAATATTCCGTTGAAATTGATGAAGTTTTGATGGATTTTCTCTGTCAGGGTGAAATTTGATATCGTCTAACTTTACCCTTCCTGCTCACAATGACAAACTGATGTTTTGGTCCTGATCAGTGCTGACATTTGTCTCACACACGCGGACACACGGGTAGATTTTCAGGTTCCTCCTCCCTCTGCCTGCTATTTTTCATCGTCCGGGCTAAGTCGAGCTTCTGTCATCAGCAGATTGTTGTTACGCTCTCGTGGATCGGGTTTACGGCTCAGCTACTTGACACTCACCGCTACGTAGACGCATGGAAGCAGGCATGTGTGTAACCATGTGAAGGGCCGTGTTCAGCGTTACACCCGATAGATTGACGTCCCTGTGACAGCCGGGGCTTTGGACTGTAATCTGCTTTGATTTGGCGTCCGTCTTTGCTTTGTGTCATCATCTTTACTGTCTCTCTCTCTCTCTCACTCTGTCTCTCTGTCTCTCTGTCTCCCAGGTGGTCTGTGACACCCATGATGTACCCCATGTCCTACATATTCAATGTCCCCAGCACGGCGTACGTCTCCCTGTCGTGCATCAACCTCTTCATCGGCATCAACAGCAGCGCCATGACCTTCATCCTGGACCTGTTTGACAGCGCCTCAGTAAGACCCGGGTTAGGGTTAGAGTCACACACACATGGATCAATCTCTATCATCAGGCCCATTACCTTCAGGCCTTCTGATTCGTGTCTTGCATGTTTCTCTAGACTCTGTACAGGTGTAACCAGTATTTAAAGTCTTTGCTGCTCATCTTCCCTCATTACTGCCTGGGCCGAGGCCTCATCGACATGGCAATGAACCAGGCTGTGACTGATGTCTACGCTCGCTTTGGTAATTAGAAAAGCCCCTCAAGAAGACTAGAGTCCAATGCTGCAGTGTTGTTCTCTGATGCCTCTCATAGAATCTAATACACATGAATCATAAACAAGATCAAATCTAATTCCCTAAAGGAAACAGAGGCGCCCAGTCAGCAGCTTGTTCCTCATGACCCAGAGAGCTAAATTCCTCCAGCAGCAAAAACCTCCAACTGTCAGCAATCATCTCAGCACTCCAGCCTGAGCGCGGGGTCGTTGCCGGGAACCTGACACTTTACATTTGCTATCAAGCTCAGGCAACTGCAAAGCTGTAACATGCTGAACATAGCAAACGCTCAGCTGGAGATCCACCGCAAGACACAAGACACATATAGGAGAGGAGAGATGAAATATTAATAACCCTATAGTCACTCAGACGCACTGGCAATTGAGCTTTATATCTTTGTTTATCTGTTTATACAAAGTCTCTATTGGACCTCATTGGTTATGTGCATGGCTACTTCAGGTTTTGTCTGCAGAATTTATGTTTATTATTCAAAATTGGAACTCATTCAATACCACATACAGTAAAAAAGAAATAGTGAGTTTGAATGTAGCCGAGTGTCAGAGAAACAGCCGAGGCTCCTCCACAGCCGGCTGCTTTGAAAGAGTCAGAGACATGTGTGTTGTTTCTCTTCCCTCAGGTGAGGAGTACAGTCCAGACCCCTACAGCTGGAACTTCATTGGGAGAAACCTGTGTTGCATGGCCGTCGAGGGATTTGTCTATTTCTTCCTCAACATCCTCTTCCAGTACCGCTTCTTCCTAGGTCACTGGTAAGCCAAGCAGAGTTTGAATCAGGATGCAAACAGCAGCTGAGCCATCTGGCGGCGTGGAGGCGAGGGGCCGATGTGATGACACGAGGCCAAGTGGCACGTGTCAACATGTCCTAGGGGGAATCGGCTTTGAGAGCTCAGACCGAACGCAAAGTTTGGTTGATGATTTCTATCGCCAAACTGTAATTTAAGCCTAAAGTAAGTGTGAGAAATGGTGATCCATCATCCTCTGGCTGAACGGTCATTGGTGTGACTTTGAGCCGTTGATGCCCAGGTCTTGTTTGTTCAATATTCTTTAAAAGTTGAGTGAACTATCTCACAAAGATGATGTGACTGGGTTATCAACTCTCCCTGTTGTGGGAGGGATACAGGTTTATCTTAAGGTTGATCTTATAGATTGATTACCAGTGGATATGCAGATGTGTGCACTAATGATTGTAACTTTGTCAGGATGTCCGATTGCCAAAAGCCTCCAGTCACAGAGGAAGACGTGGACGTGGCTCTGGAGAGAGAGAGAATCTACAAAGGTGGACAAAGTGCTGATATTCTGCGCATCCGAGATCTGACCAAGGTGAGAGGGTTTGATACCACAACTCTTTATTTGTGGCCATATGGTGGCGCTGTCATGAACTTGCTCTTACTTTTTCTTCTGCCTGACTTTCCACCACAGACAGAACTGAAAGCTGAACTAACAAAACTGCCTGTGCCCCTTTTCTTCTTGTCTTTTCTTCCCAGACGTACACAGGGACACTGTTTCCTGCAGTGGACCAGATCTGTGTTGGCGTATCCCCTGGAGAGGTGTGTGTGTGTGTGTGTGTGTGTGTTTTGTTAGACTAACACTGCTTGAGTAAACACACTGGTCACTTTATCCTCCCTGTGTCTCATTTTGTCTCCTTCCTCTGCAGTGCTTTGGCCTCCTCGGGGTTAATGGAGCAGGGAAGACCACCACCTTTAAGATGCTGACTGGAGACATTGAAGTCACGTCTGGGGAGGCCTCAGTCGCAGGTCACAGGTTGGTAAAGTCATAATATTACAAATGGGAAAGGACTATAATGGCTGAAAGGGATGGAAGCTGATATTCTGTTCAGATATTCGGCCTGTTATGTTGCTGTTCAGTCAAATTTTGAGCGGTGAACCATTTCCGTTCCGTTTCCTCCCTCCAGCATTCTGACCAACATCCTGGATGTCCATCAGAACATGGGCTACTGTCCACAGTTTGCCGCCATAGACGAGCTCCTGACGGGCAGAGAGCATCTCCACCTGTACGCCCGCCTCAGAGGGGTGCCAGAGTCTGAGATCAGCAGGGTGAGGGGGAACAGAAGAGGATCAAAATGTCTGAGACTCTATAAACCCTCAGCAGATTAAGGAGGAAGACTGAACACTAAGAATGAAATTGAGCCACAGTTGAATGCATTAAAACTGAGTATAGGCAAACGGAGAATTGTCTGTAGATAAACTTTTCAAGTGTCCTGCTCTAATGAATAATTCTACAATATGAGGCACTTTGTCCTCTTTGTCCTCAGGTAGCAGAGTGGGCCATCAGGAACCTGGGGCTCTCTGAGGATGCAGGTGGAAGTGCAGGGACCTACAGCGGCGGCAACAAGAGGAAGCTCTCCACCGCCATCGCTATGATTGGCTGTCCTGCTCTGGTGCTGCTGGTGAGGTCACGGTTACATCACCTTGTTTGAGAAGTGGAAAAGATGACAAGTGCTTTAATGTCTCTTCTGGTTTCCTGTCAGGACGAGCCCACCACTGGCATGGACCCCCTCTCCAAACGTTTCCTCTGGAACTCCATCTTGAGCATCATCCAGGCCAGACGAGCCGTAGTCCTCACCTCACACAGGTCAGCTTCTGGGATATGAGCATGTACAAGCAAGTGTACATCTCTTACATGTCTCATTGCAATGCCTCACGATTCTCTAATCTCTCTCCACAGCATGGAGGAGTGTGAGGCCCTGTGCACACGCTTAGCCATCATGGTTAACGGCTCCTTCAAGTGTTTGGGCAGCATTCAACATCTCAAATACAAGTCAGTCATCTTGCTTTCATCTCTCTCTGACTATCATGAACCTTCTTTCACCCCTTAGTGTTTAATTTCCTGATGTCTTTTGCAGATTTGGCGACGGCTACTTGGTGACCATGAAGATCAGGGCAGCTAAGTCCGGCTGTGCCCCGGACCTGAACCCTGCAGAAGCCTTCATGGAGAACACCTTCCCCGGCTGCATCCAGAGGGAGAAGCACCACAACACTCTGCAGTACAAGATCTGCTCCTCCTCTCTGGCCAGGATCTTCCAGATGGTCCTGGCTAACAAGGACAAGCTCAACATAGAAGACTACTCAGTGTCACAGAGCACTCTGGACCAGGTAAAGGAAGGAGGGAAGCTATGGTGTTGGAATGAAACATTTTCTGTATGTTGCAGTCTTGCTTTTGGTATATTTTGGTTCATTCTAATGTTTCTGTGTCTCTTAGGTGTTTGTGAATTTTGCCAGACAGCAGTCCAGAGAGGACGACCCTCTGGTGCTGCACCCCAAAGCCGCCGGAGCAGAGGGGGACGTTAAGGTCCCGCCCGCAGAGCAAGCAAGGAGATGAACGCCTCGCCCTGATCCCACATCACGGATCAATGAATTCACAGGATGCAGCCCACGTGTGGCCATGGCAACGGCTCCATCTCTGGAGGGTTGAAAGCCGGTGCGCTCAGTCTGAACCTGCAAATGCTTGATTCTACTTCTTTACACAGGGTTAGAAGACTGTGACTTTGGAAGCTGTGGAGCATTTATGTGCCTGCTGTGTGTTCCACTGCTCCAGATTTTGTTCTGATCACCTTGTTTGCCTTCCAAGATCTATTTGATTTGGATCAGTGGTAAAGTATAAGCTTGTTATAGGAGCTTAATCTGCATAGAGGTTTGAATCTGCTTCAAATGCCAAGTAAGAGCGTTGTTTTCTGGCCTTCTTTAGGTAAATAAGCACACTGAGTTGTGTAGTTTAGCACTTTATTGATGCTGCATTGACTGAAACATCACTTTTTTTACTAAGACTTTTGGCACAGGTTAATGTCTTTTAGTGCAATATAACACACTGTTACAAAACACTGCTGTTATGAAGTTCATCACTATGGTGTTGATATGCCACTCATGTCTGGTTGGGCTTTAACGTGTGTATGCATATGGCTCAGATGGCCAAGGAAGCTGTGTCAGTAGAGGAGTTAGACATGAAAGTAAAGATTCTGAGAGAAGCATCATTTTAAATAAAACGATATTTGTCTCTCAGGCATTTTTGTCCTGAAATGTCTACTTTATCTGTGTTACATTCACTTTAATAGACAGTTTAGATGAATCACACCTGAGATTTGACATGAAATCACAGCAGCTATAACTGACAGATGCAGCAGTTACACTTAGTTACATTGTCACTGAAGTAAAGGATCTAAGACTTACAGGCTTTATATGCAGCTATACTTCAATATCAACACTTCCTCCTGAGACTGTTCCACAGATATAAAAACATTAGCATTCTAGTCTGTTAGTAGGATTGATCAGGCACTTTATTATGGGGACACATGTGGGATTATGTCCTATCTTACCCTGAACACCTGACAAGAGAGCAGCATCTGAGTCAGGGACGTCTAAATCTGACATAACATAACCTTAGAAAAGCTTAAATAGTCTGCAGCAATGAGGCCACGTCAGAATATGAAACCCAGAGTTGGAACTAATTTGGAACAATGCTTAGGCTTGAATGTTTATGTCTCCTTAGAAAGTAAAACAAAACCTTCATAGCCTCAACATCTGCAGCTCCCAGTCTCTCTCCTCTGAGTCCCTGCTGTGATAATGAGGAACCTTTGCATAGTGCTGGAGTCAAAGTAAGAGTGAAGATGGAGTTGACCCTTGTGTTTGCTGTAATGCTTTCAGAGGATCAGGGGGATGATGGCCATCCGCAGGCCGGGATAGTCTCTGAACTCCCTGCTGTAGGTTCTGTGCTTCCCTCTGGCCCAGATGCTCATCTGGATGAACCCTAACAATGTATACAATGCCACTGGAAGACAGAACACAAGAGGACATTGATCTATGAGACCATAACACACAGAAAGAGATGTCAATTGAAACTATTGTTCTACTTGGGGGTAAACACAGATAATCTACTTGCCTGGCAGACATTGTGTCATGATTGAGAAGCTCACCCAGGCTCCAACCTGTGTGTAAGGAAGGTAAACAGAGAGCTAAACACACAATCATGGACGTTACTTCATCCCTGTTTTATTATCCATGTTTGTCATTACCTCATATGTGTAATTTGGGCAGGAGACGAAGAAGAACAGCCATGTGAAAGGGTTCTTTGATGGATTAGGGAACTTTCTGATCTTAGTTCCTGGCAAAAAAAAGGAGGAACAATCTTGTCAAAACCTAGAATGTTCCTTTAAGATCCATGAAAGCACATGAAAGCACGCAACACCGCTGCTCCTGAAGTAAACACGACATAACCCATCTACTCACCGTCGCCTTTCAGGGTGTTTAGGCTCAGGTGAATGGAAAAGTTTCCCAGTTCACACATCTGTAGGCACATCACAGGCGTTACACGTCTCACTGACACACCTCATCATGCACACACTGATGCTGGGTGAGAGTGTGTGTCAGGAATACGTACCATAAATATGAGTAATGCATAGTTGACTTGTAAATCCCCGTACGCTGTGAAGAGAAATACTCTGGTAATGACTCGCTAAAGGGAACTGAGAATGTGTGTGTGTGTGTGTGTGTGTGTGTGTGTGTGTGTGTGTGAGAGAGAGAGGCTTACTTGGCGGTGTATAAAGAGGATGGTTGATGTAATACGCTAACCAAGCTGAGAAGCCCCAGTAATAGACACAATTCTGTGACAAGACATCAGAAAAGTACATGCAAATGAAAATGTTGGTATCTCTTTAAGTTATTAGATGGGCAGGACATTCATTCATTCACTCATAAAGACCCAGATCTGAGAGTGGTGCAGGTAATTGTCTGTATTAGAAGCCAAGTCCCAGTGCAAAGGCTCAGATCTGTATCACAACAGCTAGCAGAAGAAAAAGAGGAAGAGCGGAGCCTAAATAGCAGAACAGAGTCAGAATAGTGTTCCTCACCCTGACTATTGTCCTGAGCGGCATGGTCCCATAGGAGAAACGATGCACAAAGATGGTTTCTATCAGCCTCTTCACATAGTGGAAGGTATGACAGGCACAGGCTACTCTGAGAGAGAGAGCGGCAGAGGAGGGAGAGGGGCGGATTTCAGTCAACAGCATGAATATGGCAGATTCTAAAATATATAACTCTGGCCTGCTTCAACTCTGAATGCAGTGAAAGCTGTGAAGTTAAGTTTCTAGTTCCACTTACGTCACAGCGGGGTGCGGGCTGGGGGTGAAGGTGTGTTTGTGTGAGTAGATGCAAGGAACACGGAAGTAGAAAAGGAGGTAGGTGAGCAGAGGCCCCATGTATTCGGCCAGAAACACCTGAAAACCAAAACCATAACAAATCATCCAGTTGCTTTGGTTTGTATTTGTATCTCACATGTGTACACAGAGGCCATCTTACCATGGTCCAGCCCAGCTGAGGACCCAGATCTTTGAAGTACATGGTGGCTGTGGTCCCAACAGGAAGACTCTGCAGGACTTCATCGTCTCTGAGTGACTTCCCCTCTGCAAGAAGGAAACACTGTGCAGGAGTTCAGTTTCATCTAAAATGGTGGCGTACATCCATCATACTGCAGTCTAGAGACACACACACACCCCACTGGGTCTGTGTGTGTGTGTGTGTGTGGGCATAGACTGGTGTGTATTGAACCTGGATGGATAGATACACAAGAGCTGTGATTGAGTTTTCCTTCTGAAAGTAAAGTGATTATCTGGCATTGGATGGCAGAATTAAATCCCTAAAGCTACAACAAATTAGCTGAACTCTTCATTAAATCCTGAAAGGAAATTAAGAAAAGTGTTTCCAGTGCACATAAATTACACAACAGTCCAGTCTGCTGCACAGCTAAAGGTGACACAGCCGCTTGGATAATGCACTAATTAGATGATATTTTTAGAGTAACCACAGAGGGAATTGACCCAGATCGCTTTTTAGACAAACGTTATGCTCTGTCATTGCTTTCCAGTAACTAGACAGAGCCCAAGTCCATGCAGAACAGAAGCACAGCAACATGTCTCTGTGGCTTTGGTCCACTGAGTGAAGATCGGTGTAAATGCACATAATCATCCCTTAATACCATCGCAACAGTGTCAGCTGCTCGCCGGAAGAGACAAATCAAAACTCAAGGACAAAACATGAACTGTCCAAGTGTCCAATTAAACTCTGAGAGGAAATAGTTGTCTTAGATCAAAACGATGTAACTTTAAAACGATGACGACTGGGCTACTTACTGGGGTCCAGCTTTAGGGCCTGTCTTGCTGGATACCAGTGAGGATCTATGATCACACACACACAGACACACACAGACACGCACACACGCACACACGCACAATAACATTTACTAAAACTTAATTTTCTTAATGTTTATTTGGCCAATAATGATCTACCACTGCATGATTGTCATAAACATTAAATTGTGATGAATTGTACTCACATGATTTGTGAAAAAGGTTCTTGATCTCTCCTATAGTGGAGTGAGGCTCCACCTGGAACACAAACATAAGATCAACTTGGATTTGTTATTATTATTATCATTATTACTATTATTGATGAGCCAGCTGTCTGTGGGCTGATACCTTATCCATAAAGCAAAGCTGCTCCCTGGTCTTGGCATCCAGGACCTCCACCTGTGTGGAAGGAACACACATGTATAAGATCACACACACAATCACTCAGTACAATCTGCATAGAATCAATCCTATCCAGATGAATGGGAGCTCATTGATTTGCTCCTTTGACTCATGGCTGTTGCCACACACAGCCCTGTTTGAAGCTTGTTGCTGTGTGAGTGTGTGGAGCAGTGCCTGGTTGTGCTTTCAGGACAGATTTTGAAGGAATTGCTGCATTGTCACACAATGGAACCTCTTCTGTTTACTGTTTGGCTCTCATGTGAGTCATCCTTCCCTTCCCTGTGCCCTCCTGTCCTGTTTCCTGCTCCGGCTGTTATTGGCTCGTATCCCTCTTGTGATTCATTAAGTCACACAACAAATCAACATTCTCTTTACAACAGGAAGCAACGGGGCTTATGGGAAATTTGCCTGAAAACACAAAACCCCGACACAGCTGCTTTAAACAGAGAAGATGGGTAACAGAGGGGAAATCTGTGACGCCAGCAGATACACACACTGTTCAACCAAAACACTGAAAGCAATCTGATTATGGCGTTTTCTTGATCCTGCCATATAAATACAACAAAGCAGATATGAAAACATAAAAGCTAAGCACATCACATCTTCACCGCTGGGCCTGCTGCCAAATGCGAGGCGTTTTCCTGATCAACAGTAATCTCAATCAGGATGAAGGCGGAGGTTGTAAAAAAGGCAACTCCGTGTCCTGTGGTCTGTAATGCACATCTTTTTCATCTTAATTAGACCGTGTCAGGGGTGATGTACGGCATATGCATGGAGAATGGTGGGTGGCGCTCTACAATCTGCCCTGAAAGCACTCCATACTGTGCTGCTCAGCAGAGCTGTCCCGGCTAAATTGGTTCCCTTTACTGGACGGTGTAATAACCCGCTAATGGATACCTAAAGATTTGCTGAGTGGAGAGAGAGAGAGAGAGAGAGAGAGAGAGAGAGAGAGAGAGAGAGAGAGAGAGAGAGAGAGAGAGAGAGAGGGAGAGGGAGAGAGAGAGAGAGAGAGAGAGAGAGAGAGTGAGGGAGAGGGAGAGAGAGAGAGAGAGAGATTTGTGCATGTATCAATAATTTCAGGGATTAATTCTTGTTTTGTTTCCTTCCACATATTACCATCAAACTGATTTTTCAAAATGGTATAATACTTTGCTTTTTACAGCAAATTTAACAAATAACATTCTCCTGAAGACAGAAATTTCTTGACAATATTCCAATGTGTTTAATTCAGACTAGACTGGAATAATCTTATTTTTCTTTCGCTGTGTGTTTGTATGTGTATGTGTGCGTGCATGTGTGTGTTTGTGTGTGTGTGTGTGTGTGTGTGTGTGTGTGTGTGTGTGTGTGTCTACATGCTTTATAGGATTTGAACACTTGGCATTCTGTCGCCTCACTAAAGGGGCATCAAGGGAGACGGGCTTGGTTTGGTTTCCCATCTGCTAACCTTCCTAGCTGCATTACACGGGCACATGTCAATGCATCCCAAGTGCATGGGTTTCATTAGACCTGTGTGTGTGTGTATGTGTGTGTGGGGTGAAACAGTGTGCACTCAGCTGTGCGGTGCCCTTGTAAATCTGATTATCAGAGGCGTGTGTGTCCTCCCGTGGGGATGTAGGACACTGCTGACAGCACAGCCAGGTCACACTCTACATGTACACGCTTGTACCAGTCGCTGTGTTTACTTCTGCTCACTCTTTGATTCAGAGTGCATTTAAACAGACAAACAAACAAACAGACGCATCGTTACCTCTTAGTTTGACATCAGATCAAACTGCCATCTGTAGTTCTCATTGTATTCATCGATCATCCAGAGAATGGAACACAATTAAAGGAGTCTCCTGGCTGCAATAGCTGCTCCTAATGTGAAAGCTGACGAATGTAACGGCTGATCCTGAACCACAGGGTCATCCCATTAAACCTCGGCTGAGTCTCAACCGGGACAGCAACAACCTACAGTATATATCTGTATTATATTTAATTGCACTATATGATAAATATATGCATGAGGTAACGATGAAGAATGAAACCTTGTGCCCTTCCTGCTGCAGAAGTCAGAATCCAGCAGGAGAAACTCAGCAGGACCAAACTTTTGCTGCTTGTTTGACTGAAAGTTGGCAAAGTTTCCTGCGTGCAGTTTGCAAATGTGATCATGTGTTTATGTTCACAAATCAATACTAAATATGTTCAATAATGTGTACATCCCAGCTGTTCAGCCTGCTTGTAAGTGATCTACACTTCTTTTCTTTTCTGTGCATTGATTTTGTGCAGTTGTCTGTAACGCAGCAGACACCAGGCTGTCACTCTCTCTCGCCCCTCTTAAATATTTGCTAATTTGGCATGTGGCCTTCGTGTATCAGCAGCTGTGAGCATGGCACGCAGACCAGAACACGCTGTAAATTACCTCCAGCACACAGGCTGCTGCTGGCTGCTCTTACACTTTATCTGTGTGCTTCTGCAGTGGAGCCTGACAGACGGGGGAGCAGGAATAAAAACACACATGAGGATTCAACCCAACATGCTTGTGAGCCTTGTAAACTTTCTTTGCGCCTTTGGAGAAAACTAAACAACATGTCAACAAAGAACGTCTCTAAGATAAAATAGCATTCAACGAAGAAGACAACCGGTCAGTTTGATTGTATATCAGTGACATCATCTTGTTGTGCTCACTTGCGGCCTTAATGCTCCTATAAGACCCTTAACTAAGACCCTTAACTCTTACCTCAAAGTAGGTGGTCCGGCTCATGGTGGCGGAGTGTGTGTCCTCTTTGTGCAGGGTGAAACAAAAATGACCTCAAACACCAGCACGTGCAAACACCACACACACAAACACACTCATTCCTCACACACACATGCAGTAGCTCCTCTCCTTTCGAGGACAAACGCTGGACTGACCTCTTATTCCTCCCAGCCTCTCTCTCTCTCTCTCTCTCTCTCTCTCTCTCTCTCTCTCTCTCTCTCTTTCTCCCTCTCCCCCTCTCCCTCTCTCTCTCTCTCTCTCTCTCTCTCTCTCTCTGGGATAGTGTTGAGACTCTGTATCACTAAAGGTGCTCCAGAAACCTCGCCTCTCTCCTTCTTTCTCCTCAATTCTTGCCATTCCTCTTCTGTCCTGTGCTCCAGGTAGCAGAGGAAGAGCTTGGCAGAGTCAAACTTGGCTAAAGTTGAAGCCCACCTGAGACAAAAGAGGTGCAGCTAAAAAAGTAAAGTAGAATAATAAGAACACAAGAAGAGACACAGCATTTGTTCTGCAAAGACAGTCTGACTAACGTGGATAAAAGGAAGTGGACAAACACACAAACACACATTTCTTGTAGACATTTCCGTCTTCACAGTTCTAACTCATTCCCCACATGCCAGCGTGAGAGTTATGGTATGAACCGCCTTGGCCTTCTGCTGCAGAGTTTCGCTGAGTCAGCAGAAGATGAACCTCACAAGGCGTGGATGGGGCACCAAAATACCCCCCCGCCTCCCCCCCACAGTACAAGTCCAAGTGTTGGGGTCTTGAGTACAAGTTAAATGTATTTTTTTGTAACAGGCTTTTTAATTTGAAGTTATAGCTTTAGATCTTTGATACTTGTTGGGTACGAGTTGAAAATGTGGCCCGATGGTGGCGCTAGAGGAGAAGACTAAGTATCCTCGGTTGAACTGGGCTCAGGGTTTTGGGATGTTGCAGTGTTTAACAGATAAATTTTTGGTCCAGATGTAGAAACTGTGGATCTTTGTCATCGATGTGTGGAACTGTTTCCCTCACTTATTCCTCATTTTCTGTTTGTACTTTGGAAGGTAAGTTATAATGTCTGTTGTATTTTTTTTCAAGCAGAATTCCTAATGCCTGATGTAGCAGTAAGTGGTTTGTATCTGTGAGCGGTTTGGTTTGGTGTGTCTGCTGCTTGATGTAATATTTATAGGTTTCAGTTTTTCCACTGTGAGGTTCAGACTGAGCTCAAACCGTCAGAAAAGACAAAGTCACAGTGACAGTCAGCCATTTATTTATACAAGTTATCCCTAAACTATGATGCTATGATAACTATTGAGGACATCTGCAGGGATCTCTGAGTACAGATAACATGGAAATGCAGCACAAATAGGATAATAATACATACAATTTGCCTATTTTCCTTTTGTTGCACATTTTGAAAGCCTTTCCTATCGCATATGTGTGAAACTCTAACATTCTAAACAGGCAGCCACACTTTGAACTGCCGTCTAAAATCAGAGACAATCTGCTTCAATGTCAGCTGTCAAGTGTGCTGCTGCTGAAACACTGAGATACACGTTTCTTTGTCCTTCTCTCTCCGTGGTGATCAAATATTGAATCACCCACTTGCCGAATCCAAACAGCAGCTGCGTGGCCCGTCTGAAGAGACTGAACTGACCTGCTGCACACACACACACACACACACACACACACACACACACCATCAACATTTTAAAAACACAAAATAATAAATCTCTATTCTCAGGAGCTTGTTAGTATTCAGATGAAGGCCTTAGTCATCTCGCGAGGACACAGATGTCAAACTTTCCCTCCATGGACTTTGTGTCAAATTAATAAATAGCATTAATTAGAAAGTGGTTTTAAACGAGGCTGCTTTCCTCTAAATAGCAGGAGGTACAGTAAGTGGTGTTCAGAGGACAGGACTTTAATGTTTTGGGGTTTTGTTTGACTTCAGGGCCTCTTACTGCAGTTTTGAGGAGCTGAAACCAAAGCTAAATGCCTTTGGAACATGAAAGGTGGTATCTATTTATATCTGTATCTTAGGCTAATGTTATGCGCATAGAGGGGCTCATTATCTTGTTATTGTGCTTGGTTAAAATTACAGCATGGGTGAATCATTTGTTTCAGTCTTGTGTTCTCCGTTAAGGCGCTGACACAGATGGAGCTCACTAATTGGATAACAAAAAGTCATAACAAAAATAAAATCTATTCACTAAAGATTTCAGCGGTTGCCAGTTTGCAGCCTTTGTTTGCGGCCAAATTCTGTGGGATTCAGCTTTTCTATCTACAATCACGCCAAAGTTTCTACCTCCAAACATCCAAATTAAATGTTCTCATTGTATTCATGATCCCCAGAGGACGATCCCCAATCCATGACCTTTGTAATGCCATATTAGATCAGTAGCGGCTTGTTTGCGTTGTCGTGGGAATAGTGTGTGACATCCCAGCATTTTGACTTCACTTCAAAGAGAGGAAATTGCTGGTTTAAGAGCGGAGGGATGCGTTATAGAGCTGAAAGTGAGTCTGCAGAGAGCATTTAAACAGCCTGATGGTTTTCCTTTCCTCTGGTGAGCCAGTAGAGGAGATTACTGAGCCCCTAAACTGTTGGCACGTAATGGAAACTGTGCCTTTTCCAGTGCAAATGCTTAAAAGATCAGATATATAAAGCAACATTTAGTCACTGGGTCTTTAGAGAGGCTCGGGTCGTTTAGTCTTTCAGTCAGGCACACAGCTGCTCTGTTCCTGCGTTGTGGAAGACGGCAGGCGTACGATCACGACTCACCTTGGCTTTACACACACACACAGGTTAGTGAGCGTTCCTTGCTGGCACTGACAGCCCGGGCAGCGAGGTCACCTGTCATGAGAGTCAGCTGCTCGTCCCCGCAGGCTGACAGCTGGACAGAGAAGAATGATCCAGGCAGCAGCCAGGGTCAAAGAAATACATTCAGTATTTAGTTTGTTGTGTGTTACCAAGACGTGTTCTTTAAAAGTAAAGACAAGGACGTAACTACGACACCTGGTATGAAAACATTGAGGATAGATAAGTCTGCAGACGCCACTGTTGAGAGTCCTTCATTACTGTGACAGGAACTTCAAAAGTACTGAAACTTCAGCATTTGTAAGAGTGGCAAACTATCCCATTATAGATTTTCTTCTCTTCATGAGTTCCTTGTTATTTGATACAACATCTTCCACTCCCAGATGTCCCCAGGCTTCCCCTGTGTGGGATGAGACTGCTCTCTGCTGGTCAGTGTGGTCAGTGCCTCCGGGAGAGGTCAGCACTCACTGCTACATTTCAACACAGCAGAATTGAAAGCATAAATCCAAGCTCATAGAAATCATCTGCTTCATTTCTTTAATAATACACAGAGTTAACAAACAGGCATGCATTCTGCTCAACCTCATATTAATCTCCCCATTCTTTTAAACCAACATTGATGTGGCTCTTACTGACCTTGAACAGATGAATGGGATGTTGATGATGAGGAGGGAGTTCATGCAGCTATATGATGAAAAGTCTGAGCGTAGCATAGGCAGGGCATGTAGCCAGGGCATGTCACCCAGAGCTCCACAGGGTCATTATTGACTTTTCCTTCAGCCTGCAGCCTTCTACAACTTCTAAGGACGCCGACTCATTCTAGTTCGGGGCTTTATTGGAGCCACAGTGAGGAAATGTCGACAGAAGAAGAAGAAGAAAAAGGACCAAAGGCCTCAGTTGAATGTAAGCGGCACGGTGGAAGGTTAGGAGGTGTGACGGGGGCTGGCAGCTTCCACCTTCCTCCCAGAGTTCAGAGCCTGCAGACCGACTGTGTGAATACACACACACACACACACACACACACACACACACACACACACACACACACACACACACACACACACACACACATCTGAGCCTCTGAAGCATAATCCTGAGGTGGGGGGAAGTGTTTGTGTAGACACCTTAGTCATCAATCTTTCTTTATTTACTTTATGTCAGGGACACATTGAAGCACTGGACCATGGACGCATCCATTTTGTGCAGGATTATCCAAAATTCTAAGATGCCTTCAATGTCCGGGAAAGGCTCAATCATAAAAAGAAATCAATGTAAAGTGAATTGCACTCCATCCATGAGCCTTTATGGCCGGGGGCTCCTGCTGGGTAAAAGGCCCCTGCAGCTCGGCCTCCTGGAGGCTCTGGATGTGAACCTGAGAGTTACTGAGCTATGGAGCAGAATGTGAATGAGCCTCCCAGCTGGCATACCTGATGAATATGACTTTGCATTAAAACAGGTTGCCGGCTTGAAGTGATTTATTTATTAATTTTATACTCCATCAAATCCACAGTTTGGTTTTGCGTGCCTGCTTTAAATTAAAACCCACAAACTAATTTATAGTATAGGGACTATATATTAGTCAATCATGCTCCGCTACACATCACTCCATCCTGCTGTGCGGTCAAACAGTTTGTGTCCAGTAGGGGGAGATAGAGACACAGCACTCAGGTGAAGATGCACCAGGAGTCGCTTTAATTCTTAATTCATTCTTTCTTTCAAGTGTCTCCCTTTGATCATCTTTAACATGCTCTGGCTTGTGTATTGAAGCTCGTGAGAGACTTTACTCTGCCTGTTGTTGTCGGCCTGAGTCGGTGTGTAGACGGAGCGGTGCGGACTCCTGCTGCAGGCCAAAACAAATGTGATGAGATGTGAAGCCTCATTAAAGACTTGTTTTACCTCCCTGTCCATTTCTGTTACGCCGCTATGTACTCAGCTGGTAGTAGCAACAAATCACAGACACAATTAATGGGGAATTTATTATACATAAGTACAGAGTCAGGATAATAATGTTTGTTTATGTTGTTAATTGTTTGACAGATGTTGCTTCTCAAAGTACAATCTGACTCCATCATCCATACAGGTAAGTCCCTGAACGCAACACAATGTCTGTCAGATTGCTTTCGCATCTCTACTCCGTCTCCTCCTGGTGGAGAAAACACTGAAACCTTTCAAGCATCTATTCAAAAGCAATGTTTGTACCGTTTTGTTTACAATATACACGCAAATATCTATTATCACCAAATGAAAACCCGACTCTCTCCAACAGACACAATCAGGGCCTAATGTATGCCTTTGCCGGGTAAACAACAGAGGCTGTGAGGAGAATCCTTGATGCTAACTACGCTGAAAGTCTGCATCCAAACAAAGATGAAGTAAACGTTTCAGCACATTAAGCGCAGATACCAGGCTCTGGTTAGCAGCGACGCCGGCTCCTCTTTCCCTTTTGTCTTGTCATCGCGGTGACAGGGAAAACATATTACCGGCGCTGCGGAAGAGATCCTAAGTAATCAATCAACATATTAGGTTGTTGTCACCGCAGCCTCACGCATCATTTTTGGCGCATTTACTCATAATGGCGTCTTCACTGTGTTCACAGATGGTGAAACATCAGCTGCACTGTGAGGCGCTGGGAACGTTTGATAGTACAATCTTTGTCCTGAGGACCTTTAATACTCAAAGACCGTTGATCTGGATTCACATTCACGATTGAAACACTTCTTGTATGTCAGACAGGAGCAACAGCGGCTTATTCTGCTCCTCTTCACACATTTATCCTTCAAAACTCCTTTAGAGTGCATTTTTGTTAAAGATCCAGTGAATGTGCTTTTACTGTTTCATAATAGATCTGTGCGAGGTTCGCTTCGGTTGTCAATCGATACGGATGATTCAACAAGTACTTGGCCCAGTGCTGAAGGTCTTGAGGTTTAAACAGTCTGACCTTTTTGAGGATTTGTGTATTATCCTGTATTGAAAAGGGAACTGGACAAAATTATGAAGGAAACTCATTCAGGACCAGAACACAAAACTCTATATGTGAAACATGAAAGCCTAAATTCACAATATTCTTACAAAAAGCTACAATCTGTGATCTAATGAAGCAGAAGAAGCATCCAAAAGTTTCCAAGACATTTCTTTAACCAAATCTAACATAATCCAGAGCACTCAGGGTGGATTTGAGCTAAAAATCAAATCTACGACCTTGAACTTGAAGAGGCTTTAAGCGAGTGCAAGGCAGGAAATGAGATGTTGCTTTGCTCTGAGTGCCTTGCTAACTAACCGCCACCTGGGGAAAATTTCTCAGCGTTAAACTGTAACAAAATCCCCTCTCAGACAAAATAAGACAATAGTGATAACCTTCAAGGAAACCGCCAGCGGTGTGCAGGAAAAGGTCAGATAGAGAAACTGGAACACGTAAAAGCCAGCAGACAGGACGCCCCGAGAGACGAGGGAGAGGTAAAACTTCAGGAAAATGACAACGCCGGGCCCTGGAATGAGATAGCAACATTTTGGAAACACTCCAGGCCTCTTTCCCTCCTCACACAGGCAACCGCTCACATCAGATAAGAACCTGACAAACAAGAGCACCTTAATGGACAACTTCAGAATTCTATTAGAGGAGAAACACAATGAAGCCGGGGGGAAGCGGCAGGATGACAAAGAATTTGGTGAAAAAGACAAATTGCTGATAAAAATCAATAATTGAGCACCGGAGAGATAAAACTGGGTGGTAAAAACCTGCTAAAATGGAATCCTATCCAGAAAATGGGGAGATTTGACATTTCTCAGATGAAAACGTTGTTGATTTGGCACCATTACATCACATAATTGTCTCTGCACAAACAAAGCGTCCCTGAACGCCACACGTTAGAAAATTAGTGTAATTATTGAAGTGTTTAATGTTCTCACACCCTAAAATGAACACAAATAAGGCAAAACGCGGAAATTTGTCTGTTCCCTGTCCCTTATATAAGAGCACTGGACCTGTTTGGTGGATATAATTTTTAACACAAAGAAGTATAATAGTGTCTGGTGTGTGTTGATTGTTGTTTGTGTATTGGCTCTTGCAGGTTTAAAATATGGATCCATGTTTGGAGTTTGTTGGATTGTTTGTTTATGCCTCAAAAAAGTCCTAAAGGGCAGAAAAATGCAACTTTTCCCTCACGTCCTCACTTCCATCCTTGACAGCTGTATAGTAGTTGAGGAACATATTGCTTTGCTATATTAAAATAAGGAGAGATGCACATATGGTAGCCAGATTAACACATTCAAGACAACATTCCCCTCTGCTGCGTGTTATCTCTCTCCTCTCCTCTCTCAGATACAGAACAATGAAACCCCAACCACATCCTATAAGATCCTCTATGATGATGTTCAAGCTCCGTCCTGGTGCTGCTGCTGCATGCTTCACCCTGTTTGATTCCAGCAGCCTGCCGCAGTGCTTGACTGACTTTGTTCTGTGCTGTGGGAAATTCCAGCTTCCTTGGCTGATTAACAGAAGGTCTTCCACAGGCAAAGGTTCCCAAATTTGCATGTTCCCTTTGATGATGTTTGCTTTTCCTTTCGTTTCCTTGGGTTAGAAAGTACGAGAGCGAGCGAAAGTAGCATTGTTCAGGTAGGAACTTCAAACTTTTAGCTGTGTGCACTGCAAGAAGAATCTGAGTATGATATGCTTGACTCAGGTTGACTATCAACCAACCAGGCAGCCTTGTTACTTCCTAACTAACAATCTGTCCCAGGTGCTTCCTGACAGTGTCTTTGTAGCGCTCCCAGGGTTTCCTTGCAGTTCATCAAAGTGGCAGCCATTGTCTAGCAGCAGCGACCCAACACTGAGGTTACTATGGATCACTATCACAAGAGTGAACTCAGGCACTCTGACAGCTACATTCTGTTTGACTTCTATCTGCAGCTTGGTTGTTTTGCTTTATGGCCTCTTAAACGCCACAACGCTGTAGCTCACCAACCTGCAGTCATCGTAGAAAGCACAAGATGGATGAATTAAATATTTTCCTCATTAATGAAAGAATAGATCCATGAATGCATCTCCCATATCAGGCTGCTTTAGATGCCTTTATTATCATTTAGCCATCCTGTAATGTTTGTTTCAATTAGATTATCATGGTCAGAATGTGCAATAAGTTCCAAAATATAGATATAAAGTTCAGCTCCTGTCTGATTAACACAATAAACATACTTAAAGAGGTCATGACAGTAGGTTTGGAGTGTTTTTTAGGTAGTTAACAGTGTGGCACATTGAGCTGAGGTCTAATTGGTAATTGTAGACACCTGTGCCTCACTGCCACAGCTGCAGCTGCAGATTGATCAATCAGTCACTCACCTATTTCTTCTCCCCTCACAGAGCCTGCGGTTCTGCCCGCTGGCTGCTGGCGACAGACAGACAGACAGACAGACAGACAGACAGACAGACAGACAGACAGCGCGAGCGAGCAGCACTGAGACGACGCTTGAGTTTTTCGGGGAGGGTTGCTTCTTTATTTTTATTTGAAGAACTGGAAAGTTGTTTTCTCATCTATGAAGTGACATTGAGCTCTTGTGTCATGCGTGGGGAGAACAAACAGTCTGGCATTCATCCTTGCCCTGCTGGCACGGCTGTCTGTCTGTTGCTCTGGTGACCTCACATCTTTGTTTTGTCACTTTATTGGGTAATATAGTCGGAGGAATATGTTGAATGTTGCCAAACTTGAGTTCCCTGCCTAAAGAAATGCACCCAGTAACACAAACCCATAAGTCCCAAACTGCCTGGAAGCTTAAATCATGGCTTCAGCTGGAATAAACACACACACACAAAAACAAAGTATGCACAGAAATAAGTGCATACAAAGTCATTTCTGCCGGGTGATAGATATGCACCAATTTGTCCTTGAGTTGGAGCACAGCAGATGTAAACCTGCGTGATGAGGTCACCGTGGGGGGGGGGGGTGAGATTGAAGGATCATCCAATTCTTCTCTATCGTGTCTTTTCATCCCGTGAGGCATTTTTACATGAATGTCAATCTAACATCAAACGAAGCTGGTGTGTGCTGAGAGATTGTGTATCGTTTGCTCGAATGTTGAATTTGGAACGCAGGTGCCAGTCACACACTCTATCTCCTGCCGTCTTTGGAATTGTCCTTAAAGGATGCTTCTTATCAGACGGATGGAGTCGGCAGTGAAGGCATTTTAGAATACTTTAGGGAAAATGCAATGGATTGTATTTCTCACACACACTTCCCATGAATAGCTTGGTTTAATGTGATGATGGTGAAAGAACATCAACATCTTTAGTTTCTGTGCTTTTCTTGTTTTGGCTGATAGCGGGTGAGCCTGCTGGATCTAAAGGTCTGCACCGGTGGGTTTGCCTGCTCTGGCCCATTAGCTGCAAATTGCAAAGCCTTAACAATGCTGCTGACCGTTTTCCAAAGCATACAGCGAGGTTCTAGATTGATTTCCTACCTCCCAGGCAGCCATTAGTTTCACGTGACTTCTGCATGCTATTAAAATCAACTTGCAGAAACCTTGAAAGCAGCCCAACCTGTACAATCCATCTCAGGGGAAGCACTGTTTGTCATATGCATGTGAGATGTGTGTGTGACATCCTCCGATTCCTGTAGGATTTACAAAGAATGCAAAAAAGTTAACTTGTCCCATGAGCACCTAATGGGAGTAATTGTGATTTACAGGGAAAAGCCTGGATTCCAGTTGAAGGAGAGCCGGCTCATTACTCTGTGATGCTGAGTTGTAGCTGTCTCCTCTACATTAGCAGACCCGGGCCTTCCTACACCGCTGAGATTGTGTTTCTGTAATTGATCTTTATTTTTGTATTGGCATCTTTTCCCACTTGCACCCAATTTAAACTTTTAATATACTTTTTTATTGAGGGATGAAACAGCAGCAGATGAACAATTCATGCTTTCTGAGTTCAATCTCTCACAATTGCTTTGAGTTTCATCACATTTCCCTCCAAGATGTCAACATGCAATTCAAGCATTTTTGTTTCATCTTTGGGAAAATCCATAAATCTGGGAAGTAAAGTTTTCTCTCTGCACCGTGGCTCAGATAATAATTCAGTAGAAGGCTGCTTTTGGTCCGCTGAGCAAATGGAGCATTTCAGAACTGCGATCTCTGGTCAGATGGCGCTGATTAGAATGCTAATGTGCTCATTTCAGATGAAACAAGCCACACACACTGTTTGAAGCCTAACTCAGCCGAGGAGTGAAGTCACCTGGGTGCCGTTGTCAGCAGCATTGGTCCACTGGGTCCGACAGTAAAAGTTCCCCGTATAATAGCCCGGGGCTGTTTCATACCTTGGGGGGGATCGATTCCACGCCGGCGCTCCTGGCCATAACGGGGAAAAATCATCCACGCACCTCGAATCTCCCACAGTTTACTCTGCGAGCTGCAGCCTCACAGCACAACACAGGCTCGCTCTTTCTCTCTCGGCAGATGAAAGGGCAGTCATATCTCTGTGGGACGTGGAAATTCATCATGCCAGATCCGTGTACTTGACATGCCGCCAAAGTGGTTGACACCGGTTTTTCCAGTCGGGATGTGGTTGTGAATATTAAACCGCCGCCGATCGACAAAGGGCCGGCTCTCAGTGAAGACAGTGGACTGTTTCACAAAAAGTATAATTGCTTGAATAATTGACGCCGACTTAAAAGCATTGGGAGATCTCTGCTGTATGTAATCATGAAGGCGTCGAGTCTTAAGCGTCTGCAAAACCACGTTCCCTCTGTCACCATGAAGCAATTTTGAAGCACTTCGCTCAGTGTTGTTGCCTTTCTTTTATACCTATTGTTCACTTCCAGTCCCATCTGGCATTGAACCTCCACAGGAAGACAGATTCACACTTTACAACACAGCCCCGGTATCACAATAGAACTGTGAGTCTGTGCGTCACCGCTAACACAGATCTGCAAGTTATTTTACTGCATATTATCTGACGTCTCAACTACTTTTAACAATACTGCAGCAAGAAGGATTCTGACAGTAAAGGTGGCTCGAAGGCTGGTTTTATTCCCAGTAAAGTCAGAGTAAAGCTTTATGAATACAGGCTGCGGTGACCTCGCCTAAGGCTGAACCATCTCTGTGCATCCCAAAGGGGAGGGTCATCACACAGGAAGGGGGAAGCTGAAGATGAGCTATAATTTCACAGGAATATTCTGTCGGCGTCGCCGTGTAAGGTACAGCACCGATCTGACAACAGGTCGACAAACAAACACATCCCCCTATTGTTGTTAGCACACGTTGCTGCACAGCTAATGAGAAAGGTGAAGCGAGATAAGTACCGAGCATATAGTGTCGCTACCAATCTACCATTCAGCTTGGTGACACAGATAGGGAAACCGACTAAATACATAACGACGCCTTGCTCTGTGGCGGCGGCGGCGGCGGCGGTGCCATTATGACTTTATCTCGTTTCAAATAAAGTTTCTTTGCAAATAGAACCTAATCCGGCGTTGTGGCACAGCTACCACGTGCGCACGCTCGCCTGTCAGAGACGCAGTGTTAGCATGGCACTGTGCTGAGAGTTCAATCGGCTCCCTACTTCTTCATGCTCACCGGCCCCTGAGGATTGTCAGATGTGGTGAAGCAGGAGGCAAAGACAAAGCGTAGCCTGGAGGTAAAGCCAACCCCGCCTCAGAAAAGACCAACAGAAAAGCTCCGTCTTATTTTCCCCGCGCTCCCATCTTGCCTGTGTAGAGTGAGGACGAGCTCGGCATGGCCAGGCTGATTTATTAGCTTGGGAGACAGGAGGCCGGCTCTTTGAAGTCTAACTAAATCGTGACTCTGTGATCTAGCGCCCCCTGAGGCCTTTGATGAAGCGGACACTCCTGGCCCGTGATGCAGGGCTATACTTAAACGTCTTTTGATCAAAAATGTTCCTAAGACATATTTTCTAAGCTAAGATATACGTCCAGTAATTGGTTTGTGTTCATTTCAGCAGATGGAACCTGGAGTTCCAGCCTGAACATCATAAACCTGTGAATGTTCTCTCTCTCTTTCCTGCTGCTGCATCGCCCCGTGTTGCCCCTTCCTCTCGCCAATTCTAAGCTGTCGGAGCTCGATAAGCAGGAATAAACGAGGGAGAGTAATGATTTTCTTCCATCTTAGATGTTCCCAGTGTTTTATGGTCGACCCTCCAAATGTCACGGCAGACAAGGAATCCCTCAGTCTTCTAAAATCCGCAACGTCCAGATTAGTTTATAGAGCAAAGTCTTACTCCCTCATCACGCTACCATGTGTGCCACTTCCAGATAACGCAAATCCTGTAACGGACACTCAGTGGACTGATTGATTTAACGCTTTCCCCTTCCTCCCGCCACAGCCCCTGGTTTTTCCTCCTGCTAAATCGCCATTATTGCGAAACGATCTCTCCTGCAAATCGGTCGATCTGTATGTGCCGATTGTTTTGTTTTGCTCTGCTGTGCCCCTGCGCTGCTAAATGCACGCTTAGGAAAACAAAGACAGGGTGATGGAGAGGAGCAGACGGGGCGAAAAGAGAGTTGAGTCTCTTGATGAATGGCAGGGAGCGACGCGTTCAGGCTGGGGTTGTGTGTTGTCCCTGCCTCTAACATGTGTTAATTAAGATCTCTGCTCCCTCAGTCTGCAGGAACTCCTTAGTCACTGTGTGCTTGCATGCCAATATCAGATTGTGTTCTGATGAGTTCAAGAACAGAACGCAAAACCGACCATTAGTGTTGGGCTGAATGTAAATGGGATCAGATCTATCCTATACCTCTCTATCTAAACATTTGACTGCATCGTCTTTACTTCCAGCTACTTATCCTAATTGTGCCTTCTCATTTATAAATCAACATAACTCGCACAAGTAGACCGCCTCCCACCCCGCTGTGAGTTCCACAGACGGTTGCTTCCTCAGGACACACGTCTGTCGGTACACAAAACATTGACTGTTGCCCGATGAATCCTGTGACCTGCAGCTAAAGTGCAGTCTGAGCAAGAGCAGTGAATAAACGGTGTGAGGGAAAAAGCAGCCTGGTGTTTAGAGCAACAGCAGAGAGACACAGAAATGAGAAATCCAGACGATACCTGATGAGTGTTATACACTCACCACCAGCTCTTAATGCAGTGACTTTGAGAGCACCCGGGCTCCATCAGCTTGATCTTCAGCCAAGGTTTAACTTAAGAAGAAGGTAATGGTGCGTGCCAAACACAGCTCGCCCTGCCTGCTGAGCACAAGCAATCTCAACTCACCAGAGACTGCAAAGTAACACAAGGTAGCTACTCTCTCCATCCATCCCCATGGTCATCCGTCCCTCTGTCCCTCTGTCCCTCTGTCCAAGTCTCCATAAATAACACAATACACTCATTTTGCCCTTTTTTGAAATTAGTCAGCTCATCTTTTATTTCTAGTCCTTGGTAAACTGTAGATAAAGTTTATTTATAATAATTTGACTATGAGGGTTTGGTTTGGCCTCCCACTTTACCTCATAAGTCCCCCCTTTGTCATTCTGGAGGTCAGGATGGTTTAGTGGTGCTGAGTAACTTGATTTCTATTCTTTTTACCTCTTTTAGGTCCCAGTAGTTTGACTAATTTTGGATTCATTGCGTGACTTTTATTGACTCAAACACAAACCCCACACTGTGTATTGATCTGCTTGTGTCCTTGCATCTACCTGCTTAGTCCCTCACATCGCCAGAGATGATGTAGTGTCTGCCACGGAGGTACAGTCACTGATGAGACAAGATAAAGAAATACTAGAATTTGTCACTACAGGCGAGGTCAAGGGTACATCGATTTCAGATTTTACTCTTGCATAATGCAGAAGTTCCTGCAAGTGTTTTGTCCAGCATCAATCCTTACAAGTGGAGAGATTCTACGCTTCAAACTTCCACTTCCACACCAGCCTCAGTCCCCCGACTTTTCAGTCTATTTCCCAGCTTTTTGGATTTGATCAGAATCAGCAGATGATTGAACATGGTTCTGTCTCTATAGAGCTTTATCAGGGACGTGAATGAACAACGTCTCCAAATCTTAAACCTGAAATGAACATCACACGTTCTGCTTGCCCCAGTTAGACATCGAGAGCAAAATTCAAAAGCGCTGCGTGGGAGCAGGTTTCTAACGGAATAGGCGATAACTGGTGTATCTTAGCTGTGAGCCGTATCTGCTACAATGTAGCGAGTGCAGGAAAGAGTCAAATAACGGCTTGAAAGAAAAGAGTATTTCACCAAAACTTCTCTTACAGTTCAGTTGTCCATGTGTCCAGATGTGTGGGGTCTATCAGAGTCCTGAGTCCTCTGCAGATCCTTAAGAACTATGACTTTAACAAAGGATTAAAGCTGAATAGTGGCTTCATTCTGAGACGTCCACTCATGTAGAAGCCACCAGGCATCGTGAGTGTGTGTGGAAAGTTTATGGTGCAGCAAACTCTTTGACAGCTTTTTGTAATTGAAAAGAAATGGGCACCGCATTGCACCGTCTTCCTCTTCAATCTCACTTTTTCTCGATACGGGAAGAAAGAAGAAAAAAGAAAAATCCGCGCTTACGCTCTCGATCAGAGCGAAACCAAAAAGTAATTTTGGAAAATATAGCAAATCAGTAACTGAAATAGAAGCGGACAAGGCACGCTGAGGAGGGAAAGTGGGAACACAGAAAGTAAATTACAACACTTCATCAGAGAATAAGTACTGAAATGAAAGGAGCGTCTCAGATGGATGACATGGAGCGGTGTGGGAGCGCCGCAGAGGATTCTCCATTTCAGCCAAAAGTCTGACAAGTTGTTTCAACTTTTGTCTATTTGTCCATTCTGACGCCGCAGCCTCATCATCGCCCTGACACTGATTGATAGATGAAGCTTGAGTGGATGTTTGAAATGCAGATGTGAGTTCTGCATGTTCACAGGGGGGAGGGGAGGGGGGAGGGCAGGGCGGTCATAAGTTTGCACAGAGTAAGACAGCTGGGTAAAGCACAGCGAAGAGAGAGAGAGAGAGAGGGAGAAATGTGCACAAGCTGCTTTCTCCATTCTTCTGTACTTAAATGACTTACTTAAGTACATTTTAGAGCAAATTATGACTTTCTATTCTTTTGACATGCATCTATGATGATGAGGTCGTTCTCATTATTCAGACTGATGCACATGTGGGAGAGCAAATGGGTGCCAAGTGACCGAACCCATTCACATGAATAAGCAGAGGCATAGATCACACATTAAAACACTGTAATTGAGGAATTCTACAACCCAAAGAGACAAGAAACATGACCGTGTGTGTTAGGATGGATGTGTTGTACCGAGGCCCCAGGCAGGCAGGATCCTCCCAGACACACAGGCAGCACAATCTGATCTTAATGCAGCTTGTTGGGGATCAAAGACAAGCTTTTGGTGATCCCAGACAGGGGTGAGACTTGTGGTTTGTTGCTAGGGTAACAGCAACACATGGAAGGAAGGTTCTCCAAGTCCTAACTCATTTTAGAAGAAGATAGAAGAAGAACACACCTTTATTGATCTCAAGATAGAGAAATTCCCTATTTCAGACCCATGCATTTATTATCTTACATGCACACACACATCTGAAATTGCGCCCCCCTCCTACACACACATGCACCACATGCAAGCAGGCAGCCAGTGCCCGTGGAGCAGGTTGTAGTTCTGTGCCTTGCTCAAGGGCACCTCGGCAGTGTCACTTTTGGCTGCCAGTCCACAGGGGGGACTCGAACCGGCTACCCTTCGGTGGTCCTGCAGGTATAGAGCCTGTGGCCTCTGATTAGCTTGTGCACTGAAACCACACACCAGGTGGACAAACGCCTGTCCAGCACATCCATGATTTCCTCTGATTTGTTGTTTTCCTTGTTGAGCTTGTTCTCCGCTCTTCTGTATTCCTCTTCATTTTCTGCTCTGTGAGCTTCAGTGTGTGTGTGTGTGTCTCCCTTGCCTGAGCTCTTTGGTGAGGCACAGCTTGTTGCTGCACACACACATGAATGCAGATGAGCTCTCTGGAACCACAGGAGTGTTGCGTTGCTAACCTTATCCATCCATCCATCCATCCATCCATCCAGTTATCAATACTGAAAAGTTGAAACGCTAACAATCGTCTCTGGACTGTCAATGTGATGAGGGTTTGATATGTTGGTGGAAATACAAAGGATTCATTCCAATAAGATCCTGCCCTCATTAGTTTTATTCTTCATGTTATCAATGTTCCTAAGAGAAGAGGTCACACACTGTAAAACAAACAACAAACTCATAGCTTTGACCTGGAGCACAGCAAGTGAAGTTAACAAGCTCCTTCCCCCTCGTCTCTGCGTGTGGGAGGAGCAGACGGAGCACCTCAGGCTGCAGCACACAGGCAGCTCATTATTTACAGGGTCTGTGCCTTGATGGACAGAATGGAGATGAGACAAACATCCACCTACAATGTGTGTGTGTGTGACTGTAATTAGTGCCTGTACAGTGTCTGGTGACGACCCAAGCCATAACCTCCATTATACTTTAAAATCCTTCTGCAGATGAGAGACAGTGAACAGCTTTCACACATCACTTGTTACCTTAAGTGGAAAGTTTGGATTCACTTAATTAATGGACCAACCAGTAAACTGCACAGTGTGTGAAATGGTTGGACTAAAGGTCAGATAAATATACCGCTTGATTGTAAACCTGATTGTTAAAGGTACAGCTGTGGATCAATGAAGAGTGTATCGCTTGCTCTTATCCCTTAAATAATGGTGTTAGAGCTAATGGATCACATTGATACATCAAAGCAAATAAACACTGATCTCCTTATAGAGCATATAAATACTGTGAAACCCCAAAACTGTATTTTGTTAGGATTAAATGGTGAAGCAAGGCTGTGGGAAATATAAAAATAAAGGATAATTACTTGTTTTGGCCGACTTATCCAGGATTTAGTATTTTGAAGCAGAACCGAAATGTGGCTGGAATTTACAACCGTTGTGGAGACAGGAAGTAGGAGACTGAATAAATGATCAAAGCTCCGTCGGTACGGCAGCGATCAAACTGAGGATTTGGATGAACTTGCCTTTGCTTTTCATGTCCTGATCTGTTTGGGTTTTCAAAGCCGCTGACCCGGGGCCTGGAGGTCAAACACAGGGGAAGAACTTATTAAATCAGATCTAACCTTGCTCAGCCTTGGCAGAGGTATGTAATGTCTGCCCTTGTTGTTGTTTTGCATCGTTGAAAGACTTACTGGATGAATGTTAAGGACCTGGGCTGTCCACTGTAATCATTCTGTCTGTTGCTCATTATTTGGCAGAGTGAAGTGATGGAGTGTAGAGTGCAGAGGCTCTTATTCGTGGATCCAATGCTCAATTCTGTTAGTCATGGTGGAAGTGAACAAGATGTGCAAAGAACAAATTAAAAAAGTTTTTTAAAGTAACTTTCCTCAGCTTGTTTGCATGAATTAAAGCAGTGGACCAGTGGAGGCAGACAGAGAGGGAGAGAACACGGAGACAGAATGTTCTCCTGCACACCCTTGAGAACTCTCCACCCTGTTCAGATACGAGGCAGGTTTGAAGTGAGATGTCGCCGCTGGAGGTCATTGAAGAATGAACACAGCATGACGCAGCATAAAGGATGTCACAGCTGTCAATTGGACTCAGAAAAATGCTTCTTTCATCCGATAGTTCCCTGAATCCCATTTCCCAATTCACCAAAGGAAAAGTGTTTGTACTTAATGTTGACCAGAGAACAAAGAGACAGAGAGGGAGGAGGTCACACACAGATAACACCAACAGAACACGGAGCTGTTTAAGAGCCTCCACTGTGTTATTTCTCACTCTAAGTCTATTTTGAATATATTTAAACAGCTGAAAATATTGATCGCAGTAAATGCCAATAATTGAGTCGAGCCTTGTTCCAATATTCATCCAATTAGTATTGGAATTAGTTTTATTTTGCCCTCCTCCCTCCCTCCAGAGTTTATTTCAGAGCTTCAGATGCCTTTCAGAGTATAAATATGGAGGTAATATGGATAAGTACAGCAAATGTCATGTTTGTTATACTTTCATAGTCAGTAAGGACAGAATCAAGTGAAGGTTGGTCTAAGCCGCCGCCGCCGCCGCCTGCACTTTACTTCACCTCCCATATGAAAACGTAAACGCAGAATGACAGAATACTATACATTCCATCCACGTATACGTCTCACTTACACCTACGGACTAAAACCTGGATCTGAACATGCCGCCTGAAAACACCTGTGTGGGCGAGGAAGGACTTTAAATATAAAGCCGACGGCGCTCGCTTGATTTTAGACGCGTTCTTTAGACAGCGTAGATTATAATTAATCCTATCAGAAGCTGAAATAAGTTTCCTCAGGTGGAGTTTGTGCCCTTTGGTAAATGTTTTGGAAGCTGGTGACTTCATTAATGAGAGTCTCTATGCGGCGTCACTGCCTTGTTATTTCTCCTCTGACCTCTCTGATCTTAGACAAATCCCCACCTTTCTGAGCTCCTTCTTCACTCGCCCTGCTGCTCGTCGCATAACCAGCCTCAGCTTCCCTCAATCAGATGCTGATTACATGCACGCTGTCAGCCTCGACTCCATGTTTGTACACAAATCTGCCACAGAGGAATTATAAAGCCAAGTAAAGCTACGCAGAGGAGAAAATCCAAATCAGCGGCTGCAGTTTACACAACATGTATAATGTCAGATCAGAGGGTTTTGGGTGTTTTTGATTATAAATTCTTCTTCACCTCACCAGACGTTTATTTCATCAAATTTAAATGAGACAAGACAAGAACATGTTTTTCCTTTACTGTTAAAATTGGAGTCACGATTTGACTTTTTGATGCTGCTGGATAGTTTCTGCATTGCTATTTCTCTAATTTGCATTTATTTCTTCAGAGCGCTTGTTTGGATGTGTGTCTAATCATCAGGAGGGTGTTTCAGGGGAAAGAAGGGCCTCATTAAAATCTTGTTTCGGTACACAGTTGACTTTTATCAACGGGAACAAGAAGACGAGCAGAGAATCTCACCGGGCTCAAAGTTTTGATGAGTTTAAGTTCAAATGGCTCTTTAAAAAAAAAGAAAAGAAGAAGCTCAAACTGGGAGCAGAGAACGGAAAAGAGAAAACAATATTAGCAAGATTTATCACAATAATTTGGCAGGAACAACACACGGCAGCCTGGATGTAAATAATAAGCTGGGATGATTAATTTACTCCAAAAAGTCACACAGTGAGCAAAGAACGCCCAGAATGACAAGTAGGCCTGTGGTTGTGCACAGTCAGATTTCATTATCAACTGTATTACTCTTTCCTCTGTTATTACCAGTGTGATAAAGAGCAAGCAGAAGGTTGCTGAACTCATCCTGTCTTCTCTACACTGCCAAACCTTGTCACCAGATGGCTAAATTACATTAGCCGTGGGTTGTTGCACTGTGAATAAATAAATCCACGGGCAATAAAGAAACATCTGAAACTTTGAACGCATGCAGAGCGGTTTCAGGCCGAGCCGCCGCCGCCCGCCGCCGCTGCTGCGCTGACATTGTTTATGATTGTTTTGACACGACTGTGCAATTTCCAGTGATGACAGAGCTGTTTCAGGCGTGCCGGTAGGGTAAACAAACAACGGAGGCAGGCAGAGCTTACAAAATGTGCTGAAGCTGCTAAGAGACTGTCACTTTTCCATTAGGTCTTTGTCAACAGTGCACATGTGATGAAATGCCTGAGGTGGTGACTTCCATGCGTCGGTTGTGCTCTTGTGTAGAGGCAGGAGGAGGAAGAGGTGTAGAGGAAGGAGGAAGGAAGGAATAGGAGTGGAGAGTAGTTTGAAATCTGATGGATACAGTTTGCACATGTCGGTCATCTGTTATGTCTGACAGAGCTCGTCTTCCATGTTAACAGCTGTAATCCAGCAAATAGGCGAAACAGTTTATATAAATATTGTAATTTGAACTAATAACATCAGCTGGAGTGGTGTTTAATGATGTTTTCATTTGAATATTCATTGCATCCAAACAGATGGCTGCTTGGCTCCTGGGTGGCGACCACAGAATATTCAGTCTGAGCGAATATCAGCATTCTCTGCCCGTCCACACACTCGCTGTCCCACTTTCCACACTTCTGTCTCACTGCTGGAGGATTCCACCTCTCCGAGCTGTTTCAAATACAGTTTAAGGACTTTTCTGATGAATTAAAACTCCTTAAGGTTTTTCCCTCAGCACTTCAGCAAAGCTCGGTGTACTTTCTTCCTCTGAACACACAAGTTTCTTTTCTTTAGGGGACGATCCTTACGCGTTTCCTTCCTCTTGTCAGGTCATCCAGAAGTTTCCAACACATTTGTTTCATTACACATTCCATAATTCCTCCCCTGGTACACTTTGTTATCCAGGTTATTTGAGTCGTTCTGCTTCTCTGAACACCAAAGTCAATCAAAAAACCTTCCTCATACATTTACAGCTAATGTAATACAATGATCTCAGCCATTCCTCAGTAGAATTCCTCGCTTTAGCTGCTCGTGCCGGCCCGGGTCAAAGCCAGGCCCCATTATGCAAACACACACATTATCTTCAGACGGGATTAATTCTCCAGGGTATGAGGGGAGATTTTAATTTATTCTAATCTCCCAGATGAGCATGTTGGTTTATTTTCCATCTTATCCTCTGCATTCATTCCAACTCCCAATTCCCTCTGCCGCATGCTTTGCAGAAGGGTCCAATAAGCTGCCCCCGCATCCGGAGAGACGTCGTCTCAGTTTCATTTCGTTTGGGTGTGATTCTGCTGTCAGTCACCCTGCAGCATTTCCTGCCTGCCAAAGAGAGCGCGGTCATGTCTGTGAAAGTGAAGACAGGCTCATATTAAAGCATTTGCAAAGAGTGATTTAACTGTGAGGATGTTCTCCATATACACTGTGGGTACCAAAGAGTCCTCCAGCTGTAGGGCCACACACCCCATAATGCCATGCTTCAATAATTGATCTGCTATAAAAAAGTCTCTCATATTCTCCCCTGCTGAGGAGGAACACTGTGAAAAGTCTAGATATGTCAAAGTTGGGTCCCTACAGTGTGGAAAAGCCGAGACTACACAAAAGACACACACAGGAAGTCCCCAGCCCTGAATAAGAGAACAGACTGGAGTTAACTTTATGGCCACCAATGCTAATCCTGCCTGGATTAGGCCGCACAGACGGAGTTTGAACTCTGAGTGACAGAATCCAGGAATCCTGTAGATACTGTATGAATGTTGCAGGAGTCGAGTCTCAGCCGAGGGAGCGAGGAAGAGGAAGAGGAACGCAACGGGAGCGTCTCTATGTGAAGCATATTGATGTGCTGTAGTTAATCTCTGGCAGTCTGCCATGAAAAAGCACTGGCTCTGAAACGAACGCACACCTGTGGGAAATAAATCAATATTGGCACTGACAGGCGCTAATTTTTTATAAGATTGAGTTGTAGGAGAATAATAGCATGACCGCTGAATCTCCAGGTAGATCTCATTAAGTCCTCTTCTTTCAAATTCCTTTAAGGGGGCGACGCTAAGTGATTCAGCAAACCTTCCAGGTATTCTTTCCCACAGAGGCACTGAGGTTGCTTTGTGCTCCGAGCGTCTCCTCTTAAGTCGAGACCCATCACTTGGATTCACGCGGCTCAACTCAACAAATATGACACTCAAAGAGAAAAGAGTGCAGATGAAGGAGGCAATCAGCCAAAGCGTGAGGCTGCGAGCGCTGCGGTTCTTCGGCTCGTACGTTTCACCTAAATGAAGCATATTGTTCCATAAGCAAGTGAACAAAGCTTTGATGAATGCGGCTGAGTGGCTGTGGATTCTGTGTAATTTGTGTCCATGGATTTCTTGTTAATTAATTCCCCTCCTTTGGCTCTGGCCTGATGTAAATCCTATCACCCATATCTCACATCGCTGCTACGCTGATATGAAAGCCAATCATCGCCTGATCAGGGCAACAATGGCCGAGGCCTCAGCAGCTAATAAAGCAGCACACTCCACTGGAGAAGGTGCTGGGGCCGGGCGGGGGGGTCGCTCGCTCGCTGTGAAAGTACAAGTGTAAAAGTGAATAGGATTAAACTTCCAAGATGACTTGAATGTTTAATCAAAAGTATTCATGCTGTGGTGGTGGAAGGTCAGATTGATGTTTGTGCATCAGTATGCCAAAGACAAAAGCCAACAGAAAGTGATGCAATCAGGGTGAAACTCTGGGCTGAGAAATGAGAGAGAGAGAGAGAGAGAGAGAGAGAGAGAGAGAGAGAGAGAGAGAGAGAGAGAGAGAGAGAGAGAGAGAGAGAGAGAGAGAGAGAGAGAGAGAGAGAGAGAGAGAGAGAGAGAGAGAGAGAGAGAGAGAGAGAGAGTCAAGTGCAAAATCTCTTTAATAGCACTGCTGCTCATTGCTGTTTACATTTTCTTTTAAAACCTTTTATTTATCCAAAGCGTACAGGTTAGGACAAATGTTGCTCTGAAGGAACACACAAGTGTCAAGCTACAGGCTGAGCTGTAGAATAATGATGTAGCTCCTCACTCAGAGGTTATATAAGCTTGTTACAAAAACATCATTTAAAGATATTGCAGATATTTCACTTTAGTTTTGTCTTTGTGAGCACAGAGCCTCTGACCCCTCTGCTGCCCTGAGCTGGGGGCTGCTAATGAGACTGATCACTTCTTTCTATGCAAACGACAAGTTCAACAAGCTGCACTGGCGTCTGTGAAGATTATCCACTTACAAATGCTGCATATGTCAAAATACGGACACAAGAATATGGAAATATTGAATGTAGCCTGTAAAAAAGTGTTAATGTAAAAGATGTAAAAATGTATATTTACATTTATGTCAGGTCATATCTTGTACTTTTGCCTTTTGAGTCTTCTGTCTGTACTGTTTCATACATAATATCTGTGACTTCTTCAGAGCTCGATTCCATGACAGTGGTCAGCTCTCAAAGTACAGCACACACACACACACACACCTGTGAAAGTACAAATAAAACATCCAATACAAAAACAAAACAAACTCACAAGGTTGTGTATGATTTATATGGAAATCAGAACAAGCCTCTGACTTTGCAACATTACGTGAAAATGCCACCTCAGAGCTGACGTGCCGTTTCAATTACTTTCTGCGGTTGGATGGGATTGAATCACACATGGATCCTTCTGCTCACAGCCACGGGAGCAAAAGGATGAAAGGGAAAAAAACACTCATTCATTCATTCTGGGGTTGTTTTTTTTCTCCCTCACATGCTCTTTGAAAGACGGCACTTTGTTTTGAAATAAATATAAAAGAAACTACTTTCATGCTGGAGCAATATCTGATGAAATTAGTGTCCGACTGCCTCATGCATGCAACCTTCAGCCTGGAGGTACAAGGTACAAACTTTGATGTGTCCTTTTGAGTCAAATCCCAAAGGACATTTATAACTGACAGATGCTTTTAGTGAGGTGACTTATATGAGCACAGGATGACAGATAATAGTTCAGAATTCATAGTTCTCATGAGTTATTAGGACTACAAGTCAAGAGTGTTTTCTACAGGTGAGAGACGGCAAAGTATCCATGTAAAGAGTTTCAAGACATTGTGACAGTTTGTGTTATTAAATAAGTCAATTTGCTGCTTTGAGGCGTTTCCAGTGTAATAAAGGGGGGAAATCAATCTGCTGGTTGCCGGCGGGTAGAAGCGATGCAATATGATGGTTTCCCTGAGTGATCTTTCAGATGACACGCTCACTCCATCGTGACAAGATGGGAGGCACAACTTTCACTCGGGTGACATGATAATTACCTCGTACAGCAGGAGACAATGCTGTGAGGTCATATCTGTCTCTCTCTCTCTTGTGGCGGGTAATTCCCCTACCTTCTTTTACGACAGCGAACGTCACACAATACAGAGAGAGAGGGAGACAGGGAGAAGAAGATACAGAAGAAGAATAAGAAGCAATTTGACAGCAGAAATTTGCATTTGGTTTCCACCGCAGCAACTAAACTCTCACTTTGTTAGAACGGTTGGGGGATGTCTCTTATATTACATTAGGGCTTTGGGGAGACGAGGGGTGGGATGTCGTAACGCAATTAGACTTTATCAAAGAAGCCCAAGTCTCTTTCGGCGGGCGGTGCACTTTCAGCATCAGTCGACATAGACGTTCCATTTGATGAGGTGAATATAAAGGAGCTCTGGCAGGTGTTGGGCTCTGTGCCAAAACATTATTTGACTTTCAGAAAATTACAAGTCTCAGAAAAATACTTCAAAGCAAACTGGCACACATCACCGAGCCCCGAGCCATCAAAGTCAGAGAAAACAAAGCTTTGCAACGAGAAACAGACAAACCTTTGAGGAAAACCCTTCAGACCTTCAGACTAGAAAATCATCTGAGAGCTGTTACGGAGCTCTGGTTCGTGGGTTTAATTGAGGATGTGGTGTATTTAAAAGCAATTATGAGCTCTTCAGGATTATTGAAAAATGTCTTGTCTCTCCAATTTCTTCTAACCGTCTGAGAGAGAGATTAATCACACTTCAGTGGATCAATGAGAACGAGGCACAGACACTCGGTTCCTCTGTGATAAAACACACGGCCGGTCACTGCTGCCACGATGCAACACGTGTTTGTTTCCACAAGAACAGAGAAGGGAAACAAGTGTGATGAAGATGAATTCTGTCAACAGCTGGTGAGGGTCAGGGGAAGTGGAACGGAAAAACAAACCCTTGTTGCACTTGAAGAAGAAGATGTCTAGCAAAAAGTATATTTGAAGAAATGTGCTGCGACACTGTTCTCATTCAGTGTGTATAGCAGTGCTGTACGGGAGAATAGAAGTGGATCTTGTGTATCCTAGACTAGCCTAGACTAAATCTCTATGAATAAGCACCCAGCATGTAATCTGGCAGCCAGCCCACCACGTGCTGTGTATGAGCAGGAAGAGTGGACGATCGATCCTAATGGAGTTCTCTGCAGGAGCCATCTTTGATTTAATAAAGAGCCGCTGATTGGGAAGTCGTTTTTTTTTTTTTCTTTCATCCCTTTTTACTGTTGTTGTTAGTTGTGGTGGGGAGTCAAGGGGGGGACCGATACGGCTGACATGTACTGTATGTGAGAGTGACAGTTGGAGTCTGGGGCCCTTGATAAATGAGCGAGGACGGGAGGGAGGAAGGGCGTGGCTGAGTGATGTTGTTAGACTGAGGGTCAGATGCGAGTACATGAGTATCATTGTGCTTTAAAATTTACCTAAAATGAACGTCTAATCAACTGAGGCTGCATTTAATTAATCAGCAATCAGCGAATGGCCCTGCATTTTTCGTGTGAATGAGAGTTTAAAAGGCGCGGTCGAATGGTGGAACCTTTCCAACATGGCGCCTTCAACAAACTTTTGGTGTAAACAAAGATGGCATGACGTAATGCCTCCCAAAGCAGCACAAAAAGGCTCGCTGCATCTGGCCCTGAGTTATTTAAAGAAGCAGTAAGTCAGCCATGTTCCTGCCTTCACTCCCCCCTGCTGGCTTCATGACACTCCAGAGTCCCATGGTTCAGCTCGGACGGCTTAAAAGCCTCATCCTCAAGCCAAAAAAGTGAATTGCAAGGCTGCATTATTATTCCAGTCCACCTTTAGTCTCCAGACGTTTGTTCTTTCTGCTCTAATTAATTTCTTTCACCTTATTGGGAAATTACGACTTAATTGTTGAATTAAAGTCATCGTCACCAAATCACTGATGCTGCAATCCGACTCTGATGGTGTGTGGGAATACTGGAGGAGCGCGTGAGTGTGTGTGTGTGTGTGAATGTCTCCTCTCCCTCCTTTAGGCATGTTTGATGTCTCCCCATAAAAAAAGCGCTAGAATACACCGGGACAGCTTCAAACTCACCATCAGGCGTCATAAACCTCCTTGATGGCAGAGGCAAGATGGGGAGAATGAAATTACAGTAAAAGCTTCGAATCAACCCAGCGGCTTGTCGCCACTTCAATCTGATTGAAATGCCAGAAGACGACTCTCCAGCTATCACAGGGTCTCGTGTTGAGTGCATGAAAATTCCTACCTCTCTGCAAGCTGCAGTCATCACCATCATCATCATCATCTTTCACTATCGTCACTCACGCTCCCTCGCTCGCTCAGGCTCCTCTTATTTTCAAACGTGGGTTTTATATTATGCACATGTTTTATCTTGTACTTGCCCTCGCATGCACACTTTCAATGTAACAACTAAACAAAACAGAATAATGTTTCAGTGTAGGAATGTGTGGAATAAATGGAGATCTTAGAATGCATTAAAACACACATGATCATCCATCCATCCATCCATCAGGCAGACAAACAAACTCATTATTACACCTACAGTCATATCTTAATCTGCATGTATTTGGACTGTGTGAGGAAACCAGAACACCCAGAGATATCCCACTCAGACACAGGCAGGAAATGAATTCTCCACACAGAAACACCACCAACGTCCGAACCACCGGATCGTCTGGCTGTGACTCAGTAGTTTGAACGCAGGTGCATGTGCGGCTCCAGGAAAAGGCGTTCAAGCAAACCGGAGATCTGGGTTCCCTCCCAGAGGTTCAACCACAGCCAATTGTGTCTGAGGGCAAAGCTTGAAACCTCCCGGGGAATCCTGACTCGGACAGGTTGAAGGGAGCCCGGTTGTGACAGGCGTGTCGTGCGGTCGGCAGGGGAGGCCAAGCAAGGACGAGGGCGGTGAAAGAACGAGGACTCAGACCTGTCAGACCTGTCAGACCAGTCAGACCAGTCTAATCAATGAAAATGTCCAGAGGTGTTATGGTCGGCTATGGTTTTGTTTTATAAAAAATACAAATTGACTTTTTCCACGGAGACATACAGAACAGCAATAAAGTACAGAGCCAGAGTCTTGAAAAGAGTGGCCATCATTTTAGATTTGCAATCAACTAGCTTCACTTGGTCGCAAATATGCAAGGAAAGTCTCCTTTTCTGCTTAAATACTTTTTTAAATAGACTTTTAAATAGGCAAAAATACAAACACACTAAGCAAAACAGATAGGCAACAGAAAAACAGCGAGAATTATTGTAAATCACTGCAGACGAAAGGGAGGCGTTCATGCAAGAGTCCTCGGCTGGCAGAACCAACACACAGCAAATAAGGCATCTCAGTCTGAGCGGCAGCAATGGAAAGTACAGCAACACGTTTTCCATATTGAGTCAATATGGAATGGTGTCAATGCTCAACTCAGCCAAGAATCCAGAGCCACGAATAACAAAAGTTCAAGTAACGGCAAAGAAAGTCCATAGTCCATTTATGAGGAAAGAAAACAAGTACTGTAGGTGGGAGGTCCTTGTGTTAGGAATGGCGGTGCTTTCAATGTCGATGGAAAAAGGATACGTGTGCGTGTTTAAGAGTCATCGTCTGTTTTTATGACGTGAAAGAGGGTGACATTGAATATTACCTGGTGTCCATTATTCCAGGCATACAGCGCTCTCTCTCTGGGGTTGTAATCGAGCATGGACATGTGAAAGTATTGGTTGTGGAAAGGAATGTCAATGTACTCGTAGGTGGAAGTCTTTGTGGAGTACGCGTAGTAAACCTTGGCTCCTGACAGGTGAGAGTTGGTGATGTAAAGCGTCCCACAGATCATGAACGACTCGCCTGCGTTCCTTTTGGAGTATTCGGTATTCCACGTCTTCAGGACCTGCAGGGTGTCGTGGTCGATCTGCGAAATGACAATATTCCCAGCATTTTGATTGGTGGCGTACACCGCCCACATGCCCAACTCGTCAGCCATGACGTCGATGTCGGAGAATCCTCCCCACGTGTACGGGTACATGTTGTGGAAACCGGCAAACTCCAGAGCTCGCTGGGCCAGAACGCTGCCCGTCTCAAAGCTGTACTTGACGATGATGTTGCTCTCGTACTTGTTGTAGTAAAGGGATCCGTTGTAGACGATGTGGTTGGTTCCCTCCCATTTGAACGGGAGGCTGTAGGTTCTGGACACTACCCCTGCTACAAAGTCGTCCATCGTCTTGAACTCGCGCACGATCTTGCTGTTGGCGTAGCTGTCCATGTACCAAACCTACATCAGAGAGAGATTACATCATTACGGCCATGATTACACAGCACAGATACTGTACATGCTGACATATCCCTCATATTCCTAACTCACCCTGTTGTTTCTGGTGGATGCGACCGGATCCGTCATCCACGCCCCAAACCTGGTCCCAGATGTCTTCAGTGTAGCAGGTCCAGTGATTTTCATTAATTTTCCACATGCTGTTTCAGAAAGAAATGCAGCAAAAAAGATAATAAGCTGTGGTGGATATTTTTTTCTTCTTCCTCTAAGTAGATTTCTCAAGCCAATTTCATGCCTGTGCCAGCCGAGACTGTGGCCTCTGTGCATACTAAGCTCGCACAGGCAGAGAGAGAGAGCGGTTTGATTTAACCTGAAGCAGCCGCACCACTGCTGTTTGTCGCCACTGGCAACTCTGCTTTCTTCTGTTATGTGCAACACACTTTCTCTACTGCATGCCACTGGTGTTAAATATGTGTACTCCATATAAACACAAAGGCTAGAACACATTACTTGCTTTTCTAGCGACCCAAAGTGTTACTTATGCCACTACAGGGCAGCCACAAATGTCCACATATGAGGACAACAGGTTTAAGTTAGGCACAATGATGTTTAAGGGGAAGGGAAGAAAAAATGTAATGTCCACATATGAGGACGCAGGGTCTTAGGAGGATATGGTTAGATTATCTTTAATGTCATCGGAATGACAAAAGTGTCATTGTTATGCATCAGAGTTACACCGCCTAGGCAGCACTGCAGATAGTAAGACCTGCATGATTGAGTCAGATATGAAGGACGAAGATGAGGGAAAGCTGACACGTTCCCTGTGGAATTCATGGATCTTGAGATGATTTTGAGACAATGTTGTATTTGAAAAGCCAAACAACCTACAAAACACTACACACAAGGAAGAAGAGTTCTTTTCTGGTGCCAGAAGGAGGTAAACACAAAGTTTCAGGGGAACAAATTATCTTCTTAAGCTGCAGAATACAGATCGAACCTCATAACGAGGTCTATACCATATTCTACCTTTTATTTAATTAAGAAGATTTTCCCTGTGATCATTTCCTTGTGCTGTGGCAAAATGACAACACAGCTGTCACTATGACAACAACACATCTGTGACTGCTCATACTGCATCATGTAAATAAGAGTGGCAGTCGTCTGTAGTAACACCCACCCACAGTACTCGCTCATTATTCATGTTACTGCAGGTGTTAGTGACTTATGGATGCATTCAGCGTTCTCCACTCACTGAGTTTGCCCATGCAGCTGCGGAGCCTGTTGTCCAGCCGCAGGACTCGCTGGTAGAGCTCGTCGTAGTCGTAGGCCCCGAGCTCCTCCTGGATGGCCGTCAGCACCGCGGACAGGTTCTTGATCTCCTCCTTGAACTGAGAGATGAGGGCAGCGTCCATTTTGTACTGCTCCAGCACAGGGATCAATGGCTTCAGCTCATCCATCTTGTCCTTAAGCTCCTGCGGACGTGACAGTGACAGCAGCCGAAATAGAAAACGGAGAGGAAAGTCAGACGGCAGACAGGTTGTTAGACAGAGTTTAAGAGGAGCGATTCACAACAGGTGCAGAACAGGGCACCAAAGTGATGCAGGTGTGGTTGGTCCAGTGCTCCATGGGAACTCTGGGACATTTTTAGTGACTGTAGTTTCAGGACTGAACCCTAGATAGTCACCCATCATATTACACACCATCCGGGAATGAAATCAGAGCTAGACACAGGAGGAGGAAGACTGTGTATCTATGTAATGTAATGTAATGTAATGTAATGTAATGTAATGTGGACTTCACTTGCATCCAAACATCATTAAACGTCAAACAAAAGAGCCTGGAAGTATTTCTAGCTTGACCCTTGACCTGGACCCAGCTTGAACAACTGAACAAAAGACCGCATGCTTTTCTGCTTTCAGCCATATAGCTGGTCACCATGGGGACGGCTCAACTCTCCAACACGTCTGCCACATTTCCTCAGGTCATGAAAGTCTAATGAGTAAATCCATTACTATCACAGCAAGATTGCTTTATTGCAAGCGCCAAAGCAGTTTCTCTAACACGTCCTCCATATGTGCTGCAGCGCTGAAGAAAAGCAGAGATTCACGTGTAAAAATGGGATCAAATCCAACGTTGCGGCAGTGGGTAGAGTACCTGAAAGTTTCGGGCCATGATGGATTTCCTGTCATCCTCCACCTGTCTGAACTTGGTCCTCAGGCCCTTCATCTGGTTCTCCATCTTTATGACGTACTGGAAATCCCTCTGGGTCCGCAGGTTCAGTACCTCGATGGACTGGGACATGTTCTGCACCTAGAATACAGACAGCCATGATTAATAAGGGAACAGGACAGAGCTGGGTGTTATTATTATTCAAATGTTGGCCCAGATTAAAATTGGAAATGATATAAAATCAGTGTGGTGCATTTTGATCAGGAGGAAGTGCATAGATGGCCCTTTACGGTCTGAGTGTGTGTGCATCGCATTAATGGCGGATTGGTAAACACTCTTATGTGTCTGCTTACCTTCTCTAGTAGCTGGCGGAGCTGTCTGCTCTTGGCATCTCGAGAGCACAGGCTCTGCTCAGGCGCCACCACCGTGCAGATGCAGCGCCCGTCGGCATCCTGGGCCGAGCTGTACACCTGCCAGCCCTCCTTTGGCCCGATGGTCTGCAGATACACACACACACACACACACCAACCAATAAATACCTCAGACGACATGACAGCAGACTAGTTTAACATTTTCATCCAGACATTTGTCATTTCAGCAGGATTCCTCCCAACTTTGCTTGTAAAAGTGTTTTTAGTAAGAAGGTAGAGGAGTTAAGCGTTCTATCAGGTGTGGATCAGAGATATAATTCATAGTCTAGACCCCCTGGAGTCTGTCTGCCTCTCGGTGCTATCAGAGTTATAACAGCTGATCACTCTTGGACTCAGCATTGTATCTTTCGGCCGTCTCTCTGTTCTCTTTCTTCTCTCTGTTGTTGATACAGTTCATCTTCATCCTGCTGATCTATGATGAATGAGCGGTGATGAGGGTGATGCATCAAAGCCATATGATTAGCTGGAAAATGAGAATCGTTCATCTGTGTCTTAATCACAGTGCGTATGAATTTCCTCAAATCAAACTCAATCACATTTAATAGCTTCAAATGGCCTCATGTAGTTTCAGTTTACTGCAGTCACACATCGGCAAACAATGAGGAGATTCATCTGGCAGGAGTCGAAACAAAACACTTGTGAAGATTTGTCTGGCTACTTGGGTATTTGCTTAATGTTTGATCCCACTTTGCAACCGAGTGCGGTCGGAGTAAATCTCAGTCTGGTCTGCTGTAAGTCGACTGGCATGTCGGTGGAAAAGGAGACAAAGTCGGGAAACGTAGTCAAACACTGGAGATAGAAAGGTGTTTAATCAGAGACACAGTGGAGGAAATAAAACAGGGCGATGAGAATACTGAACACTGACTGATGACTTTTTCAGCAAGGTAGAGCCAGATAAGGGCAGAGGAGGAGGAAGAGGAGGAGGAGGAGGGGGAGGAGGGGGAGGCGGAGGCGGAGGCGGAGGCGTCCTGGTGGCCGAAGAGGCACCCAGACGTGGAGAAGACGAGGAAGATGGGGTGAGGGATAAACACGGAGGCCAGAGACGTGCACTGGGCAGAGAATGAAGAAGATGTGGGCGAAGAGGACAGAGGTTTAGACTGATAAATCGGGCTGCACGCTCAGATGCCAGATGGTGGCCTTTAGACGAAAAACCACTTATCTCTGATCCACCATAAATGTGACTGACATGAAAGTATTCAATGCCTCAGAAACGCCACAGCGGCCTTGTGAGGATGAATCGATCCCACAGGTTTGACTCAAATAAACACAACAGGCAAAAGAACCAGCTAGAACAATGAATATCTCTAATGTGGCTTCATAATAAAGAGCTTTTCACAAATAAATGGCATCTAAATCTGACTTATTCTTCAATATTTTCTCTCTCTCTCTCTCTCTCTCTCTCTCTCTCTCTCTCTCTCTCTCTCTCTCTCACTGTGGCACACAGGAGACGATCAGGCTCCAAGGCTACAATGATTTCACAAAGCTGCACACCAAACCTGCCATTAATCATCCTCCCAAAACAAAATCCAGCAGCCTGAAAGCTCTCAACAGCCAACCAGGAGAGTTCTGCTCTTTACACACACCCACACACAAACACACGAGACAACACACACATGAACATGTAACCACAAGCCCGTATTCCCTCTGTATTTCTCATTCTTGATCTCTACCCATGTCCTTTGTCAGGGTAATGTATGTTATTTTGTGTGTGTTTGATCAGATATTGGACAAAGATGATATGTTTGGGTTTAATAAATGGCAGCTGTTAGGCCACCCAGTCTGCATTTCAGCCTCTACAATCACTAAAACACCTCTTCCCTTCTGTTTCCATGCCATCAGAGATACACAAACAGGTGTTTCACTGCAAAACAAGACACACCATTAAACCAAATAAGCTTTTATCTCCCATATTCCATGACGTGGCTGGTTTATCTCTTTCTGCTGATATCTTACGGCTCTGTGATTGCATTGAGGGAAATCAGTGTGGATCTTTTCAACGCCAACAAACTCCCCTTTGCTCGACTTCAACTTAAAGCTGCTTAAAGTCTATTTTTACATCTTAATCCCTGTTTAATGAAGCTATTGATTCCACCCAGGAGAGGTGCCAGTTTATGATGACAGCTTCCCCCTGACAAAGGCATTCCTTCATTGTATTAATGACGTAAAACAGAAACAGCGTTGGATTGTGTTAAATTGAGGATTAAACCAAACTCCTCTCTTAGTGAAGGACGTCGTTTAACTTCCAACCTTCTGCGATCACAGCTTTATAATCAGATCCCCTACTAACAGGAAATAATGAACCATGATCACTTCATTACTTTTATGACTGAACACACAAGGTCAGTGGCAGTTATAGACCCTATAAAAGTGCAACTTTTATGCGACGACCTCACTGAAATGAAAATGAGCCCTCTGACTTTTCACGGCTGGGTGAGGCTCAGAGTGACATTTACATTCACCGCAGATTCTTTACGGCTCTTATCTGTCATCTGGCCGGACGCTGAACACTGTAGATGATATCAGATCAATCACTGAGCGCTAACAGACGTGCTGCTGTGACCCAGACAGACACATGTTGAAGAGACATTTACATAATTCAACATTAAATGCTTCAAATGCCTGCATGACAGAGGCAATTAGTCAATCAGCTGTTAATGTGAGTGTGCAGACTTATTATTATCGCCTGTTCTGTCCTTGGAATATGTTCAACTGCTGGCACGACGACATCACTGGACATCAGGCATCGGTCATCCACATTTAACATAATCACCAGATGTGCTGTCGTGCTGCGGTCCAGCTTTGTCGCGTCTTGGATGGATTCATCTATCACCATTCATCACATCTGTCGTGTTTTCATCTGGACACATTTGTTTTGTCTCTACTTCAATCAAAGAATCAAGCAGAACAACATGAAAAAATCAGCCGTGTAAAGTCAACAGTAAGGGAGATTGATTCATCAGCGTGTAGAGAGAGAGAGAGAGAGAGACGCAATTAAAGCGCCAAACCCAACCCTCGTCTGTTTACACTCTCTGCAGGCACGACTGCCATTAACTTTGTCCTCATCAACCTTTATGTGCGATTGAGGGAAACGCGTTGGGGGGTTGATGAGGGCGGGGAGAGCGGATTGGCTAGGTTACAGGGATGTAGGTGTGTGTGTGTGTGTGTGTGTGTGTGTGTGTGTGTGTGTGTGAGGGAAATGATGGAAGTCTGGCCCAGCGTCTTTTAGGATTACAGATCTGAGAGCCCTGTGTGGGATTGATGTGTACAGATTTGTTATCTGTGGTTTGTGTTTTGGCCGTAGAGTGAATCAGCTCAGTGTCTGCACCTGGATAACTCGCTGTGTTCTGCCTCGGAATCTTGATGAAATTCCTTTTGCCCGTCTCGTATTTCTCTGATCCAGTTCCCAACGCTGCTCCCTGCATGAGTGAGGGAATGTTAGGAATTCCCCAGTAGAGAACCACAGGTGAGAAGCTCCTGATCCACTGTGGCGGGAATGAATCTATTATCAATAACGCCCAGATAAATTACACGACAGGTACGCAAACACTTCTGAGGCAGCAGTAGAAGCAGCAGAAACATCGCAACTGGAATGAAATCTCATCGTCTCATCAACATGTTTGATGAGCAGCTCAGATTTTAGCCGTTTGGCCTTTTATGCCGTAACCAGACGGTGTAAACACATGTGACGTATGTATTTACTTGTCCCACTTACATTAGCGGCACAAATGAGCATTACTGGTCATGAAAGCAGTGAGATTAAGTGGAATTCCAGGTGCTGATGCCAAAAGAGCTATAGGGCCTCATTGGCAGAAAGACCCAATCATAAAGCGTCAGCAAATGTAATTGTTACATTATCTGTTATTTATCTAAAAGCAGAATAATCTCTGTTGACATCTAATGATAGATTGACAGCAACCAGACAAGGTAACCAATCATCCAATTATCACTTTCAGTCATTACTCAGGCGGCTCATCACTAATCACAATGGAGGCTGAACTGAATAATTCACAAGAGGAGTCTGACCCACAGATCCAACAATGGAGACGTCCTGATCCACAGATTCATGATCCAAACTTTGTGTTAACTTGGGTTATAACGGGCATGGAACAAGGATCAACAGGTTTAAATATTAAACGTGCCGGTGATGCCAGCACGTGTGATTCCATATCTCAGTCGTGGCAAAGAGGCACGGAGCTAAACAGATGCTATCTATCCACTCATCTATCAGCATGTCCAAACAAAGAGCCACGGGAGAATTGGAGCCAAGTGAAGTGGAATGCGCATGTCAGGGCTGTGACGGATGATCATACTCCTTAAATGAGTTAAGGTCTTAGCAGTGACGGCAGGGGAAGATGGAGTTGCGCGGGCGACCACCCCTGTAACCAAACCCATGCAGACGTCGAGGACAGCAGTGACAAATGGCGAACACCCCAAACCCGGCAACAACAGCGGTCTTGGCAACAATAATGCAATCCACACACCGCAGAGGTTCCGCTATGAAACTGACAAACAGACGCCGCATGCGACGGATGGAGGGGAAAGAGAGAGGGAGGGAGGGGAGAGAGACGGCGAGAGACAGCCATCTTTTCTCCGGGATGTGACTATGATGAAAGGCGCGTGGGAAGATTAATTTCCTAGAGGCGTGTCACCTTCTTGCCTTCTTTGACCCCGGCGGAGGGAAGATTGAATAGATAATTCTGCAGGAGCTCGGCACATTCTGCTCTGAGCCGTTCTCTGAGTGAGCTGCAGCATTATCTCGTTGCCACCGTTGTCTTTCTCCTCCTGGGCGTGCTTGAACGTGTCTCCTGACTGACCGCAGTGACGTATCGGTCAGTCAGAAGCCCCCCCCCCCCCCCCCGTCTGAATATAATGAAGGAAACAGTCATCGAACATTATCTGTGAGAAGGAAGCGGAGGGCTGAACGAAGGGACGCTGGCTGAATACTAATCAACTGTGACGGGGCTCTGATGGAGACTTATTCCTCCGTATGCTGAAAGGAAGTCAGGGGGAGCGTGTCCACTACAAAGTCCCCTCATGCACACACAGTTCCTGTCGGTGTTGAAGTGTCTGTATTCCATTTGTACAAGGGGCCTGATAAGAGTGGCGGTGTGTTAAAGCCTTTAAAAGGGAAGAAATCCACCCTGAAACACGACTTGGGTCGACAGTTTCGTCTGAGGAGGTGGAGTAATTGGGATTTTCATGCGTGTAGGAAACTCCAGTGGATCAATCTCTTTCCTCCTTAATTCACACTCCAGCCATCAAGACTCATCAACACGTCTAGGTCAGTCCCTCCAGCTTTTGCAGTGTCTAGTAGTTCCCCACTCTAGGTTTCTGGTTCCATTCCAGGCTCCTCCTAGAGAGCCTGTTGACGTGCTGTTGAGCAAGACACTGAGCCACAAACTGCTCCTGATGTGCAGGTCGGCTCCTGGCCTGGCCCGGTGTGAGCTTGAGAGAAAAGCAACAGTCAAGTCCATTAGGAAACAAGAAATGGTTCATGGAAAAAGAAAATCTCCAAATTTGCCGCAGAATCCAGACACTTACTGCAACAAATATCAGTGCTTGTGATCGCAAAAATCACCAGAGGAGTGAATTTTTCTGCAGTAAGAGCATTTCCTCTGTTTCTTGGATGTCCTAGAGTCCGTTCCTGCCACATGCAGTGACGGCTCAGGTAAAGCTAAAGACCTGCAAATGTCACAGAAGCTGCTGACTTGGACACGGACGTGTTCTACTCCACCCGGGGACAAAGGTCCACCTGATTAGTTCCTGCTCTTTGGCAAACCTGGAATTTTTTACTTCTAATTGCGGTCTGACTGTCCTCTGCACTGTGTGTGTGTGTGTTGGACACTTCAGCTTTGATTCGTATGTAGGAAAGAGACGCACAAATGATGGCATTAACATCGCAAGTACCTGCATTTCTTGGACTTTCCTTCAGTGAAGTCGACCCAATTTGAAAACTGCTGCTCATCATGATTCAATATTTCTCCTAATTTGGTCCCTACAGAATGTTTTTATCTCACTTAGGAAGAAATAACCAAGCATATAGGCGCTTAGAATATTACTAACAAAGGAGGAAGGAAGATTGAAAACAAAGGAAAGCTATTTTAGAGTTGTAATTCTCACAGACTGTATAAAATGGCAGCAGTTTGAAGTCGGTCATCATTATACATAATTAATAAAAGAAAGATTGTCTCTTTGCAGATTGGCTTGTATGGAGCAGAAGCCCTGCAGGGTCATCTCTACTTGATAGGACATCTTAGCACTAATTATTACTTAATCACAAACTGTACAGAGACAGATTTACACAGTCTAACATCTCTCTAAGTTCAAGCAGAATGAACAATAGATTTAATGTGCTGCTGTAAACGACTCACATCCATCATCAGTGGACTTCTATATTTCCAGTCCATCAGTGCTGATCCCCCTCTCCACACACACACACACACACACACACACACACACACACACACACACACACACACACACACACACACACACACACACACACACACACACACACACACACACACACACACACACACACACACATTTCAAACACAGCACGTGCAGCTTCTCCACTAATGGCTCTGCTGGCAGGCTCGTGGCTCGGCTGTTTGCTTTGTTTTTTTTGCTCCAGCAGTTAGAGGGTGTCCTCTCTAATTTGGCCCCTGGTGGAAAATGGTGATGTGAGGTTAGCAACCTGCAGCATTCTGCGTAAGCTCAACGTGTTGCGCAGATGTGTAGGTGTGTGTGTGTGTGTGTGCTCACGGCTTGTCTCATCTCTTGGCTATTTAATATGGCATCTGTGCCAGACACATTTCCCTATGAAGCCTGAGTATATCATCCACATAAATGCTAATGCAAGGTGAAACATATTTTCAGCTCTTGGCAGCCCCCCCCCTCCCCCTCCCCCTCAGCTCTACAATATGGAATATCATCAACAAATCCATCTTTATGCTGTGTGTGTGTGTGTGTGTGTGCAATATATGTCCATCCCTACAGACTGGAGAGAGATGCAGTGCTGCAAGTGCAATCTACACATCGGCCATATTATATATGATTTATATGTCCTATCATTCTCTTGACTAAAGATCATGTTGATTTAAGATTACATCCATTAGCGGTCACGACTGTGGGAAAATACGTCCATTGGATATTAAGTGAGCGATTGAACTCTGGCACCAGTGTGACGTCAGACCCCAACCTCCGATCAATATCACCAACATGTGCAGAATATAATGTCTGATCATAAAATTCAGATTCCAGTCATCAGTGATCCTAATGAGACTGACGCCTGAAGCAATAACCTGGCTGGCATGAGACCAGGAGGGAAAAGTCCACTATGCAAATATTTCATTTTCTTACACCGGCGTCTTGGGGACCACATGGTTAAGCTGCAGGTGTGACAGCTGTCAGTCGATCATACAACAATACAACATCGAAGGATGCATGGCCAGTAGTCCAAGCTCATCCAGGCTGGATGATGTAACAGGTACCTGTGGGTACAATGTGTGAAGGCTGTCACCATATGAATATTCTGTTATTATGCAGAAAGTCTTGTGTTCAAGGGCTGACAGGCTGTGAGTGACAGTTTGATAATTGTTTTTAAAGCTTAATGTAACAACATTTGTCTTGCCTTTTTAATTGATAATCCTTAAACACCGAAGCAGAAATGCCATCAGGGCAGAGCTAACACACTGTCATCAGCTTATAGTCCTGAAACACAATGGTGTAATCAGAGACAGCTTCTACGATCACAGGTAACCCTCTTCTCTCTGAATGGGATGGGCTGATCTTATTCATCTATCAATCATCCATCAATATTTCATCATTCATTAAGAATAATGAAAATCCCCCAAACCCCTACATTGATCTCTTGGACTGATTTGTTTGTGATTTCAGCATTGGCGGGGGAAAAAAGGCAGATTTTAATTAACTGACTGATGATTAATCAATAATCACAACCAGTGTTATGGATTCTGCTCAGCGTCCTCCTCCTCCTCTGTAAACTTCATAGGTTACGACGCTCTCTCCCTGCCTATGAGCTGCTGCACACACACACACACACTCACGCTCACACACACACACACACACACACACACACACACACACACACACACACACACACACACACACACACACACACACACACACACACACAGCTAATAGTGAAGATTCAGCACCAGATCGTGGACAGCTCCTCGGAGGCAAAACACACATTTATCCATAAATCACACAGAGAGACTTTCAATTTCTCTGTGATTTTTGATTTATGGATTCGAGTCAATCTCAGTCATTCTTACTGTAACATAAAATCTATACCCATGCGATTCTCTTTCCCTATATTAACTTTAAATCCAGCAGCGAATACAAGAATACAGACAACAGAGAGCAACAGGATTAAAGCCAGAGATATCAGAGCTCCTGTTAGAGGAGCGAGCACAGAATGGACAAGACATTCCTGCTGAACTATTGCCATCATGTGGCACAGACGGCAGCATCTGCATGTCTTAGGCACCAAACAGGAAAACCATCAATATCCTCTGCTGAAATCAAATGTTGAGCCTAACAACGATGAAATTATAACTCAATCTAGTCTGGACGCAAAGTGGATCAACAAGCAGCCCGGTTCAGGTTCTGGAATGATAACACACCGAACATCAGCCTGGTGTTGCAGAAGATACGAGCCAAGAAAGAGGAAATACGCAGAACTGCATGGAAATGTGGCAGTTGGAGCTTCAGGACGACGCAAATTCCGGACAAAACGATTCTTAATAACACCATAAAGGGTCTTAATAGATACAGTATAGGGATAAACACTGTTGCTGTGATTGGAAAGAATGAAAGTTTGAGAGAAGAGACATTAACACGGAATGTGAAGTGGAGAAACCGAGCTGCGCACATGAAGTTGGTCTGATGATGGCAGAAATTGGGTGGAAATGAAGAAGAAGAAGCAACATGAAGCAAAGTTACCATAGAGGGGTATAATCCGAAGATGAGGAGGAGGAGGACCGGGGACAGGGCGCTCAACAGGACCCGCATGCTGGACGCGCTCCGGCTCCGGGCTGCTGCCGCTTCTCTCTCCGACGCGCAGAGCTCCAGTCAGCGCAAAGCTTGCGTGGGTTTGTCCGCTGCTTTGGCTTCGGGTACTCGCGCTGTCTAACCGCAGGGAGGGCGATCCGGCGGCGGCGGCGGCACAGCGCGCTCACGTCCAATCGGTGGCATCACACACCACTGATCCCCCCCTCCAACCGGAGCCTCCTTAACACAAGGCAGCAGCGGAAAAGGGGGAGAAAAAGTTTTGGTGTGGGGGGAAAAGGGGGGCTCGTGTGTGTAGGTGTGTGTGTGGGTGTGTGTGTGCAGTTCCAGAGGACTGCAGGGGAGACGCACCGAGTGTGTGACATCACCTGATGGGGTTCAGAGGGTTGTCTGTCTGTCAGTCAGTCATACTTGTGGATTGTACTTGTGGATGATAACAGTAGTAAAAACGTCAATCAATGCAACTGGAAACTTTGCCACTATGAAAAAAATAGAATGAAATCAAAATGAATGGTTTCCAAAATAGTAGGATACACAGGATTAGAAAGGCTATTGATCCAAACTGATTCCATCCAACACACACTCATAGACTCTCTCTCTCTCACACACATACACACCCCATCCCACCTCTATGTCCATGTCACATCAGAGGTTGGGTCAGTCACGTCCGTCTCACTGATGTATGAGCATAGACGTAGGTGTGTGTGTGTGTGTGTTTGCTGCAGTGGTTATTACACTCCAGCTGCTTCCTGCATCCTAACTCAGAGGAGTGTTTGTGTTCCTCTGCTTTATGTTGTTTTCCATTGTTGACTGAAACAGGCCTCGGAATGACCAATAAAAGAATACTGCGTGTTGCTTTGTATTTTATAGAAGAATGAAGCAATTGAGGGAGCCCGCCTGTCTCTCTGCTTTATTTACAAGGTCCACGGGTGGATTCAGCACACATCTGCTCCTCCTGCTCCTCCCGCTCCTCCTGCTCCTGTACCCCCACAACCCCTCCCCTCCTTGCCTGGGATATTCATGAAACTATTCATCAGTGGAGCAGCGGTGGGGAGATGAAATGTCGACGCAGGCTTGTGTGACGATGCCGCCTCTGGAGAAGCGGCAGCGGCAGCAGAGGAAGAATGCCGGCGCTGGCTCACGTTAGGTGTTGATAACCTCGTCATGTGCTGTGAGAGGCGGGGGTCTCGCCTCGTGGCATGAAGAAGAAGCTGACGTGCACAGATTCATCCTGTAGCCTCTCCTGTACTCTCTGCTGCCATGTTTACGCCTCAGATCATTTCTGCTTCTTGTCATTCGACTGTCTCCTCTCGTTTTGTCACGGTTACAGAATAAAGTTAGTTTCTCTCGCTTGGGCTCGATCTCCACATGACTCTTGGCAAACAATAGCTCCTTCTCTCAACGCAGCACTTTCACTTCTCATTACTCTCACAAACGTCTTCAACCGACCCAATGATGCATCGATGCAAAATGGAATTAGATTGCAACATGCTGCATCTGATCCTGGTAACTATTCAATCAGTCATGCTGCACTAATGTCCTAAATCTAAAGAGGTCATACTGCTGATAACACTGATTCTAATTCATCTTGCAACAAGTTCACACTCACATTTGATGTAATAAACAGTACCTGATCAGATTGTTGTCTTATTTATCTTAAGGCACATCATCGCCTTTATGATGGTTGATGAAGATGCGGCCTTTAGCATGTGTAAAGAGTGAGATCATTGCTTTTATCTTTGAACTATATGTAAGTCATTCAAATTCTCTAAGACATTTAAAAGCTTGTGAGATTCACTCGTGGCTCTGGATCCTTTCTGCCTTTTTATGCAATTAAATCTTCTTTTCGGTTTTGGTATTGAAGGACGTTCACAGGCATAAATGCTCAGAGAGTCGGTGGAGTCATTTTCCCTGACAGGTACTCAGAACTTACCTAAGCTCTGCTGCAGGATTTGTTTACACGAATAAATAGAAGAACAGATTAAAGGAACACAGCTTTTTAAATTCAAACATCACGCTATCTCGGCATTTGTTGCACAATCGCATGCTGACATCCTGCACGTCCACGCCGGAGCCACAGGTAGTTTGTAGGATCTTGTCTTCTCACAGATCGCAGGCTGACGGCTGCTTTGCTTTGCTTCTTATAGGCTGAGAATGGAATCACAAAGCAAATGTGCTCAGGAGAGAAGCAACAGGGCTTAGCTGAAAGATTAGCTCAATGGCTTTTCCCACCAGGGGAGATTCCCACTCTAATTTGAATAAATAGTTTTGCAAATGTTCCGATTAAACACTGCACAGTACAGCGTGTTGCTTTAGCTGAATACAATTACATCCAAACCTCTGTGACTCTGCTTCCAGTTTGGTCGGGCAGGGCAGCTGAGTGAAAACAATGAATATGAAGCAATACTTGTTTGGCCTCTCGAAGCAATACACATTATTATCTATTCTAATGTCCTATTATACCTGTTATTATTATTATTATGTCCACAAAGAGATTCTCAGTGAGATGATGCTGACTCAGCGAACTGCAAGCGGCTTTGTCATTATCTGAAATAGGTAAAGATAAAGATCCTGAAAAATGTGCTCTCGGATGAACGAGATACGTTTTCGGCTCAGTTGTTCAATTGCACAGAGCAATTCATGATGTCGTTAACAACCGTGACATCATTTGTGATTCCTTGCATGTCTCCCATGACTCTAATTAGGTAATGCAATTAAAAAACATAACTGCTAATTTTATGTAAATTAAATGAAAAGCAAATGGATGAATGGTGCGTGTTGTATTGACAAACATACACACACACACACACTCCAATTATAAGGGTCTATATATATGATAAGACAAGATAGGCTTTTGAATGCTCTAATCTTCATCTGCCGTCCTGTTTGCTGTTCTTATTGTTTCCCTGCTTTAATGCCGGAGCTCAGGTGCATGTTTGGCATTTCCTAAGCTGCCTGCTGTTATTACTGTTTTTCCTCCGCTTCCACTAAAACACGATGTTAACTCCTCAGCACGTACAAGAATGTTATGATTAAAGGCAACCAGGAATGAACATGCTTCCCTCACACTGTTACCTGATGAGCACAGCGCTCTAACCCTGAGCTGTGTTTGTTCACAGAGCAGTCTTTCACACCAGAGGGGAAAGAGGCTCTGTATGTGTTTGAGCTTTAATCAGATGATCCCCAGCTCCAAGGTTTTCGGGCCAAATCTAATCCAATCTAAAAAGGTGGATTAGAAGGAAGAAAACAAAAATCAAACTTGACGCTTTGCCTATTCACACCACTGTAATGGAGTCTTAATGGAGCAGGATTTAATAGAGCTACTTCAGACAATTATGTGGGAGTAATTAAAATTAAACAGACCTTGTGCTGGAGGACCCATGGGCTTCTTTCTATATTCTTTTAGAAGATTGGGTTTGGGAACGGCAAGCTGTGTTGTTTGCCATTCTTAAAGTTGTTAAAATCCTGTATATATACTCTACAAAGCTTATGCATTAATCAACACTTCATTACTGTCCAATTAATAGAGAGCTAATCAAAGATGTCTGTCTAAGATCCTGCTGTACGTCTTGATAAACGTTCCTTCCTTCCTCTCCTGTTTCTGTTATTCTTCAGAGCGTTCAGTTTGGAATCAGACATATGCTGGAGCAATATGTCAGAACTGTGTGTGTGTGTGCCGTGAATGACTGATTTACACAACCAGGAGCTAATCCAATATTAGATTCTGTGCACACATGTTTTGTTTGACTCTGAACGTGATTGTGGACTCTCTGGATGATCAGACCTGAGCTGTCATACGGTTAAAGGTTAATGCAACAGAGAGGGATCAGCGCGTGTACGTGTGTATGAAACGCAATAAATGGTTCCAGGTTGTGTGTTCGTGTTCATCTGCATCAATTTGCCTAAAGTGCATCTAATGAGCAGTCTGGGGAGCAGGAGTGTGTGTCAGGTAGACGCTCTGAGTCTTGGTAAACAGTAAGCAGGAAGACGGCTGGAGCCACATTCTCTTTACATTATGTAGACATTCTTACCCAAAATGCAAGCTCAGCATTTGGATACTTTATTGGGGTAATGACGTTTGATGACAGAATTTGCATTTGCACCCTTTACTGTCTGGATGCTGGATAGTTCTTTGCATCGTTTCACAATTCAAGCCCTAAACTTTCTTCTTCTTCTTCTTCTTCTTTTATTATCAAAAATCTGAAATAGCCACATACTTACTTATTGCATAGAAATGGTAGATACCCAAAGTGTGCATCCTTATATTCCTTCATTCCCAGTGAGTCTATTTGATTGTGGCATAATAGATCACAAACAAAAGCAGACTTGGAAGGTAAAATGCGTTTCTGTTTAACGGCTCAAAGGTGTAAAAGCATCAGACCCTTTTGTGGCTCTGTCAAACTCTCCACTGAAAGCCATTTTAATGAAATCTTTTAGGTGGATCAGCAGCTCATTACCAAAGGTTTTACAGAGCGCAGTAAAGAAATCCTCCCGTGTAATATTTCTCCGCTCTGCAACCTGGAATAACAACAATAAATACGGCTGATGTATCATTCCACAGTGCTGATGTACGACAGGTTCCCGCAGGTCTGAAACGCTCTCATGGAACATAACGCATGATTTCATTGGATATATGGACTATTTGTAGCACTTTATAGCATAGAGATGTTTGTTTATCTCTATGGAGCCAATCAGCAGCTTTCATAAACATTGCTTAGAAAAACTCTGGCTTTAATTCACGTCTGTTCATTTTGAGTTTTACCATTTTATAGTGTAACATCAACTTCACTGTAACACCGCAAGCCTCAAGCCACATGCTCCTGGAAATGGATCACAGGAGATTCAGTGAAGATTTAACTACTGTATGCTTATATGTAAAATTAGAGTCTGGGTTTAATATACAATCAAAGAAAATCAGACTCTCTGTTTGGTTCTCTTTACTGATTTCAGCTCCTTCACCACTCAATACCTCCTTAGGGATCACTTACCTGTTAGCAGATCAAATACCTGTTGGACACGGATCAATAAGCAATATTACTGTACTGCTAAACAACAACAACAACAACCAACAACCTCTAAATGTCACTGAAGAACCTTCCAGCAAACCAGACTCCAAACTGCACCGCTGCTATCAAAGCACCAGCAAATTCCCTTTCACTAAAAATGGAAAAACCCCCAAAACATTCAACTCACATAGTGGCAAAGGTGAATGACTTGATAATATATTCCCCTCACGCCTCAGCATTAAAAATGGAATTAACGGGCCCTCTGTTAATCACAGGGCCTCCTCAGGTAAAGTGTCGCCCCGTCACTACAAGGCTTTCTGATGGCCTAACAAAATAAAAGCAGAAAATCCGCCTGACTCACAAAACATCACAGACGTGGGATGAAAGCTAAGCTCCAAAATAAGTCCATTTCCAGTCTTCAGCGCTGCGCCCGGGACATCATTCACGCCGGAAAGATGGAGTCCGTGTCACGCATCCGGAAGCTGTTCAATTATTCTGCCACCGCACGGGTCACCGTGGTTGATAAACAGTTTGAATACGCACAAATACTACAGAGCGGAGCAATAAGCCGACTCATTTTACATCAGCAGTCATGACAGATACATCACCGCGGGCACTCGGGCTGTAAAACAACATCAAGTATGAGCGATGAGATGCATCAGGGAAACAACCGGCGAGGCGACGCACCCCTGCAGAAAACCATAAAGGAAGCCCCAGAGATGACGGACACCCTGCTATCCTTCATTACACACACACACACACACGCACACACGCACACACACAGGCACGCACACACACACACATCTATAGGCTCACAAAATTACCCCAACACCCCTCGGTAACCGTGTCAACAAAAACACAACATTACACTTAAGTGCTGACTGCTTGTTGTTGTTGTTGTTGTGCAGCCCAATATCTGTGTGATAAAAGAGGCTCACACACCCACAAATCAATGGTTCCTGACCCCAACGCAAACTCTTGCTCGGGGGAAAACTTGAGGAGAAGCAATTTAGAGAGGGACAGCATCTCCTTAAGGTGAGCAAGAGGAGCAGCATGGGTGCAGGAGCAGAGGAAGAAGTGAGAGGAAGAGCGGCAACACGGAACGGAAACAATGGAGGGAGATAAAGAATGCAGCAAGTGAAGCCTGATACAGTAAAACCTGGATTTAGATCATAAAAGTCATTAGGACGGTGGAGGGAGGGGAGTATTTAGTACTGTGTGTGTGTGTGTGAGAGAGAGAGAGAGAGAGAGAGAGAGAGAGAGAGAGAGAGAGAGAGAGAGAGAGAGAGAGAGAGAGAGAGAGAGAGAGAGAGAGAGAGAGAGAGAGAGAGAGAGAGAGAGAGAGAGAGGCTGTGTGCCGAGGTGTATTGATTTTCTACAAAGATTTTCTTTTATTTGCTTCTTTGTTTTTAAATGGGGTTATGCATGCACAGTATGTATGATACATGTGTGTGAGTGTGTGTGTGTGTATGTGTATGTGTGTGATTCAGCAATAAAAGCAAAGATCACACAACGCTGCAGACTGGAGTGTGACATCATCATACACACTCTGCCCTCTAGAAAGCATATGCACCTTTTTCATATATTACTCATCTCAATGCTTGGCACCGACTGGCAAACGCTGCTCTCTCTCTCTCTCTCTCTCTCTCTCTCTCTCTCTCTCTCTCTCTCTCTCTCTCTTGCTCTCTCTCTTGCACTTTGCTCCTGAATTGCCTTCCTGCCCTTTTGCTGGAGTCATCTGAAAAAGCGCCAAGCACGATTGCTTCCCCTGCTTTTCTCGCCGCTTTGTTATCTCTTTTTCGTTCTCGCCCCCCCCCCCTCCCTTCGCTCCATTTCTGGCATTAGTTGCTCGGCAACATCAGAAGTAGAATATGGAGGAAGAAACCGAACATTTAGTCGGAGGCTCCTTTGTTGTTTTGTAAAGCTGGTTGGCTTTTACAGCTTTTGGCAGAACTAAGAGCCTCACTAATTAAACTGCTCTATCACTGCTGTTTAACAAAATGCACAGTTTTTGTCATTTAATTAATAAGTTTTAAATAACCATTATGAATGAGTTAGAGTTTTTGTAATAGCTTTTAAATGTCAGTTAATGGGGTATTACATTTTGATGTGTTTTACTTCCCTATATCATAGATTGATCTTTAAGGGATAGGCAGAAATAAGGGAATCTATTATGTCCCCTTTAATATTCACATTAACTGATTTTAATGCCACAAAATGAGTTATTACTTCACCTGGAGGTTTAGAATATGTATGGCATATGTGGCAGGATGATGATGTCACTGCTGTTCCACTCTGGAATCTTTCAATGGATGAAAAACGAGGACAGATTCCAGAGTGGCGATGAAGGAGCGACCTTTGTCCTTGCAGCATGTTTGGTTTTGTTTTGCTCACAGTTTTGCTTTGCTGCATTCTCACTGAAAATTTTTTGCAAGATCCGGATCTTTCTTCTCTGTGACCTTCTGGCTGATTTCAAAGTAAAAGTACGGGTGAAGCATGAAACTATCAGGCGTGCTGGAGCCGCCTGCTCCACAACAAATGCTTCCCTGTGCTTTTCAGTCTGATCACTGTACGACTCCACTCCTACTTCTGTTCTTTGCTCCTCCGACTGCGGCTTCATTGGAGCAACATCACACAGCTTGCACGGCTAATTAAGAAGTGCAGCAGCAGCTTTTTCTTATAAACCTCCTCATGCCTGATGGAAGTTGTGTTGTTTCTAAAGTGAGTTTCAACCACAAACAAATCTGGTCTCATTCTCCACAGTGACATCCTGGCGCTGGTCTGGGTGGAAGTCTTGAGTTATTTCCTTAGCGGGGTCCTTTGATGTTTCCCGCCTTACAAAGGGCTGCACCAATTTAGCCAAAGGGAGACACCAAGCACACAATCCTGCTTGTTAGCGGATCTATTTGTCATCACAGATCAGGCTCAGCTTGGTTTGCACGGAGCTGTTTTGTCATTCACTAATTGGAATTCCTGTTAGATGTGACTCTACCATGCAATACTGTACGAGAACCATGTGGTCTGAAAACACGGTTAATGCTTTCTTACCAAGCCCGGTTCATGGAAAACGGTTTATAACTTTCTGAGTAATCCTGCGGGTAAACAAACAAACATGGAGGGAGGTATAATCTCCTTAGTGGATGTATGTATAATTAGAAGTTATGGAGGCATACGGCTGAGGCATCTCATCATTCCTCAGTGTGGACGCTCTGCTGCTGCACACGCTCTCAGACTGCTGATCAACAAGAGCGCAGTCGAGCTTTTAGAGCTATCGGCAAGAAACGGAATCTGGCTCCTTGCTTCTGCTCGGCCGCCTTTACTTTGCTTAATGTGTCAAAGCTGAACATGGGGTTGATTTGAAGTCGTTACATTTCCTATATTTAATTCCTTGGGTTTTCCTTTTTGAGGGAAAAGGTATGTTATGTGTTATAGGTTTCAAATTCCCTACCCTAAATGTGCTTTGGGTGGATTTCTGATGTTTTCAGGCCAGCATGGATACACACTGATTCACACTGATACACACTGATACACAGTGACACGCTCAGAATACCACCAAGAGCACCGATCAATCATCTGTTCATTTCTGGCTCTATCCTACCCTCACAAACACCATGCAGAGACTCTTAAACTCCTTTTCTCTGGATAGCATCTCACTCCAAATCCTCAACTGACACAGCCTCAAACTTTGGGGCTGAGGATGCTGATCCCCACTGTTTCACTTTCAGCCATTATCAGTGGATTGGCTCAGTTGGGATGCTGTGTTTTCGTGGATTGAAGGCTTAACCGGCTTGTCTAGCAGCTACTTTTTTTTTTTTATACCTCTCCTGGTTTGTCCTCTGTTGAGGTCACTTGATGCTTTATAGTTCTGTTATTTTCTTCAGTTTGACTGCAAAGGGGGTGTGAACAAGGGATCCAACTTTCATGACTGGATGATTCTTGCATGACTGAAGAGACCTGAGGAAATGTCAGGTTGTCCACCCTGAACCAATACTGGACCATGCTGCTCCTTCCTGTTCAGTTTTAGTATTCTGGCTTCTTCCTGGCCTTTGAAGAGCGGTGACATCACATCAGCTTCGGTGTTTTGCAGTCCGTGTGTGTCTCCATCTCTGCCTGACGCGGCCTCACAGCCACACTCCTCCAGAGGAATCTCCAACCTTCTGCACCTTCACACCACCGGCTCCTCTCACCAGGGTCTAATTGGCCCGAGCACCTGTGTGAAGACGACTGGAGGGGATTGAGCTTTCACTGTTTCTCATTTTACTCTGACTCCTCTTCTGTACTTCTGTATCCCACAGTACCTAAAATGACCTGTGTTCTCTCAGTGTGCACGGTGCTGATGCAGGAGGACATGAAAGCATTGTGAAGATTTGAAACAAGGACAAATAATAAAACAAACACAACAAAGACAAACAAAGACAATAACAACATGATAATCTGTGTATTATCTCAATGTGACACTTTAATCAAACAGCAGATAAGAAAAGAATACAGATGAATTTCATTGCTTTGCTTTTCATCACAAATAGAAACACTTATTGCAGTCTGATATCGGCGATGCCATCCAATTTATGGCTCATACGCAAACTCAGACATTCTCATAAGAGGCAACAAGAATGGCAAAGAATGAATAATAATGAGTCAGAGATGAAATCTAAGAGCTGGAAATTATTCAAGGCTGAATAAGAATCAAATATTTCCCTTTTCCAAATCCAACTGCATCTTTGAGGACGATTAAGAGAATAAGAACGGCTTATTCATAATGAAATACTTTACTTTAGTCAAAATGAGGGCTTATAGACCAGATATTCACGATGAAATGTGCTTTAGTAGAATTCTTTGTCTCATTACGTCATTAGTTTCCATCATACAGTAGTTGAAAGTTGTAAATGTGGACCAGACTGAGTTTTGGGGTAAATCTTATCTAATCCCAGCTCTTCTGTAACCCATGCACGTCTCTAAACACAGCAAATGCGACGCAAATCGAAATCTTTGAAAGTTTGCACTCTGTGTTTGCAGTGGGGGTCCGGTGTCCCTCTGTTCCCCTCCCCCCTCTGCTGCACTGCCCTTCACCACAGCCTATTACAGGACACTGAGTCATCCTCCCTCCGTGTTGCCACCACATCCTTCCCCCTCTGTTCCTCCACCGCTCGCCTTGGCTCGCCGACAATGCGAGCGTATGTCTGGCGGTTTTGGCTGTGAAGCACTTGTCATCTCTTCATTGACTCTCAGGCTTTAAAACACGTAGATCCTGAGTGTGTGTGTGTGTGCGTGCGCGTGTGTGTGCAGAGACGCATTGTGACCGAGCCACACAGACCTAGAATTACCTGTGAAACGTGTCATTACAGCGTGAGCTCTGCTGGCTCCTGGTCAAACGCTCAATAATAGACAATTTATCTCTGCAGCTGAAGCGTTCAGTTCATCACCATAGCTGAGTGTTTTAATTTTCACTCTCAGTAAATTGCCTCCTCGCCTATTCTAATTTAAATGCGCACATATTCTCCTCTTGCTGTCTGCGCTGTTCTTCATCTATTGGAATTTGCATTTAGTGGATCCCGTTACAGTGCAGAGGTAAAAAGACTCGTTTATCTGCGGCCAACTTTAATCATAAAGGAGTGCCGGAGTGACGAGGCTGTTAAGTGAAGTTTACATTGTGTGAAGGGGCTTAGATGTCTTTATGGTTGAACTTTAGATGCAGGTAAATGTGATGAGATTTGCTTGCATTTCATATACAATGACATCATCCAAACACAGTAGCCCCTCATAGACTGACACATATGGAGCAGTGTGAGCAGGTTCCCCTCAGGACTGGACTCCACATATCAGTCCACATGCTGAACACATTAGAGGATTAGAGCGCTGAGGTGTGACATTATCTTCCTCATCCTCCAGTACGGAGGCACAGTGGCTGCCTCTAATTATTTCTCAAGCTGCTGTGACTACTTGGGTGTATTTTGGATTTAATGTGGGCTGCTTGTGTCAAGAAAGTATAAGTAGGTTTAAAAGTTTAATACTATTTGAGTTATCATCATCTGGTCGCCATTTACCCTCAGAAGCGGTGATATAGTGTGGGAATAGGTGAAGCAAAACGGCTATAAGGTCAGATTTGGACCTTTTAAAGTTCTTAGATCTGAAGAAAAATCAGTTCACCACACATTTGCATAAGAATTTAACTGACAGAAACACATCCGTCTTAACATTGTAGCTGTTATTTACCCCTGAAAGCCATTTGCTTCAAAATGGTAGGAAAAAAAGATGATTGCAGCCTGTTTCCAATACAAATCCACTTGTTTTGGGAATAAAAATGATAAGAAATAGACTTAAATTATAGAAAATGACTTCCAAACACTGCAGTAATCTTTAATTGTCCCTCAAACTCTGTCACAGTCTGACACAGAGCTCCTCTTCAGGTCTTATTTGTCATTTCCAGCTCTTTGAAGAGGACGCTATACAGATTTTGCAATGTTTTAATTTAGCCCTGTGATTCTTCTAACGTTGTGGCGTCACACACACAAACACAGCTGCAGAATAGAATTCAGAGAAGCGATTCATTTTTCAGATGCGGTGAAACATAACAGACGTCCAACATCATCCGGGAGGTCTGAAATGACGATGTCGTGCTCATGGGCTGTGGTTTCCCCTCTAAAATGAAAACGCCAATCTCCCGGGGCGAGTGTGACAGGAGTTCAGATGGCTCCGGTTTGGGTAAAGCTGCAGAGGAGATGGCGGCTAAATATCACATCCATCAAAAGCAAGTGGGAAGCTGTGACCTCGCATCCAACATTCCACCTTAAAGAACATCTGAGGAAGGATGAAGGAACAGAGGAGCTTCTTCACTCCATCCTTCAGCAGCCGGTTGAACTGATGTCTCTTGAGACTCTGGTTGTACATGAAATGAATTATTAATAAGGCGCATCAGGATCAGATTATGAGATTGTGAGAAACGACGACCAGATTTGTTTAATGAGGCGTTCAGTGACCGTTTGACCTTTCTGCAGCCTCTGATTGATTTGTGATGAGCAGACATGTTGCTCTCTTTGGTACGGAGGCTTTGGCCGACACCTAAAAGCAATGGCTGTGTTCAAATCCTCATGAAATCCTGAACTCAAACTCCTTCTCTTGACTATTGCAGGCCACACACGCTCGCACAACCAGCAAACTAAATCAGCATATTTAGGGAAGCCATAATACACAAGGTCAATGTTGGTAATCACACCTGAGTTCTGCAGCAAACACCAGCAGCTCACCTTGATGCTCCTCCGCTCACGGCTCACTCACATTCTGCAGCTCCCACTTTAACAGACAATATTAATATCACACAGTTCTTCAGATTTCTCATTAATGAAATATGACTGTTGAAGCTTATTTGCTCTTGTGGCGCCTCTTCTTCGTCTTCTTCTTCTTCCTCTAAAATGATTTCCCTGTGAACTACTTTCACCCCTTTCAAGTAAAGCAATGACAGGAGAAAAGTCCACATGTTCAATGTTTTAACGGCCGCTGTCAGGATCTATTTGGCGCCGTCTCTCCCGCTCTGTGAGTTTTACCTCTCTTGTCCTTGGCTGGTAAACACAATCTCCACGCTTGTCCCTTAGCCGCTGTTTAAGGCGGCAGAAGCACTAGAATTTAATAGCAAGGAGGTCAGAGAGCGTGTTGTCCTGTCTGTGATTCATTGCGATGCAGAGCTACAATATCTTCTGCTTTTCGGATGAGAGGAGGCGCACCGGGGGCTCGACTGAACTTATTTAAATAAGGGGTGTCTTTGAAGCGGCACACGGGGGCGAGCTTTGTTATGGGCCCCGGTGGAGCGGCGGTTGACAGTCTCTCAGGGTTTCGGGCGGGGGAAGCCTTGGCATGTGCCCTAGGGCTCGCTCACAATCACTTCATCTCCCTCTCTGATCACTTGCTTCACTTCTCTTTCCTCCCCTCTTTAAACATGCCCTTGAAGCCTCGTTCAGGCTTCTGAAAGACAAACTCAGGGTAAGATCTCACACACTAGGTACGTTCCAGAGCTACCAGGGCTTTTCTTTCTCCGCCATCTTCAACTTGATGCCTGGAGTTCAATGTGACTACACAATGAGAATATTCAATTCAGAATATTGCAGCGAGCGGCTGTCATTACCATGATCAATATGATTACCCTTCTAATCAATAACACACGAGCATCCGTCCATACATAGAGCCTTTCCTTTTCCACTGCTTATTCAGTTTCAGATCAAAGAGGCAGCACAGTGAGCAAACTCGCCCAGATGTCACTCTCTAATTAGAGGCCTGTACCACCTTGGATGGCCCCTCGCTCCCTCCTGATGTCTGAGCTCCTCACCTCCTCCCTAAGGGGGCGTCGCCTCGTCTGACATCATCCAACTCATTTCCCCCGCAATCTCATCCTTTCAGCCCCTCGCCGCTCATAACCGTAGGTAAGAGCTGGAACGTAGATCGACCGGTAAATGGAAAGCTTTGCTTCAGACTCGAATACAGCTTTAACCCTTTGGAGCCCTTCTTCTTCTTTTCTGAAAGAGGAGACGGAGCTTCATCAGTCCAGGACGATCCATTATTAGCTGGGCTTGCCTGGTGGTCAACGTCAGCTGATGAGCTAACTAATAGCACATATTATCTACAAGGGGTTACAGGTCAGCATCAATATCTTAGTAATTCTCCTGGAGGGCTTTTAGTGCCTTGCTCAAGAACACTTCAGCAGGACAGGTGCTTAGGACTGCAGTGAGCGGGAATTATGGCCAGAAAATGAGAATTATTACCAGAGAAAGAGTAATAGAGGAAGAGGAGAAGGCGAAAATGATCCTTTAAACATGTAAAATGATATCAGTCCCCTTTATTCACCGTTTTACTGCGCACAGACCCAGGATGTGGGAACAGTATTGTGACATAACAGCATGTAGTGCCACAGAGCCTCTTTTCAGTTGCCTCATTAGAGTCAAACTCGCGGCTCCATGGTGGAAATGTGGCCCTGACACATGCACGTGTATTTTCCGCATGATACGACTACAATTTCAGCTTGCGGCTATCGAGTTAATCAGCCTTTATTCTACAGATAATGTGCTGGCATCAGGCTACAGAGCTGAGAGCAGCAGAGAGAAGATGACACACACACACACACAGTGTTACTATGAGGGTAAACTTTATTATCAGTTAACTGCTTCTCTTGTCATAATTCCATCCATACGTTATCTATACCAGGCGACGCAGTGGCTCAGAGCTTATCACTGTTCAATCACCTGTACTCTGGGTTCCCTAACGGTGTTTCTGTGAGTTTCTGATTGATTCTGTCCATCTTTGCATCCATAGAGATAAAGCAGGTAGCATAGATGGAGGTGTATCAGCACACTGTCAATGGAAACACACACACGTCTCCCACTGTGGCCTTTGTGTGCGTATTTTATGAACACATCGCTCACATAAAGCCAGGTTTCTGCATATTGAAGCCGTTTCTGGCCCTTGGTTAGGTAAAGATGAGGAATAAACTCCTTCCTGTCGGCTCTCCGCCTCTCGCTGCATTGGAACACATTTTTCATGCACCTTCCTGCTGCTGAGAGCCAAAACTTTTCCTTTCAAATCATTGCCACTGACAATCTGTTTATGCTGACCAAGCATGCTGGATGTAACTCTCTGGGTTGGGGAGTCATGGGGGAATAATAAAAATAAAGCGTGCATCTGGCAGTAACCCATCTGTCATAGAGACGCTCCCTTGATGTTCTGCTGTGAATGTGAGAAGGAGTCAATCTTTCAAACCTTTTTGAGTGATGTGGAGTTTGCTACAATCATACAAACGCAGAACCAGTGGGTTTAAAAACATCTTATATCAATGCAAATGAGTATTATTTGGGATTTTATTTTGACAGATCTCATTTTCAAAACCTCATTTGATTGAAGGGTTACATTTGAAATCAGTGTGGAGTTAAAATCCTTTTTCTCAGGCAAGACTGACAGCAATAAAGAATCATTTACATCTCGCCAACAGCTTCCTGGAAAAGTCTCCCCATGCACACACACACACACACACACACACACAAATCTCTCACAATCTATATTCTTGAGTGTGTAAAGTTTTCCTTCTCATGATTCTTCACTGACACGATTCGTTAACAAAACTGTTGTTCTGTCTAGTTAAGACTTATTTTACAGCACAGCGTTCAAGGCGCTGGGCCAAATTCAATTAGAAGTACAGCTATAAAAATTGGCTTTGGACTCTGTGGAGAGTGAACCTCTGTTCAGTTTACCTCACATGAACCAGAGTAGCTGCTGCTGCTGTCAGCCAATCACATTCCTTTAGGACTTTGTGTTCAAAATTAATTCATTTAAAGCCCTTTTATCTAAATTGCTTTTATTTGGGAAATGCCATGAAGAGCATTGTCCATGTTCTATTCAATACTTCAAAACAAAACATCTAATTAAAATTTCAAAACACCCTATTGTGACTCAGTAAGTCATCAACCTCCAACATTCTTCAGTGTTTGCTGCTGCTGCTGCACTCAGGCTTTATGATTCTCTCTATCAATTATTGCAAATAGCTGAAATGACTTCTTGGAACATTCACATTCACATTAGAATTTAGAATGGACTTATGTAACCATGAAAATGTCTGACGCACGTCTTTTGTATTAAAGTGATTCATCAAACACCGATTGGTAAGAAAGTGTGGGCGCAATGCAGCAAATCCAATATAACATACAGGTGCAGCTAAATGAATTAGAATATCATGGAAAAGTTCATTTATTTCAGTAATTCAATTCAAAAAGTGAGACTCTCATATATTCTAGATTCTTTACGCACAAAGTCAAATGTTTCAAGCCTTTATTTGTTTAAATTTAGATGATTACATGGCTTACAGCTCATGAAAAAGATCAATATTGTAGCCTCACTGTGTCTCACTCTAATCAGCTCATTAACTCAAATCACCTGCTGAGGTTTCCTGAGCCTTTAAATCGTCTCTCAGTCTGGTTCAGTCGGCTACACAACATGGGAAAGACGACCAGATTCTCATTTATTGAGCTACAGAGACGCTGGTTTCAGACCTTTGCAATGCTTTAATGTGTTCCACTTTACTCTTCTGAACTGCTCTCCCTTTGTTGACATTTTCAAAGTAGCATTGCCTGTGTTCCACCTTTGCAGTGTGTGAGCTCCACCGAGCAATTCCGAAAATTTCTTGAACTACAACAGCAGGAGATTTCCATAAATTGAGCAGCACTTAGATTGAGAGTTTGATTGTTTCATGGCAGGTGTATGATGAATAATAGTGCTGCGATACGTCTGATGAGTATCTCAGCTCTACTCTCATCCCTCTGCAGCTGTCAGGTGAGCGGGGGATCCCTGGGGTGCTGTGTCTGGTCCGGTGCAATGTGGAGAACCGCAAATGGGTTTTCTGTAACTGTGGATGCAGGGAAATGGGTACATTCTTAGAGACAAAATGGTCGCTGGGGATGGTGTCCTCATAATGTTCATACTGCACCATACACTCCACCAAAACAAAGCAAAAGTCATTGTTTGCAGTCAAATGGAACAGAACTAGGGTCAGTACAGGAGAACTTCCTATCAGTGTAGGAGATTTAGGTTTCTGCCTGTGTTGCAGAGAATCCATTCACCAAACAAATCAGAAATGTAAACCACATCATTTCCTATGATCTTAATTTGCTGTAGTGTTTTCCAATCAGCAGCTGAGAATGGCAAAGCTGATACTTTTACATTTATATGATAATGTCGCATGTTATTAGTTCGATCTTCCACAGCAACTCCAGGGACTTTGATTGCTTCATTTCAATCAATTGTGTGACTTGAATAAGTTGAGGGATTTATTAATGATGCACATAAACACAATAGCTTTTAAAGCACTGTTGACAACAACATGAGTGGGGATGTGAGGAACAACAAGTTACTGGAACACTGATCAGTCACTGTTTGTTAGATGTTTGTCACTGCTCCTCATTTGACCTCTACTACAGTAAAGATTTAGTGTTGAATATTCACAAGTTGTGCGTCACCTATTGGCCAGCCACGATTGAGCCCAACAAACTCACAAAGCGTGTGGCTTCTGGCTGGCGTTCCGGTCAGAGGTGTTGGCGGCCGAGTCACTCAATCAAAAGAGAGCAGGCTTAGGGAACGGTCTGTTTTCACTCAGTCTGCACAGTGGTGCTGGCGTGAGGGGAGAGGAAAAGCGGGTGGATGTGTTGTTTAAGACAACACAGAGGTATTAGATATAGAAACAGACTTCAGTGACTTTAGAGGAAGTCATTCACATTTGTTTTTGACACATAGCTGTGGAAATATTTTCAAGATTACCTGCTGCCGAAATCCCACCCGGTCCAATCCTGAGCCTATTTGTAGACTTTACCTGCTCTGTGTGTAATAAAGATGGATGTTTGCCTCTGTATGACAGAGGAGAGGAGGGGGGGCAGAGATCCAGGGGGGATAAGTGGCTTTGTGTGTGTGTATAGATGCATAAACACATCCTGTCTGTCCTGTGTTAATCCTTCTCTAAAGCACATGGGGGGGGGATAAACACCAACTTTTAAAAATACTCAGAATTAAAGAAAACTATGGTATGATGATGATACTTTATTGCTTTAAGCCCAGCCCAGAATATAAACACATCTTCTCTTCATAACTCTCAAACACTACAAACCATCCAGACATTCAGTTCACTGTTGTTTAGAATCCAGTTTTAATATTTAAATGAACCATAAAAAGCACATGAAAACATTTTCTCATTTTAGTTACAAAAATGGGTCACCTAAAGGGCTTCTCATTGCATTCACAGAAGGATTTGAACAGTGGATGTCTAACAGTTATGCATTTCTCTCTTTAAAAAAATTCCCCACCCAAAATATATAAACTTAATTGTGTAACCAAGGTATATACAGGGCATAACATCCTTGCATCTTAAAGGTTATCAAGAAAGTTTGAGGTATACAACCAAAATAAAGCCTGTCAGAAAAACAAAACATAGGAAAACAACAAATAGATTTAAATAAGAAGGAGAAGGATGAATGGCACGGTTGCTTTCCGAATAGCACAGGATCACAACATTAGTGGGAGATGTTGCTGTAGTCGTGCTGGGGTGACACGTTCACTTATATACAAAGGGCATACAGTCTAATTTTTGCGATAGAGAATTGTTTGAATGCTCACTTTATTGGCTTGGTGACAGGTACACAGTATTTTGCTGAACAGAAACAGATCAGAATGATAACTTTATTAGATTTCATGACGTCTTTAACTTACACTGTATATCTTTGAAATGAGAAAGAGCCTGAAGCAGAGTCGGATACACATGCAAGTTTTGAGAGTGGATTCAGAAATAACAGTATTGTACAAAATAATAATTACAGTTTTTATTATTATCAAAATACACCTTCTTTCTTAGCACCTCTTTATACGTTTTTTGTGTGTTTTGAACAAGCACCATTGTAGTCATTTTCATACAGCACCTGGAGAGTCCAGAGAGGAGGTCTCACGTCCCTCACCTCCCGTCCTCCTCTCTTGGTTGCATCCCATCACCCTCTGCCACGATTTCAAATGTCCTTCACCTTTTGCTCCGTAACGTGGTTAAGTCATGTGGTTCTCGCCCTACAAGGGCAACAAGTATTTTCCTGGGTTACACATACATGACAAGACATGTCTGCTACACCATCTCTTATTCAAAACTTGCATGTGGCATAGAAAAGGGTGGGGGGCTAGAAATGGGGTTTGGTGGTACCCAAAATGTCTCGACTTGACTTTCTTTGCTGACCCCATCGAGTCCTTTTTTTTTTTTTTTTCTTTCTTTTCTTTTTCGTTTTATTTAGCCAAGGAAGCAGGTGGGCCCAACTTCGAACCCAAACTTCTGGTTGGGGTCCCCAAAGTCAGTCAACATGACATCCACGATTGGAAGCTGATCGATTTTGGGAGTATTAATCTCCATCACAGTCTTTCCGTAGCCCTTCCTCGTCTGTAAACACACAAACACAAGAGCGGATCAGACAAACAATGACAGAAAAAGCATGCAGAACTGCTCTACAAGGTTCAAACCCTCTTACCGCGCAGCCATCTGAGACAGGGGTGATGTAGGGGCTATTGTCGTAGAACATCTCCTCGTCGTTGGAGCCCAGGAAGCGTATCGCCTTCTCGTAGCTGTCGCTGGTGGCGTCGTACCACGCCACAGACTGGTGGCAGCTGTAAGTGAAAGTTTGCCTGGCCGAGGCCGTCAGTAGTCTGAGGAAGGTCATCTGAACCATGTTGATTGAGTTGCCATCTGCGTCGACATATGAAAGCTGGTGGGGGGTGAAGGGAGAGAGAGAGTTAGGGCAAAGATCACAAAATGAATCTGCATTTTAAATCACCCGTAGGATTATATGATGACTGTTGTTTTGACGGGTGAACTTTTGATTTGCACAAAGATGAAGGTCTGGTACACACACACACACACACATGACCCTGACTAGGACTGTGACTTGATGTGAATCTTGTCTGGACACGTTCATTTCAAACACACTGATGCTCTCAGTTCTGAAGGTCCATTGAGCATTCAGTCAGATTCTGTCTCTCTGAGCCTCCATCAGTGTTCTATCAGCAGGACAAACACGTTTCTTTTATTCCTCAGACAAAGAGACAGAATACTAAGAAGTATCGGAACACTTCTGCTTCAAACATCGATGTTTTATTAATGCAGCGTTCTGTGAAACGGAACAATAGGTGGAAATGAAGTCTGGTTATCATTTCTAAAATCTGATTTTGTTCCATTCCTTTTTACCTGGAACCTGAAACCTGAATCCACTGAAACTATAAACTAGTTTGGGAGTTCAACACTGGCTCACAGAGTCTATTAGTGGCAGTTTTTGCCGATGCAGGAGGAAGAGGAGGGAGGGAGAAATCCTTTTAGTGAAGTACTGAGTGATGAAGGATTCTGGTGTGTGCAGCAAGGAGGAGGAGGAGGAGGAGGAGGAGGAGGATGAAAGCAAGACGAAGGCGTCACTTACTATTTTGCCACGTTTGAATTCACTGAACCACGACCCGGGCACTTCTTTGGGCCATGACGATATTCTGACCTACGGAGAACAAAACCCAGACAGAGCATGTTTACAAAAGACATCATCTCAGGCTCTCTGCATACAGCTGAGAAACAGAAGAAGTGTCTGGTCTGAATCCAAAGCCTCAGGGGCAAACGTCTGGGAGCAGATAAAGCAGCTTGAAGTACATTTTCCACACATTTTCCAAGTCCAGTCATCGTATAGCACATGCCTTCTGGTGTTATGTCTGTTTTAAAGTGCAAACGTGAGCATGAAATCCATAAATAGTCCAAAGCGTTGTTGCCTCTGTTGTAATGTGTTGGTTTAGCATAATGGTTGAATATCTGATCAGAAAGGACGATCACAGAGGCCCGTTTGAATCTCAGGGGGAAGAAATCCAAAATGACTTACCCCGTTGGACTTCTTATCTGGGAAAATGCAGCTTTCGCCACCAGCTGTGAAGTTGCAGTAGACTTTGAAGGAGTCTCCAGAGCAGCCTTGGTTGGGATCAATCCAGTATTCGCCTGAGGAGAAGCGAGCACACACAAACAGCAGCGTCTTGTGAGGCCGTCCACACAAAAAAGGCTCCAAAACTCATTGTAAAGCTCTTTTGTCGTCTCTAAAATATTTAATGTCCATTCTGGCTTGGAAACGACCGGATGAAACGTTCAGGCCTGAAGCATGGAATCATTTCCGTGCAACAATTCTAAACTAAAATGTTTCAATGTTCCGCCCCACAGAGTTTAAATGATTAATGGTGAAACGAAACCAATTCATGCTGCTGGTCTGCTCTGCATACTGATGACTGCACATGCTGCTATGTGGGCAGTTTGAGCTTTCGGAACTTCAGTGTAACTAAACTGCGGCAAACTGCGGTCCAAATCACAGCAAGGGGACAAGGAGACAACAAAGTCTGAACGCCGACGAGTGCAATCTTCCCTGTATGGAGCTATCAATCCTTATTTCTAACAAGACGGCTTGTTTTTGTAGTTCAGGTTTCAGAACTAACACTAAAATTACACAGAGGAACAAATAGGGAGAATCGATGGCGGCGCAATTAAGGGGATTTGAAATTCCCTCCGCCTGTGTGATGAGCTTTACTTATGTGTCAAACAAAGGCAATGATCCCACTCACCGTCGGGGAACTCTGGGTGGCAGAGCTGCAGATCCTTGCACGTTCTGGCCGGGTTGTTCTGTGTGCCCATGGGGTATTTCATCCGCTCGATGTCCTGTTTGAGGTTGTTGAGCGAGCCGAAGATGTCCTCCATGCCCTCGCCGTAGTCCATGATGGTGCCTGCGGCGTCTGATTGCATATCAACAGAGCGCTTGGACTTCTTAGGCGACTGGATGGGCAGGGGCTGGATGACCTCGCCAGGTGGGCCCTGTAGAGCGCCGAGCAATCAGAACAACCAGAACTACCAAAACGTATCGTCCTAAGCAACATGGATGGTCTCAGATACTCACAGGAGGACCAGGAGGACCGATTGTACCAGTGTCTCCTTTAGCACCAGCAGGACCCTTAGAGAAAAATAAAAAAGGTAGACTTGTTATCCCAGCTGGATCGGACACACACATTATTATCATATATTTCTATCCAAGTCACGGGTTGAACTTACAGATGTTCCCTTGGAACCCTTAGGACCTTGAGGACCCTGGATGAGACGGAACAGAATCACAGGGTTTAACCAAAAGGCATTGTGTTTGTAGAGGGGAATTTAAATGCGTGAATAAATCAATGAAAGTCTTACAGGCAGACCGGGAGGACCTGGGGGACCGAGAGGACCGGCAGAACCACCGATACCCTGTAACAAGAAGGGAGGAGAGCAGGAGTCAGATGGATATTAGAGCAACATTGGTGAGGCTGCTACTCGTGGGGGATTTGAATGAAATTAGTGGATTTATTGTCAGAAAAAGCAAGAAGAATACAACTTTAGAGCGTTCATTCTGACCGGCACACGTGGAGCCCAGAAGGCAAAACAGTGACTTGACTTGTGTCGGGTCGATTCTATCTATGAACCCAGTAATTCCCACATCACAGTGCAATTTCAAAAGGAATAGAACCTAAAATAGTATTGTAAGAGTGAAAAGACTTCTAAAGCTCTTGTGCGCTGACAAAAGGGGCATTTTGACACTCTGAGTTTGAGTCAACAGCAAGAAACTGAGATGAGAAAATGAAATTAGGGCACTGCTGAAGGGCGAACGGGCCGGAAAAAAGGCAGGAGGTGGAGGGCAAAGGACCTGAGGACCAGCAAGGGAATGGAATCATCAATCACTTACGCCGTCACCCTTGCCTCCGGGAGTACCCTGGGGCCCGGGCAAACCTCGGTCTCCCTTTTCTCCTTGCTCGCCAGGGGGTCCGATCAGACCAATCAAACCGGGGTGACCCTGTAGGACACACACAGATACACACACACACACACACACATTAGGAACTCTGCTGCTTTCTCATTATTATACAAACTTAAGCGAATATGATTGAAATGTCCAAACACAATCCGAGCACGATGACTTTGAAACGGAGCCCTCAAGCCGAGCCGGGGAGGCGCGAGCATTAAAACACACAACACGCAACACGTCGCCCCCATTGTGTGCTTTTAAACGGCTCTCTCATGCCATGGTGTCATTGTGTGGGTGGCAATTTAGATAGAGTAATGTGTGCTGTCTGAATCTCCTTGGCGGTTATATATCACCGCCGAATTTGACAGCGGCGCCAATGAAAAGAGTGAGATTAGACAGGTTAGAGTGATACATCATATTCAGCTGCATTCCAGTCCTCTTTTGGCCTTTTCTCTTAAAGCCACCATGACAAAAAACAAACCGCTTTAACAAAGAGCTGCACTGGTATTAACACCGCTTTGTTATTCTACAATGATGCCATGATTTGATCGAGTCCAAGGAGCCGCGTTCAAATTGCGGCTCTTAAAAAAAGAGGCTTAGGTTACAATCTGTGATTCGAGGTTAATTCTCCTTCCTGTTTTGGAGCTGAGGAATCAAATCAGCGAGCGGTGGAGCAGTGGGAATGGGGTCACGCTCACCTTTTCACCCTTAGACCCAGGATCGCCCTTCAGGCCAGGAAGACCGGGAGGACCCTGAACAAGAACGGGAGAAGTTAGAAATCAATTTGGCAGAGAAACGACGAAGAATAGGAGACGGGGGAAAGAGAGAGAAAGAGAGAGAGAGAGAGAGACCTTACCATGGGGCCAGGTGGACCGTCTTGTCCTGAGGAGCCAGGTAGTCCTTGTTCGCCCTGTGGAAAGCCATTCAATTGTAGTGAGTGTTATAGCCTGCTGTATTTTCTCTGAGCAGACATTGATTTTCTGTGCTTGGCTCCATGATTAATCGCCCAAACGGGAGAAAAAAAAATTGTGTTGGAGTAAACAGGCCAAGCTAAAGTATAAGCCAAATGGTGATATTGATTATTCAATGAGTTCCATGGTGGAGTTCCACCGTCATGCCTCAGTGTTGCTGCTCCTCTGTGTGTGTGGATTGTGCGAGTGTGTGACTGAATGTGCGGCGCAGCATAATCACAGAGATCATCGGTGTAACTCAGACTTACAACAGGGCCGGGGATTCCACGCAGACCCTCTGGACCAGGCTTTCCTGAGGGTCCCTGGGGTCCGACTGGTCCTGTTTTGCCTGCTGGTCCCTCTGCACCGTACTCACCCTACAAAATCAGGGCTTCATGTTAGAAAACACAACTCTTCCATATGTATGATGCAGCATTCACCTTGGAATAACACTTTCCCTTTGTACTGGTAATATTTAAGATTTATCTCAGAACAATGTGTTTAAAAATAACAAGACAATAATTATGCTCAGAGAATTGCTGCAAAGCTATGATCTCGTCATCTGAGCCACACTGCAGTTTAATTATCTTCATACTTTGGCTGTAATCTTGAATTTAAATGCTTCAGGAGGAACAACCTGTCAGGCTTTCTTGGTGTTTCTCAGTGATTTATCAATCAGAATTAAAATCTTAAATGAGCCACAATGAGCAAAAATCCTCCAATTCCTGACCGGAGGAGTTTTCTACATCTTGCACTGTTCTCCCTTGAATTTCATCAGAAAATTAAAAGAAATAAAGCTCCACAAAGCCAAAGTGAAATAAAGTCTGAGTCTGAACTACTTTCATTCATATTTAATGTACCTGCCTAAACATTATGGCATCTAAAACCCAGATAAAGCCTTGAAGGGACAGATGTATAGTCGTATGATCTGATACTGCAGCTTGTTCTTCAGGTTCTTTACTCTGACTGCAGGACTAAGCTCATTTAACACACCATGAGGCCAGAACAAGTCCATATCAATTCTGTTTGATTAAAAAGGCTCACACATAAATGTAGTTAAGCCTGGTGCTCAGACTTTGTACACACTCCTTCAAGGACACATTATATGTTCTTTATGGTGTAAGGATGTCATGTAAATGATATTACTGCGGGCTGAACTCTTTAAATAGTATTAGAACATTTGCTTTTATAACCGTACATGAAATGAAATTGGAGTCAGCTCAATAATAAAGACTCTGGTGTGTGTGTGTGTGTGTGTAATGAGGACTTGGATTCATATTGTGTGTGCAGCAGCTGAAAGGAACAGTGTGTGTGAGTGTAGGTTTAGTTACTGCTGATGAAAGCGGCAGCCTGACGCAAAACAAGTGCAAAACTCCCAGCGATCTCAAAGGGTTCAGACATTACGGAGGAGGGAACTACAGGATAACATTCATGTGAACACCTGAGGGTTGGACATAAATACCCTCCACTCCTCTCCAGGCTCTTTATGCCACAGAACAAGTGAGAAAGGAAACAAGCGCTATCTTCATTTACCCAAATAGGCTGCCTCCATAAATTTACATCTAATCTACGTCAGAAATTAAATTACTTCTGTGGTTTTGTCCCTTAAATTCTAAGGGGGGAAGAGCTTGGGGGGGGGGATGGGGGGGATTGAGCTGAGGGACCGGCGGAGGATGAATTGATTCTGTTACCTTTGCTCCCTTCTCTCCTTGCCTGCCCTCTGTACCAGCGGTGCCCGGAGGTCCCTATGGGGAAGATGACAGGATACAGCTTTAGCATATCAACACCACATCAATGCACGTTTTACCTGTGTGTGTTGTGTGTTTGCTGTGTGTGTGTGTGTTGTTTCTCTCAGTCTGTCAGAGAGGTTGTTCTTGTAATAACTCAGGGGAGGTGTTCCAGCTGGAGCAATGACAGGGATCACATTGACACCAACCTGACCGTGCTAACACCTCAAAGTGGCCCTGCACCAGATTTCACACACTAAGCAGGATCACTGAGAAAAAAATACAATAACTCGGGTCTGTCTTGTACCCAACAGCAAGTCTGATATATTTATGTGCATCAGATGTCAATCAAAACTGAGCACGATGAAGGTCAGAGTTCATTTTGTCTCCAAGCTGCTTAGCATTTCACTCGAAAACCTTCTGCTACTAAAGCATTAAGACATGTATACACACAGAAAACACACACACACACAAACACACACACACGTGCACATCCTTCTTCAGTCGGGTCATTTCTTCTCTGTGGTCTCAGGCTCTCTCACAGCTGCCACGGCTTCTTTCAGCTCCACCTCCACTCGTCCCTCTTCAAAGACGTCGCCCATCCCAAATTCAATTTCTCTCTGATCTGACCGACTGCAGCCTGAGTGCTATTGACTCAGAGCGTAAGATGTGAGCCGGCCTCCCGTCCAGGAGCTTTCATCTCTCTCCTGATCCGTCCCCCTCACTGGTAGTGAAGAGGCGGGCTCTTCATCAGCACAAAGGGCCGTTTCAATCGCAGCGTGATGGAACCGCAAGAGTACAGACACCGCTCTTGTCAAGGTTGAGATTCTTCTTCTTTTCCATCTATGCCTATACATGCTGTTTGCTGTGAGAACACCTTTTTGTTATTGCATTTTAATTAGCAGCGCATCTTCAAAATGACCTCAGATTCTGAACTCCAGCACAAAGTAACACCAGGGGCTTTATACCTCCAGGATTTGCTCTTTACCTTCTCTTGTATTTTGTATTTGCATGGTGATTAGTTTATATTTTGCACATTCATCTTTTTACAAACCCTTAATACCATTGAGGCCTTCTCCAAAATGTATAAGATTCAGAAGTAGATGAAATACGTCTAAGTATGTTCGATTTATTTTAATTAAAATGACAAATCTGGAGCAGTTTGGTCTCTGAATGCCTTTGTTAGTTAACATTATGTTCTAAATTGAATATAATTTGTTACGTGCTGCTGAGAAAGCCTAAATAGATTTATCTGAACCAGAGGAACAACAGAATTAACGGCAGGTGAGGTTAATCAATGATCCTTTTTTTTCCAGAGGGAAAGTTGAACACGTTTAAAAAGACATAAGCAGATAAGACGTAAACAAAGACATTTCTGCAATGATAAATCGATTGGTTCTGATTTAGATTCTGGGCTTCAGAGAGATTTAAGGATCTGTTTTAATTGCTATTGGCAAAATGCTGAGGAGGCGCAAAAAATGAGGTTAGATGCAGAACAACTCCGGCATGGAAATGATGTATTGTGAAGAGAAACAGGGAATTGCAGGTCTCTACTCTTTTTCAGCGTTTACAGACCTGTGAGTGATGACATAACCGTTTCCCTGCCATAATCCCAAAGCTATTTATCAACATATGCTGATCCCACGCTGAATACTGCCACATTAGAAAAGCAATCAACCCGGGTGTGAAGATGCACACGTGTGACTGAGTCTGTGTTTGAAATGCAGCTCGTCACTCCACACTGTGACGTCTCTTTGAATCCCAGGGAGAATGGAGGGTGCAGCATCATATTGGATTAATGTAAATGTTGGACCTCAAGATGTGCAGATCCAAAAAACAGTCCAGTCTGTGATGCATACAGAGAATCACTGTAGCTTGAAACAGCTAATCCAGCATAAAGTGGGTTAATAAAGCTCACCATGGCTGCAATTGTGATGATTTAAACTTTGAACTTTAAATTGTACATTTGAAATTCCTACCTATGGACTCTTTAAAGTGATTTTAGTTGAAATGTCCTTTAGTTCCCCTCCCGCCTGTGTCCAGTCTGACTTTCTGTTATCATTGTGACGTCCGTGTTAAGCCACGTTTTCCTGCGGCTGTCAATCAAGCCGCCCGCCGATCAATAACATGTCAGATTCGTTATATCTCTCTCGCTCTCCACTGTGCCGCAGGAAGGGAAGTGCGTTTGGAACCAACAGCTCCTCTTTCTAGCGCTAAGCCTTCTCAATTTTTTCGTCAAGAACAGAAGCGATTGGTGATTTTCACAGCCTGATGTTCATTTTTCAACGGGCTTTGTGGCTTCGGGGCTTTTTCTTGCAGACGGCGCGACGCCTTGACCCCTTAAATCTCCTTTGTTTTCCTCATTCTGGCGTAAACTGAAAGTGAATCTCTCGTGCTTCAGTGCCAAGATGGAATCATTGAGGCAGAGTTGTTGTAGCGAGACGAGAAGCTGTGTGATGACTTCAGGGCTTCATAAGCAGCCAGTTTACATGCACATTCAATTTGTCAACACATGTATGTAACGTCCATCCAAGCTTTGCCTTATATGCAACAAAGACAGAGAATGGTGTGTAAATGTAAACTTACTGAGAGAGTTTGTATTCAAACGCCGCATCTCTCTCACTCTCTAACTCATCACAATTCAACAATATGGACGTATGAACTCATGAAACTTCCCCGGGCTGAGACTTACCCTCTTGCCAGGTGGTCCAGGTGGTCCTGCTTCTCCCGATGGACCTGGTGGTCCCTGAAAATAAGCAAGCAAGCAAAAACGCCAATTAAAAATCCAGTAGGAGAGTTTGGATTGACAGATTGGCAGCATGTCTGGTAAAATTACTCAATATGTCTCCCAAGAAGACTATAGAGAAGACAATAACACAGAGTATATGGCTTTGGCACGTACAGAATGTTCAAACTGGAGACACGACAGCAAAGTCAGGCCAAGACCCAGATTGGCTGAAGCCCTGCAGTGTAACGATACACACTCTGCTCCCTTATCCAATTATCTCCCATGTTAATTGCGAGCAATCAAAGCTGTTCTTCAACATTTGCATTGGCAAATATTTGAGAGAAGTGAAACGTGCTACACTGTTTGTTTCAATGTCAATGAGACTTTAGTTTGAATCTAATCTCATATCAAAGATGCTTCTCTACAGAGAGCTTCCCATCATGCACCCCTGTTTCTCTCAGTTTCTCTTTGGCACTGATAAAAACCTCATTTACATTCATAAATGTTGATCAGCGCTGTAATTCACGGCACAATAAACAGAGCCGGTGTAGATTTCTTTGGCTTCCTCTAATCATACTTAATGAATCTGCAAAGCACAATGCAACCGAGTGTGAGAGGTAAAACTCAGGCATTACATCAAATGTTGCAATGTGAATGGTTTATTTACTCACTAACCCTCCAATCGACTGCAGGCCAGATACAGTATCTGCTGGACTGTTATATTATGAAGTATTAAAGTTAATTATATCATATCTTTTGCTTGTAAAGTGGCCCTGATGTACTGCAGCTCATTTGTTCAATCCAAATACTGTAAAATGGCTACAACTCACCGCCTGACCGGATTCACCATCCTCTCCCTTCTCTCCCGCTTCTCCGTCAGTGCCCTGTAAAAGAGAGATACGAGGTTACATTATGTCTGCCGTGCAAGATATCTACAGTCCCCATATAGGTCAGTGGATTATTAACACGGGCCGTTAACTTGGGGCTAACATTTCCAAAACATTCACTACTTACAGCAACACCTGGCTCTCCAGGAGGACCAGGGTCTCCGGGGAATCCAACAGGTCCCTTTAAGAGAGGGGTAAAGAAAAAGAGTGCATCAGATAAAGGACAAACCTGCAGAAGAAGCCTGTTGAGATCTAATCTCCTCGGAAACAAGATGAAGGCCCATGAGAACAACGGCACTTCCTGCTTTTCATTACCATATGGTCGATGATCATCACATCATATCCCTCCATTAAAAGGCTTTTGGCTCTTGGAGGAGGACATTACCTTTAACACAGTACATTTGAGCCCGAGTGAATGGCAGACTTACAGGGTTGCCCTTGGGACCGTCGTCTCCAGGGGGTCCTTTGGCACCGGCGGGTCCGGCACTTCCAGGGGGGCCGGCCTCTCCCTTCTCTCCTCTCTCACCTTTAGGCCCCTGTACGGGTGGAAGAGGGCCAGTGAATAAATCAAATACACACTTTTATCATCAATAAATCATTGTCAAACTAAAAACACTTCCCTCTGAATAATGACTGTAAACAAACACGAGCATGGGGGCGACACGTTACATGGCCCCTACCTCGTTTAAGTAGCACTATTACAACTAATCTAGATTTAAGGTCAAATCTCATCGCCCCGTAATGAGAATAAATGTGTTGGAAAGATTTTTCTATTAGGATTTAATCCAACTTTCACCGTCTGTCTTTGCCAGAAACCGTGGAACTTTAGCTCGCAGCATTTAGAGTCAAAGACGAGTCAATTCCTCTTGTTTTGTGTGATACAGCGCTCCTCCCCTTGCTCCACAAAACACTACAGCACATTTCCTAATTAACTGTCATTTGATGGGAAAACTGCTGGTGATTTCAATCAAACACTGGGAGCTGGAGTTGTGTATTGTACTGCAGGAATCTATTGTTTTCAAGTCTCTAAAGAGTCTCTACAAAGATACCATAGTGACTCAGCACAACCATCCACTGACTCTGCATTGTACACGAGGATCACTCACACACACACACACACACACACACACACACCGTTTTGATATATTCTCTGCATCCACATCTTAATGTATTTATTTTTATCGTACAAGTGCTGCACTGTTGTCTAAGTAACAGTGTGATGTCTTTTTTAATGTAGGCCATTAGTGTCTGCGTGTAAAATGTGACCGAGCAAAAGAAAATGGGCTGTGACCTTTACAGACAAACAATAACACACACACACACACACACACAAAACCTATGGCTGTGTTATCTTGAGTCTTAAGTCGCACGTTGACACTGAGGACACACACACTGATACTAAGAACAAGCGGGCACATTATGCACGCTTGTAATCACACTCCACTGCCACTCCCACTGGAGACGGGCCAGATATCCAATCTCCTGTTGTGTCTCAATATTGACAAATGGGCCAGCAGGGCTAACAGAGCCATCAATGCAGGCTGATTGGTGAAAGCTTTCAAAAATAAAAGCTCATCAAAATGTCATGAATCCTTGTTTGGGAACAACGATGGCGGGAATATGGATATGATAAATTAACACGAGGGTTTTACACAACCACTATGGCTGCAGACATTAACTTTGACAGACAGAGCAACAACACTGATAATAAACTAAATAGGATACACTGAAGATGGATGACAGAGCCTCAGTGTAGCGACCAGACAGAGGGAAACAGAGCTAAGAGCCAGGCTGAGTAAAGTTGGTGCGTCGTGTTCGGAGGCCTGCCGGCTACACGGCGACACTTTTGTTCACCGGGACAGAAGCATCCTCTGTATCTGCCTGGCAATTATGTTTTAAGAGTCAGAGAAGAGCCCTGGCTTGGCAGGTCATGTTGACATGGGACAGTAGGCACAAAAGCCATGTAGAGAGAGAGAGAGAGCTTCAGTGTGCCCAGCAATTACTCTCACTCTGATGAACACACAACGCCACGCTAGAGACAAACACTCTTGTTGGAAGACGTTTAATTTTATAATTGCCTTAGGAGGGGAAATTATCTTCCTGTGCTTCGCCTGCAAATATTCAATTTTTAATCCAAATTTCAGGGGAAATTAAACTAGTTATTAGGTCAAGCTTTAGGTTCAAGGCTGAGGCTCTAATATATTGTTTGAATGCAGATCACAGGCACACACACACATACACAAAATGTGTGTATGTGACAATATGACAGGAATGACTTACTCCAGTTCCAGACTCTCCGGATGGTCCTGGGTTTCCAGCTTCACCTTGTTCTCCCTGTGAGGACACAGATGTCAGCATCACTCGTATCCACATGATGCATTTACAAATTCAGACCCAAACACACTTTCTGTAACACACCACCTCCTCTATGTAACTCTAAACAAACAGCAGGTAACTTATGACCTTAGCTGGCAAGATAATAATAAAGGGATATTTCTATTCCAGCGAAGAAATGGAGATTTGCAAGCAGTGACATTTGAACAAAGACAAAACAACATTCCAAATCATCTTTTCTGTGTGTTTGAAGGCGTTAGAACTCCAGCAGTCTGAACACACTCTCAACGTGTTTGTTTCCCTTTATGTTTCATGTTCCAGAATTCAGTTACTAACAGCCAGGGTACAGAATTAAGTATTTATAGAAATATAGTGCAGCAGTCTGCCAATCTGAAACCAAATGGCCAAATTTAGTTGGAAGCATTGTGGAGTAGACATTAATAGTGTCAAAGCACTAAGTCAGACAGAAAGGCCATGCATATGAAATGAAGAGGCGTCTGCTGGTGCCAGTGGCAGTTGGGTTCAGTGTGGTGGGCTGGATGTTGTGAGGCTGAACAGTTCCCTCCCCCCCTCTTACCTTCTCACCCACTGATCCCATGGGTCCCACACCACCTGGAGGACCTTGTGGACCCTGCAACAGAAAATGTAATCATCATAACGAAGGCCTAAGAAGCGGCAAAGTAAAAGCCACTCCAGATCAATTGAGCAAGATGGTGCAATTCCACTACAGACAAATTGCTATCAGTGGCGAGTACGTACATCAGCTCCGCTCGGACCCTGAGGACCTCTGGGACCGGGGGGACCAGGAGGGCCCTGTATGAAGGGAACACAGACAAAATCAATGTTGTTAGGGTGTGTTAAGCGTCTACATGGGAGTGTAAAGGCAGCAGGTAGTTCTCTCACCATGGGGCCGACATCACCGTTCTCTCCCTTCTCACCAGGGGGTCCAGGAAGACCCTGAGGACAGAAACAAAAGAAATTCTCAGCGTAAATAAATTAATAAAAGAAAACAATTATGCTGCAAACACAACATATTGTACCATGAATACACAATCATTCTAATTTGTTTGTGAACTGTAAAGTGAATTCCTAGCAGCTGCTCCTGCTTCAGATTTAATTTGAGACTTGATTTGCTTGTTGGAATAAATTACAGAGATGCATTAAATTGTCAAATATATCTGAATATATATCCGAAACATAAACAGCTGGCTTTGAACCGCTGTTTACATCCATGAAATATTCAATAAAACATATTAAAAGCAAGTTCTTGTCACTCAATGTGCCGCACGTTTAAATGCAATTCAAAGTCTGTATAAAGTGAGCAATCAGCCCCCGAGAGGACGAATGGAGAGCGGAGACATTTACATATACACAGAAACCTCCACCAGTACAAATGTCTCCAGGCTGAACAACACGGTGGGTTTACTCTCCCACTTAAAAGTCACGGATCATTTTAATCTGTAATATAAGGAGAGAGAAGGTCGGCGATGCTAATGCAGGTTAAAAACAGAAACGAGGTCGCTGATGAGCAATCGCTCCAAACAGAGAGACTTGTGTAGATACTGATCTGTCATAAAGGATACTTCAGGGACCGGCTTTTATTGTGTAGGTGTTTCATTTATATTCACATGATCAGATCCTCAAAAGGAGCAAACACAGATCCACCTCGTGTGTGTGTGTTCAAGAAGCAGTGTGTGTGTGAGCGTTTGATCCTGACAAATTGCCACAATGACACTGCTGTTTCTGCTTAGCTGCTCAGTGTGTGTGTGTGTGTGTGTGTGTGTCATTTAAGAGGTGTAAAGAAGATTAAATTCCTCTGACACACACACCAACCCTTCTTCTTCTTCTTCTTCTTCTTCTTCCAGTATCCATGTGCATGAATGAACTGTTCTCAATCTGTTTGCATGTACTGCCGTGGGTGTTTCAAAAGTGTGTGTGTGTGTGTCTGCATGCTGATTCCTCCTGTGCTGAGAAATCTACGCAGAGGTCTCCTCCTGCCTTAGATCGTTAGCGACGCCACTAATTATGCAGCAGGCTGGATGTGCTCAGTGTGTGTCTGTGCGAGCGGGTCAGTCTGCGCAATTAACGGAACGGTGATGGGAAGTGAATTACTCCCAATTAAAAGTCCATTTAAAACAATTCTGGAGCGATAGGATTGTACTTTGGAGCTATGAGCAGCTCTGTGATTTCATTAAGACAATGACCCCGATACACACAATAGACTCTTAGCGTGTTTACCTTCAGAACTTGATTGCTATTAAACAAGTTAATTACTCACAAACACAATACGACCCTGACCCCTGACCTCTGAGGTTCTATCAAAACATCCCCGAGCTGAATTGTTGTGCAGGACTGGTGTGTGAGACATATCTGTGTGTGTGAAGCTGACCTGCCATTCGGGCTGAATATGTTAAAGCTGTGATCAACCGTGTCCTTGAATGGAGACATTGTGAGAAATAACAAACTTTCCATGTGAAATATTAAACGGCAGCACGGGAGATCCTTTTGAAAAGCATTAAATATACTGTTTGGTGTCTGCTTGTGTACTTTACAGACATTTAACAGAGGCATTTTGAGGAGAAAGCGTGGTTACTGGCCTTCCTGCCAGCGACGGAGGACGAAGGCTGCTGCCAGTGAATAGAAGTGAGGGGAGTAATCATAGCAGGTCAAAGCCGGGTTACGATACAATACACACCACAGATCCAATTAAAGTCAAAGCAGACGGCACGGGGACGAGTGCGGGCGCCAGCGTGTGTGTGTGGGTGTGTGTGTGTGTGTGTCTGCCTTTGTTTGTGCCGCAGCTCAGCGGTCTGGTGAAAGTCTGTGCCGAGCATCGCTGATACGATTCACAACAAGGTCGTGCAGAGCTACGGTTCAGAGATAAAAGGGAGACGAGTGAGCGCTCCTGGTTCACTGTCACATCTGCACACACACACTCTGACACTCTGACACGGCTGGGAGGGCTGAGCAAATTAGACAACACGACTACTAATGCAGCCTTTTTATAGAGGATGACCTCATACTGTGGGTCAATCTGTGACAATTCTGTTATTGTAGCATATTCTTCTCAAATGAAATTGTTTTTTAATAATAACTACTTGTTCAGATCAGTTTTATTATTCATATTATTCTCATCTAATTAGCAATTCCATTTAATAACTCTGTGTATTCATGTCGCCTGTGGCAATTAGTGCCTTTTTTAACTAAACTATTATTATTATGATAACAGAAATTCATGTTATGCATCTTTATTTTGCCAAAAAAAGGCATAGAAACTTTGTGAGATCCTTTTTCCGCCTCCATACAAAAAGAACTCTTCTTTCTTTTTGTATTTTCTTTTCCGAGAAAACGTTCACTCCACAAAATTCCCTGAACAAAAGAAAGCCCACCTGATGAGCCTACACAGGCTTTGGTGAGAGGTTATGTTTGAGACTTTGATTCATTATTCATCTTCTGCACTTGTGTGGGGAGCTGACTTACACACACCATACAACCCTGGAAATCAATATCTTACTGTGTTGAGCTGTAAATGCACCAAAGCAGGTCTGTGTTAGGATTCCTCTGTAGATTTGTCCCAGAGAGAGAGATACAGAACGATACATGACAGGAACAGCAGATATGGTGTATGTTTACAGCTCCACATAGCTCAAATATAATCTGATTAGATGTAGTGTGTGTGTGGGTGGGTTGTGTGTGTGTGTGTATGTGAGTTTGGTACTAACCTGCAGACCAATGGGACCAGGTGGGCCAGGGAAACCTCTGGAACCTTCATCTCCCTTCTGTCCAAACATACCCTGCTGACCCCTCGGACCAGGCTCTCCATCAGCTCCCTGAGAACCCACACACACCCAGCATTAGATGGTATAGACAGTATAACAGGCCAGGTCTCAGGTGGTGTAGATTCTTGTTTTGCTGCTCAGAATTGATGTTTGCAAAATTCAACCTCTGCACAGATCAGAAAGGTTTTCAGTTTCTTACTGTAAACACTTTGTGCCTAGACAGTAAATCTTTCAGAAAACATCTTCAGAGCCATTTACATGAATACCAACAGCCCTATTTCTCATCTTTTATTGGTCTACTCTCTTTCTCAGAAGTGCTGTAGTGTTTCATGCATCTCTCCTGCATGTCAGCCTCATATTTCCTGCTCTCTCTCTGTTGAGCTGCTGTAAACTAAATGTTGTCCTTGTGTGGTATATCAGGGCCGCTCCAGGCTTGTGTGTCATGACAGCAGTACTTACAGCGGGACCCGGGGCTCCGATGGGGCCTTGGAGACCGGCTGGACCAGGAGGACCCTTCACACAGAGCAGACATGGTTACGACCACAACACAGCTCAATCTTATTGTGATGAAAGTGTTTGTGCGGTGCTTCTTCTCCCTAAGCAACAGTTTGATCTCTTAAGGTGATTTAGATGTAATTCTAATAACGCACCTGTTCTCCCTTGTCGGCTTTGCTTCCCTTCTGACCGGGCTCTCCAACCTCTCCCTGGGAAACACACACACACACGAACAGGCAACCAATTTAGATCAGCTTATCCCTGTCCAAATGTCAACAGCTTATAGAAAATCATTGAAACAATCAGATTAATACCTAAACCATCTGCTCCATTATCAGTACTTAGAATCTCAACACACTGTAGTTTGTTATGGACACACATGGGTGCACAAATGAGACATATCAGCTGTTTTCTCTCATTCATTATCCAGCAAATCTCCACAGGGACATGTATTTGGCTGTAACAGTAACCTTAAGGGTCATAATGATGTCAGGAGATGAAACAGGCAGCAGTATTTCCCTTGTACGTCTCCTCAAACTGAGTGTACTGGTGCTCTTGTTTATGAAGATGGATGTGCAACAGCAACGAAAGGAGAGACACGTTTTTGATGCAGATGGCACGAATGAACATGGGGATGAAGATTGATGAGCAATCTGTTTCTGTCCCACAACATATCTCAGTTAGGAGTTTGGAGACTGAGGCTCAGAGGAGGGGAGGCAGACAGAGGAGCTGGCTGACCTTGTCACCATCTTCTCCGGGGGGACCCTGGGGTCCAGCAGGCCCGGGTAGACCAACAGGACCCTGGACACCGTCGCGCCCAGCTGGACCTTGAGGGCCTTTCTCACCCTAGAGACACAGACGTTTGTTATCAGTGTACTTTGAGAGTGAAGGACAGCAGGACTGAATGTATCTGGAGGACATACAGTACATTTCTAATAAGCATTGTGCCTGTCAGTCTCACAGAGAAAATCAATAAGAAAAACTTACAGGTGCTCCCTTCTCTCCAGAAGGCCCTGGGGGACCCTGAGGACCAGGTCTACCAGACAGGCCAATGGGACCTGCTGAACCGGCAGAACCTCTCTCTCCAGGGGAACCCTGAGAAAGAAAGATGGGGAATAGAGATAAATCTTTGGTAACGTACCAGTGAAACGTCCACTAAGCAGCTGAGAGTCGTTGTTCAGGGATCAACATACATGCATACATACAGAGAACATGCATTGACTGACTGAAGGAGAAGAGGACGATGTGTTGTTTATATTTTGGGCCTAAATTGGACTCTTATTCAGGATTACATCAACCAATCATGTCGTCCCCTCTGATGAGGTCATTATAAAAACACTATAAGCACTTCAGTGACATTTTATTTTCATTTCCCTCTCAGGTAATTAGTTTTTTACTGAATGATTTCTTCATTCACAGGCAGTAATATATTCAAATCCCTTTATAAGCCTGAAGAATTCCATCCCCCTGGGCTCAGACTGAACAGTGATGCTTCACACATCCACACTGCTGCATTCTTGTGTGAATTCATTTTTGTGTCATTTGGTTCTTGGTATCATCAGTTACGCAGTTAAAGCCAATCAAAATAGATCAAAGGACATGTTGTAAGAATTAATTATTTTCATATTGTGACGGCCCCTAGGTGTGTGTCTTTCTCTCTCAGCTCCTCTCATCCAGGTGGCTGCAGAGAGGCGATCAGCAGGATTGACTCCACCTGGGCAGGAGGCCTTAAAGCTCGCCTCTCCTCTCTGTTCTCCCCGGCCAGTATGACTGCTGGTGTCTGGGCGCCATGTGTTATCATGAGACGATGATGGTTTTGCTGGTTTTGGTTAATCAAAAGTACAAACCTTTGTTTAAATCAAACCCTGTTCTATGTGGTCTCCCCTTTTTGTTATGATCGAGATGAGCGGTCACAACAAACTAAATTTCATGATGTTTAGGAATGGGAAGCGACTCTGCTGTGGATGGGAAGCTTGGGTTTGATGTGGGATGTCTGCACACTGTGACTCCCCGTATAGATGCTTTCAAACAGCAGCATGGCTCTGCTGTGTGTGTGTGTGTGTGCCAGAAGGCGGCGGAGCAAACAGTTGTGATATTCAGCGACTCTACTGCATGATTACTCTGACGACAATCCACTGTGCTCAGTGGGAAGAGAGGAAATCTAGCAGGGCTTCTTTTTTAAAAGAGTAGAAAATGATATGAAGTCAAAACAGATGGATTCCCACTGCGGCTTAATCTGTTTATACCTGTTACACACACACACTCTGTTCTCTCAGAGAACATGCATCTTCTGCTATCATTCCATATTTTGACATATAAATCCAGCAGATAGACGTTGATTGTCAGTTATACATTATGATAGATGGGCTGCCGGTTGAATTCCCTGCTGTTGGAGAGGAAACACGCTCTCTCGCTCTAACGCTGCATCCTTAAGCGACACATTAAACCCATTTACTGCTGTAGAGTCACACACGGGTGAAGCAAAAGGTGTGTGTGTGTGTGTTAATATATTAATGTGCAGCTCTGAGAGTTGTTCATCAAATGTTACCTAGAGGGAGGGAAAGTTTTGAAATTAATCTAATTTTCCTCCTTAACGTTTAGGGTTTAGCCTAAAACGCCGATTAGGATGACGGAAGAAAAGTAAGGATGAAGATCGCCAGGGAGTTTAGTGATTCTACTATGTTTCATGTCCACATTCTGCAAACTGTCCTCTGTGGGCCTCAGCTAACTATGAAATATATATGAGCTAACCTGTCAACCGCACCAAAGCTCACACAAGAAGAAGAAGAGTGTACTCACGACAGGGCCGGGTGGTCCTTGGGGTCCCTCTCCTCCTTTCAAACCAGCTGGACCCTGAGAGGAACAAGAAGAAAGACATTCACTAAGGGATTTCAGTCAGTTTAAGCCTCCCACACTACAAGTACGTTCAGGTTAAGCACCAAATACCTGGTAAAGTAACTGAATCTATACATCAGCCTGTACATTAGACCTCCACTGGAGTGTGTGGCAGCCAGAGAGGAAGCAGGGGGCTTGTTGGTTTTTCGTGCAGCTGTGCTTGGGGACATTTGTTGGCTCATATATTCCATTTTAATGTCCGGCTCATCAAATGCATAATAAAATAAAAGTTGTGAAATAAATAACCTGTAATGTAGTTTTGCATTTGTGTGTAACTGCTTGGGGACGTGTTTGTTTATGCGAGTGTGTAGGTGTTAGGTACTCTGTGTGTGTGTGTGTGGGCGCTCACTATCATTCCCCATATCACCTTTGTGAATTCTGTTTTTGTTTATCCACGTGTGCTTGCTCCTGCGCAGAAGCAAGTGTGTGTGCATATGTGTGGCCGTGTGTGTTCAGCTCCCTGGGGGGCCGTAAAGGAGCACATGGCACTGTGGGTAATGAGTCTCTGCTGACTCTGGCTGTGCACCGGAGTAAATTACAGCGACAGAAAACAATCAGCGGTGCTCCTAGCATGCAGAGCCCCGACTGACCTTGGAGATACGAGGAGGTAAAACACTCCCTCTCCCTACAGAGCATCCGTTCTCGCTCCCCGCAGACTCATTGTCAACATTCCCCGCTTAATATTTGATTAAGTAAATAATGCATTCAACAACAGACGAATAACTTGAGTGAAATCTGAAAAGCAATCGGAGGCCTTGAGCCAGACCGGGCCTGACAAATGTCTCCCTGACCAACACTTCTCTACTGGTGTAAAAGCGGACCATGATGCATTGCAGCAGTTAAAAGAGTGGTGTCAGTGGCGTCGGAGCAATTCAGAGACACGCCTGCTCATTTGTTAGATGTCGCTAGGAATTTCCTCTGCGCCGGATTGATTGGAAGGAGTGAATTCTGAGGCCGGTTGTCTCTAATGAAGCCGATCGCTCTGCACAGGCGGAGGTTCATTTGTTAGGTGATGAATGAGTGTAGGTGGAAGGGGGTTCCTACCGTGGCACCAGGTAGACCTCGCTCTCCTGGGAAGCCTCGAAGGCCAGGGGGACCGTCTTTACCGGAGGATCCCTGAGGTCCGGGGTCTCCCTATACAGATCACAGAAATACAGTGAGATACATGAGCAGCATTTAGATGACATCACTGCAAAACAGCTGGCGTGCACTTCCAGTTGAATGACAGAGGCGATGATCAATGAGAAGGAGGGAAGGAAGGAAGTGTCTCCTCCTGTCTAACCTTCCTACGTCACACTGAAGTCACCACAGCATGATTGTGTAAGAGCGTTTTATATCCATTCAATGTTGAACAAAGAGCCATGCTTTTATGATGACAGAAGAGAAAGCTACGTGGCCTCGGTGAGGAATATCTAAAGACGCGAGCGACGCAGAAAGATTCTTCCTTAGAAATATCTCTCCACTCTGAAATGATCAGCTAAAGGAAGTGATTGAACAAGTTAGAGAACTAGATGTTTGTCAGGGACCAAAACAGTTACATCATTGGTCCAGAACATGACTCAGCAGTATTGTTGTGAGTCCTCTGGATGGGTAACTAGGGAACATTGAGCATAACAACTTGAAGTACTGATGGTGCTCCAGGTCCGTCTATCAGTTTATCTCTTCCTCTGGTGGCCAACAATCTATTACTGCAGCTTTAATAAAATGCAAAGTACACGGCAGCCGAGTGTGTGAGGCTTCACATGACAGCGCTGCACTCCACACACACCCAACCTTGTAAATCAAAGCTGAGGAAATCCTACTTGGAGATGCAAAATGCTAATTAATGCAATATTAAAGCTCGCATCTGGGGAAAGGGGAGAATTATAAATTCCTAAAATAGCAGCCACAATATAGACTAATCGCTTTCTGTACCAAACCAGGAACAAAACATGTGCTTGTTGTGCAGCTGACCATCATCTTAATGGGCCATTAGCTGCAATTATGTTGAAGCATTTGTGTTCTTTCTGCAGATTCATTCACACTGTCAGCAAATGCATCAGCCTCGACTATAATCGATACCAAGGTGCCGTTGCTTTCAGTTCATCAGCCATTACATTAAAACTCAGAAGGTTCCAGCTTATCCAGGTTGAGCACAAACGGCTTCCACGTCCCGTAATAAACACAAGATTTGTTTGAACCCGAATAAACGGACAAAGTTGTTTTTATAAGCAAAGCCACTAAAAGCTTCTACAGCCTCCCATCCCATATACTGTAGCAACTATAAAGTTTGTTTGTAGGCTATCTACAAGAGGAATGGTGCCAATTATTTGTGGACAGCCTTATTTACCGCCTGCTTCATTTTGTAAACAGCATCTCTAAAACAAAGATATTTAACTTCCAGGAAAGAAAAGAAAGCAGTTACTACTTTTTTTAGTTTTTTTTTATATTGGCAGACGGACTTTATCTGCAAACAAGGAGGCAGAGCGGAGCAGAGAGGGCCTGAGAGGTAAGAATGAGGATTTTGGTCCCTGGCATGCAGATTTACAGGAGCAGAGCAGAGCCGGGCTGCGACTCAGCTGACCGACTTGATTAAACTGTCTGCTTTGGAGAAGACGGGGAGAAAATGAAAGCATGGAGGGGCTGGACGGGGGAGGAGTGGGGGATGCTGAGCGATCCCTGGAGTCTGGGCTACATTTGGAGGAGCCTATACTTCTACAAAATGGCTGATGTCTGTTCCTAATAGGCACTCAATTGCCAGGCAGGGAAGGTCGGGGAGGGATTCCTGCCAAATGCTCCCCAAATCTCAGCTACTGTATCTTCAGTAGTCACTTGACAGAGAGCAGAAAATGATGGAGAGTCTCTGGGGGTTTGGAGTTTATGAATTTGTAGCTGTAGATTAGTTTTCAAAGTTTTATTGAAGAACTCCAGCAGGAACACAAACTCCCCGTGAGTGCAGTTGATGTACGGTTACGTGTGAATGCATACGTTCTCCTCTCTAACTAAAGGAGATAAGATCAGTTTTCTTCACTGAAGGAAGATCATTTTCTGAATAAAGTGCCACTGCAGCAAAGTAAGAGTCCATTTCCTTTTAAAGACTAAATGTCCTGAATACACTCAGCCTGTAGAATACAGCAGCACTCACCTTTGCTCCCTCCTTTCCTCCAGCACCTGGAAGACCCTGCTCTCCGGGTGGGCCAGGGGGTCCGGGGTGGCCTCTCTCTCCGACGGGGCCGGTCTCACCAGTGGGTCCCTAAGATGCCGGCACACAGGCGGATGTTAGTCAATGCAGCATGTTAAAGGACAGTTGACTACAATAACCTCCAGGCTCCATGTCTGCCTGTCAAAAGTTTCATTCTGCTCACAATTCTCAAACTTTAAATGCATTTGTTTAATGTTAGTTGCAAAATAGCAAATCTGAGCTTGAATAAATGAAAAAAAGCCCTGTGAAAGGCTCATTTGGGACGTGGAGTGTGTATCTGATGGGTTTAGTTTCTCTTACCTGGGGCCCGACAACACCTCCTGGACCTGGAGGGCCGGTCTTTCCTTGGAATCCCTGAAAAACAACAAGAAGATCATTATAATAATAACATAATAATGTTTGAAGCAAGTTTAATCTATTAGTATTGAGGGAAAGAAACCTCGATGGATCATTTGACTCACAGATTTAACCAGAGACAATATTCTGCCCTCATCAATCACTTAGATTCTGGAAATGATCCCACTGAGTGTATACGGATGTTTATGATTGTCTTTTCTGGGAGGGAAATTGAATTTTCAGCAAAGTAATAACAAATACGATGGTATCTCCTCCTTATTGGAAGCTATTTTAATGTCTAATAATATAAACCCTGGTTTCATCATGAGGCCTTCGTCTCCTTGCACTTACTGGACTGTAGTGCAAAGGAGAAAGATGATTTATGACATGTCGATGGGGTCAGACAGTGACTAATTCGTCTGCATTGGTGAAGCACACAAGCCACGGCAGAGCACAAAGTAGTTTGGTTGGACAATAGGAAGCAGAAACTCTCCTCTAACGTTGCACCATTCTGCTGTTTTTGCTGCATCATCCTGGAGCATTAAAGTGTTGAAGTTGAAGAATTATCCTTTTAAAAGTTTACATTTCTCTTAGGCAGATACTGACATAAAACCAATTAGTTTGTTATGTCTGTTCACGTTTCTAAAGTGAGCATTGCTTTGTGCTATCTGCTGGAGAGAAGAGTAACCTGAAGCCAAAGGAAAATGAAGTTTAACATCTCAAACATCGACTGCCGGTGCTGCAGCAGGAAATCCAATGAACTCCTGTCTTCTGGCGGAGGAACAATCCAATCTGCAGACGCTTTAGAGTCCTCTTTCGAGACAAACGGAGCAATTCCTCCTGAAATTTCTAATCAACTAATATCTGCCTTAGACTGACTTTTGTACTGATTTCCGTTTGAGGTTTTGAGCTCCTTAAGCATCAAAATGACCTCTGACTGATTTCAACATGATCTTGCATTTATGACTGATTACATTTTAAGTGATTTCCCTTCAACCAAACTAGATTTTTTCATTCTGCGCTCTCAGAAGGAGGATCCTGCCTAACTCACGACTCGGGGCTTATTGATCACTGTGTTTTGTGATTTATAGGGATGTATTATTCCCTGGGAACCCTGCGGCCCTGCGGTTACACCACCGGGCCTCATTCAGAGACACTGACTGAAATCTTTATTTGTACTTCCTCAAGTGCAACCTGTGCTGCCGCTGCTCGGTCCCCAGCAAGCATGTTTATTGCCGTGATCAATTCTCATATTGGATGCTCGGGGATCGTGTTCATCAGGGCGTAAATCCGCAGCCGTACACACCTTAATGAAGACTCTATTGTTGCTTGAATAGCGGCAAAGGCAGGGAAGCATTCATGTGTGGTGTATTCAGTTATATGCAGGAAAGTGGCAGGTGGAAAGAGAAGTTTTAATGACAGAGGCGATGATCTGTCAAGCTTTTAGTAGAATTTATTGCCCTCTGAGCCTCGGCACCGATGCATACAAAGCACGGGGAGATCGATGTGGAGAGCGGGGCGATTGGGACGAGGTGTGCTCAAGTCAAAGTTTACTTTTGTTTTTTTATTGTCAGATAAATCCTGCGTGCGTCCCAGGGGTGCTGCTTCCACACATCACTGCTTCTCAGGTACAGATTTACTACAGCCATTCTTCATTAAGCTCATTACTGTAGCTTGGAAAAACCACTGTTCCGTGCTGCTACAACCAATTTTATGTTTGTTATTATTGCTCAATTATTTCAGCAGAAGCGGAGCGACAAGGACACCTTGGTGTAAACACCTCGCTGGAAAATCTGAGCTCTGCGTCCCGACTGTGGATCTTTGCGGCGCGCTTGCCAAAGAAACGAGACACGAGCTCAATCAGCGAGGGATGGCTCCCGTGGCTCCCTGGTCTCCATCTGTGTGATGGCAGTCTGAGCCATCTGGATTTACTCTGACAGAATGCAATGTGATGTCTGAATGCAAGTGTATGTCTGAATGTGACCAGAGAGGCAGATAGAGTCACAACGTGTCCACCAGGGCTTTGTCTACTCCACGCCTCTCTACCAGACATGTGCGTCCACTTGGCATCACGCTAACATGTTGTACAGCTGAATTTAATCCCCTGCATTGAAGGACAACAGAGATAAGAACTGGGAGGATGTGTGTGTGTGTGAGAGGGGTATTCAGTGAGCAACAGCTGTGTAACTAGGAGATGTGATCTGTCTTCCTCATCTGATGAGAAGGCAGGCAATCCAGGATTTCCAGTTTGTAGAGAAATACAAAAGTGAAGAAATCCTTTTAATACTCAAAGTTCATAGATTTGTTTAGAGTTTATGCGAACTTCCAACTAAGTCCCCATATTTGTAGAACTCCTGACCAATCACACCCTTCTTGCCGCAAAGAAACCCGCAATTTTTTGTGCCATAACTTTTGACCAGTAGATGGCAGTGAGTGTCTATTTAACATAGGATTTACACACAAGAGTCATGTGGATTAGTTACATGGAATCTCTAGTTTGTCGCGAGGACTCGACGTGCGACTGAATAAGGGCAGAGCATCTTGAGGACTCACCGTCTCTCCGCGCTGGCCGGGGTGTCCAGGCAGTCCATCCTTTCCAGGTGGTCCCTGTTTAGCAAAACACCGGCGTAAACACACTCAATCAACAAGACAGTACAATCATCATCAAATGAAAATAGCTCTGTATGAGACTATCAAAGTTTCCTTTTCTCCCACAGACGCAATTTCATTTTTTTGTTGCCGTGTTGCGTTTATGCTTGGTAGGCACAGTATGGCGACATCACTTCTTTCCCACTGGCAAACTTATAGGTGGAGTGCTGGAACTCTAACAGTAAAATAACAGGTTCAGTTATCTTTCCAAAGGAGCGACATCAGTGGCTGTGCTGGGAGCCGAGTATGAATCAAAGCCCGATCGATAGGTGGAAATTACCACTTGTCTCCTGCCTCGACTGAGGCGAGAGAAAATGGGTTCTGCTTCAATAACAGTTAGACTAATGACACCCGCTCAGTATTAAGGATATTGCTATGCATTACTGCGCCCCGTGAACTCTCCAGATTCAATCATGTGTGACTTCTAATGTTTCAAAACTAGGGTAATTTGCTTTTCAATACTTACAGGGGGGCCCTTGGGTCCGGGGAAGCCAACTGGTCCCTGAGGTCCTTGAGGTCCCTGGGATAAACAAAGAGATGAGACAGTCAGACAGACAGACAGACAGACAGACAGGAGATGTACTGTATACAGAATAAAGCCACCAGGGGCCGACAGCATTATGCAAGACTGCCCTGTCAGAAAGCACCTACTGCTGAATAATGGAGAGAAGACACATAACAATAACAAATTTAAAAACTGGAACGACACCGTGAGGGAATTATAACTACTTAAAGCCAAGAGCGGCTTGGGAAAGGGAAATGAAATGCAAGCTACTCAATATACAGTAAATAAATAAATAATAGCTGTCAGGCGAGACAGCCTTCGATATTCAGGTGGCAAACTGGAGTTGTGCAGAGGGAGGAATGATGAAGAGTACTCCGCAGGGAAACAGAGTGAGGATCTCATAAAGGAGGAGAGGGAGAGGAAGATGAAGAGACTCTGGCTTTTGTGTCCGGGACAGACAGACCGGCCCTCACATGGAGTCATTATAGACTAAAATAGAAGGTTGTAATCATCCTCCATTCATTATCTGCACAGAAAGTAATGAATATGGAATTATAAGCTCCTACCTGACATTTTGTCAGTCAGACCAGCATGTTGAAAGAAGCCTTTTCCCCAGGTTACATATATAATTATTACCCATCCCAGACTTCATTGTTCGGAAATTGTAACCTACGACTTTAGTGGAAGTTGTGGATAGTTTCAGCAAATGATAAAAGTAATAGCTCCGAAATGCACGGCTGGTATTGTGAAATGATTTTGTTTAATCCCTGACTGCAAACAACAGAAACATAAAGGCAAGAGAAGAAGACAGCAGAGGAAGAGACGCAGCCCACCATGAGTTTCTGTGAAATCTGTTTATAATGTGAAATGTGTTTGGGTTTAGGATTTAAGGATGGAAACTCCAAAATACTCCCAAACTGATTACAATGTTCTATTTGGAAACTCTTGGAATTAAAAAATAAAAGCAAATCTTTACTTGATCACACAGGCGTTGTCGAGCTATAACTACAGCCTGAAGCTCACAGACTGTCTATCATTATCTGCTGAAACACTACAGGGGGTCCTGAGGGCTGATGAAGTCAAAGCAGAGGGCAGACAGCATTAAGCACCTGCACACACCGAACAAGCAGAACTCACAGCTTCATCTCTGTGTAGAAACATTAATCACACGCACTTTGATGAAGCGTGAAGAGGAAATCACAAGACTGTGAAGCCCATGTGGACAATAAGACCTCCTGTACCTTAGGGAGTTTGGATCTATGCCTACATTTGTGCCTTTACTCTTATCTAATAGATTGAAGAACATACTTTAAGCTGCGACTGTCACCTCAAACCAAACACTTCCTGTAGCTACTTCACCGTTCAAGCCTTTTGTTGATTTATATCATGTTCTTGGTTTGGATTAGATTCCTGGTGATGTTTCAATTGCTGCCAAATCACCATCATGACTAGAAGAAATGAACTCCTCTTTTACTGCAGCAGCCGTATGGAAGATTCTGACTTTGCCGTTAAGTTCAATACAACAAAATGGCAAATGGAAATTGGTAAATCAATCGGTTCAACTGGGATAAACAGAACCAGGAATCAAACAAAATGGAACTGACGCTTGGAGAATGTGGAGCTGCAGGAGGTGTTGAGTTTGCTTTGATAACAGCACAACACGGCATGGAAGGGATAGATCTCATTATTATGGGACAGAACAGCTGATCAGAAACAGAGCAGAGACGACTCCACTGTGTTTGAGATGAAGGAAACAACATGAACACAGAGTTCAATTAAAAGAAGAAGAAAGGAAACATTGTTTGTTTGCTGAACACAATGAAAGACTAAATTACAAACCTTATCAAAAATATTTCGAATAACTTAAAAAGCCAGTTAGACTTTGATCAACTTCAGTTTATCATTATTGATTTTTCTGTCACTGTCAGGAAAAAATCATTATGTTCTCTAAAAATCAGAGTGTGAATAATGACCAAGATGGAATTTTAAGGCGAGATCGCTTCTAACAAACTGTCACATATGATGACATCACCCTAGATTGTAGGTTTGAGTGTTAAAGATGATGAAGATGATGAACTTACTCTCTCACCAGGTGGGCCTGGGGGGCCATCGTTTCCTGAGGTTCCCTGCAACACACAACAAATCGTTATCATTTCAGTCTTTACATCATGAATAGAGTTGTCTATCTTTCTCTCACAGTGCTGGCAGAAGTACATGTTTTACACTTTCATTCATGCATTTGTAATCAAAGCTTTTCAAAGAAATCCATCATGGGTTTATCATTTAAAATTTGAAAATGTGCAGTATTCTGTGTTACTTTAAATGAAAATTGTCTATCAAACCCAACTCTAAACAGCTTAACATTGTGAAATGAACCCACAAAGTCTATGTAAAGAGTGTGTGAGTCCTACCTTGGGACCGGGTTTGCCTGTGGGACCTCTGGCTCCTCGACCCCCACGGGGACCCTAGAGAGAGAATACAGTTTAGTAGATTAGATCACAGCTTTATGAGATTAGGCCTGAAATAATGTCTAAATCAGAATAAGAGATTGATTCTGAAGGAGTTGTTGAAGTACGTACGGTTGGACCTCTCTGCCCCCTTGGACCAGCTTTGCCTGCGATGCCCTATAAGAGAACACAAGCAAGAAAACTTAGCACAGATTTAAAAGAGTAACATGGTGCTGCTGATGTGCAACAGGCATATTTTGATCCGTTTAAATCAGCAGAAACAGGCTGCCAGTAACTGATGGGGATTTTGTTTTATGCAAAAGCTGCAAAACGGCTCGCTGGCTTCAACTCAGCAGTGACTAAAGTGACAGTTTAGTCCATGTACAGACGAGTTCACATTATTGATGCTTTCATTTTGGCAGGTGGCTTTGGCTGACGTGGCATAATACGTTTTAAAGTGTCCATTCAAGGATTTTGATGTACTCAACAGAAAAAATATGTATATTGTAGTGCCGAAGGACGGGAGTCGGAGGCGGCGTATTGAGTTTTAACGTACACTTTATCGACATGCGGATTCAATCGTCTCGTACCATCAATACAGCAAAACAACAACCCGCGGACCGGAAGTCCGTGCCCTTTTAACCACCGTGGGGAACACACCTACCCACACCATAGTCCGAGGGGGAATTATGTATAATCACCACAATATTAAACATTTTAAATGGATCTTGTACACACATTCCTCACTGACACCAAAAGAAGGTTTATTCATATATTTTGACATATTGGCCACTTTAATACTAAAAAGTAACCTTTGGGGTATTTGTCAGCGCTTCCCGTGTGTGTGTGTGTGTGTGTGTGTGTGTGTGTGAGTGGATCTTTCTCTGTTCAGGCCGGTGACATTGATTTTGCTGCTAAAGTCGCCACACCGACGCTTTTAGGAGAGGAATCAATTTTCCTTTGCGCCGGAAATATGATGGCTTGGTGATTTTCAAACACAAATGGGCAGAGTGTGTGCGTGGAGTTTGTGTGTGTGTTTGTGTGTGTGTGTGTGTCGTCTCACCCTAGCTCCTTTCTCTCCATTGGCTCCAGGGAAACCAGGGAAACCGCTTGAGCCCTGTCAATAGGAGAGGCGGAGGGGAGGGAGGAGTTTAGGCTTTGCATGATAACTGAAGCTCATTTAGAAGATTCTGCATGTATCTGCACCACCGCTTCAAGTCAAGGTGAGTTAGTTTAACAGGATTCACACCAGGGCAAGTCCATGAATTTGGACTTTTTATAAATAAAGATAGTCTCTCTCTCTTCTACACTCTTCACAGTTTCTTCCTCAACCTGAATCTCCATCCTGTTGTGTGTAGAAAAGCTATAAAAAGCTTCTTAAACCGGCAGATGAGATGAGACTTCTCAAGCAAACTAGCTGGAAACAAACAACTGCTGAGAAGCAATGATGGAAACATACAAACACAGCAACTTTAAATACAAAGAAGAACACACATTTCAAGAGAACACAGCCGGTGCTTCACTCATCTCTAAACTACAGAATTTAGGTGATGTCACATGTCATCATCATCATCATCACTTGGGCTTTCTTTGCCAGAATCGAAGTTGGCACGGTTTCGTCCTCATAACTCAGCTCTGGTTCACTTTGGACAGTTAGAACACAGGTGTGAGCGCTGCAGTGTAACAGAATGACACCAACACACCTTTGGTCCTTGTCTTCCTGGATATCCTGGCAACCCTGGGACACCAAGTTTACCCTGAGGAGACATTAATAACACACACGTCAGCCCGGTAACAAAGCTTTACCGTAGGCTGGGTAATAAAAAGCTCAGCCAGATACGATCAAAGCAGTGCTGATAGAAAACAATACATTTTCATTGAGGTAACACTTTGTAATTGGATGTGTGTTTACTGTGTTATAATAAAGAATAGTAACGTCTTAATCTATGACACTAAATGCAAAATCAAGTGTTAGCTGCTCATAAAGGCATACATACCTTTTCTCCAGCAGGGCCAAGGGGACCTGACTCTCCATTAGGGCCAGAGCGACCTTTAGGACCCTCAGGACCATCCTCACCACGGGGCCCAAGCAGACCAAGTTCACCCTGAAATACAAACACACACACACAAATATTGAATATTGCGTTTCTGATTCCATGCCCAGAGTAGAAATAGGCAGGGGAGTGGAGGAAGTTATTCATAGGTGACAGATGGTGTTGTTCAGTTCCTCACCCGGTCTCCTTTGATTCCCATGTCTCCCTTGAAACCTGGGAAACCATCCTCACCCTGAAATGAGACAAAAATAAGGACATTTGCACTTGTTTTTTGTGTTTTTCTTAAATCCCACCACTCTTAGATGGAACCTCACACTGGACCTTCTTGTCCTGTGATCATTAGTATTTATTGACGGGCCCATATGTGAATCACATGACTCATGCTGCTCTCTGCTGGTCAGACAGTGGAACAGCATATGCAAGCTATTAACAGGGGAGCTGCGCCGTGTTTATGTTACGCCGTCGGCGACCACGCGTCCAATTCCTCGACTCTCTGATCCTATTCAGGGCCGCAGAGTCTATCCCAGAATGCACTTGGAAGAGTATATCAAGTCTAAAACCCCTTGTATAAAGTATGATGAAATTGTTAGCTTATTAACTCAGGATCAGAAGGAATGAGCTCACAGAGATGCTGAAGGACGCAATTGACTTCATCCTCCCCACAGACTGTTCTGTCTCTGACTCGTCCTCTTTGTCTCCTGACACCTGTCCATGTTTTCAGCCCTATCTGATGCATAATGCAGCGCTGAGCATGTGTGTTGGCAGGCCACACGCGCACATCCTTTATTCATAACAGCCCTATTCCTCAAGGTTTTGGCTTTTGGATCTTTTGCTATAAATAATTCAATAAAAAACAGATATGATTACCTGTCACTCTAGTGAAAACAACAGCCCTCAGTCAGATAATGGATTTTATACAGGTGCGTAAGCGAATAGCTTTTTGAAAAATAGGCGTCCATATTGAAAGGCAGCTTAGTTGAAATTCTATGTGCTGACCAACACACTTCAAAAGTGCTTGGGATGGATTGTGCAACTCTGAGAAGCCAGAAGCCTCAAGCACCACAGCTTTACATTCAACAGACTGATTGAGGGTCACTCCAAGTAAGTCTGCGTCTCCACTGAAGATGGATATCGACTGACCAGTGAAGTGTCCACCCACTCAAACTCCAAAGAGTCAAAACAAAGTCTGGCTGCTCAGACGGCCACAGTCACAGACAAAACATCTGTGACAGGAATAAAACCCCAATCTGCTCCCAGAGGGTCAGTTGATGTCCTCACAATCTTCATACACACATCAACTCCAAAGCACATATATGGGCTGTTTGCATGGTCGAAGCATTTTTCTCAAATTAGCAGAAATCTTTGCTCCATCACTAACTGGACTTATTATGAAAGACTTTGTACCTTCTCTCCCTTTCCACCCTTCAGACCACGGACACCATCAGCTCCCTGTTGACAGGAAACAAACAATAATCAGACAAAAATGGAATATAATCGAATAGAATCAAACGGAACATAATGGACAGAGTAGAATCCTACCTTTACACCACGAGGTCCAGGATAACCAATAGGACCCTGAGGACCATGTGGACCCTGGAGAGAAGGAAATATTGAAAGTGATGATCAGTATTCTGCTCTATTTGTAGATATGTACGCACCTTTACCGGTCCAGCAGACTGCAATAAGCTTACCTGGCCTCCCTTCTCTCCAGGAGGTCCCTCTTTACCAGGATGACCCTGTAGAACAAGAAACAAGCAGAACTCTCAGACACCTTAAACATAAGAGGAGACCAAGATAATGAACAGTTTTGGCCATTTGGCTTGGTTCAAAGCCCTAAACATGGTTATTGTTGTTGTTTTTGGATTAAGACATAAACTTCTGGATGTGTGTGTGTGGTATTCAAGCACTTTAAGAAGTCCAAGCTTTGTTGCAATTGTGGAGAATAGATTTTTACGTCTGAGTGCGCATCAATGCCATTATATGAAGAAAATCAAACTGACAAATGTTGGTTCACAAATTAATTAAATGACCTCGCTTAGAAAAGATAGATGTGTGAATATTGATAACAACACAGGGAAAGATGGAAGGATAAGTGATGTTGTGGAGTTCAAAACAAGAGTCTCTGTGTTGTGTTTGGAGTGATGGTCAGGAAGATTTAAACAGGGCCAGCGTCGCTCCAGGCCTCAACACATGCAGGCGCCCAGCCACACGTTTGAGACCTTAAGCTGCCGACACCTGGGACTCCCAGAATCTAAGGTGCGAGGTTGAGGCAGAAGGCTGTAAATCTGCAAACTGTGAGGCCTAAGGCAGACTAAGGGCTGTCTGTCTGACTGCCTGACTGCCTGACAGCCTGACAGCCTGTGTGGGCAGAGAGCATGACTGTGGGATGGGAATCAAAATCAAAATATCGAATCTGATTTACTTCTCTTCAGTAAATCAAAACAAGACGGAGATTGAAAAACACAATTTGAATATTTGAGATTTTCTTTTCATGTGGCCTGCGCGCGTGTGTGTATGTAATACCAATACTCTATGTTCATATATAAGTGATGAGAGAACTCACAGGAGGCCCATCAGCTCCAGGCAAGCCCGCCAACCCTGACCTGCCCAGAGGTCCCTGTACAAAGAAGAGACAAACAAGGTCAGAGGTCAGAGGTCACAAACAAGTTCCAGAGCACTATTTCATCTGGAGTACAGAGGAGAGTTCATACAGGACAGCTGCAGGACCCTAAAAGCCAAAGTCGGGACATTTTATGACCATGCTGTGCTTTGTAGAGTTTGATTTAAGACCAATAATGTTGATCACAGTGAGAAACGAAGGCTTCAAACGCAGCATATTGATTATAGATTGAATAGTTCTAATTAGAATGATCATCTTTAGAGAGACAAGAGTAGCAAATGCAATGATGAAAGAAAGAATTCAACCTACTTTTTCACCGGGTGGTCCGATGGGGCCTTGAGGACCAGGAAGACCCTATAAGGTGGGGACACATAGAAATGAAGGTCTGCTGCTATGGCAACCGCAAGTATGCTCAAACACACACATACACACTTGCTGAATGAACTGAGAAGGTTGTTGGGATTTGTAAATAGTAGAGCTAATGGAATGTTATGCTTGTCTGTGTGTGTGTGTGTGTTTGTGTGTGTATGTTTGCACGTGTGTGTGTGTGTGGTGGTGGTGGGGGGCATCAGTAGGTTTATTAGAGGTTGTAGAGGTGAATTATTTTTGGGTATGTGTTCAAACTTTGTAGATGGCTAATGTGTGTGTGCACGTGTGTGTGTGTGTGTGTGTGTGTGTGTGTGTGTGTGTGTAGCAGGGTAATTTGAGGCACTGAAGCTTGCCCCTACAGGTGTGGCAGCCTTGCAGGAATTCCACTGACATGAATAAGATGCTTTCAGGTGGATCGTTCAACCCCTGAAACATTCCCCCTCCCAAGATAAACCCCTGAGAAATATGTGAGAAAAATGTGTGTGTGTGTGTGTGTGTATATGTGTGTGCATGTGTGTGTGCCTGTATTCTTTATGTCTCTGGGGAGAGATGGAAGCAACAGACGTAAAGCAGGAAGGAGAGGAGGAGTAGCTTAGAATTTCTAAATGTAATCAATCATCTATCTCAATATTTCATCTTCTGATTTGATTCAAAATGAAAAAAGATGTAATTCAAACAAACACACAAACACACTGTGCTGCGACGGTGTGTTACAATGTGTGTGTGTGTACAAAGTGTGTGTTCAATCCATCTAAGGCATCTTTTGAGCTCACGAGCAGCAAAACAAGGAATCTCTCTTTACCTGTGTTCCGCCGATCCCCTGCTGTCCGGGTGGGCCTGGTTCTCCTTGTGGGCCCTGAAAAACAATGGAGTCTGTCAAAAACTACAAGCAGTTCAAGAATAAAACCTCAACACTGCTGCTTAAACTATATATACAGATCAATGGGGCACAATTCACTGTACTATCCATCAACAGGAAGCTTTACAGTGGCACTTGAAGTAAAACGTTTTAACCATGAGTAGTGGAGTCAAAATGTCAACTTTGGAATATCGAATTAGTATTTTAATAACCCAAACTAAATAAGATGAAGCGTTTGACTCTCAACACGCTGCTTAGTTATTTTGTAAGGAAAAGCTCTGATGTGTTTTTGTTGAACCTCCTTCTGATCCACTTATGTTAGAGTCTATTAGCTCCTAATTTCCCAGCATGCCCTTCAACATCCCCGGGGGTGCTGTGAACTTGTATTCAGTTGTGAGCTACAAGAACTGAAACAATTTCTCATGTAATACCAGGAAAAAGGCAGCAGCAGCTTTTAACATTTCATCTCTACCCTTTCAAACAGCTACTACCCCTCTCTGGCCCTCCGAGGCACATTGATGACCTTTGACCCCGCAGCTGTGCATCCTAAAAGACTTTTAACAGCCCAATCTAAACAGTGAAAAGCTATAGAAACGGTCTGCGACGTTACAGAGAGTGTAGTGAGAGGAAGCTGTGGTCGTACCATGTTTCCTTTGGGACCTGGAGGCCCGTCAACGCCGGCGACACCCTGTAAACAACACATCATGTGAGCTCAAAAGATGGATGAGACAGAGATACACTGCAGGAAGTGACATCAGAGCAGGAGAGGTCATGGGGGTGATACGTACAGGCGATCCGGGGGAGCCTGGAGAACCACGAGGGCCCAGCAAACCTCTAGGACCCTGTGAAGAAAGAGGACGAAATTAACTTTGATAATGAGCAACAATGTCCAGAATAGAAATCCTGTCCCCTGCTGGATGATTTATTGAATGAGCGGTGAGACAGGATGCAGAACTGGTAAACGTGAAAGGCTGAAAGAGGATAGGAGACAGGACTTACACTCTCGCCAGCCAATCCCCTGGGCCCAATCTCTCCATCCTCGCCCTATGAAGGGAAACAAGACAAAGATAAACGTTTGACCCATATATTGAACATATATAAAATGTACGAAACAGTAACAGCTTGTGTGTGTGTGCCTGTGTGTGTATGTGGGGGGATTATTTAGTTTCAGAGGAAGGCAGGTCACACACACACACACCCCTTAGTTACCGCCGCCTGAGGGCTGAGCTGATGTAACTACAGTTGGTGCTTCAGTGCGGCAGAATGAAGGTTTACTAGACGCTGTGAAGGACAGATGTTAGAAAGAAGAAGGTGCTTACTCTTTGTCCATCCTCTCCAGGGGAACCCGCCGGTCCCATTGGTCCAAACTCTCCCTGATATGGACGAAAGGAGAAAGCGAGAGAGAGGAGAGGGGATAAAGACAGATTCGGGTCATCGTTTTATGAGTGATGCCGACTTCCCCCAAATCATTGTTATAAAAGATGCTGTTCTGATTTCATTTCACAGTTTTAATATACAATTCCATTTGCTGCTTCTCCTGCCTGATCTAAAATATCATCATACTGTATAAGCCGGCTCACGGAAATGATTTAGATTCCAAACAATAACGCAGAATTGGAATTACCTGTATAATAAATCAGCTTAATGCAGTGCAGAGACGACACACAAGTTTGCTTTATCTTGTGTTACACAAAAACTCACTTCTACTACAGTCTGCCCTATAAAACCTGCTTCACTCTATAAAGCAGACATACATTTATGAAACATTACTGTGGTTACCTGGAGTCACTGCAGCACTAAATCTCTACATGGAGTCTGGTTGGGACTGATAGTGGAATGAACTAAATGTGTTGTATTGTAATTATTATGATGAATTATAATATTGCACAGACTCATTTGTGACTTGCAACAGTACCTGTCCAAACTCAACCATATATGATTGAAAACATCACTAAGTGTGTATATTTTGACACATTTTTGTATGACATCACACACAGGTGACATCAACCACTCTGTACTCACCCTGTGTCCCTTTTCACCGGGCAGACCTGGGAGTCCATCAAAGCCTCGGTCCCCCTATGTGGAAGGACAAACTCATCATGAGCGTGTTTAGGAAAGGCAAGACAAACAGCGACGTTCATTCACTATTTCTACATTATTATTGATCACTAGAGCATGAGAGGTTCAGTGACATCATGTGGTACCTTGCTGCCTGGCTCTCCGGGCATTCCACGGGACCCATCAGCTCCGGAACGACCCTGGGAAAGAAAAGATGCGTCATCTTTTGATACACAATGCAATCTTAAATGATGACTTTCCTGTGCCTGGTTTATGTTGATTTATATGTGAACCAAACACACTGCAGATCATGGAGTTCACTCACCCTCTTGCCAGCTTTCCCACTGAGTCCTGCAGGCCCTTGAACACCACGAGGACCCTGTACATAGACACAAGGACCACATAAGCACCAACAGTGTTTCCAGCCTTGAATGTGGCGTACAGTAACTGGACATTTTTCTCAGTGGCGTCCGTTCTGTCTCACCTGAGGACCGTGATCGCCACCGTCACCTTTCAGTCCAGTAGAGCCAGGTAGACCCTAGAGGAACGAAACAGCAATCAAAACATTTATCCATTTCATTCAGTCTGTGAGTTTGCAACATAAGGGGTTAAAAAAAAGCTATGTCTTAAAAGAAACAGTAGGTGGCAATATTTAGCTATGCACATTCTCTCCATGCATAGTTGTGTAACGTTCTATCCTTGCACATTCCTTTTGTTACATGTTACAAACCACCTGGGTGCTCACACCAAGACATCCAACCACAACAAAAACATTTAAATTATCTTATCTAAATGATCTAATTATGCACATATGGGTAAAGGTGTGTTTGTTTACGCTTGTGGAATCATCTTGATAATGCAGGATTAACATCTGACGCCTATAATTAAAAGAAATGTGCAGAAAAATTAAGACAGCGGCATGCTTATGGTATATACTTAAGTCTAAAATGCCAAATTGTGGGTCTGGGCAGAGGTTTGGGGAATATGAGCTGTGAGTAAACGTGTATGGATTCACAACTGGTGATTTCGCCATTACAGACATTTCAGAAGAAGCAGTGAAAAGCTGAGTTTTGGAATATGTGTATTAGGTGTATACTTGATGAATATTAAAGTACTAAATCCCTCATTTCTCTCCCTGTCTCTGTTATTATGCCGTCCTTCAGCCTGTGAGGAGCAGATCTAACAGGGGGTAATTCTTCAGCGTCTTTTGTGGGGCTTTTTTCCTGCTGATAAATAGTGGATCGTGTATCAACAAGCCCAAGAGAAAGGGGGGTGGGGTGTGTATATATGTGTGTGTGTGTGCGTGTAGTGTGGGGAGGGGGGTGCTCTTGGCAGCTGGTTGCACCTAGATAGTAACAGACACACTGAGCCACCAAAGCCTCAGCAAGTAATCAGTGTAAACAGTTTCATTATTCAGTCATCACTGTACAAGCCTTATGAAGAAGACATGAAGTGTGTTATTTTTTCATTTCTTTATTTTTGGTAGGGGGTCGTGGGTGGGGACATGTTGAGTAAGAAGCATCAACTCACCACTGGCCCAGATCGTCCTGTCAGACCCATCGGCCCCGGGGATCCCCTCATGGCCAGCTACAAGACAAACACAAGACAGCTTAGGTTGACATTCAAAACACAGATCTCATCTAGAACTGTGTATTGTAGATAAGTCTACAGTCTAGTCTAGTCCCTCTATACATTCACACACACTCTTCCCTGCACAGCGTCCCTTCATACATGCACATGCGTACACACAAAGCCATTTTCTCCACCTGTTGGTCGAGCCCACCCGCAGGTTGCGAGCCCCTAAAGTATTTTTAACTGTCTCTCCTGTCTGTCCATCTGTTCAAAGTGGCTTTTTTATGTTGCACTTCAGCGTGCTCGGCATGTCTCCTTTTAGCCTTGCAAGACCAACGAAAAAGCTCAGTCCAATGGCAAACGCCTCCCTCTCAGAAAACACACCGCCTTCCCCATCCTCCCCCCCATCGTTCCCCAGCTGTGTATGTAGGCTGCGGGGCGGGGGGACAAGGGGGGACAGGGGGGGCATGGGGGGTTGTGTCAGAGCACTTTCGGCCTATCACCGGCTTGTTTAATGTCCTTGTCTACTTACTCTGGCCTGGGAGAGGATGGCCTGTGCTTGGGCTTCCTGGGCCGACACCACTGGACCCTTCTCACCATCCCCACCGAAACGGAACTATTGAACACACACACACACACATAACATTTCTGTTATCATCCTGTCCAGATATGCCAAGTCAATACAAATATTTTATCAGGCAATCCCTGTGAAAAGAGAGAAACATGAGAGAAATATTTGTCTCAGCCACTAAAATAGTCTCATATTTGGAAGCTGAAATGAAAAAGCAGGGGAGTTGATCTGAACTTGAGCTGGTGTTGTTCTGAGCACTTACTGGCAGCATCAGCATGGTACCAGGAGGCCCGGGCAAACCATCAGCACCGGGCAGACCAGCACGGCCAGGAGGACCCTGGGATACAGAGACAATGGCAGATTAATAGAGTGATCAGGAGGAGGAGCTCAACTGGGATTTGAAATTGAAAAGTGCTTTAAAATAGTCTTCCAGTGTGTTTTGTCTCATTGCGCCCCTATATGTACTGTAAAGGTGGCAGTAATGGGGGATGAAACACAAACACACTGCTGCACTTTCACACAAACATACACACCACACATGCACACTCACTTCTCACTTCTCACACACACACAGACACACACACACACACAGAGGGAGCAGTAAGTACTGGAGGTGGGCTGTTTGTTAGTTTGTTTAACATGCGCTCTGTGCCCCCCACCCCCCCTGCCCCAGCAGAAATAGACTTGATCTGTCTCTCTGTAAGCCGTGCCACTGTCTACAGTCCAAAACCAACATCCTCTCCCTGAATATTGGTGTGTGTGCGTGTGTGTGTGTGTTTCAGTGGCATGCTGCATATGAAACACTTTTAAATAAATCCATAAAATTGAGGGTTGTTTCATGTATTCTACATAGGATCAGCATGAATCCTGACCGAGCCGCCGTGACATAAGTGACCCATGCAGCAGCGACAGTATGCTTCTATAAGTACACACATTGTTTTCTATGCCAGATACCTCAGGGTCCATAATCAAGCATACATCCCTGCTGCTAACCAAAATAATAATGGCAGTCTGGGTTTAAACTGTCATCTAGGTTTGTCTTCAGTCAGTTAACATATGGGCAGATTCTTATATACATATGTTTTGTGTTATATCAGGTCTGCAGCTGGAGTCACTGAGTTTCTCATGACTTTATGTGTAGAATGTGGTAGAGATATAATCGCATCAAGCTTCAAGGGTGTTTTGTACAACACTGGTTCTGAGTGCCAAGCATAACACGGCTATCAAAAACAACCCAACCACAAAAATGAACAATTCTATACAGTACAGTGACTCACTCTGTCACCGGGATCTCCAGAAGGGCCTGGGGGTCCTAGGAGGCCTGAGGGACCTGGAAGACCCTAAAAAGAGAGAAGGAGAGAGGAAGAACTCCATCAGCAGCCTGCTGGCATGTCCATTCACACACTGCTACAATGAAATAGGCTCCATTTCTTTTTCTTTTATCAATACACTTACAGCTGGGCCATGGGGTCCTGGGGGTCCTTCGATCAGCATGCCCTTCAAAAACACAAGCACAAGATTTCACAACAGCTGACCATGAGAACTAGATCAGCTCATGTAATAGTGAGCGGTTTGGGGCCTTACAGGTTCGATCACAGCTGGCTCGCCCTTCTCTCCCTTCTGTCCAAAGGCTCCTTCAGCACCGGCAACCTGGAGTTAGACAGTGACCACAGAGGTGACATTCTTCACACCGCAGCTTGAGTCCACAGGTGGATTGAAATGCAGTGTTGAATGAGGAGGATCGGCCAGCGAAAAGAATGTGTTTGAACAAATCGTCGTCAACACAACAGGCAAAATGTTAGTAATGATGAACAGGAACGGAACTCTAGACTAGACTAGACTACAGTGTGTGCTTGAAATGAAGCAATGCTGTCATTGCATTGGCACTGCAGTGTGGCTAACAGTGACCAAACAAAACAAAAGGCTACTTCACAGGTTCTTTGTGTCATGCATATAGTCAACAACGGCAAGTAGCAAATAATTCCTAACTCTGAATTTGTGTGAAGTTTTGTGTCTTCTTTCTCATTGTCTGCACCAATTTGACAAAAATATCGGAGCACTGCTGCTGTTTCATTAGAGGGGGATCCACTGTGTGTGCTTAAGTGATTATGGGGCTGGAGTTGAAGAAGGTGGGGGTCGGATGTGAGTCTGCTTGAGTCTGTGTGAGTGTTGAGTGTGTGTAAGGTGGTACTAAAAAGGAATCAATGACCAATAAAGACAGAAGCCTCACATGGTATGAATACTGAAATGTAAACAGAGATAAAGTAGTGTTTGCTGATGCTACTGTGAGCAAATTTTAGTTACCAACCAGGACCAGAAGCCTAAAGATGAAGACAAAGTGTGAAGCAAATTACTAATAAAAGGATAAGGATGAGCAGAAAGGAATCCGTGCCTTTATTGTATCTGTATTTGTGCAATCTGTAGGCGTGTATGCAGTCTGCAGACAGCTGGCTGTGTGTTATGAGCTAATTGTTGTATCCTGGGGCACACTAGGAGGCAAATGTCACCGGCAGGCTGCTTGTTAAAATGGCAGAAGAGGAGAGGGAGGATTTGGATATGACTGCTGAGAGATGAGAGAGGCGGGAGGAGTGGTGTGGAGGTGGGGCTGATTAGGGGCGATGGGAGGGTGGGGTGCAGGTTGGGCTGACATAGACTGTGTGTGTGTGTGTGGAGAGGTGAAGAAAGAAGGAAGAGGAAGACGGCACGTGAGTGTGTGCGCCTGGATGATTTCTGTTTCACATGCACTGTCTCACAGCTGTCAGTCATTACCTAACTAATCACAAACCAATAAGATAGGAGGAAGACAGAGAGGCGATACTGACTCCACACTGACAATGACACATTTCCCATGCCAAGCCACCGAGTAAGTGGGTGGGCACTGAAAGAAAGAGTGAGTCCCTAATACAGACAGACTGAGACGATGACACACACAGGCTCCCGCACACATGCTGATCTTGCATGCACACACCCCTCGCCCTCGGTTGGCCACCAGGTTGGGGTGCGATACTTACGGCGCTCTCAGAAACGTCGGTTTCAGCAGCGACCCCGGGCCCCACCTGATCATCGTAGGCTGCGGTGGCTCTGGGAGGGGCCATGCCATACTCATCATACGCCCCGTAATCATACAATTTGTTGTCAACCTCGCCCAAGTCATACTCCTTTAGGTCATACTCCTTAAAGTCATACGCTTCTGTCGCAGTGTCCACGTTGTCCACCGTTTCCGGTACAATGGGAGTGGCATCGGTGACATATTCACCCACCACGTCTTCCTCCACAGCCTTTTAGGGGTTACCCAAGGGAAGGGGGCAGCAGTAATGGTGAGCAATCAGGGAAATAGGGAGGTTAGTTAAGCAATTAAGGCAAAGAGACTTTTTAGATGTTATCAAAGCAGATTGCAAATGAATTTAGCACATGTAGAAACATTTATCTAGAGAATAGTAAAGGTAACACCTTATTTATTCTAAAACAGCTAAAGAACAATCTTAACTTAAATGAATGAATGGATTGGTAGTGCTGAGTGATTTGAATATGAAACAAGACTTTAAAAGTCGCTAAAAACAACGACAAAATCTATTTACTGTCTAACTATTAACTAATTTAACCACAAAAGCATGGTATTATGATTGCTTTTAGAAATTAACAGATGTCATGAACAATTCCATCATCATGTAATATGAGAGAGTCATGAGAGACAATAAAGTCCTTAGTCTGGTTCACTGCGTTTTAAACAAAATGACAAATAACACAAAGGAATAAATAAAGTGTTACCATAATGATTGAATGAAATCATTATCAAATTTTGACAATTAACAGCTCATGAGTTCTACATGGATAAGACAGAGTTGATGTGATCTCAGCCTTCTTTCCTTCCCCATCATACCACATAACATGTTGATACAGACAGTAAAGAAAGGCTGAAACAGATCAAGTGTGTCTGAAATGACATTAGATGCTTTTTTAGATTCATCAGGCTGTAGTTGTGCACGCATACAAAGTAGATCAAGATACACAGAGAGCCTTTCTTGCCCATAAACACATTTTGCAGGCATATTTGATCCATTATTAGTGTATCATGGTTCACTTTGTATTTGGCACAAGTATTACAGCAACAATCACATGGCATAACTATTTATTTCATTCCAAACAGTGATCGCAGTGGATTTGGCATTGCAGGGCAACAAAATCGATGCATTTACAGTTATTATTGTAAAAATATAACATCCACTTTGGCAAACACTGTGGTAGATGATGCAGGTTGGTTGGTAACTGGCTGTGAGGAGATTCTGGCTTTGCTGATTGATCATGGTTCTCACACAGATACATAAATGTGTCAGAACTAATGATCAGAGTCAAAACCCCAGCTTGGACCACAGAGCAAGTAACGCTAAACAGACCAAGAGAGGCTCAACCTTCATCATCTTCTTTTAATCTGGGGTCAGGCTGCAGCTCTTGTCGGCTATCCAGTGTGTCTGGGTAATAAAAGCAGGCAAGGCAATGTGGCTGGGGGGGCAACACAGCGTTGTCTGCATGTTCTCTGTGACAGGCAGTCTGGGAAAACCAGCAAGTGCTAGCTTCACTCAAACATGTCTGCTTCCTATTAGCATGTTAGATGTGAACGTCGGAAGACAAATCATGTCCAAATATAAACTTTCCAAATCTTTAAAACATATTTTGAACATAAGTGTGGCAGATGTTGGCTTGTTATTTTACATTTCTGTCCTGATCCATCCAGAGACGCGATCGCTTCAGATGAAAGATCAAGCATTAGTCACTGATATGACATGAGTGGAGAGTTCACCGTCCAACACTGAACGCTGATAAAAAGCTGCAGCCTGAGCCAAAACTGAATCGAATGACAAAAAGATACAACCCCCCTCCACTACATTAGTTTCCCAGTATGCAGTGCATCCCTAGAAACATTGCCTATGCAGTGGAGGAACTAGGCTGTAGCTTTCTGACATTGGACATTGTGAAAGATTTCCCCCTGTCCATCAGCTCTGCCACCCACCAAAAGACACATCGGTTGCTTTCAAAGGTTGTGTCTTTGCCATTTCATACCAGGTACTTCCTCGGGTAAAGTCTTCCAGGCCCTCATTCCCCCCAAACCCCTAACACCCCGAACTTTAAACGTAGATGAGATGAAAAAAGAGAAATTACCTCATGGGGTCCGCTTGTGGCAATGGGAGACTGAGTTTGAGTATCATCTATAGTTCCGTAGTCAAAGTCTGTATTGTACTCTCCTTCTACATTGTTTAGCTTGAGTCATGTTGAAAAAAGGAAAGAAGAATAAAGCGAGGGTTAACACAAGAGGCACAACACAGGAGGTTGTTTGCTAGGGGGTCCTGGCTCCTGCTACTTCTACAGAAAAGAGGTTAGGGGGAGTCATTCTACCATCACAGATCTTCCCTCCAAAACTCCAAGGCGGGGAAGATCTTGATGGGATTCGGTCTTTTCTTTACTTGATCGTTTACCCTAAAATTGCCTCTGTGTCGTGCCGGCGCTGTGGCCTGGTAGCCATGCATCTGTCGCTTCTTCTTAGCGGCAAACTTTTTAGCTGGGGATTTTTTGGCAGCCAAGAACTTTAAGGGCTTGGCCTTAGTTTTACTGAGGGACTTTCTGCTCCTCTTCTTTTTCATGGAGACACTACGTTTCTTTCTCTGGAAGAAGTTGCGGTGACAAGAAACACTAAGACAAACATTCAAAAGAGGAAATGATTTAAAGGCACCATCCACAATTGGTGTACAGCGCATCGGCGCCCCATGTGGTCCACGTTCCAGTAACTGCCGGCCGTGGACAACAATTATATGGGACGCCAAAAGGTGCTGTATAACAACTGAGGATCGGACCTTTCATGTAACACAAAGAAGTATTATGGGACACATATGTCTGCGACAATCTGGGATGGATGCAAAACAACAAAACACAAATGATTTGCGTTTCAGCATCTCTTTCAACTATTGCAGTCAAGCGATGTGAACTTTTACTGAAGTTGTAATGTATATAATAGTTTGAAAGAAATGCTGAAACGCAACAAAACACTCAAAGCAGATGGCAGAAGAAAGCAGAGTCATAAAACCCAGACATGGAGGACTGATACACTGAGTATGTTTACATGCACACCACTAAGTCAATCTTCATCTGTCTAACTTTTAACTGTGGGCAAAACCCAGCCAAGAATTAAATGTATTGTGGCATGTCGACACACTTGAAACACACTGATGACACACAGGACGAACTGAGAAAGAGACGACTGACAAAACGAGAAGGAAACACATCTTTCTTCTTTAAGCTTCCCTTTTTCATTTACCTGTGGCTCAGAATACTCATCATCAGTTGGAACGATGTCTGTGGTTCCCTCAGAGTAATCATAGAAGTCAGAGTAATGTAAATCATCAGTAGTGTACTGGAGAGGTTGAGAGAGAGAAGGAGGGAGTGTTAGCGTTAGCAGAGTGCGTTTGCAGCAAGTTGATGATACAAATGTCACATATCATCCAAAGTGAGACACATGTGCAGCTAGATAAGTCCAATCTTTTAAAGTCATTATTTACTGCACACAACATGAATGGATGATGTTTATCTGCATTCTGTTGCTCGAATGCTGTTATGTTTTAGTCAAATATGCAAGACTGCAGATTAATATTAGTGCATTATTATAGTTACACACATAGCATAGCATATACAATGCTACAATGCTACAATGTAATGCATGTCAGAATGCATTACAATTCTGTTCTATTACAGCTGATCATCCAAATCTACTCAAATCAAAACCAAATGGTTCCACAGGACATATTTGTCTTAATATGATGAACAAACAAACGCTGAAACTCGCCATGTGGGTAAATCACCACTAGGCTATACAAAACAAGTAAACAGATGTGATGTTTAAAAGCTCGTAAACTGAAGGTGAACACAAAAATACCAGCTGGATTTACAAGGATATCGTAATGGAACTTTCTCACTGTGAGCACGTAAATTATATCCTTCACGACTTCTATTGCGCCAGATTAAAGGGGTCTGATTCACCGAGAAGACACCGTAGTTTACATATGATTACTCTGGCTATAAAAGTTAATCACTCTTCACTGCAACTCGGATGTTCAGTCTGAACATGACACGAAACCTAACCGCTGAAAAATGATGACATGCAGTGTTTGCCAGGATGAATCTCTCCACTAATCAGAGGAATCTTACATGGTTTGATCTCAGAGCAGTTGGCCCAGATTCAGGCTCTGCACTCTAATCTTAGCCTCATATTTACCTCATGCTACTAAAAACCACAGCTAAATAATAATTAATTTCAATTTCCTCTGCTCTACGTAAACTTGCTTTTTAGCTATCAAAGTATGTAAAGTACCTATAAATGCTGTAGAAACCCTGCAGCTTGGACGGACACACACGCACGCACATGTAAATATATGAAATGCAGTCACAGAAGAAGACCAAAGTAAAGTGGATGCAGAATCTAAGGCTCGTTAAGACGTTCAACAGATCCTCCAAGGGAATTTCCCAGGATCTAATAAATACAAGCTGAACCCGGAAGCCTCTTTTGCTACGTTCAAACCCTTTGTTGAAACAATTCATGTGTGTGTCAATTCTTACGCCGAAATTAAAAACTACACAGGTTTAACTGAACCCTGACAGCCGTGGTGCGTTTGGCAATGCACAGGTTAAAGCACCACATGCTATAAACTCCTCAAACTTCTCCACCTAGGAAATCAAAAATCAGTCAAGACCCTCAAATCGTGCCATGCGGAATCTCCCCCACCCTCCCTGGTTGGCTGACCTCGGGCTCGGGCTCCTGGGCCTGCACTGAATCACCGTGGGGAGTATCACAGTCTGGGCTGTAGTGTTCACAGTAGTCGTATGCAGCGGTGGGATCGGCCACAATCAGAAGTTGCTGGATGTCACCCTGCAGAAAAAGAAACAGAAGTCAGTTTAATATTCCCATACAGTTCTAGAGTTTGGCCAGAATGCCAGACTTTTTAAGAACTACAAGAGGGACATGCATGCCAAAGGCTCTGACAAACCCAGGCAAGTCTGATCCAACAGGGGAGGCACTCAAGCAGAAGCACAAAAAAGTAAGACTGAAAAAGGGACCTGTGCAGCAGCAGTGCCACAAAATATTGTGTAGTATAGTTACTGTGCACAGCTCTGCCATTAACACTTCCAGTATTGTTTACATGGTCTTAGTAGAACATGATGTCACTGTAAACCATGCCAATGATGACTGCTTCTTCTACTGCTGGAAAAGGCAATTCACATTTGTTTGCTTTCTAGAAAGTTGCCTATGCTTTGTGCAAAACTGGAGAGGAAACACTGGCAGAAGGAGGAAAAGCAAAGCATTGATGTCACAGACAGCAGAATCATGTCTCATCTTGCTCACACACACACAGTGCAGTGGCATAAATGTAAATCTAAAATTATAGATCATATCTCTGCGCTCCCATACACTTATGGAGTCTGGCAGAGTAAAGCCCCCCCCCATATGATTAAACAGCTTGGGACACACTTCACACATGGTGCAGGGAGGAAACTTGGTTCAGACACGAGGACAATTGTTATTATCAACACCAGGGTTTATCTAGGAAATCAAACACATATGTATCATCAAGACAAAAGCATGCAGCAGTAAAAAAAAACCTAGCAGAGGCTGTGATGGTCATTTATTGATCTGAAATACGGTCCAGTAAGAGGTTGTGGAGAACCCTAGATCTTCCTGGGGGATCACAAGACTTATACAATCTCTCCTGGTCTGCACCCTGCTCTCCACCCAGCTGGACATACCCAGAACACCTCCCATGGTAGACATCCCTCACAATGTCCAAACTCCTTCCCTTTGCCTCAGTGTGAGTCCCAACAACCTCAGCTGGAATGTCGGTGGACCACTTTACCACAACTGTCTGGTACAGCAGCTGTATCACTGCCATAATCTTCCTAAATGTATCTCACACACCATCCTACTCTCATTCACGACCCAGAGATGCTAACAATATAATAACAATCAAAATGGCTAAAGGGATTCATTTATATAAATCAAATCTGTTTGTCAGCTCTTTAGGAAAGCCACAAGACCACATGTCTGGCCCAATGAATGTCAAGGGTCAATATATGAAGCCAAACTTAGCCATCTCTAAATTTGGTCAATGGGAGCGCAGACCACAATAAAACAACACACAACAGCACTGCATGAAAACATCACAATGGGGAGAAGGAGTCAAAACTTAAACCTTGAACATGGTTTGTAAAAGTCACCCAAAACCACTGTGTTCCCTATGGTTGGGATGGGACACCACAATGCCTGACACTGTTCCAGGACTGTCTGGTCTCGTCTTACTGTCAGTCACAGGGCCAAAGCACACAGCTCCACAGCAGGAGGGCGACCATTCTGGCTAAAGTGTCTGGATTTAGCAAGAAGTGACTTCCTGAAGGGCGTTTTGGAACCAAAGTATAGACAAGACAGTAGAGGAAGATCTTGGAAAGTGGATAAAGAAGAATGTTTTTGGATCCTTGGCAGGCAGGAGCACAGCGGGGTGCCTGGGCCTTGGGGTAAAATCCTCATGCACTTGTGTATGGAGGGAGACTATAAGTTGCAGATAAGCATAGACAAGTGGCGGTGAAACAGGAGAGGAAAGAATCAGGCTGCAACTTGTCATGAGAATGTGAATGTGTGTAAGTGTGTTCTCCCTGAGCTATGGATCCTTGACATCTAGCATAGTGTAAACACCCATGTGCTAAGGCTTGTCCCATAGGAAAACAAAAGTGCACCTTCAGACTTTCTCTGCAACCATCTATCATGCACACATCCAGGTTGACAGTTGAAGATGCAAGAGATTCCTCCCTGTAGGCTGGAATGTTATTTTTTAACTGCACTCTTTCTCTGGTTGAATACATTCTCAGTCCTTAACCACCAAGATGCAGACTTATCCAAATAAACCAAGCTAAAACTGTCACGTCAAGTCAAGACAAACTATGATTTAACCATCTGCCCCTACAGGTTCTTTGGCCCATTTCTCATTTTTCAAAGACGGTGACCGCATCAAACCTTCTGGTTTGGCAAACCAATCACAGTCCTCCTTTAAATGCTCATTGGGTCCAAAACTGTACGTCACCTACACTGTATTACATTTGCTCACTACAATAGCATTAGTTTGAACAATGGATAAATCTGTCTGAGATTCTTTTAGTGCAAAACCTCTTGCCACATGTTGGCTAAAGGGAGCAGTACACCAAAAGTTTGTCTTCAGGACGCTAAGCAATAATTCTTCATAAGGAGTTCTTACATTTAACAAAAACCCGCCCATTCTTTCTATGTTCACTTATCCTGTTCAAGGTCACATGGGGGTGGAGCCTATCCAAGCAGCCGTTGGGCAAGAGGCAGGGTACAACCCCAACAAGTCACTGGTCAATCACAGGGCCGACACATAGAAACAGACAAGTTCATTCACACTCCCACACACACACACACACCTATTGGCAATTTAGAGCTTCAAACTGACCTATGGGAGAAAAGAGTAATGCATGTTTGGCCCAAGGCTCTCAATAGCCTTAATTTGAAAAATGTTGTAGGAAAAGTGAGGCAACAGTGAGCTCAAAGTAAGAGTGATGTAGTTCCCAAAACATATTGCTTTAAAGTAACTACAAACAAATCAGCAGCCAAGTTAAAAAGGGGCAGTCATACCTATTTGTTGCAAAAGAACAAAGCTTGAGTTGAGTGTTTTAATCCTTGGCTAGGTATAAGGTAATTATGCACATGGGCACATTAGGCAGCAGACTGGACAAACCAAACAGAGATCAAGCCTTGGCCTGAGTTAAGTTGACACGTATTACCTCATGTGTCGTCCTAAGACCAACAGTGGATGCTTGAACCCAGTCTACGGTCAGCTCTAATTAGTCCATGTCTGAAGCCACCCGTCTGCACACAAATAGGCAGAGGAGACATCATGTCCAATACCCTGGACTTGGATATAAACACCTATTTTGGGAACTTCTGATTATGACCTTATTCATGGGAGAGCTTGAGCGACGTGTCATGGCAGGCCCATTTTACTGTGCATGCACACGGAAACAAAGAAAGGAAGAAAGAAAGAAAGGAAGAAAGGGAACATTGTAATCCATAACAAATGATAACCAAAAGTTAATTTAAGACATCAATGTATTACTTCTTGATGAGAGACCTTAAAGTATACTTCACTTGCATGTGTGTGTATGTTTGGCTATAGTTGAAGCACTCACATGGACAAGTTTCTTTTACCATTACAAACTTCCGAAAATAATCACCTAACAAACAAAGAGCCAACTCACAATGCCAAGCAAGGACAACTAAGAAACTGATGTCAACCCAGGAAGGCAGGAAGACAGACAGGCAGGGATTTAGCGAGAGCAGCTGGGACGGTAAAAGATGTTTTGCGGCAGGGGAACACCTGGGGAGAGTTATGCTGGGGCTCTGGGTCTGTCTTCCATTGTGGACTGCTGAGATAAAAGCCTTTGGCAACCTGGAGCAAAGCCAGGGCTGGGAAATATGCCCCTCCTCTCTAGAGCAGAGCACAGTAATGGGCCGACACAAGCCTTACGGGACTACATGTGATAACGGCTGCAGTGTTACAGGTCGGTGAGAGAAGTGAGAGGCTGAAGGGGAAAAACAAGGTCAAGATCAACAGCTGAGATCTGTGGACCGTTACAGACATCAGCTTCATCTGCAAAAGCTAATATTGTCTATTCTCGGCAAATTCTTGGCAGTGCTCACTTCAAATGGAGCCATGAAAATTAGATATGGATCATTGACATGTGTAGAACATGTGTGTATGATGACATAATGAAGAATGGATACATTTATCACTGTCTACCACTCAACAGGTCTCATTAGGCTTCTCCTTTGCTTTAATATTTAGTATTATGCTTGCCACATTATTAGAAAAGCCCCATCTTCTACCTTGACCTCATCCTGACCACAGATCACAAATGGGATATAAATACACACAACAGAATTCAAAGGGTATAGTTGTGCATGATTTGATTTCTAGAGGAGCTGCAAGGGGGGTAACTTCAATCCTCTCGTTAGTCTTTTAAATACCATTACATGTTGTAAGTACAGGGCATCAGTGGCCAAATCAAAACACAAATCGTCGTCACTATTGGGGGCCATTGACATACCTCTGCCCAGGGCAACATACCTTTAGTCCAGCTACACTCCGCTGTAATTAGACCCCCGCATGCAACTACTAGCCATCCCTTCCTGAAAGTCTTTACAGTAAAGCTCCCCAACAGGAAAAGGCAAAAGCTGCTCAAGCATCAAAAATATGACCAAAAAGAAGACTGAAGCAGATGGAGTTGAGTTTTTGCACACAATGCTTTCAACATAGCTTTGTCATTGTTTCAAGTTTAGACTGAGCTGACTAACTTCATGCCCAGGGATCATTTCAGCGTTTTATTGATGTAGCAACCACAGAAACCCCACAGAAGCATCAGGTCTTCCAGCGCAGACAAACCCAGCACTCATGGATGTTTGTCTTCCAGGAATAGAGGGCATAGCGAGGTATGCATATGGGAGCGCTACGTTAGGACAGGTAGTGTCAGCCAGGCATGAATAGACAGTCTCATGGCTTTGGCAAGGTTTGGGGGGGGGGGGCAGGAGGCAGAGGGAGAGGGAGGAGGCAGTGGTGGAGGGTTCGAGAATATTTAGGGAAGGGAGGAGACGAGGAAACGAGGAAGGTCTGATGGGGCAATGAAAGACTCCTATTCATCTAAACCAGATCCCTTTGCAGCGGTGGTCGCCTCCACTAACCTGAGGCCGGTATGGCATGAATAGGCGCTTATGAAAAATGGACAAAAATAAGGGTATGAAAATGGGAGCACATTCTTATTGGATTTAGGTATTTGGTCATAAGATGTGGAAAATGCTCATTGCTAAGACAGTGCAATGTATTCCTACTAAATTATGTCATATTTCACATCACATCCATCCAATAAGCACCACTTTGACCCATAAAGTAAAGAAGAGACCGCACCCACACCTCCCTACAAAAGTGACACTGACTAATTTATTTTCTCATTTTTACCCTCGCCTTGAATACACAAGCCTGAGGTATTTCCTTACCATATATATCCCAGCATGCAATGGGCTGTGGATCTCCTAAGAGAGCAGGAGCAGGAACAGAGAACAGACAGGAGAGCTGTTCCAAAAACCACACAGTGAAGACCCTGTTAGCTGACTTATGGCTCCTATTTTCAGCCATTCCACTGGACGGCCTCTGACTGGGCACACTATGTTTTATACAAATGTTGGCTTTAGTTCACTTTCATAAACCCCAATCAAAACTGACAGGCGATAGGAAAGCAAATCAAACAGTCACTGCATCATCTGTGTGGAGAAATATGACACAGTGATATCATTCGGTCTAAAATGTTCGTCTAAACTTGGGCTCATATTACTATAATGAGTAGAATCAACTTCATGTCACATGCAACATAAGCAACCTTGTAGTACGTACGCCACATTGGGTCACCGTGGCGACCCAACAACAAGGCACGCTGGTTGAAACGACTTTAAAACAACGGCAGAAAAGGCAGTAAATCAAATCGTGGCATGGCAGAATAATGAGTCGTCATTCCCACCGGCCATAAACAAACCAGCACTCTCTCAGGAGTAAACACAGCCCCCATGCAGCCTTTCTTTGACCTTTACTTCCCACCGCAGCAGGTTGTGAGTTTCGGTCCCTCATGACAATTCAGCCATTGTCCGTCAGTATTTACAAATGCCTGACCCCCATGGCAGTGCCCACCTCTGGAAGAACTGTGTCTCAAAGCAGAATCAGCACAGCAACTCAGTCACGAGGCACTAAGACACTCAAAGTAGCAAAGCTGGTCCTTACAAATGCTCTACTGTCAACTTTCTATTTATATGGATTTTACTAAAACAAGTGACGGTTCCTAAACTAAACTAAATCAGCCCAGCAATAGATGTAGCTTTTGCATTTCCCTTAGTGCTCATCACAAGTAAGAGGCTGCAGCTTTCTCCTGGTTCAACACAGGCAAACAGCAACCACTCATCTATTATAAAAGAGAGAAGGCAGAAACTGAGGCCACCTTGATATCATTTCAAATTTCAAAGGAAATATTAATAAATACATTTGCGACTCATTCTTCACTTGGTCAACATTTCGGGTCAATGCATCTGCAAGGAGGCATTCCAAGAAGTCCAGCCTTCAGTGAACCCCTAACTTGTGAAGCTGCATTCTGACAGCAAGTACTTGACCAAGAAAAATGGGGGTCCTATGTCACTAAGTGTCTGTAATTACTGGGTAAAATGAAGCTTTAACAAAGGTGCTGTGAAGTCCAGGAGGTGCACCGTAAAACCTGCACGTGTACAAGCCAGCAATAATGACGTACAAAAAGCTGACTCGGCTCCAACTCCTCAAACAGGGAAGTACAAAGGGTCAGAATTTTACTGAATCAGAAGAAGAACTACCTATTACATCAGTTTGATCCATGCTGATTTCTTGGTAAATACATCTACAAGAAACGCAAAGCAGGAGGTAAACGACCGCCTTCAGAACTGAGCAACTGCAGAAACTCAGCCCGAGTGTGGACAAGCTTATCAGGTCACACCGATAGCCCTCCACTTCATACAACCTCACCATCCCATTTCCCTGTGCCGGTGCCATTTCATTTCATAAAGCTTCCTGTTTCTCTAGAGCCTCCATTCAAAGGACAAAAGGAATAAATGTCTCAAAACGCTTCCATCTGTCCTTTCAGTCACTGATAGGATCTGCACTAATCTGCCATATAAATGAAAGCCCTCAAGTATGTGCTGTGTGTGAAGTTGTACATAAAAATCATATAGAGCTACATAACGGCCCTGTTTTCTATTATCTCCACATTCCTTTTTTGGGAGCATCAAAGGCTGACAGCACTGTAGGCTTGGATATGGGACTTATAGATCTGGGACTCAGAGCAGAGCAAGAAAGAGAAGAAATGTGCCTTTTGAATGCAAACATAACCCCAGTATCACCAGTATCTCAAAGTTCAGATACATCCCAATGGTTCTCTCAGACCCCCTTTGTCAAATACAAGGCAGGTCAGAGACAAATGCCAGCTTTACCTGGAAAACCTCTCCATCCTGGGTCCTGGTGCCAAATACAGTATTTCCATTGGTGTTGATGGAGGCCTGGTCACTCCTGAGGAGGGGCTTGGTGATCTTCTTCTTACAATCTACAATGATGGTGACCGTCTTCTTCTCCACGCTGATGGCTATGCGGTGCCACCTGGTCAAAGACACAAGAGGGAGAGTTGAGGGATTCTGGAATTTCAGGAATTTAAACAAAATTCACCTTTTTGAAAATGCAGCAAGTGGTTACATTTCTTCACCATGTTGTCTCTTTAGGAACCTCGGACATTCTAGTGCATATAAAGCTAAAATACTTCTTATAATCTGCCCATAATACATCACAACAAACCTGATAACACACCTCATGAAAATACAGACCCTCACACAATTCTGCCATATGTTGCCATTCATTATAGGAGCGGATGCACCAAGAATCTTGATTTTCGTATCGTACTGTAAGTTTCGATCAATAATCAACACCACCCAGGGATGCAAAGGGTTAACCGGGGTCACACGTGAGTCTGACACCTCCCTCACCTCCGGAACATTTGCCACTGCACTTAAAGGCTATTACATACCAGGCAGCAGTGGACCACATTCTTGCCCCCACACTTTGGCCCTGTTTAACACGGGATTACACTCATTAAACTCCAAACTTAATCCTCCTTCTGGGTTACTCGACATGACAGACATGGTGAACATTGTGGAAAGTGTGTGTCGGGATCTGGGAAGGCCTGCCTTGCCAAAGCGGGAGTCGCACAGTCAAAACAGTGTTATGAAATGAAAGATGACCTGGCACAACCGAGGTTCAAGATGGCAATATGAGAAAATGTGCACACAAATTGCTTCTAACAGCAATCCAACTATATCTGATCCCACATTAAGAATTGCTTTGGCACTTCTTATTAGCAGAGGAACAAAGGGCACTGATGACATCAACCCAAAAAGGTTTAATTCATTTGAACAGCTAGATCACATGGAGCTATTCCAAGCCAAGTAATTGAGTTTACGGGGATAATAAAGGTGCAAACTCTTTGGGTTTTGCAACACAGCAGGAAGGATTAAAGTCACTGCAGATGGTAATGAACCAAATGCAGACTCTGATGTGGTGTGGATGATTTCTGAAACTTTTCAAACCGATAGAAAGAGTTACAATGTGTTTGTAAAGCAAACACAAATATGATCTCTTAACGTATGTGTGTGTGTGTGTGTGTGTGTGTGTGTGTGTGTGAAAGCTACTGTATACACTGTGGCTCACTAGAAATTCTACTATTTTCTTTAAAGAATATGATAACGCTGTCTTTCACCTTAGCAGTATAATCGTTACGGCTCTCTATTCAAGCCTGCTTTACACTACTTAGTAACAACAATACATCCACAGGGTCAGAACCCAGCCTGAGCTGTCGTTTGTGAAGAGTTGGACAATGCCTGGAGCTGGAATGCATCCAAACCATGAAGCATTGCTCTTTAGACAAGAGGGTCACAAACGCACTGGGGTCACAAAACAGCCTGACAGGACAAACACAACTCTGGCTGTGAGTACGGACTTCATGATACCCGGTTAGGATTACATGTTTGACTAATAAATAGATTGGTTCTGTTTGTAAAGTTGAACTATTCCCCTGTGACCCTGCCCATGGGCTCGTGTCAGATAAGCTGAAGCTCTGAGGAAGAATTCTGGGATTTATGAACCTGGGAGCAGATAGTCAGGCCTGTGCTAACAAGCTAAAAGAATCTGAGAGCACTTTACTGAGTGGGTGAGGTAATCTGAGGGGGTTTAGGACAGCCCTTCCCTTACCCACTCTCTAAAATAACAGAGGCAGTGAGTTCATGGATAAGGTCAGGTTGCCCATAGCAGTCCCTGCTGTGCCCCAATAATCCAGTGTCTCTCTGTCTCTATGCCCGCGAACCCCTGATGAGACGGATAATCCTGTGACCAGCACCTGTGGCGCAACAAAGGATGGATCTGGGCTGTTTATCATGAGGGGGACAGTAAAAAGAGAGAGTTTGAGGCTTTTAATCTTTCATCTGGTAGAGAAATGTAACTTGGTTTAGGAAGAGCAGGATATCACTGAAATGACTCCATCTGCTAATATCACAGGGGAAGGATAGGCACTGAATATTAACTAGTTTTTTCATTTTCACCTCAAGTCTCAATGAGTTTAGTGCTGCATATGTGGAATTCATAATGCAAAATTTCCAACTCAGGTTACAAAACATTACGTCAGATCCACTCCATTAATCAGCCTGAGGGCAGGCAATGATTGGCCAATAAAAAGATAATATGAGCATCAGCTGCCCCATAATACACTGAAGGATTTGTATCAAGCTGTGTTGCAAACTGATTTGTCTTTGATATTAGAAGGTATGAACACAAGTTTAAGTATTAGCAAAAGGTCTTCATCATACTCTATCAAATCCAGTACTTCCCCATATTCAACACTTAGTTTGGTTAAGCAGATGAACATAACACAAGCTTGCCAAAACGTTCTGTCTCTACTCTGATCCATTCCTCCTGCATTAGCTTGGACTGTGAGCCAAACAGGTTGTAAATGTGTGATTATGCCTGTTTTAGACTCCACTTACTTTCCATCAGCTAGGTTGAGAGTATTGAACAGGGGATAGTCCTCTGGGGCAGGTTTGCCATTCTGGTCCTCATACAGGAACACAGGGGAGCGTCCCAGCTCCACACTCAGCTGCTTGACTTCCTGTCCGCTGTATACGGACAGGAGGAAGGACTGGGTGCCAGATTTGGGGCGCACAGTGGTCAGGATGGAGAAGTCCTCAGGGAAGACGCCATCTGTACCAAATGAAGCAGGGTGGAAGAGAGAGAGAAGAGCTTAGAGTCAGTATGGCAGAACTATAAGAAGGCAATGGGTTTGAAGAAAAAGCAGTATTGTGCAACTGAGTGATATGAGTTGTGTGTCTGTGTACTCGGCACAACATTACCTGGGAAAAGCTGCGTGGTGGGGGCACTGATCTGGACCTGGTTGGCAACTCGGTAGGCTGTGTCTGGCTGCGACGCTCTTCGGTTTGTGCACAATCCAGGCGTTTTTGTCACTCCTTCTGGGTAATTTTGAAATTCTAATACTTTTAGCACATCCACTGGTTCTGCTGTTCAGGGGAGCAAATAAAGCAGGAATTAGGCCGGGGCACCAGATTTTCTTTTATGTGTGTGTGTGTGTGACTCAGCAATTATGACATTTGCAGAACACAACAATCAGACATCAAACCAGGAAACGTGGAAACGCGACTGTGAACAATAAATGCTTACACATGCGAGCTGTTAGAGATCAAGTTTTTCATTAAAAAGTTGAATTCCATGAAAATCTGATCTGGGCTTGTTCAGTCAAACTAACACAAAGCAGAAGCAAAATAAAAGCAAGGTGCCTTTATCGTGTTAATGAAAGATTGAAGCTCACACACATCAAACACTGTGGGTGACAAATGACCTGTCTTAAATGACCACCTGGTGCTGTGTTATCATTATTCAGTCAACATGGCCTTCAGATTCATTATGGAGTCACTGACATGTACAGTTTACCCCATCTATCATCCAGTTATGCCTCAAAGGAAGTCAGTGTATCAACAACAAACATACACAGACTCCCCTCAACAAAATATCAAAGCTCAGCCATTAAATTACCCCCAAGAGAGGAACGCATGTCTACAATCAATACGGCTCTGAAAGCTCATCTAACTCAACGCCAAACCGAGAGAATAATGAACAATGTGCAGAGCCAACTTGTCCTATAACACTTGGATACGTTTACATTTATAAGAGCCTCTCTGAGATTCACATTCTCTCCAATCTGATACGCTTGACATGAAGAAGCCAGTTTGGCCGCGCTGCTGACCATGGAGACTCATGGGAAAGCATCGCAATCATGCTTCTTCATCAAAACAACCGGTCGGTATCAAACATTCGCTTGATGACAGAGGGAGAGGGAAAGTGCTGCGGTGAAACTCTACGATTCTATTTAATAACTTGATATGGCTCAATTGTAGCACTTTGAGACCATGACCCATAGTAATGTTGTTTCATTCATTCTACGTGTAAGTGCAAGTTCAAGTGACACAACTGGGCGTTAGAATAAAGGCCTGTATGAAAAATCCTTATGTTAACATTTGAACAGAGGCTCACTTCACTGGTCAGCATCGCAGTACCTCCCTGAAACATGCGATACAATGGCAGACCGTTAATCGGGCTGATTGAATTGGCCTGTATCGATCAAATCACTGTTTGAAGTATCTTAAGTTCTGTCGAAGAGAGTTTTTGATGCCAATCTGTCACTGTTTTGCTTCCAGTATGAGGGTTGTTTCTTTTTCAGCATAATTCTCATCCCCATGCTGAAGTCATTATCACATGCAGGACCTGGCCTACATCTGGCCTCCTCCTCTTCCATCTATACGGCACCTCGGATGGGGCACAAGTGTTTCAAGATGAAGGCGAAGAGAAACGGGCTGCGTCGATGTGCAGAACAAACAACACTGGAGAAATGTGTACAAAACTCAAAATAACTGAAGATGTGGATGGTTTCTGTAGCTGTTGCACCGATCAAACACAAACAAAACACGTGTTCACTTATCAAACTGAGGGAACATGAATAAGCATCCTCACAGTCCAACTGAGTCTGAATTCCATGGAGGAAAAACAAGAAATGAACATTGATGAAAATAATAGAAAAACATCTGACAGAATAGGATGAAAGCAAAATCAGCAAACTGTTATTTGGTACAGATGCTATCACTCGGGACCGTCTGGGCTTTTTTGTAGCTTGCGAAGAGGAACCAGCTACTTACTTTGGAGAGTGAACTGAGGAGCTCATTGTGAGTTCCTGCAGAGTTTTCTTTCACTTCAGACTCCTGGCCTCATACGTTCCAGATGTGGCAATTTGGCCAAGCTACGACCCTCACACAGAGGTGCTGAGAAAATGTCAATACGGGCCAATCCATTAAGGCGGCCAAATGAGTGTGTACAGGTTTTAAAAGGGTGCATCTGATGAGCTGGTGTGAGTTTGCCCTCAGGGCTGTGCAAACAGGACACATTGCTCCCATCAGACCTCAGGTGGCATGGAAGGACGGACCATCTTGTCCAGAGGAGAGAGAAAACCTAAAGCCTTCCCCAGAAAGCCGGGCAAGACCGCCCATCTCGCTCATTACTGGATCATCCGAACATTATATGCAAATAGCTGAGGCGGGGCTGCGGGGCCATAAAACACAGATCGACTAATTTGATATTATCTCTCTCGTGTTCACAGGTGTTCACATCAAAGCGTATTTGAAGACAATCATGTGTTCCGACAGATAACAAAACACAAAACTCAGAACAGAGGCCAAAAAATGTTGCCTCATCTCATTGGTTATCACACCGCAGCACAGGCGTGAGGCTGCAGGGCCGCCGCTCCTGCCGAGTCGTTTTCAGCCTTCACGTCTTTGGCCGGTAAATCGCCGGTAAATCGAGCAGGACCTTTTCACCTGCAGCTCCCTGAGACTCTAATAATATCTTCAGTCAGAATGTCTCTCTCTCTCTCTCTCTCTCTCTCAACAACCCCCCCCTCCCCTCCCACTCTCTCTTTCCTTTAACTTCCACCATGCTGCCGGCTAAAACAAGACGGCTTTATGCTGGTGTCATACCAAGGAAACTTCACATCGACCTACTCAGTTTTTGAAAGCATTTTTTTCTCCTCCACTCTTCTCCCCCCCTTGCTTTCCTCCCCATTAACTCTTTTTCGCCTCGGGACCAAAATCAGGCTATGAGGGTTTTTCTAAAAATTGAAAAAAAAAATGGTAACACTTCAAAATTGTGTAATTTCATTGCAAGGGAGGTGACTTGAAAGCAAAATCTGTGATCATACCCACTTCAGAATACAACAAGAAAAAGCAATATTGGCAGTATGACAAAAAAAATTGTGACAAAAGTCCAGCAAGTAGTTGATGTCCTCACTTGAGTACATTAGGAACAGGGCTATGAAAATGCTAGCTGCGAGTGCTGGAATGCACATCTGAGCCTGCGCCCTGGGGGCTGAGAAAACGTGTCTGTACATTGCTAGATGGAGAGGGCACCCTGCAGAAAAGGCTTCAGCTGCCTGAAACTGCAGTGATGAAACGGAGTGAGAATACAGAACACTCAGAGCCTGCAGCAGGACGCCCAGGATATATATATATATATATATATATTGGAGTTGATGAGTTAGGAAAGGTGACATATTCAGCCTGAAGTATAACTCTATGGGCTTCTGAACGTGTTGGTTGTAATTCCTACATGCATCAAGAGACTTAATTGGTTAAGTAACTTCAAGTAATTCATGACTTGAGCACATTCCAAAAATCACAGTTACTCCTCCTTCTGTATAAGTGACTGCAGTCTTATAATAATGGATCATATCCTCACCTATATTGGATAAACTAACCAATACCTGGAGGCTAAGTGAAAATAACAGTGGTTTGAAGCTCCTGTGACATTTTGAAGCTACAAGATCTTATCTGCAATACTAAGCAATAGAATATACTGTACAATACATATAAAGTTGTGTAAGGTGTGCGGCCTGTGTGATCCTGAACCCTGTGACTCGGGGCCATAATGGCTGCAGGCTAGGCTTACGTATACGCAGGCCCCTGCTCTTTGAAGGCTTCTGAAATCATAGGGAAGTGCGACAAGGACCATCATCAAATAACTGCTCAGTACTTAGAGGGGAAGCATTCCCACCACTCACACAACAAGGCCTTGTCCTGCAGCCCAGCAAACATCTAAGTGCAAAGTTGAGGGGAAGAAGCACAAGCGGGAGCCAAGTTTTGGACTTCAGTGTGGACCAGGGCAGTGTGGAGAAAGGGTGATCCTGCCTGAGTGAGTGCCCACCCCCACTGCATACCCACAGGGGGGCTTCTCTCCACTTTGTGTCTACTTCCAGGGTGCACTGAGCGCTTTGAGAGCCACTGAAGCTGCTGCAAAGACTAATTGTACTGAAATGATGATTAATAAAGTCAGCTGACACCTTACTGCACATTCAGACTGACACTCACTCAGCATTCATTTCTGCACAACCGCTGCTTTTAACCTGTAATCCCTGGAAAACACATCCTGCCCCTCACATAACTCTGTTCCATCCATTTAAGAGGGGGAATGCTCTTAACAAACGTTCCGAAAGTCACCTGCAATATTCTACATACCACACAATTTAACACTTAATTGCAATCTAATACAATTAGGCACAGCTCATCGGACTGTTAGGAATGATCCATGTCCGGTCCATGTCCAGCGTCCCACCCTGCTAACCGTGTCCACATCCACCCAGCGGACCACAGATCAAACAAAGAGCTTCTTTTTCAACCGAACTATTCTTAAAAGTGATGATCTTAACTCGGCGATGTGTTTGTTCGGCGGGGGAAAACGCTATTTTACGCGCCATTCATGCGTAAAACTGCTACTAGATTGTGCGTAAACGAATTTAGTGTTTTGGCAAGCAAACTTTGCGCAACCAAAGGAATTACGCCCCGGGAGGATGAGTTTGGATCCGTCTGGGAGATAAACTGTTATGGGGAAAGTTTCAATTCCTCGCCGCTGCGTTTGGTGGCTTCCAGAAACCGATCACGTATACGGTCATATCCGCTAATCTCGCTTTAAAATGCTCTGGGTGTGATGTACGAAAGCGCACAATGTGTATATGACCGTGAAGTAAACATGCCCCCCTCCTCTCCCCGTGTCCAGGTAAATCTGTCAATCCCTCAATCTCCATCATCTGTTACCGATTCCAAAGTGTCTTCCTGCCGCTCGGGTCGGATAAAGTTCATTAAAAACATGTTTGGAGCCCCATATTCTTACCTGCTCTGACATGGGTAGTCTGAAGCATCAGGATTAAAGTGATGAATGCGGTTACAGTGGAATCCATAAGCCACCTTTTCGTTTTCCACCTTGTGGACCACCTTTGCATCTCCATGATCGGGCGCCCACAAGTGAATGAAACTTTTGGACGACTTCAAGTGATCTTTAATGACGTCCCTTCCACAGTCCCAAATGTGATGGATACTGTCCTAGAAAAAAGCCATAAGTGAGGAGTTTTCGCCTCTTCTCTCAGCCACAACGAGGCCCCCGATCCTCCTTCCCAGTGCCCAGCCTTCGGAGTGAAGGTAGTCGGGCTTTAACCAAAACGCACAGAGTGCAGTCTGTACACTTGGTGCGTCCACGGACAGGAGGGGCTGGGCGAGCTCCACAAACCAGACCCACGATTACAGGAAAATGACAAGGGAACCAGCCCCCGATTAGCAAATCACGGGGCTGGAAATTCTCCACGGGTCCACCCATCACCTCTGCAGAGCGCCCCCGAGTCTCCCTCCCCTGAGTGCGTGGAGGGAGGAAGAGGGAAACGCATGACATGGAAGTTGAATGATGGAATGACACATTTGTGCATGCGAGGTATTTAAAAAATGTTGATTACACCTTTGATGACAGGTGAAAGAAGAAGAAAGCACAACAAGTATTACTTTCTAATTATTCTGGTTCATGTGTTTAACAGCTTTTCTGAGTGTAAAGCTCTTTGATGGCATCCACACAACCTAAATCAGACTCAAGGAGCAATGTGGGCAGATAGTTTCATATACTTAAGTATAATATCAGTTGTGGGATTTGCGAGGGAGAGTAACAGTGTGTGGTACCAGGGAGAAATGGCTCCTCTCACCTACACACCCCACTGGGAGAAGGGGGTCACTGCCTGTGAAACCTGAGGCTGCCTGCTCTTATGACATCATCTGGCAAGAGCATGTTGTCGTCTATACAGCAAGTGGTCTAAATATTGCGAATAATAACCGGAAGCACAATTTATAGCTAAACAGACAACAAAAGGTCTGTTAACATGCTGCTATATTTAATGAAGAGAATGGAAATTATTATTTTACAATCTGCCAGTCAAATACCTTTAATCGTTTCCCCTGTTCAGGCAAAAATGCCCTTCAGGATTCATTTTCAATAAGGCAATATCCCGCTGGTTTTAAGAGCATTTCCCCATGTTTCATTGAATTTCAATATAGTGGAACAAGACAGAATAGTTTTCCGGAACATATTTTTGTCAGACAAACCTGGAGAGAGACTGCAGGGGTTTAAAGGTGCATGGATCCTGACCAGACTTTATCTGTCATCCAGTGTGTCCCTTTCAGCCAGACAGCCTCTGTCTTTTACCAGCCAAATGCTATCAGAAGCTCCTGGATGCTCGGTGGCAAAAGAGCAGAGCCATTTTGATCTCCTAGGCACAGAGGGTTACAAACTACAGCTCACCCTATTATGGTTCACAAAACAGGCTGCCAGCAATTCCCAATGTGGGTCCTGATGTCCTCCTGGGGTCTTTGTGGGGGTCCAAGTAATCCAGATCCAAATTGGCACACGTTAAGTTAAGTTTTCCGCTTGTAGGATGTATTATATTGTATTTCATAGATGATATTCCATGCCAGGGTGGCAGCCTCAGTGATTCAGTCATTCAGACAGTTCATTCACTAAACTACAGTTTCTTTGTTGAGGCTGTTTAGTGGTCAGCAGCAGATCACTATCATTACATCAGGATGTTTCCAGGTGTGTAATGTAGTGTGTGAGTGTGCATAAAGAGGTTGTATAGGGCTGCAGCAATGATTCTGGACAATTACAAGTGTGATGAATGATGTAAGGGTTTGTTTTATCTCCTGAATAAACAACAAGGTACAAAGAAGTGTAAAGCTATTCCACTAGATTAACTAAACTGGATCAGTGGGGTTAATTTGAACAATCTTGTGTGTTTTAAGTGTTTGCCTATGATTGTTGCCAGTAATAGCATGTGTGCCTGTAATGGTTATCAGATGTGACGATAATGAGTATCGGCCTTTGTCCAAGCTTGTTACTGTCTCCACTAATCTGGCCCTTAACTAACAACCAAACTGAGCTGCTTCTGCCAAACAAATGATGGAATAATCTGTCTGGCATTACAGGTTCGTCTACCAAATCAGTTACAGGAAGCTCCTCATTAAAAGCTTACAGTAGGAGGTATCAAGAGTTTATTTGGTGTCATTTGAACACAGTTGATTTGAGTTTTGGTAATATCTGATGATGAAGCGTGGGGTAACATGGTGGAAGCTTCATCTTGGTTAATCTTCCACAGCTATGGACACAAACTATGAAGTGAGAGGAGACACTTGAAGTCACATGTCAGATATGCAATGAGAACAGGTGGGGGGGAAAAGAATCGCATGAATGGGATATTGTCAGATCTGTTTTTGGCCTCATTCATATGTAGAAATCTGATAAACAGTAGATATTTGGGAATGGAACATTCCTTAAAGTAAGCAATATCCTTGAGCCATCATTTCTCCCTCAGGTCTGTCAGGACAACTAAAACCCTTATTTGTATGCAGATTGTTTAAGGCCTAAAGGATGGAAACAGTTCTGATACAGGCAAATAATTGGAATATAACATAAATACCTGTAGTCTGAACATCTAATGGCTGTCTCCTTTTGGAAGTGTTACAGGCCAGGCGCACCCAACTGGAAGAACTTAGAACCAACTCAGGGCAAGATTGATGAAGAGGTTTGTTAAAATAACAAACGGTAATCGGTCTCAAATATTGTAAACTTTTCGGTGTAGCTTTCTTTATGAATGAAATGGGAAGGAAAGCAGCTTTTACTGAGGAATGTGAAGTCAGATGCAAACAGATTAGTGCAGCTTTAATGCCTGGATGTTTTGACAATTACCCAGTACCCCTGTCAAGCACCAAGCGGTGGAATGGCTTCCATATGTTCTGTGTTGTCTTCACCATAACATACATCAGCTGTTCTGTCCTCAAGGCTGGAAATAACACATCAGCATCTGTAGGGTGAGCAAAACCTGTGTAAGTAGAACCAAACTTGATCAAGTCACGTTTCTATATTTGTATTATATTGATGGTAGACATGTTTATATCTTGTATGATGTGGCGAGCTTTACATTAGAAAATAACTATTCAGACATACTGTAAGTGGCATAAGTGTCCATTTGCAAGGAAACCAATAGTAGCTCCAATATGTTTCTGCTCATTTTACTTATGTTTTGATAGAAAGTGACGTACACATTAGTTACATTACAACAATAACAAGAATGGGCGTCACACAGCTGAATGAACTCCAAATGATAACATAGGGTCAAATGTTTAAATCAGCCAAGCCTCACGCTATACTGGAGCAACATATGCCTTTGTGGCTGCATCTACTGTATGTAATGTCCAATACTGTTCAAATACACACAACTATATCTATCATAGTTAAATAAAATATACTGTACAGTTATGGAGGCACAATAGATGAATGCTGGCTATAAAATACAAACAAAACTGCTGCATTTGTTTCTTTTTTATCCTTACTTCTGATTCTAATATAGTTAAGACTAAGTTTAGCTTAGGCTGCTTGCTTAGTGAGCTGACAGAAGCCATTTGGAAAAGCCTCAGTGCAATGAAACGGTGATGTTGGCCGGCCGAAGACATTTTAACCAAAAAACACTTTTAGTCTGCAAGAAATCCAAAATATGTTGCGGTTACACATACACTTATATTATTATTAGAAATATCAGCATGAGAAGCTCTTTTATTTGCTATGAGCTTTACCTGACATGGTACTGTAACACAAGCACTTTTCACAGGCACACTCGAGAAAACCACCAGCCACTGTCTGTCACTGTTTACACATAGGGCCAGAGGGAAGTATAAAGAGCCCTTTCTCTCCCCTCAGCCTGCTCTCTAATACAAGCAAGAAAAGCTCCCTCACTTCACCAACATTATTCTTGGCTACCACAGTATTTCATAGGGAATAAGCTCACATTATAATCTTGAATCAATTGGCGAGTATAGTCATTGTGAGACCAAAGGGCTTTCATTTGTAACCCGACCTGCTTTGGGGTAATTTGAAGTAATGGAGAGGCGAGATTTGTGTTTCCTTGAATGTTTGTGTGACTCTCTCGGGTGTTTTTTTTTTTTTCTCCAGTTAAATGGCTGGATATCAAACTGTGGCACAGTGTGTCCTACCAGTGACAAGCATGTATTTTCTATGTGGTTTACCATCGTGCACACCCAAATTAAGACCGAGCTAAATGTGACATCCATTTCCCAAAGGCCATGATATGAAATTACATGGATCACTGTCAGTGGAGGATTGAAGTTGAATCTCTCATGATTCATTTACATAACCAGGCCACAGCGTGTAGGTTTTAAGTCATTTATTATAATGCATTTGATGGATTCAGAACATGTCTTTGTTTTAGGTAATATGTCAAAACTTGGGTTTAGTGCCCAGATTTCTTTATGACACAAATGTTTACCCTCCTGTTCCCTAAATGTACACAAAGGTAAGGTTTACACAGGACATTCAGATCAGTGTTCACACAGGGTTGCATACTTTAGGGTTGAGTATCCTCCATGCCACCCTCCATGCAGTTTTTTCCTGTTCACTGTGGGTAGAATTTACAGATCTGTGCCGCACGTGAAGTGAGAAAAAAAAACAATTAGGGTATTTTGAGTGTTGCCTTAGAGGCTTTAATGGTGCCATGATGGCCCGGCCTGGTCTACAGGTGTTCACTAATGCGAAGCAGCCGGAGTCTACAGCAAATGTGAGACAGAAAGCGACAGTCTGACTGGGAGACATGCAACACGCCATTTACAGAAAGTCCCAGAGTGTCCCTTTGTCTTTGTCTGAGCACATTATGAGCGGGAAGCATCAAGAACAAGCTTCAGCTGACAAAAATACAATTTCAGGACTGTTAAGCTGATCCCACCTGAAAGGACACACTGACTCACAGAAGAGTTACATTACCAGCTTATGATTGTATCTATGCTTAGAAACACACAGTGTGCCACTGTCCTCAGACCTTCAGCCTCCTTCACAGATCCATTCTCCACTTTGTTCCCTTTAAGCTTATTTACTCCAGAGGATTCCCTCTCATGCTCATTTTCAGCCACAACATAAAAATTTAGTTCATGTCAAGTTTGAAAGTTCACAAAACTGTTTTGTAAGCTCAACACAATAACTCTGTGTGATAACTTTGTGGACAGTTTGACTGCTGCCGCAATTTCCCTCTCTCGTAATAACACAATTTATCACCTACTGGGCAGCTCTGCAAAGACGAGCTGAACTTACAGCAGTAAGTTCACACCACCTGGTCGAGGCGGATCTTTTCAGCCCTCAGGTCGAAAAAGGGGGAGTTGGGTGAGTTGGGTGACCTTTGGTATGTGAGGCTGTGCCTGTTAAAATCCAGACCAGAGAGAGAGAGAGAGCGGAGCAGCAAATGTACTGTACCCCCCTCCCTTCTTATGATTTGCTATACTTGGATATGAGAAGTCATCACAGAATGAGGTTGTGGGCTGGTGTTTGGAGGTCACCATAGACTGAGCTCAGGTGGCCAGATGGTGAGCTGTTGATGGAAGGAGGGGCGAAGAAAGCAGGGAATCACCGTGGCTAAATGGCTAGAGAGAGGGGCTACTGTGAAGTGATGGTGGGTGGCCTCAGTGAGCTTTATGTGTGTGTGCATGTTTGTGTGTGTATTGGTGGTCTCGGACATTTGTAAGGTAACAAAACTCCTTATAGGTCAGCGAAGAGACCATATATCTTCACTCTGCTCAGGGACAGATTTAAGATTCAACCAAGACCTGGGCTCTCTCTTAGATGAATGAGGTTCAGTCAAACTGTATCACTGTATAATGCATGTAATTCACAATATGTCAGTATTAAGATACAGTAAATATAGTGATCCCCAATCTAATGTCACATTAGCGAGAGTACCCACATTAAATCCAGAGAAATACAATAAGAAGCCTATAATTTACAATTTTACAGCAGTGATATGTTCTAATGTTCCTCAGCGCTCACACCCAGAAACACACACACACATGTTACCAATATAGAGCAGCGGTCTGCTCTTCTCTCTCACATTTCCTGGTTTGCTGCTCTGTGGGCAGTGGAAGTGGAGGCTTATTCACAGAGCTCCTTTTCATATCTCTGTGTTTCTCCCTCCCTTCTGTGGAACTGACTGAATCATATCCTGTCCTGTAACAGCATGCAGTGTGTGTGCGTGTGTGTGTGTGTGTGTGTGTGTGTGTGTGTGTGCCCATAGGGAAGCAGTGAAATACCACCGCCTCTAAATGGAAGCCCATAAGGCACCGCTCATGCACAGGCTGGGAGATGCACTGTAGGTGGTAGTTGTGAGTATTCATAATGCAAAATGATAGGGTGTGTGTGTGTGTGTGTGTGTGTTACTGTAGGCATTTGATGTGGTGGAGCTGTGGTGGATGGATGTTTGATGTGAGACCTTGGTAGTCATTACTGTAGCCCTATGTGAACCTTCCAGTCATGTTTGCTGCTTTAACCCATTACATTGTCTAATATTGTTACAAAGAACTCTGTAAACTCTGTCCAATGTGAATGAAAAGTGGGCGAAACATGATTTAGCAACTTGAATGAATTACAGCATGGGGAAGTCATACAAGCCGCGGCTAATAAAAATGATTTAGTGCCGTCCATGTTGACATCCAGCTCCTTTCACAAAATTATAACTAATCAGGCAAGCTAGTGTGACAAACTGTAACTGGGTACTTTTGTAATATCCATTCCCTATTTTTATAATAATTTCCTATTTTACACACTATTGCACAATTGTTGTAATGTGACAGGATTCATGGTGATGGATTAGATATCTAAGCACGTCTCTGCTTGTAGAGTTTCATTCCACAGGTTGCCTTGAAGGTAGGTAAGAGTTCACTCATCAAACTGAAGCTTTGGTGATAAGCACTGGACTGTGAGTGGATCAAACCAACCAAATGAAGTAATTGGACAATATGAGCAAATTAATGTTTACTTTTGTGGTTCACTTATGCAAAGATGTTGATCTGACAAAACTGGGCATTTTCTATGTATACATACATCTACATATACTGTCCACAACATATATCTCAATTATAAAGTCATTTGAGGGTTCAATGCCAAGTTTCATGTCACTATAAAAGGGCTGAATACATTTCCAGTGTCATTTCTCAGCGGGACACACAGAAGAGGCTCCAGTCTGTCCGCTCACTGAGTGATTATACAGTATCCTTCTTGAAAGCAAACCTCATAAACAATCAAAGAAAAAAAAATCTAAAAGTGATCACGTCAGAGTAAATCTATCACATTATTCTACACTATCATAATAAAACAAAACAAGTTGTAATTAAGTTTATTTTGGTGGATTTGGTGGATTTTGCTTACATGGTTCTTCCGTCTCTACAAAGGTTTGACTTGTTCTGCCTTGTAAGGCTCGACTGACAACAATATTTGCCAGATCTAAATGAATTATCCTTTATTATTGTGAACAAATTATTTCAACAATCAGTCTAGAAGGGATTCTTCACCAAATGTAATCCTTTGTCCACCAGACTGTGTTTAATTACATGAAAGCTGAGCAAGCATTGATATTTTTTTATTATAAATCCCTGCTTGAGTGATCAGCAACCTCATTGACTCATTGCCAGGGGACAAAGAAGAAACGAGGAATGATATCGTGCCGCTGTTGTGCGCAGATGATCTGTTTGACCTTTGACCTGTCAGGGGGTTTGGGAGAAATGTGTTAGGGTCACAGCATAGCTCAAGACAAATCATGTGGCACTCACCTCCAGCCACAGCGGCCTGTTTGTGAGCTGCTCAGGCCTGCTCCACCATGTCAGGGGCTCCGACGATGCAATCCCCCCAAGGCCAGCGTTCAGGAGGGGCCCTCGGTGAGCAGCTATGCATGCGGACAGGAAGGAAGGTGAGACCAGATCAGTGCACAACACAGTGATCACATTATGTTGAAAGAGTCAATAGATGCATGATCCAGAGTGGCAGTGACTTTGAGCTGAGCTGCGACTTTGTCTGGAACCACTTACATGTGAATGGCCTCCATATGTTGAAACCTTTGTTACCCGTGTCGTTTCACTCTCAGAGGGTCAAATTAACTGTCCTGCTTAGATGATGTCGGGGAATTGCGGAATGTTTTGCATTTGTTTTTATTGCTTATACAAAGTTCTTCCTTGTTTGACAAAAAGATCCAGATGAGTACGGTCTGTGTCCTCAAATGATAACTGCATAAAGCTTTCATGAGGAGCTGAAAATTCTAAATATGACCCTTATACATGTGACTCATGCTGTCCCCAGAAGCCCTCATCTCTCATCAAGGTATCTTCTAGAAGGAAAAGTGGAACTGGACTCCAGCTGTGCCTCTGTTCACCATGTGGGCCGTGGAGCACAGGGAGGTGCCCGTACATTAGAGACATAATTAGCAGTTTTGAGCGGGCAGTCTGGCTGAGCCGGTGAATTGGGTTGAGGTGGCGGGACGAGACATCAAACAGCGTGGCGAGGGAGAACACAGGCTTCAGGACTGCTGAGTGAAATCCTGATTAAGGGATCGTTGAGCTGAAATAGAACATCTGTGTCTAAGCATATGCATTATGGTTTCTCTGAAGAGAGTAGAGCTCTTTCTTGCCATCTGAAGGACTTGGGCTCAGTTGAAAGCTGTCTTAGTTACATCAATGGGCGTGTTTGGTTCTCCTTTTCAATGGAAGGATTCAAATACCAGCTGACTGCGTAGCCACAAGGCAAACACACACTGCAGCAATCCGTCTCCTATTTGAAAATTCTGTCACACAAATCATTGACCCTCTGATGAAGACTTGAAGGATGTTCAGTTAAGAGGTGAACTTTAAAACATCTTCAAATGAGAGATTCGTCAGTTAGGCCAACAAAACTGTATTGTACTCTGTGTTTCAGTGGTTCTGTAACTTTGACCCTGAGCCATTACTCTGCAGATCCTCAGATCGTATCTCTATCTGATGGCTTTCTGTGTTCAGGTCTGCAGGCAACATTCCTCACATTCTCCCTGAACCCAGGATCTCTGACCTTCTGTCACCTTCGACACTGTCTTCATCCAGAGAGGGTGACACTGTCTTTGATTCTCATCCACTTTCTGTTCTCCTCAGCCATGACTTCTTACTAGAAGTCGTGGCCTAGAGGACAGCAGATAAATGAACACATCAGCTGGTTCAGGCCCGTGCATGGGAGAGCGGGTTGCAATAACAGAGGCCCCTAATTATCATCAATCATAGAGTAAGTAAGACACACAAGGGCACTGGTTAGGATGTTGGCAGTGTGTTTACATGGAACCTAAAAATGTTAATGAGTGACAGTCACATGGAACGGGCAGTGTAAATGATGCCATTCACGCCAAACTGAGAATTTGTGCTTTTCTGCATTATATCGTGTATATGTGTGCTTGTTTGTGTAGTTGTTGAAGCCTAGATTGTGATCAGCTTGAGAATGAGAGGTTAGATCTGTGCTTAGACCCACTGTGAGCCGTCATTACCAACCTCTGCCCTAACTAGAATTTGCTATATCCACAACACACTTCCCTTTTTAAATATTGGTTAGGTTTAACGACAAAACAGAAATTATCTTTTATTCTAGACAAGGTTATGAGTGAGTCAGCTCACAAACAATGAACTTACAAAGGGCAAGAAACTCGTGGGTGATATTTTATAGAAACAGACGCATATTTTAGCACTTGTAGTGAGTTTGGGCCTGCTGGGTAGTTGACTTGTTTGTTGACGTTACATGATCTGACTTCCACTGTTGTTGGGTGAAGATTCTGTAGTTCTCCATGACTCCATGACTTGTAGATCTGTGATGAACCTGCAGAGGCTCCATCAATACGATAATTTGAGTAGAAATGACTAAAACCAGTCAGGATGAGTTCTTTAATTAGTAGTTGTCACTGTGAACAGGAACGTATCTGTGTGAACCCTGAATGTCAGAAGTGAAGGACCGGTGTCTCTAAAGTGCAGACTTGAAACCTTGAGGTCACTATGTATTGGCATTCCACACCAATCTGAGAGATGGGCTTCTTTCAAACACACATGCACACACACACACACACTCTGAATGCAGTGACCCTCCAGTGTCATTGCATAGAAATAACAACTAACACATCGGGTAGTTTGTCAGTAGATTTCAGATCAGATCACAGATTTTCCATCACTGCTCAATCTAGATCCACGCTGACGTAAAATACATTTCTTTGTTTCATCTTCCGTGGCTTGTGTTTGTGTCTCTGGCATTGCAAATTCCCATCATAGTACCCAGAACAGCTGGGTTGGGATGGTGTGCTTCCCAGTAGTGACAGGAATTGAATCTGTACAGGAAGCATCTGTCACCATGGATACAAATACCCCTCACTCAGCCAGCTGTGGTACCGTACTCTGTGTTACTTTTTATGCAAGTGCAAAACTTCTGAAAACTTCTGATAATCTGATTTGCACTGATAGACAATATTTGAATGCTAAATACTAAGTCAAGTATGAAAGTTCTACCGTGGAAAGAATACTGTGTAGGTTAAACTGTGAATACATGAGGAAGCATACACATAAACAGCTTTTCATGGTCGTTACCACGCAGGCTGATGGAAACACACACTATTCCACTACCTACAGAGGCCCTACTGGCCCCTTCATTGCTCTGGTCATGAAAGGCTCCATTTAAAGCCTGGGAGGCTGGACGTGACCTGAGTTTACTGTCTGGGGTGGTGAGCCTTCCCTCTCCGTGCAGCCGGGGGAATAACCAGGGCGCAAGGAGCCGATCGAGACTGTAAGGCCCTGTTGAATGTGCTGAGCTTCTCTAAACCTCCAGAGGACCGAGGCGCCTACACACAATAACAGTCCAATATTATTCACTGGACATTATTTTGGGTTATTATTATTATTAATAGGTTTGAATCACTCATGAATTGTCAAGGGGCTGGAGTAAAGTTCATTAGAATATAGAATAACATTGATTCCCTCATGGACCAATGTCTGAAATATAATCACCAGTAGACGTCATGGTGACTGATCTCTTCATTATAATGTCTTGGTGACAGGATCTTTGGCCTTTCTCTGGCCATCCCATCATTACCTCGGCTCACCTACAGAGGCAGCGAGATCCTTTTCTGTCTGTTCTCTGTGTTTTACTTGATACTCTACACTTCCTTCTCCTGCCCCTCGCAGTCCAACCCATTTCCCCTGTCATCACCTCTATAGTCAGATTGGTATTCATTAAGCACCAGTCCAGTCGGTGTCATCCTCTTCTGATGTGACAGATACGGTATGATGTACTTGGATTCATTACACATGCGGTATTTTCTTGGTTTTTGTCTTTATACTTATTGTCTATGTTAAGTTCTTAGAATTTTTAGTCGCTATAAACATGAGGGATCGGCATAACAGTGTGTGATCTACAAACAACTTCACTAGCCTGTTTTCCAGCATCAGATTTTTCGTCCTGTGATGGTCTGAATGTTTTATAAGAGGCTTTTCCGATTGTGAGTAAATGTATTTGGTTGTTGTATTGGTAGAGAATATTGTCTATTAGCAGTGTCTTCCCGAAAATCACTGGACTACGCCCAACCGGTTGAACCCCTGGTCACTTCTCTATCAGACACCACTCTTTTCCATTTTTCCTTCTCTCCCAAGCCACCACATTCCCGATCAGCATCTCTCTCTCTCCCCTTCCCTTTCCCTCAGTCTGACGCGTTATGTCTGTGATGGGAGGAGGATCGTGTGTCCACCGTTCCTCCCATCACCTGTGAAATTTCAGAGCCAGGCCACGGTGAAAGGGGGCATTGTGTCCCCCTGATGAGGAATGCCCTTGCGTCGCTCCTCAAAGAAAAGGCTTCATTTGGCCTGGAATTTGGAGGCATCTTGAGAAGTGTAGGGCAGATTTTCTCGGGGGTGGGGATGAGAGGCTGAAGGCCTTCATAAGGCTGGACAGGAGCAGAACAGTCCTTTCCTGGACTAGTGTACCAAGCCTCAGTGATACAGAGAGATTTAACTATTCTACAATCAATCTATGATTATTAATGTACGGCCTATCCTAATATTTTCAAAGACTAAATAAAAAAATCTGACTTCAGACGTGGTAAAACTTATAAAGATCATTTTTTATTAACCCTGGTGGAGGAGACAAGTCCAATGAGACTAATTGCTGTCTCGCATACAGTAGTTGCAGACTCTCTGGCGCTGCATCTGCTATTTTTATAAGGCGAGGTTGACATCTGCAGGTAGAAAGTATGAACTGCACACTCAGCGTTCACATGAATAGAGATGAAAACGCTTGATTTTACTTTATGTTGGCTTTGGGGGCTTATTATTAACATGTGCTCTATCTGTGTACACGAATTTCTAACTCACAAACCTATATAACATCCTATGATAGAAAGTGAGATTGTTTCAATATGTAAATCTCTTTGTTTTTGTCTCATTTAAATTAAATAAATTGTACCCGTCTTTAACAGTTGTGCATATCAGATTGTACAAAGTTTGGAGGGATGGAAATTATTTTAGCGCATATATTCACTTTGAGATTGAACAGGATTTAACCGCCCATCCAGGAGGGGGCAGCACTGTGCTACAAAGCTGCTTTAAAACAAAGAAGAAGAAGAAGAAGCTGTCGGAAGGCGGCGGTTTGTTTATTAGCCACAAGGTAAGCTAACAAACACATCAATGAAGTTTTGGACGCTAAATAATCCAGTTGTTGCCTTTGTAGTATAATGCCAGCTTTATATAATGTGTTTCAGCTTTAACTCTGATAATAGATACATGTTTTAAACATTAAGTTAAAGGCCCTGACTTGTGAACGAGCACATGTCGCTTCGTAAAGCATTAGCATGGAGCTAAATCTGGGGCTAGCTCATTTTAACAAACTGTATTTACAATAATGGCAGCTAAATTAATCTCGTTTAGTAACATACTTGTTGTTCTTCAGTTCGGCAGTGCTTGTTTCAAGAAAGGGGGTTTCTTAATGTGATATGTAATAGTAGCGGACGCTCTGTAATGCTATATACTTTTCTGAGTTTGTGACATTAAACACAAACAAATGAATCACTAACATGCATTCACGACACTAAGTTACATTGTGATGTAACTTTTGATCAATGCTCGATAATGAAAACACGCGATAAACAGATTGAGCAAAGCAAAATCATTGTTTAATGCCCAACAGTGTGTAAACATTCCGACATTGAGTTAAATCAAATTAATGTATAAATCTAATAGTTGTTGTCCGTCTGTCTCCCTGTCTTCCTCAGGGACATGGACAAGAATGAAGCCCCGGTCCATGGAAGCGGCAGTAAGACGCTGCGGATCCGCCATCTACCTGCTGAGCTCAGCCAGGAGGAGAAGGAAGACCTGCTGAAGTATTTTGGAGCTCGCTCAGTCAAAGTCTTCTCCAACACGGGCCGACTGGTAGGTGGTCAGCTTATACATCCTGAGTTTGTATCGTTGAACGCTCACAGTGTCGGGCTTTAGAATGCTAGACGTTAAATTAAAAACACATTTTCCCCCTCGCACAGAAACATTCAGCCTTTGCGACCTTCAGCAGTGAGAAGTCCGCAGCAAAGGTACGCTTGTTTCTGTTCACAGGTAGAACTGGTTTTAGGTTTGATTCTAACTGAGCTGAAGAAACCTCCTACTGTTTTTGATGTCTGTTCCCCTGTCCTCAGGCTCTCAGCAGGCTCCATCAGCTCCAGATTCTAGATCACACACTTGTTGTAGAGTTTGCTAAAGGTCAAGATGATGTCATCGAGTTAAAGGACCCGCCAGTGTCAGACAGGTAACTATGATAAGATACACGATTGATCTTTAACTAGCATGCAGCAAATGTCTTGTTTATCTCTCAACTGGCAGATTTGGGTGCCTCTTGTTTTTTTAAACCATTAATTTAAGACTACATTACTTATTTCAGGTTAAAGTAAGTACTGACATGTCTGAGTAACCTGTGATTTGTACACAATCTGAGTTTATTGTAACATTTGACTTTATTAATGACTCTACATTACATTATATTTCCTGTGCAGTGCGGATGGTGTCAAGGAACAGCAGAAGAAACGGGAGACCAAACAGCCGAGCGTTCCTCTCATAGATACCGGCATCGCATCGAGCCTTGGGTGAGTGCGCCGTGTGTGTGTGTGTGTGTGTGTGTGTGTTACCGTCTGTCAGGGTGCCTTTGCAGGGTTTGATTGATGACAACAACTGGGTAACACGAGTAAATGTCGGTGAAACGACTGTGCATGTCTGTCTTAAATTTGAAATTGCTAACTGGGCTGATGCGTGCTGCTGATATGATTTGTCTTTGGCAGATCATAACAGGGTGACATGTTGGTGTCTCCATCTTTTCAGACATTAGGTTGACTTTATGTGTCCTCCTCTGCTTGTTGAACTGTAGAGTGAATGCTCCCAGTAGATTATGGGGTCAGGAATGTATACAGGTACATGGCTTCCTGTTATTTGATAACAGATTTACGTCACTTTTAGGGGGTGTAAGGGAAACCTGTCCACCCGAATGAGACCTTAACACAGCTCCATGTGCATGTATGACACACACACTCTCCTGCCCCGGTCAAACGCTGTCACTTTCTGACGCTCACTGGCCTCCAATCTTGGCGCTGCCCAGAGGCGAGCTGACAGAGGAAACCTGGATGGAAATGTGAGAGCTCTAGTCAGGACCTGTCAGTGGCCTTATGTCCAATTAAATGGCCGGGGCAGCGCGGAGCATCTGACAGGCCGTCTGTCCTGCCAGTTGGTCGCACCAGGTGGTCTCTGATTCACTGACACTCTCTCTGCTCTGACAGCTACGGAAGTCCATTTCCCCCTCCCCTTATATTAAAGAGATGCGTCATTTTATATCCTTGTGTTGACTCAGAACAGGTGATCTGTGAGGAGACTGGTTGATTAGTTATGCACGCACTGATCTAGCAGCAGGATCAGATTAAGGCTCAGAGGTCGCGCTCATGCCATCGCTTTACAGCAAATAAGCTTAGAAACGGGCAACTACAACGAATGTACAAGATAATACAGAAACAGTTTGGACATATGTATATATAATATATAATATTAGCAGCTATAGATCCAGAAGAAGGTGATTGCCTTAATGAAATGTATAATAAAGATTAATCATGCAAATTTTTAGAGGAAGATGATGTTCAGGATTGAGGTTTGCAAAGGATAGAAACATTTATGTGCTTTCCTTTTGCACATTGTTGAGAATGCCTCAGATGTGAGCTGATAGACACCTGATCCAAGATTCAAACAACCCACCCACCTGTTCTTCAGTGGCGGTGCTAACACCACAGATGCAGCGCTCTGCAGCCTGTGCAGGTAGCTGTGACAAAAGACAGATGGATCGCTCCGCCGGGGACGTCTGTCATGTCTGCTCAAATAGTTTCCAAAGAACGGACTGAGCAAAGTTTTATTCTCACATATTGGGGTAAATATTATGGTCTGTCACAACTCCTGCTTCTACAGCTCCTAATAAGGATCAGTTGTTATTCTTTGCTTATGTAACTTTGCTGGTTGTTGAATCAAAGAGGTTTCTACAAAGCTCTATCAAAACCAGTTAATCTGCTTCACCAGCCACTGAATCAAACATGGCATCGCGCTCGCGTCACACTCCTGCTGTTTTGTATTGATGAAGTCTAAAGCTAACCTACCTCTGACCAATAGTTTTGATTATTTTCCTCGCAGGACGCCAGGAGGCGGATGAAGGCGTGCGCACGCCGCGCCCGCGCCTCCGGTCTGCGCTTATTAAGGCCCGGTTGATTTAGATTTGTTTTCTGGTGCCTTGCCCGGTTCTTGACTCACGAGCGTTATTATTACATGAGGACCAGCCGCGGTGCTGACACGGCATTCTGCTCCCGCTGCCCCTTAATGGCTGCATTTTACATTTTGTTTGCTGAGTGCTTGTCATCTGAAGAATAAGCCACTTAACTAGAGCTCGCTATCTGGGTAACAGATTTGCCTGCTCCCATTATTTTGATAGGTTGCGATGTTGTGTTTAGTGGAGGGTGGGGGGGGGGGGGTGTGTGTGTGTGTGTGTGTGTGTGTGTGTGTGTGTGTGTGTGTGTGTGTGTGTGTGTGTGTGTGTGTGTGTGCGTGTGCGTGTGTGCGCGTGCGTGCGTGCGCGCGCGCGCTGGAGCTGCAGAGTTTGCCTTAATCTCTCTTTCTCTTTCTCTCCTCCTCTCTCTGTCTCTCTCCCTCCATCTTATTTCCGCAGGTTGAAATTCCAATCAAATCCCACTTTGAAATATTTATACCCCCCGCCTTCTAACGGCATTCTGGCAAACATAACGCACGCCATCCTGAGCGTTCCCAAGTTTTATGTTCAAGTGAGTATATTTCTTCTAATTCAACTTCACGTGATTTGGAGTCTCGGTCATTGCCTGGATGTGTTTGATGTTTGATGACTGCCGCCTCTGTATTCATATCAGTACATTTATTATTCCTCCATGTCATCGCTGAATCTGATTTCCTTACCAGCGGTGGAAAATGTTCTAAGCCTCAGATTAAATCATAAATATGTGGAGAAAAAAAAAGTGTCCCAAATGTTTTTGAACTGAATCCGACCCCATAAAGATCAAACTCAATATTTGCCTTTTAAATTTCAATTTGGATAGCGAGTATTAATAATAAAGCCTAAGTGGGATGCATGAGTTATGGCTTTAACATTTCCCCCGCAGCTGAGCGGCCTCCGTTTTCTCTGCCGACACTCCCTCCTTTGGTCTCTTGGTGGCGCTGGTGTGTCGTAGAGAAGCCGCCTCGCCGCTCAGACAAACCAATAATGCATCACGTCAGCCTCAATCTCACCTTGATCCTGGTGTTTTGAATGAAAATGCAAAAGCTTTGCAATCTGTTTTACATATGGAGCCCAACTTACATGCTGGCTGTTTGAGAGCGGCAGCATATTTATATTATCAGCTCCCACCGGCCCTTAGTGGGATTGGATTCTCAGCTATAGGCGAGAGCTGTAGAGGGCTTTGGTAGTGTACAGAATTTGTAGTTTAATCTCAGTCCAGGTCCAGTCAGGGTTCTGAGTCTTGAATTTCCATTTCACAGTTCTTAACAGCTTTATCTCCAATGACATAGGTACTTCATCTGATGAACAGGATGAACTTACCCTGTCCCTTCGGCCCGATCACTGCCAGACCCCCAGTGGTAAGTCTGTGATGTGATGGAACATTGTTGAATTGATTGATGACTTTGTTAGTTTGTTGTAGTCATTATATTTATGTGGACTCCAGTTTGAGAAACTCTTATATTGCTGTTGCATTTTGAATCTAAATAAACAGAAAGTCAGAGTCAAAAGTCAGTGATGAGTCAGAAAGTCCAGCAAGTGAATTGTGGACAAATGCTTCGCCTGGAGGAAGAAGAAGGTGAAGAAGCTGGAGGAGAAACTTGAAGTGATAATATAAGTTACATTACATTTCTCGGCTCACCCAAGTGTCTCCGTCTCTTGCAGTTTGAGTTCCTGCATCCAGCACCGTCCATCCCCATGCCTCCCCCATTCCCCCCCAACTTCCCCCCTCTACCAGAGGAGGACATGGACGTCTCTACTGAGGAGTCGGAGTACGAGAGCGAAGACGACGAAGACAAGGAGAGGTGAGGAGCGAACATCTACTGACAGAACAGAGCATTCAGGTTGGAGTATGCATGCTGGGAATCCAATAGAATTCCTCTTGTTTGGTGATGTTTGAATTTTAAAGTGTCGACCGTAAAACCTTTTACCTAATTAAATGAAACGCATAAAATTCAGCTCTGTACTTGAATATTCCCTTCCCTTGCTTTATTCCAGGATTGTTCGCCTGATGGGCTTGGTCAACCAAGCATGCAAGAGACCCCTGAGACCCAAAACGGCTTCCAAGAGAAAGAAACCCAAAATCAAGGATCTACTCTTTGCTCCTAAACCAGACTCTCAGAGGTAAAGTGGAGGCACTCGTGCTCATCACACTCTCCATGCACAGCTCATCTTCAGGCAGTATTCATAAAGCAAACAGGGGGAAAGAAGACCAAAGCCTCCAGACAATATGCCTTCCTCATAAAGATAGCCTTGTGTGGCTTTCTGCACCACACACACACACACACACACACTTCCGTAATGATAGACCACAAACCCTGTTTCAGAACTATAAATACACACACGCCGGGGTCTCTCGGCTGCGCATTTGCAGTCTGGGAAATATCTGTAGTTGAACAGAAAACAACACATCCCAACCCTTAACCCACTCAGGGGCCAGGTTTATTGTGGGCACTTTTAGAGGCCGGTGTTAAGGGAAGCAATGATGGTCTCTGCCTCCCTCAGTGCTCCGGCGTTGCAGCCCGCCGATGTTTTTGAGCAACCTCAGCCCGCCGGACCGAGGAAGATTGAATTCCACATTTCAGTGCCAGAGGTGGCATCCACAGCGGAAGGGAGCGGCCCGGGTCAGGAGACGCAGTCTGATGATGCCAGAGGTAAGACGCCGCATACTGGGCAGAGATTCTTTATCTTAACACATTCTCCTCCTATGGTAAGCAAACTATATATACAGGTATTCTGTTTATATGTTAGGCCTTGCTACTCTTTTTGCAAGTGTGAAAGAATGTGTAAGAATGAGATTATTACCACCAATGTTAAATGTTAAACTGACGCAGGCGATGGCTGCAGACACTGAGACCTGAGCCACGTTCTCTCGCCTGGGTGTCGGGTGTTAGACAGCAGTGTATCAGAGAAGGAAACCTGCACCAAAACAACTCTGACATTATCTGTGTGAGGAAATGTCATTGGGAGCACGGTGCGTTTGACTTGTCAGCCGTGCCGTTCCCCCCCGTCCGCTTTATCTCCCTTCTCTCCAGCTACCTGTTCCCTACAACTTCACTTCCCCGCCAAGTCTCTGAGAAGTAAAATAGATCTCAAAGTCAAACACACAAGATTTCCTAAAGGCACGCCAAAGATAAACTATGACAGGTGGCTTTTGGATTAGTCTTGTTTTGAGGAAGTGTGGGATCCGATAAACAAGCCTTTTAAATGGAAAGGGGAGGGGGGGGGAGCGATAAGGAGGAGGATAATTTTGAAAGCAGTGATCTCGTTCTCTGTCGAGAGTGTATCAGAAAAAGCTCCACCACAACACTTCTTGCACCAGTGCACACACACACATCCACCATATGTGGATGACAATGTTTTTGTTTTTTCCTCCCTGGATTTGCTCGGGCTCACTGCTCTTAGTAATTCCATCTACAGCGTGTGTGCGCACACATGCATGCAGCCTTCACAAAGCTGCCAGTTGTCCCGTCGACCGCCTCTCAAAATCAGGTTATAAAACAGGAACAGGTTGGGAATTTGAATAAATGCATTACATCATTAGAAGTAGACTGAATAGTTGGACACTGGGCCGGTTTTTACCTCCAAGCGACTCAGATATGTTTTAGTCATTTAATTGCTTTTTCCAGCAAAAGACAACATCCCTGTTATCAACCTCTGTGGAAACAAATCATTACGTGGATGCAACCCAATACATCATTGTCAAAGAGAGAGGGATACGTTACCCTAAAGAGAGAGAAGAAAATATGCTCCCACTCCTCCATATTCTCTATTTATTGAAGAGAATAAACAGGATTAATGCACCATCTGCTTCATGAGAGACCAAACTAAACTTCATCTGGATTTTTAACTTTTCCTCTGAAGGCTGAAGGTCTCATACCAACCTGTCGGCAGTCATGTTCTGAAAAACTGGGATAACTTGATAATATTGCTTCTTTAACATCTTTTGTGTTTCCTCAGAAGTGGATGAGAGCGACTTGGTCCCCCCCAGCAGCAGCGGTCAGGAGTTGGTGGAAGGAGAAGGCTTCGGGAAGCTTTTCCCCAGCGCTCAGACGTCCCAACAACAAGAGGATCACAGCGACGAGGAGCAGGATCTCCCGTCGGATATCATCTCCAGGAAGGAGCTGGAGAAGGGCCGGCTGTCCAGAGACGGTAATTCTCACCTCTACTCTATTTCTTAAAATGTCTTGAATGCCTTGCAGAGGAGTGTTATAGGTTTACAGATGGCTGTGGAGGTACGTAAGTTACTCAGACTCTTACATTTACATGCCTGACGGTCGCATACTAAACGTCTGTTAGTCAGAGTAAGCGTACTGATTTATGCTCAACCATATGGTGTTTACTTGATGATGAAACAACATGTCACCCTATTGGTTGATGCCATACTAGACTGACCATATGAATCCCTTCAAAGCAGGAGTATACGCTCTTTTAAACTCCTATTATGTGATCTTGTTCACAGCGATGCTTGAATGGAAGCAGCACCAATGATTTGTCAGAGACATATTTGTGCTGAAGAAAGTCAGACTTCAGCAAAAGTAAATCCTGGGGCGAAACAACGGTTAATCCCTCTGACAAAGGATTTGGTGCTGCAACGTAAAGTGGCCAAAACCCAGAGATATTCAGCTTTACAGAGATAAGAAGCGCCAGAGTTTTCTTCTGTTTTTTTTTTCTTGGAATGTCCGCTTAAAGCTGTTGACTCTTTGTTGTGCAGGGATTACAGCGTGAAGTCGCACTCTGAACCGGCTCACATCATCCTTTAATATTCACACGCCTCCGCTGAACAACATCACTGCTAACATCCAGTCCCGTTCTCCGTGTTTGAAACGCTGCACCACCTGACCAAAGCGCTGAAAATATCTGAATTCAAAGATATTAAAAGCAGATTTGTTTGTTTTTTTCCCCCTCCCCACTTAGCAGCTTTAATGGCAGAAAGAAACCTGCCATAAGATAAAATGTTTGCTTCCTCCTCTCGGTTTGAAGTGACGTCTAAAAGGCACCGGTTGCTCCGTGTTGCTCCAATTTAATCGTCGCTTTAATGTCGCTTTTAGTCCTGTAGGCCATTCTGGATGGCATTGAGGCGCTGTGACGGCTTTCTCCTTCATGTCTGTGTGGGCAGCCCTGTGATCTTTTGTGCTCGTTTTGAAATGCGTCTCGCCTTAATGGTATTTCTCTCTCTCTCTCTCCCTCTCTCTCTCTCTCTCTCTCTCTCCCTCTCTCCCTCTCTCTTTTTTAAAACAGAGATTAAAAGGATGTCTGTATTTAAAAATTATGACGCCGGTGAGCCGACCTGCAGACTATATGTGAAGAATATTGCCAAGCAAGTGGAAGAGAAAGTGAGTACATTTATAGCAGGTGACCCATTTAATAGCTGTGTTTACCGGAGCATACATTTATGGCAAATTCATTCTATGTAGTCCAAATCCTGCTTTAAATTACATTGCTATATTCTCCCATAACGTCTTATTCTAACAAATCACACACTTTTTTTTTTACTGCCATCATCTATTTATATTCATTTATTGACAATTTCTCCTTTAAATCAATCTTTTGTCTTCCAGGACCTTAAATACATCTACGGCAGATACATCGACCCTTCGTCTGAAGCAGAGAGAAACATGTATGTTTACAATCTCCACCCCGAGTTTAAGTGGTGACATAAGAAGCCGATGCACACGCTCTTTATTTTATTTATTCCCTGCCCTGAAGCTCTCTGACGCTGTGGCCCTCATGTCACTTCAGCCCAGCTCACTCTCCTCAGCTATTTTTGACTCCTCCAATTTGTCACTTTCTCTTGAGGGTTTTTTAGTAATTTGTGCTGACTGTGTGTTCTGTTATTAATAAGTATCTAACCTGAAGTACAGATCATGAGGGACAAGTTTATGTTTGTGCATCAGCAGTACTTGAATATTCCACCTGAGTCATCAGCCTTAACTTATGTGGAATATCAGGTCAGACTGAACACAGATCTGCTGGAGGTCTTAATGTGGATAGAGACTGAAGAATCATGACATCATATCATTGAATGGGTAAACATTGATTAGCCCTAACTAACATTTCATAACCTTTAATCCAACTAGAAGAGATAGTAGAGTTTTTATGAACATACTCTTCTCTTTAATTGAAGTTGCTGCTCAGTTGCTTATTTAGAATGAAATCCTCTTTGGTCTCCATGACAAATACTTGCAAATACTCTTTTCTGTGATTGTGTTCGCCGCTGTGCCGCAGTGTGTTGTTGGTTTCACAGAGCCACAAGCCGCAGGTGATAATTATGTACTTTGCTTGCTTTCCTCTCTCCCTCAGGTTTGACATTGTGTTAATGAAGGAGGGGCGGATGAAAGGCCAGGCCTTCGTGGGGCTTCCCAGTGAGCGCAGTGCAGAGAAAGCTCTGCGGGACACCAATGGCTACGTTCTCTATGACAGACCGCTCGTTGTTGTATCCTTTTATACGCAATTTCAAGTTAAAACGGGGATTCTGAGATGCTTATTTCTTGGAGTTTGTGAGTTTGCTTTGCTGGCACAGTGCTGGTAATTGTCAGATACTCAAATACATGAATTGGTGGCTTGCTAATGTCAGAATGAACACATTTCTTAAGCCACAGGGCTGATTCCTCATATTAACAGCTCATGGGATTAGACTTTACTGGCTGTATGAATAGCATGTTAATGGAAGGGGCAGTTGTAAGGTGCTGTATGTAATGGACACGTTGGCTTTAGGCCCCTTATGGCTTCAGAAGAATGAGGACTAGACTCCAGCGCCTCAGAGGCTCCACCTGCTGTTCCTGTCAACACCCAGATTCACACATCCACATTTTAGTTTGTCTTCATGACGATATTGACTTTGACTTGATTTACTCTTCTAATCTTCATCGCATGTCTAATTAGTTTGAACAGCATAGCAGCCATTCTGTGGTGTGACTCTCTTGTCTGGCATATAAGAAGGAAGGTAACAGTGAACAAGCCTGGACTCCAGGATTCGGCACCACTGTGAAACATTTCTACCCCATGAAATAACGCAAACCTTTATTGAAATGACAATCAAAGTTTCTCAGTGTGCAGCCTGTCCTCTGTTTGCTTTCATCACAGCACGTTCTTTGTCTGGCATTGATTCCGCAGGGAATTTCAGATTGTAAATTGTGTCCAAATCCAGAGGAGTTATTGGTGGCGTCATAGAATGTTTCTCCCTTTCTAATGTTTACGGAGATGTTCAGTGGGGCTTAGATTGCATATCAGCACTCTTCAAGTATACCTGATCAATTGTAGATGGAATACAAGCCAACACAACTGGCATCGCCGCCTTTATCAACATTTAGTCGATCTCAATGCCAGGCTGAAGGTCGTGACTGCTGAAAGACTGCTTATCAATAGTATTGTCTTATCCTCTTCACTAAAAGAAACTAATATAGTTTATGTGAAATATAGAACTGCAGTAAGTGGAGGACTCAAATGCTCCTGTTGGCTTTTTGTCACAGGCAGATGGGGACGGCCGCATTCAGTTTAGTTTCCTTATAATGTTTGTGTTTGAAGTGGTAGAGAGACTGCAGTGTGATCAAACAGCCTCGTACTAAAGCAGGGCTCTTATCTCTAATGGCATGTAGCCTTCCTATCATTTAACCTCTCGCTGCCGAACATTCTATTTGACTATTTGAATGACGGTAATGGCCGCTCGGTAATTGAACCTCTGGTCTTAAGCGTGGAGTATGTAGGAGAGAGTAATGGAGACCCAAACTCTTTATGAGGTCCATTTTTGGGCAATTTTCTTCTGGCATTTCTGAGCAAATACCTGCAACCTTTTTCTGAAATGAAGTTCTTGACGGACAGGTGCAAGAGGCACGGAGGAGGGCTCACATGGCTCACACAGCTGCAGCATGCAACTCTGAGTGTAAACTAACAGCATAGCAGGGAAGGTATACTTGATCAGTCGGTGGCTTTGTGCTTAAAAGCTGAAATTGGCTTTTTATTAATGTCGCCGCTGTGACTTATGCCATTCTCCTGTGTCTGTAGCCGGTAGCAGACTGGGCGGTCAGCTGCCGAGGCCAAGCTTGTGCCTTACTGACTTTAGAAGGAGACATGAGTCATACCTGTAAAGCCGCCTACGAGTAGAGAGTTTCAGTTTTTCTTATGTTAGAAATGCAGACTGAAGACGGAGAGGAAAGTTGAGGGGAAAAGGTTCCGGTGATTAGTTCGCCACCGTTCATATTTCAGTTTCCCTTACTTGAAAGACTTTAAATGAAACCGAGCAAATTTCATCTCTTAATGAAAACGTTGACTTAACTCTGAGCTCACAGCAGTTTGCCCGATCGGCCAGACCCAAGCAGGAAAGCACAGACGCAAAGAAAGGACCGCGACATCGCTGAACGCAACAGGTGAGTGAGCTCCGGTTGAATACCTGCCAGAAGACGAACATGAAGCGCTCAGCGGTCCTCAGGAAGAACACATCCTCGGCTTCGTTATCGTTGTAATGCTGTTTTCTTTTTTACACTTTATTTATTCAAGATGCCAAGCCTTGATATTGTGGCCCAGCAGAACCATTTGTATCCTTATTCTGCCATATCCTTTGAGAGAACAAAGCCTATTTATTTCTGGGCAGGTCATTTATAGGAGCGGTGGCTCTATTGGGACCGAAAGCATCTGAAGCTTTATTGTCCACTACGTTTAGAAGGATTTTTTTATAATGTTAATCTTGTTTGCTTTGTGGTATCTTGTGTTGTAGGAAATGTGTAGTTGTGTAAACCTTTCATGTTTTGGAGTCTTTACAGCATTCTCTACTTTGTTTGACTGAATTGCAGGTGACGGTCGTCGGATGTCTTCTTCTCTCTCTTTTTACAGAAATAAATGTTTTATTAAAATCCTCGTTTCCTTGTTTCTTCTGATAATTTTTGTCGGTACGTTTCTTTCTAACTGACTAAATGACTGATTTATCTTTTTGTTCCATACTTAAAGCACAGACAGGCGAGTAAACACAGAGTGAGGGAGGAACGTATATGAGATCCAGATTGGTTCAAAGCAAGCAGACTGCAGACTGTGGGGAAATTGCCGGCACCGGGTTAGCTTACCTTTTACAATCCCTGCCTGGCCCCATCTGTGTGATTATGAAGAGTAAACCTCCGAAGGTGAACCACTCCCAACACACATCATATCACACAGATTAGGAAATTTACCCTTTAGGTGTAAACAATACTGGGCCTGTCAATCAGAGATAATTATGTCATCACCGTTCTGTTGTGATTTAGATTTCAAGACTTAAGACATAAACTGATGGTAGTTAGTCGTACCTCCATCCAAAGCAATGATGTCTATTTTTTACCAAAGATTGTGTTTCCATGGTTCCAAAGAGCAAACTGACTTTTAGAGTTTTAGTTTTAATCCCACTGTGAATATGCCAATGGAAATGTCACCCAGAATGATGTCATGCCACCGCCCTGCCACCCGGTTAGTTGGGAATAGGGAATTAGCAGTGTGTTGAATGAAAAGAGGTCATTAGATATTCCAGGTATGAATATTTCAGATTAATGCAGACTTTTAAGTGCAAACCTCTTATCATTTTACAAATAATTCAAATGTGTAATTAATGTGTGATCAGTATGTTAATGTTCATTATCATGCCGACAATGTGTGAGACCTTTTTCCTCATTTAGCCTATGGGAAAGAGATAACATAGCTAATTCACTCTGTACAGCCAGACTGCAACAAAACAACATGCCACTGTGTGTTTTGTTATATTAAAAACACTACTATGATGCAACTTTAATCCATGAAGCATGAAGTAAACGGCAGCCTGGTTTAGCTTTGGATTCAAATCCTCCATCTTAATATTACATACTTAATACTTTTCATTACTTTTGGATACTTCAGATATCAAATATGTAAGACCACAGTTGTAATTCACTAAGCCTCAGCCCTGCTCCTGACTTCAGCCTCTCCGGATCCAAGCAGACAAAGTTATCAATCTCATGTGCACGTCTGGTTCAACCTGCAGCTCATACGTCAACGCCAGTGCGAGGGAGGAGTTCCCATCTGTGCCCTACTCTGCCCGCCACCTCAACGATGACAAATGTGCCACCCGCAGTGGAAATATTGAGAGTTACCAGGACATTTATCAGGTAACATTTGAGCAATATGAAAGATAACCTTTTGTAAGTGGACGCAGATAAAGATGTATGTTCTGCCCTCTGTCTCCGGCTCTGTCTCTCTTTAATAGCTACCCAGAAGTAATACCATGATAATATGTTTCCTATTTTGGATGCAACCAGGTGTGCAGTCAGTCTGCAGGCGAGGGCCAAAGGGATTGTGGGTAGCCTTCATGATCACACACGTTCTTATCGGCTCCCAGGTGGACGCCCGTGAGCGCACTGGGCCATAGATGCTCATTATTGATACCCGACGGCTTTGGAGGAAGAATTAGCTACGTTATTAACTATCATTCACCAAAATGGCCGGCTGTGGAGGCCCTGTGCAACCTATTTGTCTTATATTAATTTTTCTAATATACTGTAGCTATAAACAATCAAAAATGCATTCAATCATTAAAGAGGAAATGCATGTTTAAATCCATGAGGGGGAAGTGGAAGGCAAAATAAGTTTGTAGGTTCTTTCTGGGGTTTTGCAAACTGCACTTTACTGTGGATGAAGACATATTTTCCCCTTTAATAGCGTTCTGTTCCCTTTACAAGGGCACCCATGGGCGCAGCAGAAGCACTCCTGCAAAGTCTTTCTCCTTTATATGTATTTTGTCGAAAGCAGGTAAAGAAAGTGATTGGTGTCGCTGATGGCAGAACCACAGGTCAGCTACTGTTGCGTGAAGAGGAGAGCTTATCTTACAGATGATAATATTGTTCTAAATTAAAGGGGAAAGCAGTTTAATAAATAGTATTACTCAGGTAACTCAACTGCTAATATCACCAATAACCCCATAAAGATGAATTTGTTGCTTAATGTTCTCTAACCCTTAAATAAATCATTGTTAGATGACTAGTAGCATCTCAAATGTTTACAAAAGCTTAATACGGTAAAATCTACTGCATATTTATGACATGTAGTAACAAATGGAGAGGACATTAAGCGTTTTCTATGCTTGATTCCTGTGCCATCACCCCGTACAAGCAATTAGTGGATAGACATTCATTAATTGCTTGTCCAGGGCGCCGTGGTTTTATCGTGATATTAAATCAATTCCTATTTCATTGAAAAGGGCAATAAAGCACAGGGAAACGTGGACATCACACCTTGTCTTTTGTCATTAAATCTTCGACTTAGTTTGTAATCATTTTATCATCGCTGAAACATCAAGCAGACACTGACCTATTACATGGATTAGCTGCTCTTTATCCCTGCCAAATAGGAGCCCCGTGTTTATTACTCCACTGTACTTATTGCTATATTGGCATTTTCTCTTCCAGGACCTGAGCAGCTTGCCAATAAATGGCTCCGTCACAGAGTTCAAGTGTGGAGCTAAAGTGAGCGCCATCATCCCCAAATTAAATGGGCAGATGCTGTCTGACACCGTTTAAGACAGGAAACTGAATTATGGGTTGTCTTTTTGTTTTTGACCTCACGGAAGGCAGGATGTTATGCTGTCATGGTGTCAATTGACCCATTATAATGAACAGCACACACACACACACACACACACACACGCACACATGCACACACGCACACACACAGATTAAAGATGCTCTCCATTACATTGAACCACCTTGAAACATATTCAGCATATCACAAGAGGTTTCCCTTAAAATGTGATAGTGCTTATTTTTTATTTACTACTTGAATTACACTTTAACGCTCTACTTGAGAAAGTTTTCTTTTTTTCTGCTCTTGTATTACGTTAGAAGATGTTTGCAAGCGTATGTATTTCATAACTACTGTCAAGGTCAGTGGCAGTTAATGCAATTAATGTGTATCTTGTGTTCTTTATTTGCATAGAAGTGCACACAGTTGATGTTTAACCAATAAAACAGTTAGTTAGTTTAGTTTCCTTTATTCTGCAATCACTTCCTTTGCTTTCTGACACAAAAATATGATCCTGGGTCTATTTCTGCTTTTACAATACATCTTGTGCCACATTATGTTTGGGCCAGATATTGATTGATAAAATCACTTTAGGACATTCTCCACTGGTCACTGTGTTGTGCAGACGACCCTGCAGACAGGCCGACTAAGAGGAACCAACTCAGATTAATGTGCATGACCGGTCACGCCATCATTGCCGTCCATTAGGATGTGCTGCCATTCCTCATCATTCTAATACGCAGAAATGAAATCTGACTGGAGTTTATTCCTCTGATACAGTACAGGCTGGATAGGATTCAGTGTATTTGTAAATTCAAATCTAGCTTTATAAACATGTGTAATGGCTCAGAATCATCAGTTTTGTCTCATTTTCATTAATACATCTGTAATGTTAGAAGTACTAGAGGCTTCAAGATTGAATGATGTCACTGCAGCCGACGCATAGTGACAAATATTCAGAATATACAGAAGCAAACAAAGCCTCAGGTAGAGATACTGTAATGTTTCACACTGTATGTCGTCGGATGGGAAGTAATCAAAGTGAATTTTCTTGTAATGTTTTGAATCCCCTTGACCTGATGTTCATAAATAGAAACACGTTCACCTTTAAATGATGAAGCGCTCGCAGGAGACACTGAAGCGCTTTCCCACAGACGGCTAACGGCTGCAGTCACAGAGGTTATTGAGGATGGACGTCGTGTAAACAAAGCGCTCTGCATGACGTGACACAGTCGCTCACCAATCACCTTTTATCAACGCAGCGTTTAGATTGACACGCTTGATTTTTGAGGCGACTTCATCTTAATTTATAAGCCTAAACATGCAGCTGTTCAGACATTTAGTGTTTTCCGCAGTTCATGAAGTTTACGCCTGAAGGAGATTGAATTAAATGTGTGCAGACAGAAGAAGAAGAAGCTGTCTGTCAGGATGAATAAGATCTGAACAAATCTCTGCCTACCTTCAGCTGACCCATGTATGAACTGAAACCTGCTCATCCTAACCAACTTCACTTGCAGCTTTTCACCCACTTTGACATTGCTTAGTCAACTCCACAGTATTTACCGTACGTGGCCATCAAGTGCTTTGCCGGAGCGAGTGTGTGTCAATTCTAAGGTAAGCTTATTCATTATGAAGACAGTGATGGCTTCAGCATCCATATTTCATGCTTTTTAGACCTTGCAAGTTTCATGAAGTTGTCCAAATGAGTGACATTTAAAAACTGAAGCGAAGTAATGCGCTTTAATAATTCATAGATAATATCTTCGATTAAGAATTACAACCCAGGTCATCACTTTTACTCAGGACTCAGGAGGTTGATTTATTTATGTCAGCTGGCGAACGCTGCTTGTTTACGCTAGAGGAGCCCCTGTGGATTGAATGTATGTGACACTATAACGCTCGAAAAATAATCCAGCTTTGCCCCCTGAAGCACTTGAGACCAACCTGGCGTCCCCTCTTTATACAGTGCGTGTGTCCTGAGCGCAGGATCTTAGTCTTTTATTGCTTATCCCTGTAAAAAACCTGTATCGGTATGTAAAGGTACACCCCGGTTCGCCGTAAAGTTCTCATCCCCCCAATGCGACCCGGGCTGATATTATACCCCCCGTCTCCCGCTTGTCCGAGTCGCCAGCTAAATCTCAGCCTCATCTTATCCGCCGTAACCTTGTTTATTCCCAACAGTGGCATTAGCAAAGCTGTAAAAGTATTTATGGGGGTACAAATGCGGGACAGCCAATCTAAGGAAAATCTATAAATCCTGGCTGTTGATTTCTCAGGGCCAGGAGGTGCAGGCCGGTGATCAGTAGAGGTAGAAAGTATTCCCCAGGTGACTCTATGTGACTAACGCACAGAGGGCGAGCAGCATGCCAAACAGCGCTATGGCGACACTGTTGTGCTTTTAATACGGCCAAGCTGGCCTTCGCCTCTAAAGTGAGATGCTGCCCGGCTATCCATCTACCAGGAGCTGGTATCATTAGCTAACACCCACCAGGGAGCTGACTCAGCACTAAGCGAGTGTGTGCTTGTGTGTTTATGTGTGTGTAGCACTTTTTTACACTCTATCCTTGGCTTGTTTTTGGGGGATTGTAGTTATGGGGTAGGAGTTATGATTATGAAGGAAGCAACTAAATGACTCTTCCATATTTCCATCTTTTACTGTATTGGTTGTAGAATTCCCGAGGGCCTGTCGCCGCCCGATTGGGCCCGGAAACCTGATTGGGACCACGCATGTGCAAAAGTGCGACGACATCCAGACTTTCAACATCTCAGTATACGGCAGAGTCTTAAGGCTTTACATTTAATATATACTGTTTTTGAAGTTCATAAGTTCTATAAAGTTATAAAGTTATGTCTCTGTTAATAATAATACAGAGGTTAGGAGGTTGGGGACAAATCGATGGCTGTAAAATGGCCTTTTAACCCATGTTTACCATGTGATATGCATCAGTTACATTTCTTTGTTAACATTGTACTTGTGCTGCGTTTGAGTGGTGTTGGAAACTGGGAAATTCACATCTTACAGCTTGGAACGGCAAGACAAAGTCATAGTTACAAGTCAGCAACTTACTCTTATGACCACAACCATGAGTGACTCCTAGCAAACAGTTTTATATTTACTTATATTTGCTCTGATTGTTCCATATGCTAAATTGTAAATGGTGAGAGGATTATGAAATCCAGTCAAGGGTTAACTTCTGCACCAAATACAATCTGAATGATATTGTAGTGCACAGCAGTAACAATGCAGACTTAATATTGAATTCTACCAGCAGTTTCTTTGTTGATCTGTTCTAATGTCTCTTAACATGCAAACCCAAGACTCACTCAACTACCAGGGATAAATAATTGCCGTTCAAATTCTCTCTGCCTTACAAATAAGTTTAAGGAGGCTTCCCGGCAAACTTAGCTGAACTCTGCTCTTCTTACAACCTTGTGCTCTTTTCAGCACGGCGCAGAGGGAAGAACTTCCATCAGCTTCCACCCCTAATAAGATTTACAGAGAGTACAGCAGCGAGAGCGGGGTGATCTATCTGGGGAGCTCTACCCTCAATATTGGCAAGGAAATCAATGTGGTGAGTAAACCTACCTGCACAGTTTGCAATCAGCTGCCAGGCCAAAAGTAATCATTGAATTGAAATAATCCTTAAAGGTTTCCTCACTGTAGCCAAGTTAATAACAAAAGGAGTCGTCCAACCCTACGCCTTGAATGAGATATTAATCCTTCTATCAAGAATGATTATCAGGAAGGTTCAGACACAAAAAAGTGACCTTGCAGAGCACGACTCTCCCACTGTCCGCTTCAACATTCAACATGCAAGGGTGTGTACTCGGTCATACAATCTGCAATGGGACACACACTTCCTCTCATTATTTCCTCTGCCAGAGAACATCATCATCAACAATTTCTGACTTGTTTACATGAATCCCGTCCAGATAGCTAGCTATTCCCCACGGCGGCTTCTTTCTTGTAACTCCGCTCCGTCGTCACGATTTTGATAGACAGTCATCCAACACACACACTAATTAGCTGTGACTATTAGCTGTGTGTGTGCAGGACGGGGAAAATTCTCTCTCTAACGCATGGGAGTCAGGTCGTTTGTTAATACTAATAGGGCAGATTGAGAGGCCTTTCATGCACACACTCCCACCCAGCTTTCACATAAATCCTGACTCTTTGCTCGTTTTATTATTTAGGAGCTACCAAGCAAAGCCAGACGTCCTGTGGGGAGGAAGAGCTGTGCATTTTTACTTACGGGGAGGCAGCGGGTTGACCGTCTCTCTCTCTCTCTCTCTCTCTCTCCTTCCTCTCTCTCTCTCTCTCTCTTTCTCTCAAACGTACTCAGGTCTTTGTCAAATCCTCAATCATTCCAGTTTATGAGAACCTTAGCGGAGTGGTGCTTGACTTGACCATTCATACTTCTTTACTCCATACTTCATACACACTAAACCCATGTGACCGGGGCCAAAGGGAAGTTTAAAAATGAGCTGTGTGTATTTTGGAGGGAACAACTGAATACATTCCCTGAAATGTTTTGCTTTTCTTCCCTCCAACATAAAGATTAAGTAAAGGATAATCCAACAGGCAGAGAACTATCCAGCATAACAGAGAGCCAGTGGATTATCCTGCTTACACCACAGTGACTGTGTGTTCCTTTCCTTTCGTTGAATGTTTTTTGGACGAAAGGTCTTGCGCGTTTGAATTCCACTTCCCTTTCCCCCCCGACAGTACAGTGAATGTGTTTGTATCTCCTTGGCCCCCAGGTCTGCCAAACAGCAGTAACGATCACGGAGAGCCTGGCAGGAGATCTGTCAGGTCTCCCACTGAACTAGCAGCACATCAGACAGACTGCCGCTCCTTACCCCCTGTCCAGAGCGTTTGATAATATATGCGCGTGTGTACGTCGGCGGCCGCTGTGCCGAGCCGTAGGTTCTCGTGGCGAGGCTCCCCCCCCCCTGTGTGAGGCTCTCTGCAGTAGGTCCCAGTGTGATGTACAATAATGACCTGTCAGACTCACAGGCCTCTGAAAACAGAGATAATCCACCGAGGCTATCTGGCTAAACGAATTCAAACAGGCGTCCGCCCCCTGAGATCCCAGGGAAAACCTCATCTACTCCACTGGTCTGGCATCAAATGTGACAGAGGGGGGGAAAAAAGCACATTAAAATAACATCTGCTTATCAGGAGGAAGTGATTTCAGTTGTAGATAGGAATATTGATTAGTCCAATCATCAAATCATTAATTATAACAAAGCTACTTTCATATAGTATGCTCAGTTCATTCTATAATCCCTTCTCTTATCTTAGCTTCAGTCAACGTTTTCAGAGAATTTCTTTTACCTTGCAGTGGGATTTTATATGTGTGTGTTATTAACCGGAGCAGCCTGACATCAGTGATCAGGATCCAGCCTTAAAAGTCCGACGGAACTGTTTGTGTTCGCTCATAAATCACTAACAGATGAGGTTTTGAAGCTATGTAAGGTCACTGGGAAAATTAGTGCAATACTCTTTATGTAGTTAGTCAGCTGTTAAGAAATCAGAGAGTTGAAAAACAGCGTGACAAGTTAATTATCTGGCAGATATGCATACAGACAGAACGGAGGCCGTGCAGCTGTTGCATCAGGCTGAAAGCGCTGCAGATTGATGCTCCACCAGTGAGGCCAACACTCATCCAGAGGAGGATTCTTTTAATGGAGAGAGCGGTTTGGGTGACTAATATAAGAACTCGATAATAATTCATTTGCAATAAGATCTGGAATACATTCACGTCTTAAGGGGGGAAGCACGTTCCAGTTGTTAAATCCAACAGCACAGTTGTGTAGCTACAGCATCAGAGCGCAGTGGGACCTGCCTGAGCCACTTCTGATGAGATCGCCTGAAACCTGCATGTAATGAGCTCATGGTTGTATTATTTTGAGTTGCAATTGACTAATGTTAAAATCATGGAAAGAAACATTTACTCTAACTCTAATTTTATCTAATTGGAACAACAATGATGATTTACAGGAAGGTTCCATATCTTCAGCTCCATATCTTCATATTCTGTCCTGCAAATGTCCAAGCCCTCTCAGATAGACAGACTTCCTTAAATGGGATTATTCCTCGTCCTTGGCCTGAGTGTGTGTGCAGCAGCAGCAGACAGCAGCATCACGCCTGCTTGCTCCAACAGAATAACATACAGTTGGATATCTAAAGGCCCTGCACATCCATGGAAAAACAACTTAGACTTCACAATTAGAGCATCCCAGGACCGCGTGTTTGTATATATGCTGCATTTGCACGCTGTTTACTGTAGATGTTGAAATTCCATGCAATGGGTTGCGTAGACGTCCGGCTTTAAAGAAGTCCTAATTATCAGAGGAATATTGAGTTTTCTTCCAGCAGCGAGTGAAGGCGCAGGGTAAGAAGAGAGTCACCCTGGGCTGAGGTTTAATTAGCCTGAATAACTGCAAACGAGTGTGTGGGCGAGCTGTGCATTTTAGTGATCGTTGCCATGGAAGAGATTTGGGAAAAATGGCTCGGCTGAAAATAACCTGAATGATCCTTAAATGAAATCCAGAACGCTCAGTGAATGATCGCTCTGCCGTTTCCCATCTTCACCTCACAACACAGGTTAGGGGTTAGACCAGAGAACCAAACCATGCTTTTTGTGCAATTACAGTAAATAATCAACCATTACCATCAAAAGAAGCTTATAATGCAGCTTTTAAAACTCTAAAACATTGGAGAGGTCCATCTAAATCTCCCCTGAGGTGCTGTTTGTCTTTGAAACCTGTCAGAGATGTCAAAGTTGCTTCCCTGTCAGAGGGAAATGACGTCAAATCTGAACTCACAGTCAAAATGACTTTCATGGAATCCTCCGCCCATGATCGTCCCGTTCAGTCAAATAATCAACTTGTCTTTGCCTCCATTTAGCTTTTGGATTGTGACTGAACCAAAACTGTCAGCATTAAATTAGGCATAGATGTTGATCTCCCCTCGGCCCGGCCGGCTTGTCAGGCTGGATAATAAAGCCGTCACCCGAAGGTGAAAACTGTCCGCTACGTGGATTGAGACCCATTTTCTGGAGGATTGACAAGGGGCTGATGCAACAGGCTAAAGCCAGTTAAGGCACTTCTCACGAGCACACACACACACACACACACACACACACACACACACACACACACACACACACACACGCACGCACACACACACCCTCTCTCCTCCCCCCTCCCCTCTCATCCTCCTCATATCCCCAGAGAGGGTATTTTTCATGCTTCTAAACCACCCAACAGTGACAAGCCTCTGACAACCCCTGCTTACTGTGACACCTTTGTGGGTCCAGAGGAGGTTTCCGCCACAATGCCTCCTTTGACGGGCATTCTTGAGAGAAAACACACATTATCCCGCCGTAAACGCCCCGGCTGATTGATAGGCACAGTCAAAAGTTTGGGAGTGGGAGGCAGATTTGTTTATTTGCTGACTTATTTATTGATGTTATCAGAATGGAAGTCTTTATGTTACATATGGGATTCTAGAGACGACTCCAAATGGCTGAGCTACTGCTTAGGAAGTGTTCAGGTTCTAAATAGACGGATACTAAATCTACAATAGGACACACCAACGCTTTAAAGGTGTTTGCAGTTAGTAGCCAGTCTGTTTGAAGGCAGCAACAATAAGAAAACAAGCAGGAAAACTTTCTGCATGTTGGAGAAATTTGCAGTTTGAGCTTTAAGAGTTGCTGATACTGGAATAGAATGGAAACATGCGCACTGTACAACTTAAGCTTTACTCAACATCATCAAATTCTTACTTAAAGATAGTAAAACACTTTCATTTATTGTATTAAATCAGTTCTTCTGGCATAAACGCTCTCATCTAAGTGGTTGTTAACCATGTGAGGAGCCATTCTAACCTCAAGGTCTGCCTCTCTTATCAATCTCACTCCCTGTGTTTGTGTTGCTGGATTCCATTGCTTGATTCATTCTTGTCATCTGAACTCTCCTCAAACAGCTGCTGCCACTAAACCGACCCCAGTTTGACAATCAAGCAAAGTTCACTTCAGATCTCTGAATAATGAAGCCACTTTTTTCCTACAGCTCTTTCTTATTAACTGAACTTTCTTCCTCTTGTCTATTTTCCCTTGTTTAGGGTTACTGGATCCTTCCTCTATTAGCCTCTTAACTGCTGCTACCTGTACCTGCACAGTGGAGTGTGGTTGTTCCTGTCAGAGGGCAGCCCTTCGCCTTCACAAACAGGCCACATCGGTTTCACCTGACTGCAACTGTGGCACTCGCCATGTGTGGACCGGGCGCCTGCTACACCATCTCACTTACCGAGTCCATCCCTCCCTTTGTGTAAAGCCAACACAGGGGACACACTCGCCAAGGTCAGTGCACACCCCACTACACACCCACAGCAACGTTCTCTCTCACTCCCCCACCTCTGATTACCATGAAATCAGCCTCTGGTGTGGCTGTGAGGTGCTGGTTCATATGAGGATAGATTAGAAAGGCAAACAAGCATGAACATCTCATTTAGCGTAATGGAAATGATCAAAATATACAGCAACAATCATAAAATAACTATTCCTATGAGTCCAGATTTGCCACTAAGAGTGTATGTGGTGTAGAATGTGAGAAACGGCGAGTAAAAGAACTGCTTCTGACAGCTCTGGGCCTTTGGCGGCATCAAATGAAAGGGCACATGTTTCTGGACCGCAAAATTAGAGGCAAGTATTTTGACATCTTCCCCAAGCCAACATTCAATGACTTTTAGCCCAAATGGAGGACACTGCAGGCAGGCAGGCAGGCAGACAGGCAGGCAGGCTGGGCTCGGCTCGCCCACTGCCGCACCTCCCCACCTCTCGCTCTGCCTCAACATATTGCACCTGTTCAATTATTTAGTTTCTACTCTGCGGTTCGGCCCCGAATCGCGGTGAAAGCTGTACCTGCCGATTAGAGCAGGGCTTGTCACCGGAGCCGGACAGATTTCCCCGGCTTGTCATTCTCTGTCGTTCTCCGGGAGAGAGAGAGAGAGAGTAGAGAGAGGGAGGGAAAGAGAGAGAGGGAGAGGGAGACGCCTTTGGCCACATTACGGAGGAGGAAATGTCATTACCTCATTGCAGGCTTGTCATTCCCAGCCTTTGCTCTCCTAGGGGCAGAGAGGGTTTGTACGTGTGGCTATGTGGAGATGTGTGTGTGTGTGTGTGTGTGTGTGTGTGTGTGTGTGTGTGTGTGTGTGTGTGTGCGCACATGTCAGTTACCCAACACACATATCATCTCATCACACTTTCTGATCCTGTGTCTCTGATATTTTTCGGGCCAAGTTTTGTTTTGTTTTCTAATCAAATTTGAAGCAAACATTTGGGAATTTGGCTCAGATCAGATTTTAAATGGGCCAAACTCAATCCATCCATTCTCTACACCTGATTATCATGTGCAGTAAGTCTCTTTTCATTGAGTTAATGTCTTGAATGTTTGATATTATCTATGCAGAGCAATAATTGATGGCAAAGTGGACAGAGATCTTGACGAGCCCACCTTTCCGCCCACTAGGGGGCACTGTTGAAGCAAATTCAAGACTCTTAATGCTTAATCTGCCTTCACTGTCAAAGGAATTGTTTAACCAGAGCCCTGCCTTTGTCATTTTTAGGGGCTGTATCTTCTTTAACTACTGTTTGTACCAGGAGCTGCTGGAGGAGGAAGGTCTCCATTTTCCCAGCCCTCCTGTGTGTGGCAGGGGCCAAGAGCTTAAGAAAAGGATTGGAGACGGAGAGTTAGAATGTACCCTGTAAGTGTGTGTGTGTGTGTCTGTGGACCCTGTGTGTGTGTGTGGGTATGTGTGTGTGTGTGCACAGACACTTGTGTGTGATTTAATATAAAGCTACATTCATCCTTTTTCCTCCAGATTCCACTCCAGCAGAAATCATTAGAGGTTGTGTTTTTATGTCGGGCCGTATTTACTGTGTGAAGTCTGGCCTCAATCGCAGGCACAGATATGCAAATCACACTGGAGTTATTAATCGGAGTGTCACGGGGATTATGCAAATGAATAAGGAAGAGCGACAAGAGACGGGCAGGGGAGGAGAAGGGTCCGACGTCATCAAACTTGTGTTGGCATTCACCGGAGATAGATTTGTCCAAAGCGGTCTGACGGCGGCGGCTGTGATCATCCTGGGCTCGTTCTGACCCGACACAAACAATCCCTGTGAAAAGGTCACGGTGCTGTTTAACGTGAGAGGAGAGGAGCCCGGGCTGCTGAGAGTCATGATGAGCCACACTACCTGTTAATATTGATTTCCCTTTTAACTGGAGTAACAGTTTGACAAGCAGCACCGTGCACACTGCACAACGACGGCTCGCGCATTGGGAACAGTAAATGTTAAATGTGCCAAAATAATTCTGATTATCACCCGGATCGATCAGCAGTATCAAAATATATGTAACTTGAATGTGTTGTTTGGTGCCGTCTGTCCTCCTGCACACAGTAAAGTCTCTCTGCTCGTCTCTCGTTACCTTTCTGTCTCCTTCAGATCTGACAGATGTTCTTACTCTCACAATATGAGACTCTGATGTGGTTCAGTAACAGAGCTCATCATTACCAAACATCTTAAGGAAATTGTGAATGAACCTCAGTAGGAGAATAAGATCCCACAGCACAGATGTTTACTGTTTAAGGAGAATACAGTCATCCAAGTGAGCTGAACCTCTCCACCACCACCAACAAGGTATTTCTCCCATTAAAATGATTTCCAAACATAATTTCCAGCTGGTAGTTATTAGTGCTGAATGTTCTTGTAATGACATGTTTTCATATTTTCTTTAACCTTTGCAAGAATCACTTCTCCCCCACAAAATAAAGTAAACGTTCCTCAGCCTTCTGTGATGAATTTCAGCCTGGGAACGACGATATTAAAATCCCACAGTGTGTTTCCCCATAAGTGCTGAAAGACCCCTGACTGTACTCCTCCAAACCAGTTTGCCCTGATCCTTAATCTACCTGTGGGACTTACAAGATTGGAAATGGATCACATGAGGAAAGCTCAGCTACCTGCAGAGATTCTTTTCCTCGCCCCGGCAGACGATTATTGGCAGGTTTGGGGGGGGGGGGGGGGCCCTGCCGCGAAGGGTGAACGAATGCATTTCTGCAGATGACTGTGAGGCAGGGAAAGATTGAATTCTCACTCTCCTCTCCGTCTGTGTGAGGTGGAGGGAAATGGGTGAGTCTCCTAGAAATAGGCAGTGATAGATGAGGTACATGGAAGAAGACAGCTACCCCTGCTCTCCAGCCTGGCTGAATCAGGAAACTGTCTGCCAACTAAATGTCTCCCTCTCTCTCTCTCTCTCTCTCTCTCTCTCTCTCTCTCTCTCTCTCTCTCCCCCCCCCCCCCCCCCTCTCTCTCTTCCTCTCATTATAATTTTCTCCTTTTCCTCTTTGCCTCCTCTCCTCTCCTCCCCTGCTTACGAATCAATCGTTTTGTTAGTGCTTACCAGACAACAGATCTTTAGTCATAATGAGATTGTGCTTTATATCACCGTTTAATGAGCCCTACTCCCACAGCAAGCGTCCCCGGCTCCCCGCTAATGGTCAGAATGCTACACTTTCTCCAGTCTATGCATGAGTTAATTGAGTGTTTATGAAGATTATGAAAATGTAATTTAATTGTTTCCCGTGGAGATGATTTCACCGAGGCTTCAGGCTGAAGTGTTGACAGAAATCAGAACTCAGATAAGGAATGTATTCACAACGCCGACCGTTTTCAATCTGTGTAGCATCTCCAGAGTTTCCTCTGCCACTGAATAGGCGTCACTCTAACTTAAGGACCTTGCTGACCCTGTAAGTTAGTGTTATTTTCTGTGAAGTGTTTTCAAGCGCTAAATGCTTTTTCAGAGCTTTCATCAGGGTTCTCTACCTTGACATGGGTAAGATTTTGGTATAAACACTGCTACCTAAGCAAATACACTGTAATAAATCACACAGATTGGATTTGATATGAATCTTTGTGTTGCTGGGTCTCTTGGCCGGATGGCAGACGGTCAAAGGTTCAATAAGACGAGCCAAAAGTCAATCAATGACAGGTCAGACCTATTTTTGACCCTTGACCTTTACAAATGGTCTTTCTTCAAATATGCACTGCCAAAGCAAACATTGTTTCCTTGCTCTCACCCTCGGCTGGCTCAGGCCTCTGGGTGCTTCTTTATTCATTGCCTGGATAAATGTACATGACCCCTTAAAATAACAGGATCTGCCCCAGAGGGCACGCTTGAGTGATGTGACATTCCAGCTAACCTGAGATGACTTTTAAAGAAAGGGATAAGTGAAGGACAGAGGGAGGTTGGAAGGAAAAGATGGAGGAGGAGGAGGGCAGGGGAGCAAAAAATGGAGCAAATCAAATCAGTGTAAGCAGATACGTTAAGCAGAAAAGGTTAGGAGCAAAGTATGAGGCGATGAAAACAAACACATGAGGTAATAACGACCTCAGCACTGCCAGATTTTAAGATCGGGCCTGACGACGTTTGTCAGGAAGAAGTCCAAGCCGCCCGTCCATCTGCAGACGCTCATTAGTCCTCCGAGTACAAAGAGAGCATGTTTTCACACTCTTCTTAATCACCTGCTAATCATTCGGCAAAACAACCAAACGCAGTGGTGGAATTAGCATGTGGCTAAGTGGAGGTCTCCTGTCAAATACACCGGCAAGCTCCCGTCAAGGAGTCTGCATTTAATCAGGGGGACTTAGTGCTTTATACAAACAGTCTGTAGAAAATGTTAAAGAGAGCTTCTAATTAGCCCATCATGCAGTTATAATCACTTGAGAGATAAACGAAGCTGAAGGTATTTCAGAGGGCTCGTGACCTGCTCTGCTCCTCCCAGACAACTCAACTGTCATGTTCAGAGAGAAGGGATAAATACCGTTTGCTTTGCTCTTAACCTCTTGCTCCGTTGCTCTGTGGGTAAACATGATATACTTATTATGCATATCCGCTCAAGAAGCAGGCGGAAAGCTCAACATTACGTAAACAACATGCACAGGAGTCTTATTTTGGGTTTTTGGAACCGCTAACGATCTCGCCTTGATTTAACTTTAGATGGTGATGACATCAGAGTTGAAAACTTTATTCTATAACGCGATGTACTGACGATGTACCAGTCTGCTCCACATGTACACGCCTGAGTGTCACCGCACATATCCTGCGTTCCTCTGATGCAGGGAGTGGTCATGTGACTGCACTGCCATTGTTTATTCTGCCCTGTGCGACACGAGGAACAAATGCTTTCCGATTGTTGCCATCTTTGTTTCCATTGTTGAATGTTGAAGTGTCAGGGAGCAGAACCAGGGGTGATTTATGTTCCGGCTCTGCCTTTGCCCCCCTGGTAGATATTGTGTTTAATCCTCCACATTGATGTAAAGTACACAAGCGAGTACTCGTGCGGCAAATGTGTGTAAACTGAGACAAAAGTTGGGTATAATCCTGGTGTAAGATGTTCAATTTAACACACATCTCTGCATTCAAGCCACCAAAACAAGCAAATTAATGTCACATAGGCAAATACGATTCCTATTCCACAATTCCTTCCCATCGAATTCTTCCAAGAACTGTGAAGTGCTGAAATGACAAATGTCAGCAGTCACGATGTCCAAAAACGATTTCAGACGGAACATCTAAGCAGCCTAAAGCTTTGGCCCAAGCTTTGGCCCAAGCTTTGGCAGGCGCAGAAGCAGTGCCATCGGTAACTTCCTGGAAAGCCTCCGTCTGCCTTCCCTCGCTGTTTGATTCATACATAATACATGCTCACACACACATGGACATGTACACACAAACAGAAAGGAAGCTTTGATTAGCTGGAAAGTTGGATGGCCCTCAGTAGCTGTGTGACTGTCACTGGCTCACACTACAGAGGCTTCTAGAGCTTTCTCACAGCGCTCACATTGGAGAGGATGGGCTTTAACAGTGGCTTTCTGTAAAACTATGTAATACAGGCCAATCATTTGAAGTACCGGTTGATGGCGGAGTCGTACTCTACACTGCGACGATGTGGGGGCGGAGCGTGCCCATGTGTTTTCCTCTCATGGGTTTAGGAGCAGAGACAGGGACACTCCAGAGCGGACACCCCAAAATTAGATGTCGCAGATCTGATCTCATCACTCGTCTCCTCCTTGTATTAAAATGTGATTGCAGCGTTCAGTGTTCCTGCTCTCTGTCTGGACGCTGTCTGCATTAGGATCAGGATCTCAGTGGTTCGGCAACTGAGTCCATTTGCAGCAACTTGCATGTAACGTTTGTTTATGAATGACAGCAATCGGAGCCTGAATTCATACTGTACATATTTAAAATGCAATCAAAGTCCGTCTAAATTCCCCCAAAACCATGAATTCCATGTTGAAAATGTTATAAAATTGAATTCAAATTAACCTCTCATCTCTTATACGTATACATTTTCCGATGGAGATCTCTGTGTGAGTTTTGCTGATGAAGAGTCGTCACGCACGTCCAGGCTGCGTCTCGTCCGTGACCGCCTTGTTGTCACTGTCCGCTGCAGAGAGGAAGCAGCAGCCTGAGAGGAAGCAGCAGCCTGAGAGGAGACCCGCAGGTCCGCAGGTACCACCACCTTGTCACGTTTCCTCTGCTAGTCATTCTTTTTCCGCACACACGCTTCACTTCACACACGGCCGCATAAAAGATAATTTAATTTGACTCTAAGGATTTTTATCAGCACTCAGCACACTGACCGACACTGCAGCGTTATGGTGCTGATGATAATCAATCTCAAATCAATTAGGCAGTAATTGCTGAGTCAATGGGGGAGGCTGGTTAAATATTGATAAGTGTCTAAAAGGCCCATCAGGCTCTATTGACAGCTAAGGGAGACAGACAGCACTGGTTCAGCAGAGGAGAGAGGAGTGATGGAGAGATGGCTTAGGGGCTCAGGTCAGATTCTCCACTCTGCCTGGCCACACTGCTAATCAATGCAAGCTCCCTCCCTCCCTCACCCCCTCTGGCTGTAAGCTCTGTCCATAACCTTGATATTATTGTTGGAATTACACGCGCCGCAATTACCAAACTGTCAGATCTATAACCTTTTTAAACTGGAACACACACACTTGGATGCAGCCCTAGGAAATGAGCTGTGGGGGAACGTGCCTTCCATTAAGCGTCATGTTTTGCGGTTTGGTGGTAAATGTATCGTTCCTGCGGTTGACCAGCAGAATACAGACACGGCCTTAAGTTGAGATATTTGCAGGGTCGCTGTAATTGGTTTCTCGCAGGAAACCTTAACAGCGTTGTAAAATATTCATGGCCATTACCTCCATATAAGAAACACATGTAGCAAAGCAATGCTAAAGCTTTTTAATGAAAACGGAATTTCCCATGTTGATAAAACTGTAAGTGTAGATTTCTCTCATATGACTGATTACATACTGTAGGTTTCCAAACGATCTATTCACATGTTCAAGTGAGGGAGTCCCGGGTTCTCATGAGCAACCCTGAGTGTTGGTCTCTTTTGGTAAATATTCATAAGATCCAGGATTCATCTGAGATCCAGATCCAAACCAAACTGACACTTGACAAATGACAAAAGACTTCTAGCGTGGTGGTTTGTTTATCAGTAGTTGTCTAATTGCAACGAAAACCTACATTTCTTCTTCACTCAGATAGTTGTAGTGTGTTTCTGGCAGAGGCACTGATATGCTGTGAAATGGTACCAAGTCTTCTGAGAGGAAGATTGTCTCTGCAGGAAGGATGAGAGTTTGCCTTTTCTTTCATTTATCAGTTAAACTAATGTTCATGTGATGTACTTTGTAGGTGATGCTCCGCTCCACACTGGTAACTACGCTGTCAGCCCCTGGGGGAGGAGCCATATCAGCCACAGCCGCAGGTTCCCGACCCCGGCACTAACGCAACAACAAATCCGAGAACCTTCTAGTGGCTTCCAACCCTCCAACACAATCAAGTCGCAAATCAGTCTCGCAGTGATTTATGGTGGGTCTGCACCAACACACACACACACACACACCCTCTCTGTGTTATCCATGCATGTAAGCCTCTGAAATTAAGGTTAAGTTAAGGTTTTTAGTGTCCAGATGTGAACCTATCCAATATTTGCACACATCAGGTTGCAGCCTAGTCGGTGTCGCTGGCCGTTTCAGACCGAAGCTTCAAAGGGCAGATGAGCAAGGACTTTCCTCTAATTATCATGCTGGCTAAAGTTGCTGTGTTGGTAAATGGTGTTTGCGACAGGCGCAACCCCTGCCTGCTTATAGCAGCTACTTCCTGACACTCCCAATCAACTTGATTGATTGAATCCCAAGCCACTCCCTAACTCTGATTGGCAGGTTAATGACACAAGGGGGAGGAGAATCGCCAAGGGAGACAGGACATTTTATGTTACGCCGCTCACCCAAAGTAAGCTTTCCTCTTAGCGTGCATGTATGTAGTAAGTGTCGTCATCTCAGGAGTTAATCTGCTTTTAAAACCCCATCAAATAAATATGAATCTATTATAATCTCCCTCTTCTGTTTCATAGATTTACCCCAAACTCTCACATCTATCAGGATTACTTGACTGGTGCAACCCAATTTTCCTCTCAGATGAATCAATCCCACTAAGTGTCCACAATAACCAACGAGTCCCGTCCATTAGCCCGGCCTAGAACCAACACTGACAAATATTCCACGGCTCTTACCAAACTTCTGATTAGACAGGTAAGTGATTCGTTCTTCTGACAGCCGTCGCAGCATCCGTCTGCATTTGTTTCTCATAGGCAGTTAATAGCGTTAGCCTTTGGAGTCGGGCTTTCAGGTCATGGTTTGTGTATGAATCCTTCCCTGTGATGTTCATCAATCAAACCCAGGGAAGACCTGCAAGATATTGGAGTTCCAGGTCTTTGTATTCTTATGAGACTTCCCCTTCTTAAGTATTTAGACATCAAGAACTTTTCTTCTCTTTTCCACCTCCTGTCCTTGTTTTGCCCGATAATAATAAATACTGCATCTTTTCAAACGGAGGCATTTGACCGGGCACTTTCTGTTTTTTTTTTTCTTACCAAATCCCTCTGATACCTTTCATCCCATTCAAACGTGTTGTTTTCATCTGATGTCCCCCCTGTGATGAATAGGATCCTTATCTGTTTTGTCTAGGTAACAGTGTCCCAGTGGAGTAAATTGTTTGTAATCAGAGAATTAAAAGAGCATTTAATCTTAAGAGGCTCATGCCCTGGAATTGCTTTGATGTGAGCTAATGCAATATGGATGTAACTTCGGGGCACTTAAAATGGAGATTGGGGTTGTGATAAGATGTGCCTTTGGAATACCAGCGCAGGGTTGGCACACCCAGTGAAAACTAATCGTGTAAAGGGAATCTTTTCTTTGAACCCTTCCAGAGTGTGTGAGTGTGTATAAGCTGCATTAACAGCCACTCGCTCGCTCGCTCGCTTGCTTGTATGCCACCCCGCCAGTCGTGCCAAAGCTCGCTTGTGTCAAGGAAAACAGCTTGGATGAGTGGGGGGGGGGGGGCCATGTTTAGGAGAATATACGTTGACAGTGATGAAGTTTGTATACGTTTGTCAAGAATTGCGTACATTGATACTGGGTTCCAAGGATTTTTGTGTAAAGTCTAAGATTCTTTTGGCTCCTTGCAATGTGGAACAGTCTGTAGTGCCCTTGAGCAAGGCCTCTAACTCCTATTTGCCCCCCCTGCTTGAGCTTAGCAGTGGTGGAAAAGTGTGGAAGGCGTCTTGCAGTTTAGATGTTTGTTGTTACTCTAAATGAGAATGCAGGGTCAGCAAAGCCATTTCCAGGTAAATAAATATTTTAAAAAAGGAATAAAAAAAAGAAATCATAACTCAGAGGGGGTAATAAGTAAATTTGTAGTGCTCCAAATCACAAAATGACCATAAACTCCTTGCAGGGGGTGAGGGGGGGTTGGTCGGACTGTAGATCGATACCGATGACTCAGCAGTTATGCGGGTTGAGACTTTGCAACAACCTTGCATTTCTTGGTTTTGTTTGTAATGGAAAAACTTGTAATGCTCATGAAGCTATCGGTTTGTCCCTTTTTATACCTGAATGAAGCCAGCGTTCTCCTTATGAGACAAGATAAGAATAGACACATCAAGAAACAATCAGCAGACATCTGTAGCAGAGGAGGAAAGATGACAGCAGCGTCGTGCGACTGGGGGCAGATTGACTTCTCAACCAGCCATTTGGTCCAATTCTAATTAATGCGCTGGGTCTCTACGGGACTGCTGTTAGCGCCGCAGCCACTCACGCTAACTTACTTGGCCAAGGACACCAGCTAAGAGAAATTTAATCAGTGCAGCAATTCCCATGTCAACCATTTGAGGTGACATTACTTTTCTTACCAAATGTCCTCACCTTTTCTTCAGCCTAAAGGGAGCGGGATGATAATTGTGTGTAATAATATTGCCATTATGGGAGATGAAACACTGGAGTGCAATAAAAGTAGACTTTGACTTTTTGAGCAGTGCGCAACAATGCCACTTCCTGTCGTCTTGTGTGTCGTCAAAGGCCGGTTTCACTCAGCTTCAGCTTCAGCTTCAGACTTTTTCTTATTAGTTTTTCAAAATTGGATTTGTGAACGCGGCAACCGAGTCGTCCGTCTTTGTCTTACGCCGCATCCGTTCAGTCACAGTCCTGCCTGCTGCCCCCCCCCCCAAGTCTGAATGCTATATGGTGTGTGTTACATCATACAGAAGACACAGTTTGTCACAGGTTGTACGCCAGAAAAAGCGGAGAACCAAGATAAACACAAACTCTGCGTAACGATAACGCACCGCCGCCTGAATCTCCTGCCTCATTTGCGGACTGTTATGTTATATCACTTCCAACGTTTCCCGACTAGAAAATGTAGCAGAATACCTGAGTGCACACACTGCTACCTTCCCTTCTTCTTCTGACATGATTTGAAAAGCTTGAAGGAAGTTTTCAAGGCGGAACAGTCGTAATCTGGGTCATAACAAACTGTACTTTAAGTGTTCCGGCGTATTGGAGAAGCGGCGTATGAATTCTTCAGCCGTCTCCCACAGTGAATTTGAAGGCCCTTTTTCTCAAGTCTGACTGATTACTTTTATACTCGTAATGCTCGTAGTGGAGGACACACATGCCCTCAATTGAAAACAGCCCCTTTCAGCTTTGATGCTCCTGTGTTTGGGGGCAACGTAACGATCGGGAAGTTTCTTTTCAAACTCGTCTTCCTGCGCGTTCGGATGCAAAGCAAACTATACATCCGGATCAGAGTGTCATGGATAAATGATGAATGTCTCTTTGATTGTAGTCCATCACAGGTCAGACACATGGGCGTACTGTGGCCTCGCTGTTACGAGTGACATCATTCCCTTCGTTCAGTGTTTGCCTCGTTCTGTGCCATGAAAGTGCGGCGCCATAATGCAGGTAATTCTTTCCCATAGTGAAGGTCGCCGGCTGTGAGATTGGGCATTAAAAGGTTGCCTCATGCTGAATCATACAAATCAGTGTGTGGCCCATATGTTCACCGCCTGCACACAGTGTGTGAGGGAGGGAGGGAGGGAGGGAGGGAGGGAGGGAGGGATACTCACAAAGGGGAAGGAGTATTAGCTGGGGGGGAGGGGAGGGAGTGGGGAGCTGTTTTAATCAAACAGCCCTTCCAGCTGTTGCCCACCAGGTGAATTGCAAAGTGTCTTCTACCCACACAACACGCCCGAGAGGGAGAGGAGGCTTCCTACTTGTCATCCCTTCTTTATTGTAGCTCGCAGTTGTGCTGGGCTGTAACAAGGCTGCAGAGCAAGCAGAACACGGGACAGAGGGCTGCTTTATTGCGCTGCTGTGTAATCATGGGACCTGACAGAGGGCTTTTTCTGCTGTCACAGGTTGCCTCATGGCTTGCCGGGCGCACTAGCAACCAGACGTTCCACCCCCAGGCGACCGTGCATCTTGATACGTGTGCTCCTATACGCAAGCAACCATTCTATCTGACATCCAACCAGATACACTGTCCAAACGTGACTCTAACAGGATGTTTGGAAGAAAGATTACACGCGAAGATTACACGCATCCCTCTGCAACTTTAGGCAGCAGCTGTGTTGTAAAATAATGAAAGCAGGAAACACTGTGATAGAAACAGAAGCGACACACTCCTTTCATTTACAGTAAGAAGCATAACCGCATATGAGCGTTAAAGTGTAAGTTAGCCTGACATTCATGTGTAAGGTGCGGCCATTGTTACAGAAAAACAAAGAGAACACGAGGAACACACGGAAGAAAAAGCTTGAATATTCATATGAGGGATTGTTTAGAGTCTGGCAGTCTCAGGCAATGGAACAGGAGTGTGAGCGACAGCCGGATGGCAGCGGTGCACCAATCAGTCAGGCACTTGAAGGAGCCGTATTCCCAGGACCATATGCTGCAGGCGTGTAGGACACAGCACTGTCTGGTGGACATAGCAGCATTCTGCATCTTTTATCATTTCATTTGAATGACTAACAAGAGCAGCCAAGAGGTTGCTTGTAGAAGAGCGGAGCTGAATATTCAGTGAGAGTGTGTGAGTGTATTATTCGGGCGTGAGGCTGCACATTCACACCTGTTTGCTTGTGATGCTTTGCCGCACACTGGCAGACATTTAAAGCAGCAAAGGGAAGATGACTTCCCTTATGAGGTCAGGCAAAAATAATGGAATTACATACAACTTGTCAAGGCGTTGTCTTGAGGCGCATGCTGATATAGTGTGTGAAGGTAATGGATCTGAAGGAGGCACAGTAAAGGATCATAAAGATGCTGCTCGGCTCATTTCTTGGAGGAGGGAAAGGATTTCTTCCTCCTCCTCCTCCTCCTCCTCGCCACAGAAGTAAACGTCTGTCCCATGAAATATTAAAAAGCTGTTTTTCCCTGGGATAGTAATACATCATCTATATATAGCCTCCCCCTTTTTATCACTCTTGCTGGATCGGGGATGATTCCTGATTCAAATGATGTATTTTTATCAGGCAGGGCTGACGAGCAGAATAGTAAATGAATAAAATATTCAGCCGCCTACTTCGTCATGGTGGAGAAGGGAAGGGGGGGGGAGAGAGGAGGGGGGCGGTCTATCATGTGTATAACCATAAATATCCAGCTAAACATAGTTCAGGCAGAGACAAAGAGCCAAAGTGTGATTTCAGCGTCACAGTGAATGAATCCAGAGAGAGAAAGTGAGCCTGGAGTTCTGAAGCGTGCGAGGATGAGGATGAAGCAGTAAAGATGGAAATATTAGACAATCTGGCTAATACCTGAAGGGCCAGACAAAAATGAATATCATTCTAATGGGAGCTGAGTGCTAAGGTAATCAACACCTCCACATGAGGGGGAAGTGTCTTCGCGATGAAAATCTCAACATTTTCTGTGAAGTAATCCCAGGAGGAACGCACACAAATTACTCATCTTCCAACAAACCGCCACTAGATTCACACGCACACGCACACACACACACACACGCACACACACACACACACACACACACACACGCGCACACACACACACACACACACACACACACACACACACACACACACACACACACACACACACACACACACACACACACACACACAGTCACACACAGATGCACATTGAACTTTGTGGATCTGTTCTATTCTATCTAAGACCTGCTACATTCTTTCTTTCTATCTATCTGAAGGAGCCTGGAGTCGACATAATGCCGGCCCCCAGCCCAGCGTGTTTCACATAGGAGGTAGGATTATGGAGGCGATCTCACCTTTAGTTCTGTATCTTGCCAGGGATTGAGACGGACTGATCAACATACCATCAAACACCTTCTGTAACGCTTTGATCAGTCCATACTTCTTCTTCCTTGTGGATCAATAGACCTGTGGCCTTAACTGGCTCAAAGGAAGGCCAGGCACATCCTTGAAGTGGTGAACAGCTCCTGGAAGAGAGCTCGGCCATGTGGAGGACTTTTATTTGGATTTTGGTAGTTGGACTCACATGCTTCTGTGTATCCCAAGGTGGCAAAGTCAGTAAACTTGTGTTTTGTCAAAGCGAATGCCTCCGTTTAGTACACACACACACACACACACACACACACACACACACACACACACACACACAGCTCTGTTCAGGTCGGCCCTTATTAGTTCATTGCTCCCACTACAATATTTGCCTTCATGTTTGTTATTGTGACTTTATTGTGATGCCAACCTCACATTTAGCTATATGGCTTCTTTACATCCTGCTTGTTACCTCCCACACACACCCACACTGACACTGTAACAACACTTGCCCAGTTTAATAAACCAGATCACACACAAACACACACACACACACACACACACAGTCCGTGGGAAGTACATACAGTAGCATCGGCTAAATTCAAGCGCCATCTCTCCCTCCGCATTTCAGCCAACTAACACACAGTGGAGTCGCTTCAGAAGAGGAACCTACACACTCTACTGACCAGCTGCCACTGCATTCCATCTCATTTATGTATCTCATGGAACATTCCTCCTTTTAGAACTCTTTAATGTCTTTAAAGTTTACAGCTAACACGGTCCCAAATGATTTCTTTCTCAGATGGAGAGACTGTGCCTTCATTATCACGTGATTCTATTTCAGCAGCAGCACGACGACATCATCATTCTTCTCTGAGCTTGCTGATAGTAGACGACTCCACTCGAACCATTGAAGCTCAGGAAGCATCCATCCACTCATTAGCGGCAGAATTAGAGAATATCATGGATTATTCTTCGTTTATTCCACCTTAAGGTCAGAATGTTTGCTCAAAAGCACTTCAACCTGTGTGAAATAACAACACCTCATCCCCGCTCTGTCAGATACGGAGATATGACTTCAGACACATTGAGTGAAAAGGAAAAGAGAATCCTGGCAAACTGCAGATTTCCCCGCAGAACCCTTCCTTACAGGTAACACTCTTCTTCCACTTAATTGCATCTTATAGTTGAGAGTCATTTTCTGGGCTCCACTAAGGGGTTTCCATCCTTGATTTGCTTTTAACAACCCCTCCGACTGCCACATCCTCCAGACAAGGCTATATTAGTCTTTAATTAATTCTGTTTCCAGCCATAGTCAAAGGTAACGGCGATTGCGGCTATGCAACAGGGCCGCGGCGCTGTAATACTGTAATGAGTAACACCGGCTGCAGTTCAGAGCAGATGTCTGCTGGCATAGGCAGGCGGCTGGAGGAACTTGATTGGAGGGAGCTGAGGAGGGATCGCGAACTGTACATCTGGTCGCTCTGCTCGCTCGCTTAATAAAAGGATTCCAGCTAAATAATTTCCCCCTCTTTGCCCTGTGACATTCACTCCCATGTTCCACTTCCTCTCGAGTGTGTGTGGCAGCAACTCGGTGTTAATCTCTGTCCTCCCCTCACAGCAGTGTCTCCGTCTCCCTCACCCTTCCTCTGCGTGGCGTTTGTATGTGTTTCCTGGCGTTCCTGCGGTTTCCTCCAGGTGCTAGATGCTCCTTCCGCGTAGTTAAAAGCCTTTGGGTGTGATTATATCTGCCCTGTGAAAGGACTGGTGACCTCTCCGGGGCATTCCCCTGCCTCACACCCTAACACACGCTGAGATAAGCTCCAGCCCCTATGCACACTGAGAGGCAGTAATGAAGACAATATGTAACACTGGGAACGAACGGTGCAACCAGAATAGAAGCGTGTTTGTAAGCTGTGAATGATAAATGGAAATCTGGATGATGTAGAATAAAAACACCTTATCCCAAAGTCAGAGTGAATTCTGAGGTGTTGCAGAATTAACACCTAACGCATCTCATTTGCAGTCTAGCAGTAATAGCAAACAAAAGCAGTTGTTGTGGTGTTTTGTGCGTTATTGGTAGTATTAATCAAAGTGTGCAAACCTTCCATAACCAGCTGTATTATTCTTGAGTTGGATGTTGGTGCAATTTGAGGAGCAGCACTTGTTTTGTAGCTCAGGGTTGCACTGCGTAACTCTTATCTATCAGAGATGCTTTACATGGAATCATTTCCTGCAGCACAGCTCCAGCTCCTTCCACCACCCAGAGATACTTATTTGCGAGGCGTATGATTCCTCTCTTCTGTTACAAACTAGGCACAAACTTCTCCGGGTTGGCTGTTTTCATATTCTCAGGCATTCTGCTGGAGTAAAATATGCAGGATGTAATATTGGAACATTCTCTGTTATTGGCAATGCAGTGTTAATGAAATGTTCTTGGGTTTTTCAGCTACCTGGGTTGTGCCAGTGTGGAATGTCTGAGCTCAGCAGTGCAGGGGAGCTTTGGTAGGGCACAGGACTGCCTAGTCAGAGGGTGGAATGGAATTGGAACGCGTTTTGATTCACCTTCATCATTGGTAATATCTGCTTGTATCAGCCGGTGTTTATACCCTGCACAGGAATCAAACAGCTCCAAATACAGCCCACAACAAGCCCACACACACACTAACACACTAACATGACACGGACATGGACACACACACACACACACACAGAAGCGTACGTCCCACAGCTTCGTCTCTCCTCTTACAGAGATAGTGTTATTGATGTGATGGGTCACATTGCAATTTAGAGGCAATTAAAAGGTAATGAATGTGTTCAAATGAAACCTGTGTCTGGAGGGCATTCGCAGTGTATGGCCGAGATGATATATGTGTGTGTGTGTGTGTGTGAGAGAGAGAGAGCTGGACAGAATAAAAGATGTCTCAAAGAGTAAAATCACCTTGCACAAGTTTCTTTGAGTGTGGCAGCCATTATAATATTATAATGGATATGAGGCATTGCAGATGTGTGTGAGTCCATATCCAGCACATATTCTAACAGCAGTGTGTCGCTCTCTAACACCCTCTGTGCCTAATTATGAACAGAATACTCAATGGTCAGATTTATTTCCCCCGTCCTCTCATCCTATTAGACATAGGTGGAATCGACGTGAAATTGAGCGGCGCTGCATCCCGACGGTGAGTGACCTCCTCTCCCTCGTGTCCTGCCTGCTGTACACACACACAAACACACACACACACACACACACACACACACACACACACACACACACACCACCAAACACTCTGTGACTAATTCATTTCTGCAAAAAAAAAATTATCTTTTCAAGTGGAACGGTTTTTCAGTCTCAACTATCAATTAAGGCCTCGGAGGGAATTCACTTTGCTCCTGAACCGGGAGGAGGAATTTTCGGGAAGCCTGTTCAACACACGCCTGTCGTTGTTTGGGGTGATTAGGAATCCACAGGAAGGTTAGTTAGTTTGTGTTTCATAGCTTGAAGATGTAAACAATAAAGGATGAAAACATGGGTGACAGACAGCTACAGGTGGAAGAACCAGCAGGCACATACACAAACAATATGACTTATTTATTATAGACTGTAGCATTGTTTAGAATTCCATTAATTAATTGGGAATGTGGAAGTGAAACTCTCTCTCATGTATTTGTGGTTCATAAGTCCAGGAATATAGATTGCGAGGGGAAATGCTTTTGTTTTCCCAGATGCACACCCCTAAAGTTACAATGGCAAGAGGATGCATGAAAAGGATCTTAAAGCAGTATTACTCATTTTCAAGTTGGTTAGATCTCCCTAACCTTACAGACCTAACCAGGTTTTACTTCCTAATAGCTCTCCTAGGTGTTTTTAATTAGTGAGGAATCCTCGTTATGCCAGGCAGATGGCACATTCTTCTTTCTTTTGTTAAAGTCACACTAATTAGGATTCTTGGAGAAGATGCGCCCAACCAGAATCCTTAATAAGGGAGCCTGCTTAGCCAAGTAACAAGAAACCTGATGTCTCCACGACGCTGCCTCACCTTGGAATAGAAATAGAAACCAGTCAATTTTTCTGCAGCCTTTTTGCCACTGCTTTGTGTTTGCATGTGTGTGTGCGCTTGTGTGTGTGTGTGTGTGTGTGTGTGTGTCTGTTTTTCTTGAGGATACCAGTTGATTATTCCTCTCTACTGAAGACTGTGATGATTTGCATAGATGATTACCCAGAAATCAACTGTTATGATGAACAACAGAGAGATGTGCAGCGGCCATGATGCAGGTGAATGTGTGGATGTGTGGATGTGTGGATGTTGTTTGCTCATCAAACCTTCACCCAGTGTTTGCTCACTGGGTCTTCCTGCACTTTGGACACAGGACTTTGAGAAAGATTTGCAGAGGCTCTTGTTTGAATCCAGACCCCCGCCCCCCTCCCTCCCTCCCTCCAAACAAGCACAGATGGCAAATTGAGGTAAATGTGGCCTAAAATGAAACTAAATTAATTCTGGCTCCTTCCACAGAAATCGCTCTGACAGGAAACAATATTGGTGTGTTTGACATGAGACATGATCACTAGACATGATCACACACACCTTCCCATGTGCTCATCCTCACATGGAATCACGTTATCTGCATTTAATTGTATCATCATCCGTCCATCACAGAAACAGCAATTTCCTTGTTATTGCTTTGACGCTGGCTGGCTGCAACATGCCAACGGATCAGAGGAAGCACTTCTTCATAGCTGCAACCGAGTCACAGTAACAACAGCCCTGCAGTAAACCAGCCATGATGACGGTTAGTTTAATTTAGGGTGCTTACAGTTGCAACAGTCTGCTTATTAGAGGGATTACTTGAAGTTATGAAGTGATTTTCCTGAAAACAGTCGGCCTGAGGGAGGTGTGTGTGGTGAATACTCTTCAGAAGGGCTAAAATGTGTTTTATAATTCATATTTTTAACATATTTAATGCACGAAACCTGCATTTATAACTTCCTTTTCAAGATGGAGTCGTCAAGGCCCTGATTGGAGCAATGGAAACCGTAGAAGCTCTCTTATTGGACGAAACTGAGTCATGGTGGGCGGGGCAGAGTAAAACCCTGGTGAAGTGATTGGTCCATTTTTTCTGCAGTCAGGTGTTTGAAAGTTAAGTGCGGGATCACGGCCGGGCCGCAGCCTGGACCTGAAACATGCAGCTGGATCCAGTTTGAGGACTTTACAAGCTTCAAAATAACGGTGAGCAAATGTTTTCATTCTGTTGTTGCTGAGAGAATGTTTGATAAAGACTCCATGTCATGTCTGCTGGCTGTTGCTGGTGAGCTTCTGTGGAATTGTTTGATGCTAAATGCTACTTAGCTTCAGTTATGAAATATGTTTTTACTTTTATGGCTGTTTGTTTGAAAGTTGTTGTGTGTGTGTGTGTTGTCATAGTGTGTGTAAAACAAGGTGGTTCACGTCAGATATAAGCGTGAAACTTCTCCCGTGTTGTTTGTGGCGTTGTCCTGCTGATTTTGAGAGGCTTGTTTCCAAGTGAGAGTGGATCAATTGCGTTATTGATCCGATTGTCCGGTTTGACTCGGCCCTGTCTCACCTGATGGCCGCGCTGCCTTATCAGGTTGTAAGTTTGCCATAAGAGCACATGAGAATCTACAACCAACAGCAGAAGGTGCTGCTTAATAGTCTAGACTGAGCGCTGCTGTCAGGGGAAACACCAGTAATCCTCTAACTGTGTTATTTGTAGGAATATGAGCTTCCTCTTCTACTATTATGACTTCTACTTATAAAATAAATCGAGATCGGTACAATCAAGCCTCCATCACGCACTCTTTATTCACTTCTGCTCCTCTGTAAGCTGCAGGTTCTCTCCTCTGTTCTTCATAATCCTCTTCTTTCCCCTTTGTTGCTGTACTGCGTAAGACTGTGATGAAGTGTCATCATTTCAGCACAGAAGTATGGAATTCAGCCGTTCTAACTCGTATCGGTTGCTTACCTCGGAGAAGGACAATATATATAAATCACTAGACTTTCCTAGAATGGCGATCAATAACAGTTCGATGCCTCCTCATCTCCGCCGGTGTCCTAATGGCCGGAGGGGGCTTCAGAAAGGAGGCCGGCTGTGCTGAGAAAGGCAAAGTCTAGCGTCTGAGCTTCCTTTCTCAATTAGGTGGTATTATTACATCAAAGAGTCAAATCAGAACAAAGCCCATTCGTTTTCATTTCCCCGTTTGGTTCCACAGCTTTGTGTTTGCAACTCGTTCATTCAGTCACTTTGTACAAAGAACCAACTATGGCCATCATAATTGGGGGAGAATAATGCAGCACTTAATTCAATTTGCTTTTTAAGATGGAATTAATAATGGGGAGGCTGAATGGAATTTTCTACCTGAATCATTTTCATAAATCTTTATAATGAAGTTCACTCCCCTGTTGGCTCTAAATGTCATACCTTGAACTCAGAAACATGGTGCCTTTCTCTCAAACCAATTAATCTTTAGGGTGAACTTTTTCCCTTTTTTTTTTTTTACGATAACAAGCTCTCTATTATAGCCCGACACTTTCCAGGCCTCGTCTATGATATCATCTTCATTTTACAAGCTGACATACTGTACCTCCCCCTGTATTTTCCATAAACCCTCTTTCCTTCAGTCTGAAATTAACACAACCTGTTTAAAATATTCTGGATACGGCAATCGGTCAAATGTGTATTAATGCGTCTTTGCACCGTGTTTATTATTCCCACGAGATCCCAGACTCCACTTTGTTATGATCAGATTTCACCGAATCATCGTGGCGGTGAAGCAACACGCAACCAAAAGCATTAGGAGAATCATTTCAATCATAATCATTTCAGTATCTCAATTATGTTCCTACATTTGTGGTGTTATGGGCCAATAAATTCATTTTACCGCTCGGCTACGATCGCCGCCGTTGATGTGAGAGTGCTGCATTACACATGATTCAGTGATTAGCTGGTTAAATGCTGAAAGTTATGAATGTTAATGTTTAAACTCTGGATCACAACGCCAAAGCTTAATGGACGTTTATGACATCAGCTGTGGATTCATATTTGGGAATTTGTCAACCGTAAGAATGACAAATTGGAAAGTTATGGTTCTTATTGTGGAAGCTGGTTCTTACGGTTGAAGCTGATGTAGTATTTAACTTTTTAAATTTATATTATTTCAATTTACAGCCATAGATGCGGTACATTTGTATGTGTTTATAAATGAAGCTGGCTGTGTGTGTGTGTGTGTGTGTGTGTGTGTGTGTGTGTGTGTGTGTGTGTGTGTGTGTGTGTGTGTGTGTGTGTGTGTGTGTGTGTGTGTGTGTGTGTGTGTGTGTGTGTGTGTGTGTGTGTGTGTGTGTGTGTGTGTGTGTGTCAGGCAATATGGCAGAGAGAATATTTTTAGTTTTCTCCCACCATATGCATCACACCATTTAATTCTAAACAGCAGCGTGCACAGAATTGGAACCAGGCCCTGAATTCATCACAGACACGCCTGCAATGTGGAGGAAATGATGTCAGAAGATGTTGTGCAAAGGGCGTATGGAGCGTTCCGTAATACCGGCAAAGTGAGTCCCACTCGCCGGCTCCGTTTCAAGCCCCGTCCTCCCTCTGCGGGAGAACAGCTCATTAAGCACAGAGACACAGCCGGGATGTGGAGGGAATGCAGTCAGTAAATGTTGTGGGAGGGCAGAATATGCGTCTCCTTATACGGATTTCAGGAAAGAGAATCCCACTCGCCGACTCTATATCAGCTCCGTCTTCCATCAGCACTCACCTCTGCTGTAAAGCTTCGGTTCTCTGGTCTCTGAGACATAAATCAAGATATAAAAACAGTGTTGCTGAAATGTGAATTTGGCATAAACACGGCTGGGATGTGCAGGAGGAGGAAGTATGAAGGATTCCATATGTGGAAAGAAAGGAAGCACCTTATACTTTAGATATTAAGTGTTTAGGAAATCCAGAGAGGGAATTGGAATTGGATTTAGACTACATGTGACTCTGTCTTCATGCAAAAAGATGCATTTCTCCCCTTAATGCACATTTCCTGACATTTCCACCGCTTTGATTATGAAAGCTGACTAATGTCGGCTTCTCTGCGAGTTGAAGAACTTTGTTTTTGTCCTCTTAAAGCTAATTGTGAGACCAAAGTGCTTGCAGGTGTCATCGGCAGTTGTTGTCGTTGGATTGTGGAGTGCAGGCTGATGAGTTATTACACTTCACACTCCTGCATTAAGCAGCTGAAACACAGGTAACAGAGACATCGCCATGGTTTCATTGAGCGAAGCATGTAGAGTCTCATTCATCTCTTCAAAAGGGACTAAAACCTGTCTCATGTTGTCCTCACCTCCTTCCCCGTTGATGTGAGAGCTTTGAGTGATGCACCCTCATAAACAAAAACCTTTCATTTGCCGAAAAAGTGAAGGTTATTTAATTACTTGACCTTTGGAATCTTTGAAGGTTCACAAAAGCTTTGGGTCCTCACTTCAATTTCTTTCTCTTTTCTCCCCCCTCCCTCTCCCTCCCTCCCTCCCTGCTGCGAGCTTTGAATTTAAATCCCTGCAGATAATGAGCACATTAAGGAGACGAGTGTGAGGAGGTCTCACCTTGAAGAACTACTTGCATTTCGTCACCAGCCAATTTATTTTGAGGTAATTAAGTGGCAGGTTGGAATGGAGCCGCTGGTGTTTACAGTGCATGGTAAAGGGCTGAGAACAGCAGGGGGGCCCCTCGAGCTCTTTCTCAACCATGTTGGCGTTTGTTTGTGTTCTTTTTCCTTGCTTTTTAGAATGCAATCACAAGAGGTTGCAGCACGGAGAGCCTGCCCTAACCTTAGCTCAGCCACAATGAATAGCCCAGCGCCCACCACATTTGTCATATTGATTTTTCTCTAATGATATGCACAAGAAAGTAATTTGCTTGTCTCTGCATTGTCAGCGGTGACTAATCAGATTTTCCCTGAGACGACCAATTCCATACCTCAAGGAAATGCTTGGCTACAGACGCTGGTCAACCGAGTGACACAGACATCACCTAACAGCTTGTACAGGTGCAATCTCTCTCTCTCTCTGTGTGTGTGTATGTGTGTGTGCAGTGGGCCGGAATACTAAGTGTGCACTTCCTATGTTGTGTCCTTGAGTGTGTTTTGAGCAGTTCGGGCACCTGAGCAAGGCATTGAAATAGCAGATAGGACGCGAACAACGTATCCACAATTGCGCAAGTACATACTTTTAGTCTGTTCCTATGTAATGCATGTAAAGATTGTCATTCCCTGCTAAGTAAACAGAAAGAGTTCAGTTCCAAACAGTTTTCGCTCAATGGTAACTAAAGCCATTGAACAGCAAGGTTGTGTGTGTGTGTGTGTGTGTGTGTGTAACCGGCCGCAAGTGCCATCTAGAGACACAGCGGCTCACAAAGGAAAGTGACCTCAGTTCATTACTAACATTGCTTTTTACAATGATCCATCAGCAGGGAGGCGAAAGTGGGTTTACAGCGCCGCTTTCATTGACCAATAAAACCAAACCTTCGATAGTTCCCGCATTGTTTGTGGGATTTTCATACGCTCGTCTTCAATATGTAACCTTGACCAGCTGAAATTTGAATATCTAATCAATCAGGGCCGTATCGAAGTTGAATGCTAATCGCCGCGGGCTCATTACTATTTCACGAGGCGGCTCCATTTGTGAAATGTCACTCAAAATAGTGAACCCACAAGCCAATCGATGTCAGCCGTCTTTCCGTCTGAATGTTTCATTTGCTGTAAATACAGAAACAGAGAGATATGGATCGGGGGGCAGGCAGTTGGACGCCCACATGTGGTTTCTGAGCCGGGGTGGGGGCAACTCTGAAAAGGCATTGATCAGCGGTGGAGCTGGGTGTACGGTTTCCTGGAGGCGCAGTCTGAAGCTACGGGGCTCTGAAGCTACGGGCCTTCATAGGGCCCAGAGGTTTGGAGTCAACCGGTGACCTTTGAGGTTTGTCTCAGACCAGGGCTATTGATAGAGGAGCAGATACGGTTACCTCATCGCTGGAAGTTGTCATTTTGCAATAATTGATATTGGCTTGATGAGAAGAAGCACAGGGGAGAGACAGAATGTAGATGGCGCTGTAAACAAGCTGAGGGTTGTAGTGAAGCTCGTATGGGAATGCATTAACAAATCTGCTTCTATACTCCTAGTTCAGCATCGATGGCTTTGTCTCACTGGATGCATTTCTATAGATTTGGACCTCAAGTTTTGCCCTGTTCTTCACAGTTTAATGTAAAGGAAAGCTTCATCAGCACGTGTCTGTCTGCTGTGTGATGATTGGCAGGCAGGTAGTGTCTGTCACAGCTTTTTGAATGGAACCAGCTGCTTTCTCCTGCTTGTTGAGAATCCTACATTATTTCCTACCATGATACTAAGACACTATATTATAAATGCACCGGCTAGATCTGAAGCTGAAGCCTTTAGAGTGCTGCATAGCTGGTTGAAGTCTTTGTATCCTGGCCTCTAGCTGTGACCCTTTCTCATTACACAGAGCCATTTGATTCAACTTTGATACCAAAAATATTGATCAATGCCAGTTTAAAGCCAGACTTTGAAACTGGAGGACTTCAGTGACCTCTTGAAATCCTTCCAGGTTGTGTTTTACATACAGCATCACACAGATGACTCACTGCTGCAGAGAGAAGGTCTGAGCCTGACTCATAAACCAGAGGAGGAGACAAACACATGGCATGCAGAGTAAACAATGTGAAATAAAACGTATTTCCTCCCCTGAGCACCGAGAGATGTGCAAACTACAGAGGCCCCCTAGGGACAAAACACATACATGCTCTCTGCTAAGAAATATAGACAAACAAATAGACTTTAACACAAATATAAAACAGGAGTAATAATTATTCAAGCTCATTATGTCAATGGGTGTAAATATAAACACAGTCTTAACTAATAAGGCTTTTTTCTGAATAAATAAGAACCTGAATCTGCTGTTTGACAAATCCACACTCTTATTGAGTCCGTCAACTAAATTGGGGAAAATGTCAAAATTGTCAGGAAAAACATGAATTCAGGGACGTCAGGGTTTTTGTGATGTGGACTGAATGAAATCTTTTAAAGTGGCTGTGTTCCTTTTGATAATAGCCGCCGTTTCTTCCAGTGGAAACCTAGAATTGCATTTTATTCCTGAGATTTCCTCGTCTGTGCTATCGCTCTCCCGCCTCTGCTTGATCCTCCCGCAGAGCAGAGGACGGGAGGAGGAGGAGGGGAGCGCAGTGTGTTTTTCTCTCTAAACCCGTCTCTCTCCTTACCACCCACATCTGCACGCTGGCTAGCACTCCCCATTCCCTTTGTAGCCCCGGCTTTGGTGAATCTTTTCTGAAATACACATATTCACCACCGCCAAGGGCATAAACAATTATCAATCAGCCCTAATCCAGTGTTCCGCATAAATAAGAGCTTCTCATGCGGTTTGAAGAGCGGTGCTGGCTGTCACTTTTATTTATGACTAATAAAATTTGACTTGGCAGACAAGGCCAAACATAATGCATGACAAGTAACTTGAACTGGAGTCTCAAACCCATGGCCCCTATGCAGAGAAGTGTCAGTTTGTGCAATATGTAGTCTTTGTGCTTTACATGTGCGTGTGTGTATGCAATCGTCATGTCTCACTAAACTGCTGGGTCTCATTAACTGGTTGATATCTTAGACTTGAAGCCTGTGTCCGCTTACATCAGTGGAAACAAAATGCATTCATTTCATTTAGTTTGTTCTTGCATGCAGTGTTGTTCCAGTATAGTTCCTCTGCATCGCTCGCCTCCAGCTTTACATGTTGTTCTCTTCTTTGCAGAGTGTTTCTGTGCTTCTACTGCATGTTACACTGATCGTATAGTGTTTTGTAGCTCTGAGTGTTGTATATTTACATATAATCCGGTAATATTTGTCTCTATTTTCTCTCACTTCCTTGTATTTCCATATGTTGGACTTTGTACCTTTGTGTTTCTTGTAATTGTGCTCAACACGTACACACATATGGTGTCAGTCACGCTGTATATAACAGATACAGTATAGATGAGAGGAATCTGGCAGCTGTCCTGTCCATGAACCTTTACCCAGACACTCCACTCCACTGGCTGCCTCCTCACTGCCTCCTGAGGTTTCTTCCATTTTCCCTTTACATGCATTGGACTGAGTCGGTTGGCTACAAAAACAACAACACAACATCTTTCTCCACATGTAGCACTGTCAGTGTAATCGTGATTGATTCCCCAGGGTTATCAGCACTGATGGAAGTATGCACACATGAGTTCAGATCCCCTTCAGACCTCTTCAGAGTTCATAGCGATGTCATACGTTGAGTTCAGATTGACCAACAGTGTAAAAGAGCATCATCCTGTCATTGCACAAACCCATTCTTTACACAAGAGTTCAACTCGGAGCTCAGTGTGTTAAGATGAATGTTTAATGATCCCTGTGGAGTGCTCCGGTTGATCCAGTAGCAAAATTAATAGAAATCTGCAGGAGGGGGAAAACTCCATAGTGACGTTAATAGAATATGACTGAAAAAGATAAATCAACAAAAAAAGTAATTTGGGGTTTGTGAAGTACATGTGAGTGTCAAGAACACGTCAAGCGGTTCATACAGCTCTGAAGTTTGGGCCGCAGTTTAGAAACTAACACACACAAGTACAAATCAGTGTGTATGAAGCTGCAGTGCGTACGGTTGCGTAAAGTAAATTCAGCGTATAAAAGTACTGAAAGTCATCATTTAGTGGAGAGGCTTGTTTGAAGTGTCGGTTGTTCACTTCCTCAAGAAAGATGCAATACTTACAAAAATCACAACAACTGCCGCCTGGTTTAGAGGAGAAGCTAATTGAAGCTCATGTAAACGACGTCTCTCTTGTTCCACAGTGACGCACACGTCTGCCAGGAGAGTTGGCACGATTGTCACCATCTTTGTTTACACCACTAACCGGAGTTTGAAGCCGTTCTTTACACTGTTCCAACCCGGAACAGTGTTTTGACTCGCTCGTCGTCCCCCTTTATTAATTGTAGAAATGAAGACAGTGTTTGCACATCGTGTTGTTGTTATGACACACAAGGCAGCAGCAGCGACGCACTGTTGTAGAAACGGCGTCTGATTGCCTCCCAGTGCCAAGCTACTGGCACGTTCAGTCAGAAAGTAAGAAACACCCATAGGCAACTGTTCATATGCATAACTTAGAGATTCTAGACGCTACAGTGCTCCGGCTGTGTGCGGAGGCCAGTGTGTGTGAGCGTTGTTCACTGGAGGGCATTTCTTTAGCATGCATATTGTTTGGTTTGTTTTTACCGTATGGGCTCATCAATAATGCAGAGCGACTTAACCAGCAATTACAATGATGAAGACATCAAAATGCAAAACAGAGGGCTGGGAGCCCTCCTGTCCAATAAGGGCTGTCTGCAGAAGGAGGCCTACAGAACGGACAGACTTTTAATTAGCAGGCTTTGTATCGCAGCCAGGAACAGAGCAGATTGGCTGCCTGCTCTTTCTAGTCATGGTATACATACAAACCAAGAACTGGAAACATGACCGTTTGAATTAGGGGTGATTTGGTGGAGTTCCCTACGCTTGATGGGCAAAGTGTTCCCGGCCAATTTGACAAGAATAATGGATAAATCTGTGTTTACTATGAGCTGGAGGAATAAGATGTCTGTCACTTTGTGTTCCTCTGTCCGTCGCTGGTGGATAAGTCAGTTTGTCGGTCATATAAAAGCACCAAACACTCGCAAAGTTAGGAGAGAATTAGTGACAGGGATTTGTCCGGAATAGTTCCAGATGTTCCATCAGAAAGATTTAAGGATTTTGAAGCTATATGCTTATGAACCCCCAGTCTCTTTTAGAAACAGGTTACATACAGTTTTGTTGACTATTCTATGTGATGTAAGTGTTATTGTACTGTTGTTGTTATCCATGACTGTAACAGACTAAATTAGAGTTGAGAGTCTTGATGGTGTTAAGGTGATTTAAAAAAAAATTCATAATCATGGTTGCTTATGAATCACAGCTCAATTAGTTGGTTCACTATGAATAATTGTAGGGCTAAAATTGTTGCTGTTATGCAGCTGTTAGTTGGATTTAAAAAAGTGTGTGTGTGTGTGTGTGTGTGTGTTGCACAGTGAGGTCAGAGGTTATCAGTTGGAAAAAAATGGATGTACTTGCCGAAGGGGAATCTGTTTGACATTGTTTGATTCATTATTTGTATGACTCCAAACATAATAATCAAATGATAAGACGGAGCGAATGGATCTAATGTAGTTTGGCTCTCTGCTGCTCGAATCCTTGCTGCGTGACTCTGAGGGATTATGTCAAATGATGTACTTTATGTTTATTAGATGAAATGACATCCATAGTAATGACCCCGCTTCTTGGTCAGAGTGTGAGCGTCCAAAGCTTCCATTACCAGTCAACGCCGTACAAACCCAAATCACTTTCCCCACACATTTCTCAGGCACACATGGTGTCAAATGATGCGGATGATGAATCGCCCTTGCTTGTTGTTAAGTGCTCCCTTAGTTAGAGTTTGAGTGGAGAATTTATGAGCTGATGTCTAAACGTACATTTGTTTGTGAGAGGGCAAAAGGCCAGCGTTGAGTTTTGCGAAGCGGCGGTCGGCGGCTCAGTGAAACAATCCCCCCGGTTCAGCGAGTCCTCACCCTCGGCATCCTTGGTCACATATATAAGTGGAGTGTCTGCTCTGACCTTTCCAGGGGACCTCGCTCCGCTCAGAAATGTGCCTGTCAATAAAGGTTTCATGGACCACTTGTCTCAGCTTTTTCCTCCTATGGCCAAGAAGGGAAAAAGCTTCTCTAGGGAGGTTGAGCGGCGCGATGCAAAGAACACAACAAGCACATGCGAACCCATCCAGGGTAATATTGATCTGTTAGAACTTTACATCCAGCAGCACTGATATATAGTTTCTGGTTTTCGTTTTAAAGCGATTATAGGTCAGATGTAATCCTCCTCACACTGCAGTGCTACTCTCCCACATCAGTGTGTTTGATGTCCTTATCTTGTTATTGGAGCCGATAAGGCCGTCGTGCTCTCAAAGGCTTTTCTGAATCAAAGCTTGAATCTCATCTACAGAATGATTCAAAAGTGCAACGTCGGAACAAAAAGACGAAGAATCTCAAAAGCTTCAAAGAATTCTCCAAAAGCGACATTTTGAATGTGACCCAAGCCGTGGCTCTGAGCACTTGTTGGAATGCGTTATCCGCTAATGAATAAAGGTGGCGACCCCGGCGTGTGGCGGAGGACCCGACGCTCCGGTCCTGTGTGATCGCGGGCTCTAATACCTCCTTTAATCAACACAGCGTGGTGGAAGGTATTCTGAGGGCATTTGTCTCACCTCGCCAGCGACACTGGCTGGCAGATGCTTTGCATATCAGGCCTGGTGGATCAATATGTTATTAGAGAACAAGCTCTCCGAGGCATGTCAATTAATTCTGGGCTGTCACCCCCCCCTCCCCCCTCCCTCTCCCCTCCTCCCCCCTCCCCTCCCTGTATTGTCCAGTGAGCGAGCCGCAGGTGTCTTTTAAAGTCTTTGCCTGTGAGCATTTTTCGACCTTACTTGCTTCAAGGTTTCATCCGCTGAGCAAGTTTTATAAACGTTATAAAAGTGTGTGAGTGAATGAATTGGACTCTTATGGTTGATGGTTACACTGAGCAGAGATGAGATCTGCACTCTGACTCGACTTCTCGCTGTAGCTTGAAGGTCTCTAGCCCAAGTCTAGTTTCTATAGAAAGTTCTGCCCCCGTCGCTGCTTAAAGTCTGAAAATTTGTTTCTGCATATTTATTTATTCTCCTTGTAACTAGGAGAATTGCTGCATGTGTATTTCTGGCACTTTGTTTGCCCAAGGTGCCTCACGCCTGCTTAGAGAGGAACAGGGTCTGCAATCAACCGGAGTTTCAGGGTCATATGTGATAGGAAACACACTTTCTGAGGCAATGGTGAACATGTTGGTGTCTAACTAACCTTCTAACTTCATGTAGAGAAGCTTCTAGAGGCGTTTCATCCGTTTTCCTGGACCCAATCTGTGGACTTTGGTCTCCTCAGGACCTGGTAAATGAATCATCACATCTAGTTACGTTAGAGATCAGGGTTCCCGTGTGCAACATCTCCTCTCATCTAGAATTACAGTTGTCAGTTCAGCCGTCCTTGCCCTTCAGTTGGTCAGGTTCCCGCCCAAACACTCCACAGAGCAGCCAGCGTATCGTTGAGGAATCATATCGCAATCACAGACTTATCGGTTTTCCATTAGACGACAGATCGTACGTCCGCATCGTTTGGATTTATTCGTTAGTGGCTTCAGGTGGTAATATTTGCGTGTCCTCTAAAGGCGGCATGAAGGAGTGCGCCGTGTCTGTGTACCTCTGTGTGCCCTTCGTCCCTTCACCACAGACAGACATGTTTGCGCAGACAGACAGGCTTTGAATGTAACCCCGGTGACTCACGCTACTTAGAAGGCTCTTTTCTCACAGAATCCTTCACACTCTAGCAATCGATGCCTTCTAGTGGGCCTCTGCATTGTGCGTGTGTGTGTCTGCGTGTGCGCGTGTGTGCGTGTGTGTGTTCTCGAGGCTGTCTGTGCGCTCGCTCTTGCTCTCCCTCGCTTCTCAGAATTTAACCAGCACACACAGGGACATATTTCATGAAGGTAAACCTCTAAGTCGGTCCCCCCTATCCGGCCATTTTCCTCAGATTGACCTCCAGATTCCAAAACGCCGGGCCCATTTCTCTCCAGACATTTGAAGTAAAGTCATTGTGCCGGCGGCGGCGGATGACAAAGACGGAGAGACTATGGTTAAAAAAATGTGAGTGATGGTTTCCCTGCCTGCTCCGCCTTGAAGAGAGAGATGGGGTTGATAGATGAACCAATACACTCCAGACTCTCTTTCTTCTCTGGGATTTTTGTCCGTGTTGTTTGATTCACTTTCCTCCCGCTGAGGTGATATTTCACATTCGTGCTGCGACACAGCGCAGCAGTGCAGCTCTCTGGCTGTGGATGTCTTCATTAGGTTACATCTCTTTATTTCTCCGTTTTTTTCGGAGTGTAGAACTAAAGCCCGTGTGCCGCAGCTCTTTGCTCTTCCTCCTTTCTTCTCTGCGGCGGCGGCGAACGAACGCTCCTGCCCCGTATCTCATCAAACTAATAGTGTGTTATCTGAAGTGGGGGGGAGAAAAAGGGGGGGGGGGGGAAGAGAAAAGGAAACGTGGCACAGTCTCGCCCGTGCGTTGTTTTAAATCAATGGAGAGAGGAAGGAAGCAGAGTAATCAAAGAACAACTGCTGATGGAGCGATATAAAATATCAGAGCCGCTTCATTAAAATGATGCATGTAGGGGAAACGTCTGAATGAAGAGCAGCGGAGAATAAAACAGTGTGACGGCGTTCACGTCCCTCGGCAGCAGAGACGCGTTCAGGGGAAACTCGGCAACTTAAGTGGGGCTCGTAAGTGGGAGCGCTTGAGTCAGAACTGCGGGGAAAGTTATGGCGTGGCTCCGTTTGTAGGCTGCCAGGGTCTTCTGGTGTTCGGGTTTTAGGGGATGATGTCCAGTCTCCCCCTGGATGAAAGGAAAGATGAATTATGTTGCAGTAAATGTGATTGACTTTAATCCCAGTTCACTGTTTATAGTCTGAACAAAGAAGGAGAGGATAATAATCGTATCATTTGTGTGTAATATTCATAAAATGTAGCGTAATGTAGAGAGTCGTCAGGTTCTGGCAGAGATCGGGGCTGGATTGATCAGGATTTATGATGTCAGATGATCAATAGGCAGTCAGCCATGTCACTGTTACTGTTACTGGTAATGCAATTGAAAGTTTACCGCCCTGTTTTCTTCTTTCATGCTGACCTGTTTAAGCACACTGCCCCCCCCCCCCCCCCCCCACATACACACACACACCCTCTTTCCCATCTGTGTTAATGGCACACACCCTCACACCCTCACATCCTCTCGTTTCATAGGGCTGCATTCTTAGGACAGCTTTAATAAATCCTAAACGCCTGGTGGCTTAATTGATTCCCTCTTATTCCTGGATTCCTCCTCCTCCTCCTCCTCCTCTTCACCCTCTTTTCCTTGTTAAACCTATTTTAGCTACGATTCATTTAACCAGTCCTCTGCAGCACCGCACCCCCACCCCCCCTCCTCCTCCTCCTCCTCTTTACCTCCTCGCCTCTTCCCCTTTCATTACTCACCTCCTCCTCCTCCTTCTGCTCCTCTTTAGACCTCTGCGACCAGACTGCCAACCTCTGGAGATGCTACTTCCTGTTGATATGCACAGCGCCTCTCCTTCCAATCAGTACTCCTGAAAGCCTCTTACTAACGGTCCCCAAGGAGGGAAACCAACCCTGAATACACACTAGGCCTCTGCCGGGCATTTCACAGGTATGTCCCACACCCAGAGCATCACATCTCCTTTTCCCTCCTCGTCTCCAGGCTCCAAGGTTCATTTGCGACATAATGCGTACCGAAACGACCTCACAGCGCCATTCATCCGCCCCTTTATCGCCTCAGAGGAACTTTGTGAACGCTTCCACACTCGTCTCAACTTTATTTATGAAAAGCCCGAGTAGGTAGTGAAGTGTTTTCCATCAGAGAAGTCTCCGTACGGATGTAATTAAGACCAGGCTGTTTATCAGACCATCAAATCATCATTTTGTGTCACACTATCATTACACTGTAAGTACCCAACGCAGCTGTCTGTCGGCCCCCGTCTCTCTCTCTCTCTCTCTCTCTCTCTCACTCTCTTTTTAAAATCAATTATAACGAACAATGGCTGTTCAATTTCCTCTGACGGGCAGCCACGGGCCCGCGCCGGTGAGAAAGGCTTGATTATCCTACGGGGGGAGAAGAAGTGCGTGGACGAGGAGAGGCTTTTCCATATGTTACACCTAACAACCAATGAGAGCGGCGTGTCGGAGAGTCGGGGGCAGAAAGAGCTGACGGCGCTCGTCCACACCCCTTTGCTTTCTCCAGAACAGCCGAGGCAGGCAATAATCTAAGGATAATTAAGGGGTATAAAGCATGTCACGGAGCCATTAGAGCAAATAGCTGGCAACCAATCAACTATGACATTAATGGCAGAAACCGAGCACAGCTTTCTAAATCAGCCCCGATGTCAAGGAGGGGGGATTTGGTTTAGAATTTCTACATTTCCAGTTTGTTAATTTTGTGTTTTCATAGTCAGATAAGAGTTTTGTGTAAATGTATAATAACTTATGTCCCGTTATGTTTATGTTTGCATGCGGAAGGAGACGATCAATAACATGTAGCGTGTTCGATAAACAAGAATGTAACTATTTATGAATTATGCGAAATGTGTTTAGGACCACGCGGTCAAATCGGGGGCCGACGTTTGACCGCTTCCGTCTTAAATTAAGGGCAAAGTATTGAGTGAGTGAGTGGCTGCTGACACCCGGGTTGCACCTATAGGCGAAGCTAACTAGGGTTTGTTAATGTTTGTTGTTTGAATCGGACGATCAACCGGTGAACAAGTTCTCATTGCTTTTTCAATACCTCTTATTGAACACACGCCGACATGATTGATTGGCCTTAATAGTAATTAGCAGGTGATCAGCGGCTCTTTATCCTCCTGATCTCCACATCTCGCAGTCCGGTTAGAGAGAATCAGATAGGATTCATTTTTAACATCACAAAGCTATTTTTTAATCCACAAATCTGCAGTCTGCATCTTTTTTTTGCCAGTAAAAACTCTCTCACTTCTTCGTTGGCCTCTTTTGATGAATTGATTTTACACAGTTTGGCATTGTCTTGGTGTATAATGGGATACTTGGATGTATTGCATGTTTACTCAGCAAATGATCAGGCAAGGAATTACTCTTAATGGAAACTATGGATCCTTCCCAACCCTCATTCTTCCCATGCGCACAGATTAAAGAGCCTCTCCTCCGTGACAACACAGCAGATTTTATGCTGGAGTAAGACTTCTGAGGGAGGGAGAGAGGGAGGGAGACGGAGAGAGAGAGAGAGAGAGAGATCAACTTAACATGTTAACATCCCACTCAACATGTGAGGAAATCTTTACTTTGACTATCAGTGATATGGTTTTCCGTTGTTTACGCCAAGAACTAGCCAGTGCCATCATCAGTCAGGCCCTAGGCTGTGTCTTTGCTACTTGTTGCTTTCTTTGTTGGATTGATTGTCCGTTTGTTTGTCGTTGTGATTGTTTGGTTAGAAGATGTGAACAGATTTTCATAAACCTTGGTGGATAAGTTGTGTATGATCCTGGAAAGAACCAGTTATGGATCAATCAACGGGACTAAATCCAGAATATTTGCAATTATTGAAAAGCTGGCTTTCTCAGCTCATAAACTGTTGATGAAAGAGATGCAGTCTTGATTTGTGGTCGGTTAAGGAGGTAAGGGAACAAGCTGGCAATGATATTTTATTTATGTTGTCTAATTTGCTATACTCGTATCTCTGCTGTCATATTTATTTGTTGTTGTTTGAACCACGAAGAAAGACACACACACACACACACACACACACACACACACACACACACACACACACACACACACACACACACACACACACACACACACACACACACACACAAATGCCATTCTTTCAAACTGAGCCTTCAGAACATCCATCCATCAGTTTTCCATACCCACTCATTCCTCTTCAAAGGCAGCGTATCGCAGCAGGCGCTAGGTGGAAGGGAGCCGCTCTCATGCTAACATTCAAAGAAAATTCAGCAGAGGTTCCATCCGGTGTGAGCCCGAGCACCCATAGGAGAAACGCACAGAAACACACTGCGCCACGTATTCACGCGAGCGCCCGAATGGCTGGCGAGCGAATACGCGCCGTATAGAAACCTCAAAAGGAAACGGTGGCGCCTATTCTTTGTAGCGGCGCCGTACGAGCCAGATGCACGTGGAGTTGTGTGCTGTGGCGTGGGCGGAGGGGGCGGCGGGATGCAGCCAGAGAAATTACAGAGCTCCGGCTTCTCTAAATGTGACTGGAGGCAAGACCCCATGATGTCTGCGGCGGCGCTCGGATGATTCGCAGCACATCGCTGGCTCGTACTCTGATAGCGCTCGTGCCGTTGTCGGCGAGGAGGCATTAGAGTAAGCGGTTGAATATTTGGCGGTGCGGAATGGAAGATGTGCGCCAACAACATCACAGCTTCCTGGGCTGAGTTCATTTGCAGTTGCAGGTGAACATGTTTGGAATGCGAGTGAGGTGTCACGGTCGTCAGCTCCTCTCACCTTCTTCCTCTCCTTTGTCACTGTGCTGTGATGTAGAATCAGAGGTGAGGGAGAAGGAGAAGCAGCACTCTTGGAGGAAGCCAGTCTCCTCACTTCAAAAGCTTCCCTACCAACGGGAACCGAGTTAGCTTCCCACCATTGCCGGCCTCGGAAATAGACCCTTTTTCAGTTTCGGCGGCTCCGAATTGATATGAAAGAGGAGAACCACACGCACACCTGGGATGAAGTGAGGCAACGTAAGAGCGGGATTTAAACTGACGGGAAGCAGCACTCCTTGATACTTTAATAACTGATATTTGGAGGTGAATACAATTTTGAAATAATGTCAAACCTCACGAGAGGCTGAAGAGGCTGAGATTCCTCAAATCAAAGCCTGGCAGCATTACAGAGACGTCCGGGCTGCACGGGGCATCAGAATCCTGGATCCTGGTCCAAGCCGGCATCAACCAAATGTCACAGAACAAATAATATCAGCAGGTTTTTAGAGTTAAATCCACATTTCTTGACACTTGGCTCCTGGTAACGGCATGGTAACTGTCTGAGAATGAAACTGATGGATGGTGCTTGAATTTATGACGACTGTAAAAGAAATGCACAAAAAAGCACAAACGCACACAAACACACAAACGTGTTTTTGTTGCTTTATTGGAAATAAATCAAAGTCTTCTCTTGGCTTAAATATAAAAAGTTGAGTGTGAGCGATGGTGAAAGTAATCTTCTATTCATCAACCACAGCATGACAGATAGGAGGAGGAGATGTTATTGTCTAACTTTTAGCAGCAGTGGTCAGTGATGTAATGTGTGTGATATTTGGCAGAAGCTGGTCATGGATCAGGGTCGATCTTCATCTTCTATCGTCTTAAAATGGAGATTTTTACGTTTTACCGCTCAACAAATCCCTCTCTTTGTTCTAAACGGTGCCTGTGGTTGCTTTGGTCAGAACTCTTCTTAAATCTAACTGGACATTTCTTTGGAAATTAAATCTGAGCGCTCCGACAAGCCAACAAGCGTCTAAGTTGTCCGGCCGTCGCGAAGGTAACGGCATCAGAGTTGACATAGTGTTTTATTACAGTCCGGAGCAATCATCCGGATCATTCATCTGCACATTCAAACTCTTTACTCCCTCATTTGTCAACCCGGAGGGCCCCGGCTCAAGGCTGGAGTCTGGCTCGCATGTTTGCTCTGTGATGTATGGCGTGATGAAGAGCATCTGTGAGCAAGAAATATGGATCTCTGTACAAGATGTGATTTTAAATGTACAGTCTGTGATGTAAATGCAAACAAACAGGCGGAGCAGGCGGTAAGAGCCCACATATGGATCTTTTTCTTTCAAGCTTAGAATGATGTGGAGAAGGATTGGAAATGGATTCAGCTCACATGATGTGGAGAGGAAAGGGTAGGCCATGTTTGAGACGTTTCACAGTGCTAATCTAATCTTTTAATACAACTTATCAATGGCAAAATTACTTAAACCAGTTCTCTTTTCTTAGAAGACAATATTAAGATCATGTAGGCCTATTTTCAGAAGGTATCATGACCTAGAATGAGTAAAAATGAGGCACGCTGGGTCCCACAGAAGCTTTCTAAGCTCTTCAGACCTTTTATTAACCGGATCCTCAATAAAAAATGTTGTTTGTTTACCTCACGGATGCAAACACAAAGATAATCAGTGACATTTACGTGGCTGCATAATGCTGGTAAACAATGCCACTGTCACTACAGGAGGATATTCCTTTAATAAAATTGATTTAAATATCGCTGTCACACATCATACTTTGAAGACGAGGCCATCTTTTATTCCGTTGTAATGTAATGTTGTCGCTCGCTGGTATTTACTCCGTGCCGTATTAATACGCTCGTCTGAGGAGCTTTCATAATGTCAGAGTTCCACCCAAAGCAGTGAAGGTCAGTACAGTAATCACACGTATCTCCTTCTACATCTGCTCAGAGCCAGGGAGGAACATTTAGAATATTTATGATGCAGATATCAGATGGCATATTGAGTTTTTTCCGAGGCTGAAATAGCGATAAACACAATAAAAATGTCATGGCGCTCTGCTTTAAATCATAAAACACAAAGTTAAACACACACAAACACACACACATCGCATCTTAAACTCCAGAAGAAGTGAGAGTGTTTGCTCACAGTTTGGCAGGTGGCTGAGTGTGATTGACAGGTGGCCACACCGCGGCGTCCTGACAGCAGAAGTCAGAGTTCAGCAGGGAGGTTTGGTTGGAAGGGCAGTTTGACCGCAGCCTTAAGGAGGCTATTATCTGACAGACTGTGCTTCCCGCCTACGCACCGCTCCTGATGTAAGGCCGCTGAAATCCCCACTATAAAGCCCGAGATGCTCCCGCTGCCCATCAAATATTGACCACAAGCCTGCAAGTCTGAATATGAGTCCATCCTTTTTTTAGAATTATCATTATTACAGTTTTTGCCTCAACCTTGTCTTTATTTTCAGTATGATGATGATCAGGATTTATATTAGCAAGAGCAATCTAGATTAATACAGTTAAAGGAGACGGTGTAACACATATTTTGAAGATGAATATGAATGAGTTGTCAATTAGAAGTTGTTTCACTATGCAACTTTCACTCTGAATGGAATTATCAGCTTGTATTGTATTTTAGATTTAACATTGGCACCTTAACATAAAAGCAATGATAGGATTGGTCCGAACAATCTCAAATTGTGACGCTTGGCTTTTCCCCGGCATCTCCTTCACACACCCGTTAACAGCGACATCACAAAGCAATTCCTCGCTGAATCAGGCTTCAGAGGATCTGTTGACTCCACCAGTAACCAGCCTCTGTGTAGCCTCGTCTAAGACAGAAGCTCCCTCTATTTCAGCTCCTCACACACACTCACTCACAAATGTTTTCCAGTTTTAACAAACCCTTTAGCCTCCACACTGTTGCACCCATATGCCCTATCGGACCTCACCGTGATTGGTCTGATGGCAGCGTATGCTCAGACCAATCCCCCGTAGTTTGACGGCGGGATATATTCAGTGTTGATGGAGCTATTGATCATGCACACATTAAAATGATGTCGGCAGCAGTAAATGCCAATGGTGGAGAGGTCCATTTATCAGAAAATCAATGTCTCTGTCAATAGGCTGCCCTGGCCCTGACAATAGATGACAGTTTGGAGATGGAGCTCAGGGTTAGTGGAAGAGAAAGAATTCCACCGCTGGAAGTCCATCCAGTATCACAGCGCAAATCCTGCCCTGTCCCCCGCCGCCTTCAGGCATGACTTCATCATTTAGTAAATCCTTTTAGGGACTGCTCAGCCCCACAACTCATTGAAGACCAAGAGTGTGAGAGGGTCATGAGTCATGAACTGGTCAGATATGAGTAAGTCCCCTGTCAGCTTTCCTCCGCCGGTGCCCTAGAGACGGTCGTCTCAATGACGGATCGCCGCCGTGTAAGTGAAACACTGCACACTTGCAGTTGTTGAAGTAAAACATCACTTGTATCACAGCACATCTGTACAGGATGATGGCCAGATTTTCCCACAGCAGTGAGACGGATAGGTAGGCCGCCGCGCCTTCAAGGGGGATCTAATACATGTTTGTGATCCATTTGAGGCCCTTTTTCCTTTGCTAGTAACTTGGGGCACTGCATGCGATGGCAGCTACTTCAAACAATGAAAGAGTTTTATTTTGTGGCTGTTTTCGCCGTGTAAATCCTTCACAGCTCGTCTGACTTGTAAAAGCCATGGGTTTGGTAGTTATTCTTCTTGTTTCCTCGTCTTTCTGCCCCCTTTTTTTCAGCCGTTAGAAGATGATTTAATATGTTGTTGTAGCAGACATGGTGCACTGGCTCCCAACATGCTGCTGACCTGAATAGCTTTACATCCGTTACGTGTTGCCTATTAACGGCTCACAATGCCAAATTGATGGGAATTGAAGGCCGGACATCATCTTCATCATCTTGTGAAGTGTTTTGCCTTTTTTTTTTTTTTTTTTTACGATCATTTTCAGACGCTTTTATCCAAAGCGACTTACATTACATTACCACCCTTCGCAGAGGGGGGAGCAACTGGGGGTTCGGTGCCTTGCTCAGGGGCACCTCGGCAGGGACTCGAACCAGCAACCCTCCGGTTCTTAGGTGGAAGCTCTACCCACCAAGCCACTGCCTTGAAGTGTCTTTTCTTCTTCACTCTCTGGCTTAGTTCTGCTCGTACGGCCTAAATGTTGACAACAACTAGTAAAGTATCTCATTGTGCTGGTAAACCTCTCCCTGTTTTGAGTTAGTTGTTTCTAGACATTATGACCATTGCCAATGCTTTTCCATGCCATTGACATAAGGCCGACTGTAGCTTTGGTTCATCTCACCATCATCATCAGCTCTTCAAACTCCAGTGTTTACATCTCTCTAATGGACTTGCATATGGCCTGTTGAACACTTGAACGCCGCTCCACTGTATTGACTAAACCTCGAAAGGATCAACTATTATGAGTCTATTCTGTTAACCTGACATGGATAATCTGTCGCAGCTGTAATAGAAGGAGAAGTTTGTATACCCAAAGTGCTTGAATTGCACAACCGCACAATTCCAATGCCATTCCACACGGAGGCCTGGAGGTTGCGTGTCTTTCAGCAGCAATTTTATAGTTGTCAAATAATTGCTGAGAGGGACTTGACTTTTCTATTTTGAAACCATTCCTTTCCTATCAAGCATTACATGAATGGCAGTGAAAGTATACGTGCATGTCTAGACCAGAAATTGGCAAGCAATCTGCCTCCAGTTTGGCTCTTTGTGAATCCATCTTTTGGCAAAAGCAGCAACTCGGAACATTTCTTTCTAACAGTTTCCCCCCCCTTTCCTCTTTTCAATAAGTGAATTGAATTGAAAAGACCTGGATATAATTTGACTTTAGACATAACCAATTTATCCCTCACCTCAGTGCAATCCAGAAGGCTGTAATGAAAAGCCAGACAGGGGGTCGGGATTGGCGGAGAGTGACACCTGCTTCAGTTGGTTCAAATTAGAAATGCCAAAAGAAAGGAAGGAACTGTCAAATAGAAACGTGTCAGACATTTCACAGGTCTAATACTCTTGGCTGGAGGGTTGGGGTTTTAGTTGAAGGGTCTTTCAAAAGTGCGATGTGAGCAACACACACACATGCATGCACACGCGTCGGCAAAGGTGTAGGAAGATGTTTCTCTCTCTCTCTCTCTCTCTCTCTCTCTCTCTCTCTCTCTCCACCTTCCACCCTTCCGTTCTCCGCCTGCTCTAATGCAGCGCCGCTCCGACATTAGAAATTCCAACTTCCTACTCGGAGGAAAACACACACACACATACTCACACACACCCACACGTACACACAGCAGAAATGGCTCGGAATTCCAAAAAGGTAAAGCCAAGATTTCTCAACTGTGAAGCTTTTGAAAAGTGGTTGTGTGGAGTGAACACAGAGAGACGCGCTGGAAATGCATTATGTTTTCCTCCCAGATGTGACCTCCTGTCTGACCTTGTGTCTGGAAACTTAGAGACTGAACACATCTAGTTTAAGTTTAACTCGGAGGTGTAAACTTTGTATGCAGAGCGATCCGTCCCCATGGGAACTCTTCCTCACCAGAAGTAAATACTAATAAAATGATTTTATTGAACTAACCAATACTTAATAGATCTTGAGTGTAAAGGTTATGCTTATGGATTAGGATTTTGGAAACTGTAACCCCCCCCCCCCTCAAATGGTTTCCATGGAAGCCAACAGAGGCCTGGTTGCATCATAATTGAGGAAAGTTATCTTGTTAACTTGTTATCTTGAGAAAATGAGAAAATCCTTTTCTCATTCTGACTGTATGAACAATTTAAAGGGATTTAGGCAAGTGTGTGTTTTTTTTACTTGGCTGCTTAGCTTTGATCATTTATTGCATGTTGTATTTTGATCAGTCCATTAGAATATCATTTAAAGGTCTGGCGTTCTCTTCACCGTGCCGCTGGAGAAAGTTGGGATGGATTTTTAACGTTAATGCCAAGTTAATATCCTGGAAAGTCCTGTGTTGTGTTGGTGTGTTGTCATTTTTATGTTGTGTAGTAAATTTGACATGGATGCAAAATCCTGGCATCAGTGTCACACCCGTCTCACTTTGCCCCCCCCCCCCCCCCCCCCCCCTCCTCCACCTTCCTGTTCTCATAATCTCACAGAATTTAACCTCGAAACATAACGTTTTACTGATTGCACCAAATCACTGAAAGTTGTTATGGTGCGGGCCTCCCGGGGAGAACAGCTGCTAAACTGTTGCATTAATCCACGTTGCTTATGCAAATGCACACCCTTTGGAAAGGTTCTCCAGAAATATGATGTGATTTAGGCTGCCAATCATTGTTTGCCCACCTAGATCCTCAGCATAATGTGAGACTGACAGCAGGAAACACTCTGTGCACAGGGAAAACTTTCACTTCCTCACACAGAACCATCTGAAGACCAATAAAGTCACATTAAACTTGTTTGTAATGGCACTGATGCATTTGGAGCTTCAATCAATCAATCAATCAGCCTGAGAGCCACACCTCGCTGTCCAGACACTTTGGTTTGCACATTTACTTCTAACAGGCTTGCGATCAGTTTATGATAACATTCCTACGTTGTGTCAGACTTCTCAGCTCTAATGTACCCAGATTGAAAGTAGAAATGCTCTCTTATGTTAATGCATCTTGGGTTTCTCAGGTGATGAATGAGCCAACGATCCTGCTCAGAGGAGAGGAGTTAACATGACCAGACGGGTCTCAGCCATGTAGGTTCAATAGCTTTATTGATGAGGCAGGGGAAGCAGTCAACAGCTGATTGCCAGTTTAATTAAGTGAACTTGTCAAGGACACAGGTCTGGGCCCTGCTGAGTCCAGAGTGTCGCCCCCCCCACCTCCGGAAAATCCCACCATAATCCTCCGGCGCTCTGATGGATAGCCTCTCATCTTTTGCCACCAACGGGGGAGTCGTGTTTGAACCGACTCGGGTTCCACTTAGCCCCTTTACTTGCTCCACTTTCCATCTCCCAGCACACGTCTGCTTTGTAAAAATCAGTTAAGGCAGATGGTCCACGGCTGCAGGTTCATCCGAGCCCTGTGTGTGTGTGTGTGTGTGTGTGTGTGTGTGTGTGTGTGTGTGTGTGTGTGTGTGTGTGTGTGTGTGTGTGTGTGTGTGTGTGTGTGTGTGTGTGTGTGTGTGTGTGTGTGTGTGTGTGTGTGTGTGTGTGTGTGTGTGTGTGTGTGTGTGTGTGTGTTCTATGTGGAAATACACGCAGTTCAACTCAGTGTAGCATCAGATCTATATGAAGAATCAGCTGCTGTACTCCGTCAGTCAATCAATGTTATAGAGGACCTGTAAGACTTGTGCGGTGTATGAAGGTGTAGTCCAAGCTTCAGTGAGCTCTAATGGCAGATTATGGAGCATTGGTTTAAAGGCTTGACTCATCCTTTTCCTCATCATCTACCATATTTCCTTACACGGTCAACGTTATTAAAAACGGCAATATGGTAGTGATCGATCTTCTAAACTCTTGACTAAGCGTTTTGAGTCCTTCGTGCCAAATTCCGCCGGGTTTGCTTCGTCCCCAAAATCTACATCCCCCCGTTTGTGAGTCTATCCAATCCCTGAATACAAACGCCATCGTCTTGGCAGCACATGTCCCCTCTCTAGACTCTAACAGATATGTGACTTTGCCTAAACACATGTGACTCTGTGTGTGAGCGGCAACACATTAGCAGATTTTTACAGTAATTCAGGAAATCAGATGCCAGTTTGTCTACCAGCCCGTCAATTACCAACATTATCATCGATCACGGTTGAATCATCGCCCCCGCTGCACTGCTCTTCCTCCCGGTTCAGAGGTAGAGACTCTTCGTTTCGCCTTGTCACATCCTATCAGCGGGGGAAGGTAGCTGCCGTGTGTTTGCGTCTCCTGCCGTGTTCGCCGAGTGAGGTCTTCACCCGGGGAGCTGAGATCAGAGCGGGCCCCGCATGTGCCCACACCAGATTCATCACGCGTGTGTGTGTTTGTCAGGCTTTTAAAGCGGTTCCAAGGTTGCCGCAGCCATCTATTCCTCACCACGCCGCTCTTCGTCCTGACAGATGGGGGGTTGATGGCCGTTTGCTCGTCTGGACTCCATCCAGTCTGCCATGTTGGCCCCTTGGTCGCTGCTTGTCTGGATTAAGTGTTCTTCAGTCAGGGCTTCCTGATTAGCTCATTTGTTTGCTCTTCCTGATGACACCGTTTAAACGACACACACTCCTCCAGCATGGGGAACAAAGCGCTGCTACTTTGATTAGTTTACGTGTTGATTTGGAGGCGACGGAGCGTTTTCAAGCACCTAACTCCGAAATAGCTGTTATCAGAACAACTCAATCAGATAAAGACGCCTGAGATCAATGTTTTCTGCGGTGGGAGCTTTTGTCCGTCTGTCAGTTTGGAATGATTGATGGGCAAAATGACTGAACTCATTATCTAACATGTGCAGTGCTGGATTGAAGGCACTTGTCATTGCCAGCAGTGCAACAATATTCAAGAATGCGCTGAGGAAAAACTCTGACAACAGCCGGATGATTGTTTGATTGATGGTTGATAAGTTGTGGACTTTCTCTCTCACGCTTTCTAAAGAATTTGCATTGACTCGGTCCTTTTCCTTTCCTTGTCAGCCGTGTAATTCGCCGGCACACACACACAGTCAGGAGGGCCTCGTCTGCGGTTCCCCTGGATTAACGGCCTTTATGTACTGCCGCTAATGGAGTGGGAGATCGGTGGTCAGTAAATGTGACTTACTCCAATCAAGTGTCGGGGCTTTCTCCAGAGCCGTAAAAGCTGTTGTTTTATTTCCCCCCTCTTCACCCAGTGACCCGCCTACACCGCCTGGTGTCACTATTGGGCCCGGAGATTTACAGGCAGGGCCAGAGGATGGATGTGTGTGTGTGTGTGCGGTACAGTGGCGTGGGGCGGGGGTGGGATGATGCAGGGATTGCGGAGAGGAGTGACTGACTTGTAGAGCGCGGGTTTGCACGGATGTGTAGCTATGAATTATTGACAGCTTTCAACGGTGAAATTGTAATCACACACACACACACACACACACACACACACAGGGTCTTTCTTCGCCATTGGAAGGCAGGAGTCAGAATACAGCACTCCACACACTCACACACACACACACACACACACACACACACACACACACACAGAGGGCACCGGAGCAGTAAGCTGGGTGGTTTTCATGTTTTATTTTGCTCAAAGAGGAGGAGTCAGTGAGTGGCGGACCCTCAGTTCCTGTTAGTCGTTGCAGTATTGTCAGCTCGCCTCCTCAGCTTGTGGATGAATGAAGACCTCTGAATGTTTCTCTGTTGGGGAAACTACAAACCCATTGTGAAAATCTCCTGCCTTTTTTATGCAAATGAGGAGATCCAGAGAGTTTAAGAGGCGCTCTTGCAATGAAGAATTTCAGAATCACAGCTAATATGAAACACTGTCAATTTAAAAACCTAAAAAAGTGAAACCAAGCATCAATAATCAATAATCACAATCAAACTGGCTCAGATTTCAGAGAGATTCTCAGTACTCAAGTCTACATACAGTACAGTATTGTTACTTCTAAGCAAAGCCCTGCTTTGGCTGTAGATGCCGTTGTTTACAGCCTTGCAGTAAATGCCAGTGAGCATCAGGGGGAATACCTGCTTGTCCTGTACATTAAGCCAAGCATAAAGATCACTGGAGGATGTAAGAACCTCGCAACAACCTCGCATTCACGAGAAATCCATATTGAACCCATTCAGGTGAACAGAACACAGACAGTATGCTGCTTCCTGCTCTGCTTCATCCTTTCAAGAATACTTCAGTAGTATTATAAATGAAGGACCCCACCCTAGTCATCATCTCTTCTTGTGACACTATATCCAGACATAGACTTTGTATCTAGACGTTGGATTTTGTTCTACATGTTCAGTTCCACCTCTCCCATCTCCAGTGCATATTTTAATACAATCATGCGAGGCGCCGCTGATAAATCTGTTTGTGTAAGTCTGATGAAGTATCGGCCCCAGCTGTCAACCTATTTCCCCCACCGTGCCGTGTGTGTGTGTCTGTGTGTGTAGGACCCAGGGCAAAGCATTACATCACTTCAATCACTCAAATCTGCTGACATGCTTTCACTCAAAATGAAGTCCAGTCCTTGAACGGCTTTAATAACCTCGCCCCAAAAAACACGGCCTGCTCCCAAATCGCCCTCCATGTTGACCTACTGAAGGGAAATCCAGTTTTTAAACCTTCAAAGTGAATTCAATTGAAGCACACGCATGAACTAAACGTCTTTGCTCGGTCGCTGCCGGTGTCTTCCCTCAAACGCTCCGTTGCCGTTCGCCGCAGCTCCCATCCCATTACCTATTCACACCGCCGCCTGTGCTTTGCTTTCTCAGCCGACGCCGCTCAGCACAATAGCGGGCGCCGTCTCTCTGGAGGCGGGGCGGTGTCCCATTTCAATTCCTTTTAGAAACATTTCACATTTTAAAATCCTGAAAACAGTTCAGGTGTTCCGGCGGCTCCGCGTCTTTGTTATCTGTGGCAACAAAGACGAGGCGCACCTGCATTCATCCCCGCCGTCCTTCGAGAGCCGACGGAGAGAGAGAGAGAGAGAGACAGAGAGGAGGGAAAAAAAACAAAAAAAAGCCTTATAAAGCCGTCGCCGTTGCTGCCCGGCAAGCAGTGAATAAGTCAGATAGTTCATGTTCAACCAGGTGAGCCTCTGTTCCTGTTGACCTCCTGAGATGAGGGGATAGATTGTCTGGCGTTGTCATCACACCCAAACTCATCCCAGATTCAAACCGGGGAGGTGCATGTGGGGTAATTACCCAGGATCCTTTAGTCATCAAGCTATGTAAATCTCTCGCCAGCTCATTAGAGAGGGGGTTTATTTGAAGAACACTTCTCCTTCTCCCCCCCGTTTTCCTCTTTTTTTTTTCCCCGGGTTCTCTGCCAGATTCAGCACCTCTGTGTGAAGCTCTGCTGAGCTGTTTGTTTCCTGTGTAACTGGAAACTGAGACCAGAGACGAGGAAGTATTCTGTTTCCCGGGTGACGCAACGGAGAGGGCGCGGGTGTTGTTGTTGGCTTGATCAGAAGTTCACAATCACTTCCTCTGCCTTTTTATACCTGAAAATCACTTTAGTTTCCCTCAGTAATTCCATGTAATGTGTGATATTTACACCTTAGGAGAGAGAGAGAGAGAGACGAAGAGAACAGCAGTTTACCTGATTATGACTGATATCTCATTTCCCCACGCTCGTGTGTGTGTGTGTGTGTGTCTGTATCATCCGCCGCACACAACTGCCTCGTCAATATTATCAACCTCAGATAATTAGTCGCCATTCTGTGTAAGAGAAGCCGCGAGCCCGGTGGAAATGACTTTATTGATGAGCAATGCAACACTATTGACTTTTCCAGTAAAGCAGGAATTAAAAAGCAGCATTTCTCCTCTCATCATTAGATCCTCTCCCCGTGTCGGCTTACCTCAGGTTGGCTCATCTGATTGCAGTTTAACGTGGAGGGAAACTTCAGATTGTGCTGTTTACGTGGATAGAAAGATAAATAATCAGCCTATAGAATTATTTATCTTTCTTTATAGGATATATTTATTGTTGTTTATAAGTGACAGCTGCTCAGGTGAGGACGAGATTCATGCTGAAGCCTCTGGGAACAGCAGGGAATCTGTGTAGATTAGAGAATACAAACAGAGGCTGGGAACGCTCAAATCCAAAGAACAACAGAGGGAGTTTCACAAAGTTTGAGGCGGAAAACTTTGAAAAGGCCAAATCTGATCAAACTCCATCAGGTAAAGCCTGAATGTTCACTGGTAACGGAACTTTTCTGTCTGTCGGTCGTCGTTTCATTTTATATTTAGGATTCTTGGCCGATTGTGCTTGAAATGATAATAAGAGTGTGAGATAAATCCACCTTTGAGTGCAGTGACGGCTTCCTAAACACGCTCACCCACCTGCACATACATCCCAGGCACTTGTCCTTGGCTTTGCACTGCGGACACACACACACACAGTTTCCCCCCCTCTGTCTGCGGCTTGGATCTGCTGGTGTTTAATGTCGGGGCAGTGGTCGCTGGTGGACGGACGGACGGACGAACCCCCCAGAGTTCATGAAAGAGGCTCATTCCACATACAGCGCCTACCCGAGGGGGGAAGCTCACGCCCCGTATTCACACCCAGCCAGGGTCATTATGGAAATGGAGTTTTTGTCTATGCTGACTGCATTTTTGTGCAGCCAGACAAAAAAATTTACATCACACGTTCTCTCTATTCTTCTCTGCTTAGAGGCCTCTGGAGATGTGTGAGTGTGCCCGATGAGCGTGTTCCTATTATGTAAACCTCTGGGCATGGTGGGACTGCATGTGTAAATATGTAGTGTGTGTGTGTGTGTGTGTGTGTGTGTGTGTGTGTGTTAATGATGGCCATGTAAATTCTTTGAACGTAGAAGTGAAGGCCTATAAACGAAAGAAAGATGTGTGAATTTGGGGATGTGTGTATGTATGGCTGGGTTTATACATGCACCAGTGTGTGTCTGCCTTAGTGTTTGTGCTGTGTGTTTGTGCGTTCCCTTCCAGCGCGTGTCTTTTGTTTGCTTCTTATTGTTACGGCGGTGCCTCGATGCTAAATCAGTGCAGCACAGTGGCGCAGCGTGTCGCCCCCTGTCTGCTGACCCAACTTCATCTGCACACACACACACACACACACACACACACACACACACACACACACACACACACACACACAGAGCCCCCTCCTGCTCCGTTTGAGTGATTTGCGGCTGTCCTTCAACAATCGGTTGCGTCTGCGACTGGCAGCATTTATTATTTCCCCTGGCCTCTCAGCCACCGCCGGCCTCAGCCCGCTGTAATGTGCTGACCACAGGACCACGCGTTTGGAAAAATGCAGTGCCTGCAAGGGAGGGGGAGAAAAAAAAAGCCAGTAAGTGAAGTCAAATCTCCTTTTTCCTCCTGAATGGTTTGGCTGCAGGATGTAAAGACTTACAGCAACAATAATGAGACTTATTAGGGAAAAAAGACAAATTTGGCAGGAAGAAGTGCTTTCATGGATTCTTCTTCTTTCTCCTCATCAAAATCAAAATGCAAGCTGTACAATAATGAGCACTATGTGCATTTTACTGCTCCGTAGCACAGATTGATTATATAATATCTGTGTGCTGTTTACTGGACGCACTGCAGCGTAGTGAAACCTTATCCTTAACTAACTCTGATGCTTTCAATCCTTATAATGTACACAGTCAAGTGCCAAAGGGTGCAAAAGGCAGAGAGGACACAAGGGCAGAGGCAGGAGCTTCAACAGGCTGTTTGAACTCAATGTGCAGAGCAGTGCTGCAGTCAGAGAGAGGAGAGAGTTGCTTTGGTTTAAAATTGAAAAAGACAATATTTAATTTGAGCCGGTAGTTAAGACAGACAAACAAATCTATGGGTCCCTATAGATATTTAAAAAAATTCAGTCTGACAGTTTTACCATCCATGCAAAATGTAATTCTTGTATAGAATCCAGCGTTTGTCTGTTTTGCCGTGACACAAACAGAAGGCTTATCTTTGCTGTTTTTAAACGGCTCTTTCCACCGCAACAGCCTCACTTTCACAGTTAAAGGTTGCACAAAGACAACAAGCCACCGAGCCAAATGTCACATATAAATATCAATATCTACTTATAAAGGGCTGTGGAAACAATCCGCGACACTTTGAAGGCAGGAAACATGGACGTGAACATTTAGCAAGCGAGCGAGCGAACGGCGATCCAAGCGGCCGGGTCTAAGTACAGGAGGATTACATGCTAATGAAAATGATAGAAGGGTCAGGATGTGGAGCGGTCCCCCTTTCTGCACACGTCTTTGCGACTCTAACCCCGGCACAAATCAAATCCCAGCACCATAGTGAACCTGGGTAATTGCAGACAGAGGTCCGATAAGCCCTTGTAATGGAACTCTGTCAATCAATTCATGCCATATAGCCTCTCCCTCTCCTGGGTGTTTGCTCAAATTGAATGAAGAAATCCAGGAGCCGCTGACATTTAGCTCCACCGCCCATGCTGATTGTGGGGAGGAATGTTCCGGTTTAATTTCATTAACTCCCAGAAAGTAAAAGCAAATTTGCCGTATGAAAAGCAATTATGGCGGCGCTGACTGGGTCCTTTATGCAGGAAAGGTCCTTCTCCCTTTGTCTCCTCCTTCCTCAGAGCCCACAAGAGTTCCCCCCCTCAATTTACTGCACCGTGTATTTATCATGCAAGCACAACACACACACACACACACACACACACACACACACACACACACACACACACGGGCCCGGTGTTGGAAAATGATTTGGCCTTAAGGTCGCGGCGATCCAAACGGAAACGATTCCACGATAACTTTGAAGCTCATCCATTTTTAATCATGTAGATAAAAATGTAAAGCAGGTGTTTTTCCTCCTGTGTTCATATGGCAATTACATCCAGATTAACAATGCACAATGGCAGAGGTATGGCCTCTGTTTAGCAGACAAGGGCAAGGTGTCGAGGTTAAATTGGTGATTTGGTTACTGATAGTCAGACGGACGAGAGTGAGTCTTTGGTTTTGTCCTCGTCCTGCAGAACGGTTTGTCCAGTTAGGAGCAGCCAGCTAAGTGGATCAGTTGTCTACTTTTGTTGCCAGTTGTTGTTACTTTCCAAGCAATATTCATGTCAAATGTAAAGCGTGATCCCCAAAGAGGAGTCTGGTAGAAAGAGGAGTCTTCTTCGTTCTTCAGATGGAGAGAACGAAGCGTAGAAATCTGCTTTGTGATCGCAAAACTCAGTGAACACACCAAGATGTTTCGTTTTCCACTGCAGTCATTTGTTTCCACTGCAGCCTTACTAATCAGACCTAATTTATAGACTAACTTGCCATCTATTTCCATGAGGCGCTAAATAATTTACTTACTGATACATGCGTCTGTGCAAATGATTAAAGATGAGATGATGATGAAAGAAAGTTGAGAGAAAGAGAGAGCGAGGGAGAGAGAGCAATAAGACCTAACCAATAACAAATTCCCTCACTTTCAAAGATGACAGGGAATACGTATATTGAAAATGTGCTAAACTGTTACCCTTGCCAGTGCTACATGTTGACACTTCAGCACTTCTCCTCAAAGTAACATCCCCGGGGGAAAATCTAAACGTTATTCCCAAATGGAATCCCTTTACAGTGCAGTGTCTGGAAATGTAAAACAGCATGAAGTCTGAACATCGCCCCGTGGCAACGCTGCTCCGAAAGAAGCTCCCCTCCTGCCTGCACGGTGACGTTAGAGAGTCTTCACAGCCCATTGAGCGGCGGTAATCAGCACACACAGAACACTCCAGTTTACAGATGGAAGGCGTCAGAATTGGAGAGTGACGCCTAAATACTTTCACACGCTATGAATCTCTACCTGAGGAAGCCTAATTGCAGACTGAGGCAAAGGACAAAGGCGGCGACAGAAGACAATAGGGTGCGTTTGTTAATTGGGTTTTGCTGAAACGATGCTATTAAATGGCTCTCTCCTTTTGACTCGCCAATTAAACTGCGGCGGACATGAATCATTTGTCAGCTGCTGCTAACACAAACAGGAGCTCTAACTGCAGATATGAAGAACCAAAGACAAAAAGGTTTAGACGGGTTTCTAACAAACATCTGCACAATACATCATAGCTTTGCATCCAGGCATTTGGTCAACCATCTTCTCATCTTGCCATCCCATGCTGCCGACTCCTCTAAGTGTGTGAACGTTGTGACATCAAGATGTAAACACAGCTTAGTTAGGAACTATCTTCAGATGAAAGGTAGCAGGTTGATTCACTTCCACATTGGGAACAGGAACTCCACAAATTCAGATTATAATTTCTGCAAAGATCTCTGCGTTGGTTTCCTGATCTCCTATCTGAGGGGGAGGAGGCGGGGCTTGGCATATGTGTCCTCGGTTGTCCGGCCGCCACTGTTCTGAGGAGAAATCCGCAAATGAGCGCTTGAAACCTGGGACGCTCTTTTTAGAATTATCGGTGCAAATTGCAGTCAAAGGCTCCTGACTCCATTGTGCAGGAGGGCGCTGACCTCATGCAAGCTGCCAAGGACAGATGACAGCTTGATCCCAGATAATTAGTCTTGGAGGAAACAGCACATTTGGTTAACATGTGTTGCTACGGCCCCGGAAGAATGCAATGCCAGAATGGAGAAAATGCGCGAGGCAACGAGCCAAACAGAAGATGGTTACAAACTGCAGGGACATTTGGGCTCTAGTCAGGGGCCGTCAACCAACCTGTGTGTGTGTGTGTGTGTGTGTGTGTGTGTGTGTGTGTGTGTGTGTGTGTGTGTGTGTGTGTGTGTGTGTGTGTGTGTGTGTGTGTGTGTGTGTGTGTGTGTGTGTGTGTGTGTGTGTGTGTGTGTGTGTGTGTGTGTGTGTGTGTGTGTGTGTGTGTGTGTGTGTGTGTCATTTTTTATATCCCCGATTTAATCACTGACAATTAGCGGCCGGATCAGCAGGTGTGCTGTGTCCTGAGAGCCTCCCACCTGAGAACACTGTCGGTTGAATCAAATGACTCCTTAAAATGTGCTCCCGGTGCTGCTGATCCCACTGAGAGTCGACAGAACGGCGCTACCTTCCCTGCACTGAATGGAGAGAGAGGGAACCAAAGCAGAACAGCATTGAACAAATACAAGAACAACTGAAAGCCCTGAGCCGCTTTACTGCACAATACAGAGAAAACAAACTCTGACGAACCAACAGCAGATTTAAGACGCAGGATTTTAAGCTGATTATACAACGCTAAGACTGTTCACTCTCTCACAGAACATGTACAGTATACCTCCACCGTCTATCTGCAGGATCCTATAAACCGACCAGTCTCTCCCACAAACACACACACACACACTTATTCGATACGGACATAATCAGAATTGCAGGATAACAAACCTCTGCTCTTTGACAGAATCCACAACAAAAAGCTGAATTAAGATAAGGAGGGGGAAATACAGAGCGAGTGTAGGGGAGGAGGGAGGGAAATCAATGGTGGCCTTTATAAACACAGCGTCCACTGTAAAGCGTCCTGCTGCTTGAGTGCCATTGGCCGTTCTCTCTTTTCTTCCCGTGGTCATGCCCCCTCCGAGGTGGTAGAATAGTCTGCCTGCATGCTAGAGGTCATGAGCTGCCCACCTGTATTTCTCGCCGAGTCACAACAACTATGACATGTCTGGCTGATCCCGGAGAAACATGTTGCGCCCCCTTAATGGTCACACAGGGCTATCGGCACACACACACGCACGCACGCACGCACGCACGCACGCACGCACGCACGCACGCACGCACGCACGCACGGATGAAAGAGAGGGCGCGGGGAACTCTGAATGGCTCCCTCTGGTCGCTGTGTGTTCAGGGAGAATGTGTTGCTCTGAGTGGGCGAACACACAGAGGCTGAATACATTCTATGAGCTGAGGAACAGTGTGAGTGTGAGAGAACGTTAAGATGCTATCACAAAGATATAGCAATAAAGTGTGTGTTTTGACGTCGACACTCAGTTCCTGCTGTGCTGCTAAACTAAGATAGTGACATTTGTTGCACTTTGCGCTTTTTTCTGATGTTAATTGTTGCTTCTTTAACTGTCATTTCCTTGCAGCTGATTAATGTAGCCTTAACACAACAGCAGGAAAGATGACAGGCTCCCGTTTGAGACATCATGCGTACGGTGTGTGTGTGTGTGTGTGTGAGTGTGCATTATGTAATATACACATCCAACAGTGGGGGTGTTTTTTTATTAATTGTATTGCCAACATTAGAAAATATAATTGTGAACACCAGACTGCACACTGATTGCGACTTTACACTGTGAAATAAATTGTTAATATAATTTGTCAAACCATGCTGGGAATGTCAGGGTGATGTTTATTTAAATATGAAGTATGAAGGAATATTAGTATATAAGTGAATAGACTATAAGTAGCTTTGCCGTGTTTGCAGATTTGACCTAGATTGAGAAGTCTGTTTGTCAGTTAGGAGGAATAACAACAAACAATACAAGCCACAGATATCATTAGCCTCTTCTCCCAGTTTGCACCGTGTTGTGTCAGATCAGCCTCTGTGCTTCTGCTCATAGGACACATGTATAGTGACTGTGTATTACTGGAACATATTCCGAAAACATATCTGCATTGCAGGCACGGTAAACCTCGCTCCCTAAACTGTTAAATGTACGCTACCACTTCTGAAGCATCTGAATTACAAGCGGGGCACTTCTAAAAAGCAACACACCGCCATCATGATGCCCCCTATGCTCTCACCCACACACACACTCACACACTACACTACGCAGCTTGAAATCCCTTTATGTTTCAACTTTGCGTGTCCACTTGCACTGATCACAGCCGAGGTCGCCTTCGGAGCACAACCCGAGCAGGGCCGCCATGGAGATAGCAGCTCCATCCCTGTGCAGAGGCTTTTCCCTCTAAGCCCTTTTTCTTATTTTCTCTCTCCCTCAGATTGATTTCCCCGTTCTTATCGCTCCCCTGTTCAGATAAACGCAACCGCCAACTTCTCTCAGCACATACCGGGCCAGAGCAGTCACACAGGTTGTGTCAGATATTCAACTTAACATTAGAAATAAGAATCACTCTTCAATGAAGCACCGGCGATATTGAAAGAAAGCGCTGCTGCTGCCTTTCCTGTATTTTCTGTTGCCAAGAGCTATTATGCTGCGGCGGAACTTGTTTTTCTTTCTAATTCCCAACTACTCTGGTAATAACTTGTGGTAAGCACTGAGCAGACTTTAGAATTCATATAATAAAAACAGAAGCTGCATATTTCTGGGGTGTAAATAGGAATCAGGTTCCCCCTCGGGGTTGAGCTCTGCCAGGCTGCTGGTCTCAGCACAGGCCTCCCTTGCCAAGCGCAGCTCATTAGAAATACAGAAAAAATGTCAGAGGATGGCTGGCTGGACAAAGAGGAGAGAGTTTGAAGACTTCTCCAAGTAATGGTTTCACTATTGTAGCCTCCATTTCTGTAGAGTTTAGTTTTGTGGTAATAGTGTGTGTTTATCAAGCAGTTCCCTACTAAACAGCCTCCATTAATTGTTGTAGTTGAGACCAAACGGTGGCAGCGTTACATCTGTGCGCCTGGATAAGGGAGGGAGGACACCTTGAGACGGATCCGGCTCATATTGCATCACTCTCTCTTTGTGCTGTAATTGTGCTTTGTGAAACACAACGAAGGGAGATGAGAATTCAAAGTGCTCTCTGGCTGAGTGATGAGAGGATGATAAAACAGTGGCCTGTGCTTTCTGACAGGTTGAAATGAAACGCAGCCCGGGACAAAGACAAACCTCCGGGGAGACACGGCCAGGAACTTTAATGAATTCCTATTTTGCAAGGCCACCTATTGCATCTCTCATGTAGCCTGACAGCGGCACTGGTCACTGTTTTGAGGCAATCATGTGAATTGTCGCAGCCTGTCAAGCCAAAGGGAGAAGGAAAGGGGAGTCGGCACACACACACACGCACACACGCACACACACACACACACACACACACACACACACACACACACACACACACACACACACACAGGTGCGGTTCATGTAGGTCTTCTAAGCAAAGACATTTTGAACAGCATTCCCTTGTTATGGTTCTTGTTTTCGGTGTAAGACTTAAGGTTGTGATCATAGGCGAGTTGCCGTGGTTATCGGTGTGTGTGTATTGCACTGTATGTGGTTTTTAGATGACTTTGTTCCGCCGCTGACCTCCCCTAAAGTGCTTATCACCATGCAGCTTACCTGACTGATCTTACGACCCGTGATTCTCACCATTCTCAGCACTTGTACCAGATGTCCAATAAACCTTTAATAAGTCCGTTGGTTTAGTCTTTCCCTGTAAAACTAATCAGATGGAATGTGTGGACAAGGTTCTCTAAACAACGTTCGCCATTCCTTAGCAAGAGGTCATGCAATAGGTTCTGGCCAATATAATAAACACCATACACAATAAAATGGAAGTACATTCTTACAATTAAGTCAAATGTAGTAGTCAGTAGAAAAGCAGCTTTCCTTCACGTTTTGGCCTAAAGAAAGTATGTGTATGTGCTTATGCGAAGCTCTGATTTAGTAAATAACAGAACCAAGCAGGGCCGTCACCTCAAACTGTGACTCTAAACTAAACAAAAGAGGCACGAGGGCATATAGTTTTGCCAGTGGAGCAATTTTGACAGATTGTGCATTCATTAGAGTGTGCTGAGCAAGACGCGATGCTCAATTGTGTGGACAGGCCTTGGATAGATGTGTCTTGTTTTGATCCATTTGGCTGCCAGTAAGGTCCTGGAGAGACGCCTGGAGAAAGGGCAACAAGCCAGCGGTCAAAGACCACAGTCAGATCCCATTCAGCCAACAGTGGCATGTAGCACACAATCACACACACGTACAGGATTCAGTTAATGCTGATCATAACACAGGGCCTCAAACGGGTCAATGCAGGAGGAGGAGACGTGCAGAATGAAGCATCAGAGTGAATGGAGTGCTCTTAAGGCTGGATTCATGGTGACTTGCTGCAGTGGAAATGGTAATTAGTATTGGATCTCATAAATAGTGATAGCAGATGATGATGTGTGTTGTTTTTATGGCAATGACTCATGGGACTTTTCAACAGCAGTAAAAGCAGGTGGAGTGAAATGAAGAGGCAGACTCCAGTGCAAATGATTGTGTATGTGTCTATGCAGATGATCCATAGGCTTCTTCAGGATAAAAACTAATATGTGTTTGTGCTGGACTTACATAAACACACACACACGCACAGAGATAATCAGTCTGACTATTTCACCACTTTATACACAAAGATGTTGTTCCTAGACTCTACTGTTGTTGCCAGGTTAGAGGTTTAGAGGTTGAGTCATTGGATGTTGTTGTGCTTTAGTTGCTGTTAAATCTCAAATTCCAATAACTACTAAATATTTAACCCTAAGTTCTCATCATATGATAATTCCTAAATGATGCTTGTCCCTTTTTCATTAACTGTATTTGTACTAGTTGTTGTTGCAGCCCGTGTCAGTCTGCACTCGCGGGGTCATATGGAGATTGTCCGGCTGTGATGCATGAACTCTCTCCACTCTCCGCTCCTTAAGCCTACCAAACAAATGAGCGGCTAATGGCTCGTTTGCAAACTGTTCGGAATCTTACTTCATGACATCACAGACGGTGCTGGGCCTCTTTTCCTCCCGCAATTATATTTCCGTTCTTCCCCCCCGGTTGTCGAGGTTATCGTTCGCTCCGCGCCCTCAGACGCACCCGAGAGCTTTTTCCTCCCCCCTCCCCCCTCCCCCCTCCCCCCGCCCCCCTCCTCCCCCTCGTACAGACGCAGATCTGTGTATGCAAAACGGTTGCATAAATTGGAGTAGAAATTGGAGCCTGTGGTAATTAATCATTATCATCTCAAATTAGTCATTTCCAAACTTTTAAGCAGCTGTGCCAGTCAGCAGCACACGACTGCTGACCATATGGAGAGAGCCGTGTGCAGACAGCTTCTCCGAGTAGGGAAACGATAATGATCACAGGAATTCTAATTCGGGAAGCAACCCTTAAGGAAAACAAATGCCACTGTGGTCACACGGCAAACTACACTGCTACCAAGGCAGACGATGTGGATTTACATTTGCGGGAATCTGATCTTTAGTTGGTGTGAGTCGTGGTGTGTGATTGTGCAGCGTGTTTAAACTCGGAGGCTGAAACGTTGCTGGTATACCTGTCCAGCTGCTGTCAGACATCTGTGGGGATTTGATCTACTGGAGTGGAACCTGGGTTTGTGCAAAGGCAGATACTGGTTGAATCATTCATTATTTCATTCATCAATCAATCAGTCACGCTCGGTAGTGGCTCGACTAACACGTCCACTATCATCACGTTAAACTTGTATTCTTCTCTCGCTGCCTTAAGTGTGTCTGTTTGAAGGATAATCTCTGATCAGCACTATGCTACATGAAGCCCTAATTGAGTCTAAGGCTAAACTTCACATACGGACAGATTTGTTTTCATTCATACCTCTCTTATAATCCAAACAAGTTTATTTCACTGATCCACATCCTGTTGCTTAAAGCTTTCTGATCTTTGGGGAAATAGAGGTGAGATGCTGTCGACTATATATGACCAAGATCAGGCGTAGCTCATATCGCTCCTTTCTCAGCGTCCTCACACCGGCCACCGCAGTGAGGGGGTCAACGTTTTTAGAGGAGGATCAACAAGCAATAACATGGGGGTCTCTTCTTGTGTGCGGAGGGTGTCCCCGTCTCCTGGAAGTCAAAGCTTCTCCTTAAATCATCCACAACAAAAACTTGTCTGGTTTGACATCTGAGAGAGGCGGTGAGGAAGAGTGAGGGAAGGAAACTACTTTATTCTACCCGGATGACTGATATGAACCTTCACAGACAGGGCAGAGGATGGATCAATGCTCTTGGCTGAATTGGGCCAATTGTCTGACAGCACAGGGAATGAAAGGTCTTTGATTTGGGAATGGCAGGAAGAGTTGAATCTGCATGGTTAACAACAGGAGCGTTGGCGTGAGCAGGAAGTCAGATACAAACGCCGCAGGGCCACATTTTACTCAAATCGCCATCGTTGACGACGTCCATTGACGGCTCAAGGACATTGCGGTCGTCTCATAAAGCACAAGTCTGAGCTCTGTTTCATGACTTCTCTGACTTCTAATGTCTCTGACCATTTTATTTTCCCTTTTTTTTTTTTTATCAGCTCAACCCGCAGAGAACAAAAGGTCACACATCTTTGCGAGGGACTGCAGGTGATTCTGGTTATTGGTGTCGGCGTGCGTCTGTGCACGTGTGCGTCTGTGCACGTGTGCGCTCCTGTCTAATGTGAGGATTAAACACACAGTTTGACAAAAAACTCAGAGGGGTAGAAAAAAAAAAAAAAAAACTCCTCCCATCTGCTAATCCAGTCATCTGATGTGACCAGATGCTGTGGTGTTGGAAAGTCACTTTAATCAGTTATAATGAACTTTGAATGGGAGTGATGCAGCCTGAGCTTCCAACGCCTCTCCAGCTGTGTCTCACTCCTCACATCACCAAGGACTCTGGACCGCAGCTGAGTCAACGTTGTGTTATTCTTCCCACACAAACACTGACCCTCACTTCCCCTGTACTCACTCGGGTTAGTTTGAGTCTGCATGCAGGTAATTAACACCGTTTCTCCCCGAGAGGTAGCGGCTCTCCTACCTTGAGTAGACATGTTGCCTCTGGCTGTCTCCGCTTAACACTTTGAAATGGATTTGGAGGAAATCGTGATCAAAGGTTGGAGGGGGATTATATTAGGGTGGGAGGGTGGGAGGGAGGGAGGGGAGGGGTGGCCTTGTAGCCATGATTCACAGTCAGTGCTTGACCTACTTACAGATGGTCAGGTAAGGAGACAACTGCCTGAGAACGTAGGAGATCCTAATAATTGCATTAAAATGTGACTTGATGAGACTCGGATCACTATTCTGTCTGGGACTTTAATGTTAAAGCCAAATGTCGGTATGATATCCACACACACCTACAGAGAGAGAGAGAGAGAGAGAGAGAGAGAGAGAGAGAGAGAGAGAGAGTATTCTTCTGCCTAAAACACGATGGTTAATGGATAAAGGAACTATGGCCTTGAGAGACCTCCAGGAGTGAGTCAGGTTCTTTATAAACATATAAGAGGGTGACATGTCAGGTCAGCTTGACAAAATTTAATCATCTTCAGTGTTGGATGAAGGAAAAGGGGCTTTCACCGCAATTCAAAATTAAGTAGTAGCTTTATCGTGTTGCTAAAGCTTAGCGGAAGATTTTCATGGAAAGCTCTGGTGACATTAAAACAATGTTGCCATACCATCTCCAAATGAAAATGTGTCTGCCCTGACTGTCCTCTCGTCCCCATGCGTGAAGAAGGATTAACTTCACGTGGCAGAGAAGATTGTGATGATAACACACCTCAGCCAAACCCGATTCTACCCCTGAAAATGGACTTTAGTCATGCAGGTTTCCAACTCTTCCTGATCTTCTTTAGATTAGTCCTTCAACGTGTGAATTTACCCGACTTGCACACACACAATGAGTGAGTGTGTGGCTTGTATCTGTGTTTCATTTGTGCTTTGGTGTTGCCACGTCAAGCCAGACACTGCTGGCCGGAGAACAAGCACTGAACACTATCACAGGGTGAATCAGTGTATTGTTTGTTTCCCTCTTTGGCGAGATTAAAGACCAAACACATGAGCGATGGTTCTTGCTGGGTGCAGTCGCGCTAGTCATGAAAAATCAACATGTTGAAATTGATAATAGACGCAGACGCAGACCATTATTGATCGCAAACTGAGTTGAGGGAAATGCAGATGCTTTTATGTTTTCCAGTGTCTAGAAAAAAGAGCAATGGCAGAGGTTTTATTTAATCTGTTTTGACCTTTGCCTCTAAAGCCCGGTGTGGGAATCTCAATGCTTTTAAAGTAATCAGTGTGCATCAGTCATTGTTCTTAGAAATGTGAAGTCCAACCTTGATTTTGATGACATTGCGTGTTTTCTAATTTCTCTGTGATGATAATGGATGTCTGGTTTCTCAGCCAGACAGTCCACAGACTTTACACAGTGCTTCTTATGCAACATAGTCTACATTTGTTTCCATGACAATAAAAGGAAATGACAATAAATCGGTACAGGTAAAAGTTAATAATAATGGAAGATTCAAACTCCAGGCGCCATGGCTTCATAGCTCAGGCGTTAGAGCGCTGGTCTCGTATACCAGAGATCATGAGGTCAGGTCTCATTGGAGCCTCAGCAGGGTTTCTGAGGTTCACTCTGGCCTTTGCCTCTAACTTGAGTACAGGTATGGTATAATTTTCTACTTCTGCTACATCCACCTGCCTCTAATTGGTCCAAGTGTCACATGGGTGCTTGTGTCAGTGGTCAAAGCTCAACTTTTGTTTGGTTCACTCACTAAATCACTGCAACAGAGAGAATTCTTCATCTTTACCTCTTTCCCTCTTTCTATTTTACCTCTGGCTCTATCTTCAACCACTGCTGTAATTCTTACAACCCTTAAGGTATACAAAGATAACAATGGAAGAGCAGAAACGCACACAGAGTGGCATTCATGCTCCATGCATGTGCTGCCATCCCTCATGTGAAAGGCAGAAATGTCAGCGCAGAGTCTTTCCCCCACCCCTCTGTTTACCAGGCTCCCGTCATTAGGACACCGCACATGAGAGCCATGACAGATATGAAGGAAAAAACCTCTGAAATGGAAGATTGAGTTTGCCTTCCTCCCCCGTTACCCTTTTGTTTGCCTTCCATTCCTCAAAAGTCGGCGTAATATCCATCTGGCTCACTCCCACCTCTGCTGCACCTTCTTCCATCTCCCAGCTTAAAAGACAGAACAAGAAATGATTATCTTTGCCCAGAGATATCGGGCCTTGACTCCAGTGTAAACTCATTTGGAAAGCAGATGCTCATACATCATATTTCACTCACCAGAATACAAAACTGATTACCATGACACCAGCTGAACCATGAGTGGCAAACTTAGTTTAAGCACTTCCTACTCTGTTGATAGAGTGGTAGACTTGAGTGTTTCCCACCGCTTTATGTGTGCTGTGCTCTCTTAAGAGTAAAGACCTGGGCCTCACACACTCGCACACTCATAAATCCCACAGAAGTCAGAAGTTCAGAAAGTTGTCTGTTGCAAAAGCTGTTTTCATGAATGAAGAGGAGATGTTTTTTCTTCAAAGCTGGTCCATGTTTCCTTTATTTGCAGCCTCATATTTCACTGAAGAACATTTTAAATGGAAGAGTTTGACATACGTACAGTACTCCATCTTATACTCATCAATTACCCTTGAACATTTAGGATTTTTACTTCAGAGTCAAGTTTTAAATGTCATTTTCAAAGTTAAAGTGACTTGCAGAAATGCAGCATTGTGTGATGTATTGTACACAAAGTGAGCTCACATTATAGGTACGTATTAAACAGGATTAAGCAGGTATACTGCATTTATTTACACCCAAAAAAAGATCCCTGCAAGCGATCCCCAGGTGATATCACCATTCTATTCAAAAACACAGAGATAATGAGAAAGAAAGGGAGAACAAGTAATCATCAGCATATATTCATGCAGACTTAAATTCACACAAATCTGCAACTGTTCAGCCCAGTGTTAGGCCCATAATATCAAGAACATACGATTCTACATCAAATCAAAGACAGACAAAAGCAAATTTGTGCCACGTTTAAACCCCTACAGTTGCCAGTTAAAATTTTAATTTAGAGAAAAATCCTTTCTGGTGTTTGTATTGATGTTTTCTTAACAGCTTCCATGTTTTGGCCGGAAATGGTCCTCAGTTGTCTCAGACGTTGGCATCAATCTCCCTCAGTGAGCAGCAACAGGTCCAAATTGTCCTGATAATCCTCTTTGGCTGTACTTAACATTATTTCAGGAAGCGGTCCAGATGCTTTATTCTCCCCCTCTGTGGTTTCTAGAGGAGTGGCACCGCCTCAGCACGTTGGCTGGCGACGAGGGCCTTGGGCGCTCCTCTGTAGCTCAGGAAGTGGTGAGGCTGTATTTTGGCTGCGGTGGATGTTTCCCCCTCACGATTTCATTCACTGATCAGCGGCACAGTTTCCAGGTTTTTTTAATCTTCTGCTTCCCTCGTACGCGGCTGTCTTTGTTGTTATTTGGGGTTTTGGGCTTCCACTTTGGCATTTTTGATCTGTTATGATGACAAATGAGAACATAGCACCACTCGCATCTGCGTTTTACATTGCAGCCATTCTCTAAAACGTGTGTGTGTGTGTGTGTGTGTGTGTGTGTGTGTGTGTGTGTGTGTGTGTGTGTGTGTGTGTGTGTGTGTGTGTGTGTGTGTGTGTGTGTGTGTGTGTGTGTTGAGGCTTATGGCGCAGAGGCATTCATCAATACTGTGTGTCTGATGTGACTAAGGCACCGGCATGTTATAACAAAAGTAGTGTCAGCAATGCTTTGTATAATATTGCCTACTGATTCAGTTTATTGAATGATTTAAGCTTTTTAAATACATAAAGAGCACAGCACCTCATAAATGCAGTGTCATAGCTTCAGTGTGAGTATTCTTTTAGAAAATAATACATATTTTGTGATATTAATTGGATTCCATTGTTGCCTGTGGCCGTGTTGCGTTCTCCCATGTACACTGTCACATTGTTGCTCAAAGGGCATGGCTGAAGACTTTGTCCTCAGACTGTGAGAACATTCCTATCCTTAGGAAATGTGCATCCACAGAAGGTCATATACGTGCTGGCACACACACCAGCGCATGTTTGTTTTGCAGAATACAATGAGTTGTCATTCAAGGGGGCTGGAGGGCAGCTAGCTACATACATTAGAGCTAAACACAACTCAGCTGGACTGCATGAGAGATCAGAGCTGTAGTCAGATTACTTTAACCAAGTGCAGTGCAATACTGAGACCAGACTCAAGGTCAGACCTGAGGCCAGCACTACACAAAAAACATCAACACAAAGGTCTCTTCCTCTCTAAGCTGCAAATATTCACAACTCAGTAAAAGGATAAGATGCTCTTCTACCATTAAACATCATTATGTTCACAATCAATCATACATCCCATCTCCCCGATATTCTTAGAGCAGATTTAAGCTTATTACCTATGAAGTTCTACACATCTACTGTATCTAAATCGGACTCTAATGAGTTATGAGGCTGTTCTGCACAAACAAATACTAAAAACAAAACAGATGAGGGGCAAAAAACAATAAACCCGACAGTGTGATTGTTACTGGTGTTGTAATGAGAATAATTGCTGAGTAATTATTTAAGTCGTAGCCCGAGCAGGAGCAACACTTCCTCCTTTTCCTCTTTAGCATGCTAGTAAAGTTCTAATCATTGCCATTGTGTTAGTGACTTATCATTTTCTTCCCATGATACACTTCTCGGCTAATTGCAATGTCTTCCAGGATGACAACACTTTTATCTACAAGGCCCAAGTGCAGCGAACTGAGCAGCATGATAATTATGTTGGAAATATACCAATTTATTCTCCATAACCTGACATCCCGGCTGAGCGGCGGAGGAGATTTTTCACCGGGGTCAGAAACTACATTTTCCACAATAATCATGATTCATTCTGTTTCTTTACTGACAGTGTTCCACAGAGACAAAGTGGCCTGATTCCTGTTTTGTCACAACAATAGGCAGTAAGGAGGGGCGGTGAATGTTGAAAATGGCTTACAGCTGAGTTCAGTGGAGTACCAGATGCCTAACAGGCAGATGATGGGAGGCGTGCATGCAGAGTTTGCTTACTTCGATTACAAGACGATGGATTCTTTGCATACAGAATCAATCCCATAACTGGATGATCTAGGTCTGTTACACAGTCTAAGCAAGTGTCTGTTAATGTCGATGTCTCTCTTAAATTATGATTAAGTTGTTGCAGGGATTTGATTATTTATTATTTAAAGTTGTAGTTGCCATAACAATGCTCGGCTTATTTGAGTCCATCAATTTTTAATCCCTCAAATTCCTTTTCTTATACAAAGCCGCAGCGGTTCATTCAGGCTGTACACACTCTTGAACTTCGATGGTGGAGACACTTCAGCTTTAGTGTCTGTTATTGTTGAAGGTAGCTAGGCTGAACCGAGAACAAAAAGAACTTCAGTCGTCTTTAGTGCGAGGTTATTAAACGTTGCTCAGACATCCTTGTCTGTCTGTTTCCCTCTTTCAAGTTGTTTTTGTTTCCCCGGCTTGATCGTGGTCTGAAAAGAGAGGAGAGACACTTTGAGTCACACTCGTCAACTCCATATTTATCTCCCACCTGGTGTACAAACTAATACAGACACTATAGTGTTTATGTAAGTGAATCTATCTACGTTTAAGACGGACGTGTTTACCTCCCTTTGCGTGAAAGGAGCTAACAAAACAGCTGTAGGACAAATTAGCAGTTCCATTTCACCTGTCGAGCGAAGCTGCAGATGCTGAGCGCTGTTGCATGACTTCGTGGTGTTCATGTTGAGACCTGATGAATTATGTATGACAAAAAAGTTCTCTATGCAGGGTTGAGGATTCCTTTGAGATGTTGGCAAAGGAGGGAGAGATTGGTCAGCAAAGTGAAAGGCGAAGATGTCATCAAATGCAGCAGCACTTCATCCATACACTGTGATTGTAGCATCACTATTATTACACTGCAAAGCTTCCTTGAGCAACCACACACTTAGGGTGTGTGTGTGTGTGTGTGTCTTTCAGGACAGGAGCCTTACCTCCTTTAATTCACGCTCTTATTCACCTCCCTGATTATATTCATTGGCAACCAAAGGGAGTGGATCACAACATGTCTAGGATGTTGTCACCAGAGATTGCGGTTCTCGTCCAACTGTCCAACACAGGAAGTCAGCATCTACCTGTGACCACAAAACCTAAGCCAAGTGGTTTCAGGTGCCATTGATTCTCAGTTGAAATGTCCTTGGGTGCACTATTCAACACGTGAAAACAACCTTAGAACGGCTCTGTGCAGAGTCACGGCGACTCATCTTTGACATCAAAGCGGCTGTAGCGCTTTAGACAACAAGTACTGGTGCTACAATACAGTTTTGAAATTGAAAGCCTCTCCTTGACCTTTTTTGTGAGTCTATATTGTAGTAGATATTGTAAATCTTGACAATGAATAGAAGGTATTTTTGTATATGTTCTATGAATAGATACTATGTCCAAAAAGGCTGTTTTGTGCAGATCAGCAGGCTGATGTTCTTCATCATGATGACAGAGCCAGAGGGACGCGGTGTGAAACATTAGAGTCTGGACAAAATATGAAGATAAGACAATTGAGTGATTGAAAGGACAGAGAGACTAGCAAAGATTGGCAATGAAATGATGTGGAAACTATTAAACTTAGTAAGAAATGAAACTGAAAGGACAGATGGTTAGGCCATGATATGATGGACTTGGTATTAGGTAAGGTAATGAAACAGGCCAATCATTGAAGTCATAGTCTCTTATCTAATCTGTGTTCTGCTGTATATTTAGCGTGAATGGCAACCTGGTTTTAAACAGAGCGTGACTTACTACAACATCTAAACACTCTTCTCTAGTGGTATTTTAAATAATCGGTGCCATTTCTAACCTATCAACACCCAGGACCTGAGTTTTTGGCTGCAGGAACTACAAAATGTGACAGAGTTTGTATAAATAAGAGATGATGCGTTCATGAAAGATTTAGCCCTGAATGTAGTGAGATTTAAAGGTCTGACTCTGTGTCACTTGCGATGAACCGTGGCTTTGATGATGACTTCAGGAGGTGGGTGACCGAACACAAGCCACCCCAGGAGAAAGTGTTCACTCACCATGTGAGAACGCTCCTTTGTATTGGTTTAGAACTAGTTCCCATCTTGTTCACATTACAAGCTTGTCACTTCTTCCTCGTCCTCAAAAAGTGTCTTGGTGTGATTTCTCTGTTCTAAACCCGGGTGTGATTTCCGTGTTCAGACCGGCTTTAACCAACCTTCCAATTCCAGCAAGACTGCACCGACGCAAGTGTGAGAACACCTGACGTGTAACCATTTCATAGAAAAATCAAATCAAACTGTCCTGTTACTGTGGTTAGGAGGAGGCAACATGCTGACAACAACTTCCTGTCATGCAGGTGATGCTTACACTGTTGGACAGTAAGTCTGTCAGACTAATAATAGCTCATCTTTTCTGTGTGTTAAGGTGACATTTACCTCCCTCAGGTTGTGCACAGTTATCTACCGGAAATATAAAACATGTATCTAAGGAACAATTAACTGGATCTTTGTGGAAATGTTCGTTCAAAAGCTATTTCACCATCTGCTATACATGGGACCCACTGACAGAATAACTGCCTGCATACATTTGTTATTTAAGATAAATGAGGCTAGTTTGAATGTCAAGACGAATGATCACACTTGGTCAAATTTGGAACATTCCAAAGGATGTATTTAGCAAAGTATAGATGTAGTTTGAATGCAGTAGACCGGCTACATGCTGCTACATGCTGCTACATGCTGCTACACCTACAGTGCCTTCTGTAGTAGTGTCACATGTTCATACAGGGTACCTAAGATTTTCCATTCTAAGCAGGTGTTTAGCTTCCTTAATTATAATCAAGTGGATATGAAGTGAATAGAATTGAATAAACAAAGCTTTGAGCCAAAGCGTGGATTCTATTTACAATGGATAATTGGCATGGGTATGTCTAGACTCCAGCCTATTAGACACAGCTTAGCCGACCACGCCGCCGCTGATACCATTGCCCGTATTAATCTGAGCAAATAATGAAACTGAGAATGAAAAAATGCACCTGAGGCAAATCTGTGGATTCTCGCTGAGAATAATAAGCGGAAAAAACAAAGATGACAAGCACAGTGCAGTGATGCATCGTGGGTCAAGCTCCGATATTCATCACATCTGTTAAACGATGGATGGATCGCTCATCTCTCTGTGCCTGCATGCTGGTGAGAGAGACAAGCAGTGTATGGCATGAATACATACATACATATATACAAGTGAGTGTGTGTGTCGAGTGAAGCAGGGTTTAGCTGTCTTGTTTACACAAACCTCTGACCGCTGGCTTGTGGATCCAATCAAAATCAGTGGATGATGAAGGACAGCAGCAATGCAGCAGAGCTCACATGGAGCTGCTGTCATGTAGAAACCTCACAATCCTGTTTTGATGTGCTGAAGTCAGTTTCAAGTATGGTATTCTTCTGTACCAGATGAGAAAATGGTGGCACTCTTGTTTAAAATCTGATCTTATCTTATGTGCAGGCTTGTCAGTTAGGTAGCACACACACTGCAGAAGTTTACATGTAAGCTGACACTGTGGTCGGGCTGAAAGCTGAGCTGCTTTTAGTTGGAACATTAACATTTGTGTTTGTCCAACAACATCCTTCTCTTTCCAAATGGACATTGTTTTCACACACATTTCATTTCTGGCCGATGTGACGTGAACTTGTTTTCCCCTGTTTTTTTTGGAAACTCTTTCCCCCATTTCATGTCAAAGCCTTTCCAACAGTTTCTCTCCTGAAGGTGAGAAGTGTGTGAAAGCTTGAAGGCTGTCACAGCCTCGGCTTCAACCTCCCAGAGGGTAAATCTCAGCACAGTGCTACGTGGTTTCCCTGCCATCACAGTGAGTGTGGGAGTCTGCGTATTGACCCTGGATCTCTCTGGGGGCTTTGACATGTTGGTTTTTGAATGGTGTGGCTTAATGTCGTGCTTGCCAGCAGACTGGCTGAGTAAACAGAAAGCTTGTTCATTTGCCTGAGGGAAAGGTTCATAATGGATAAATTGTTAAAGAGCCATAATTAGCCGTAAATAGACTGAGGGGATGGATTTAAATTATTGCAATTTATCTAGTTTATCTTCTATCTCTGCTATTGTCACGGGTGCAGTGGCAAATAGTAGAACTGTCACAATGACAGATACGTCTAAAGATAGGTTTAAATGGCCGTAATGCTGCTGGTTATTCATCCATGCACTGACTAACACTGTGGAGGAAAGCTGGTTGTTTTAGGCAAAACATTCAGAACTAGGAGGTCCTCAGGGAGCACATACACCTCTGCCAAGGCCGAGCAGTCCTCCAATTATGACTAGGGCTGTCAATGAATTGTTACAGCTCCATCATCAGGTTGATAGATGAGAACTCTTTTAAAGTAGTGAGTGTGAATGTGGACAATATGGAGACAGACGGACTCAGATGCTATACGCGGCATCTTAAAGGAACAGAACCTTCTCCTTGGCTGGGGCGTTCAATGGTTTTCAAGTCTAACATCAACAGCAAACTTCATTCTGATAAATGAATTCAGTCAAAGATGAGACAATCTGTGTAGAAAGCGTGTTTGTTACTTCCTTCCTCATTCCCTGTCGTGTTTTACTCACCGTGTAATCCTCTCCTTAAACATCCATCTTACACACGGTAGAGAGCGTGAGCGGAGGTCGGCCCTATGATGGACACACAGTATATTCTATTACCCTATAAACCGATGGCAGTGGTGGTTGATTTTTGAGCTTTGCCTCACCGGGTCCAGTAACATAAGTAGTGTGTTGCAAAGGGGATGAGGAAGCTGTTTTTAATGATCCTCAGAGACGACAGGCACACTTACCATAATCCAAAGCCTGAGGGAGCATCAGCTTCAATCTTCCCCACTGCAGATAGAGATCAGTGCCTATTATCAACCTCATAAAGAGCCATGCGTTAAGACAATTGTCCCGTTCCCTGTACATCGGGATGTATACACAGGAAACAGGAAACATAGGACGCTGTCTTTATGTCCATAAGACTGCCAGGCACTGATAAGGACGTTGGGAAAATGTCTCTAAAGATATTTGCACATTAATTGCCTCATAATGTTAAACAATTTAAATAATAGGCATAGGCAAACAAGATTCCGTTGTTATTATGGTTGTTGGGTAGCTTTGATTGCTCCGCGTTGTGAAGAGGAGGCTACTTGATGTGGATGAAGGGAAGCCGACGCTCCAAGTAGAATAATAAGGCGTCCTTCATAAATGGAGCAGCGAGCGCCGCAGCCAGTGTGCAGATGTATTAAGCCGCAGCTCCCCAAAGGCTGCGTCAGATGCTGGTTCCAAGAACGCTCCGTCTAAGAGGGAATCAGGGTTAAACGCCCACAACATCTCTCTGAAGCCGCTGATGCTTTCCACAAGATGTTCAAGAGAAAACCCCTCCGTTTAGTTTTGAGTCGATAGGAAGGTATTGGAGTGTGTTAGGGGGAAATGAGGAAGGAAGAACCTAAACATTACGGCCATCTCCCTTTAATACGTCTAATATTTAGGTTTTTCATAATATCTGTGTTTCTGCTGGGCTAGAGCGACGACACGTAGGAGTGTAAAGAAGACATGAGATGCATGGGAGCTCTGCTGGAGGAGACGCTCAGAGGAAGTATTGATCTCCTCTCGCTCGGGTCCTACAGCTGTGGGGGCAGCGGGCGGTGGGTGGAGGAGGCGACTTTGGTTTCTGGCTCCCGGGTAGAAGAGACAGGGAAGGAGAAAAGGTTAGAAGGAGGCGTTTTTAGAAGTATGGGACGCACCCCAGACATCCCATAACGAGTGACATGGCAGCAATGTTCCTCTGTAGCATGAAATAATCCATATAAACCCAATAAGAGGCTTTGTTGCGGTTTCATGCAGTAATTATTCCGCTCTCCAAACAAAACTAACTTTTACGGACAATAACGTGTGTCATAAAGCACCTTAAAGGAAACGACACCGGCTCCTATTAATATGACAGCTGACTAACGCCACAGTCACATAACGGCTCCAGACTCAGAAGAAGACTGCGACACGGAGAAATCTCTGCTTTAAAACTCATCTTTACTCCTACAACTACAACTTAGAGGGTTACTATTACTACTTTAACCTTCACTCGTGTTACAAATCTCTTCATCGCCATTCTCACCCTCACTTTAGCGTCCAATTCACTCTCCATACATTCTCACTCTACATATTTACACATTGGTAATTAACGTGCGGCGCTCCTGTCAGTCATCCACACTATTAACATCTGTCAGTGACTTCTCCTGCTGTACACACACACACTCACACACACACGGGGAGGATCCACCGTGTTCCATACTGGAGGAATGCAGCGGCGTCCAACAGGTGACAGATTGTGCGAGCAGGGAGAGAATAATCAGGTCAGCGGACGTGTTTGAGTAAAGTTTCTTCAGAGAATGGTAATTGGGTTATGTTGAGGTTTGTACAAGGAGGGGAACATATCACTTCATAGGGGGGGAATTGTGGTCCACCATATTGGCAGATAAAGTGAATTAATCCCTTCTTTATTCTTAATCCCCTTTCTTATCATAAGATTATGAAAATCCAGATCCCCCCTCTCCTCTCATATATTAAATTGCACTCATAATATAACTCCTGGCTTAAAGAGAAAAGGAGGACAGAGAAAACCTCCCAGTCCCCTCTCCCCCTCACAGATTGCAGCTCAAGTGCTCTTTGTTTTGAATTTCTTCTTTCACTAATTTCTAATTCCTACACTTCCGCGAAAGCCGGACCGCTGCGCTGCGAGTGTCGGACAGCGGCCAGGCTTTGGTGTTCGGCGGTTGACAATCTGCTTAAATGGAGAAAATAGCTTTGGAATGCGTTTTCGTTCCTGTGTGCGAGGGAGGAAGAGGAGGGAGGAGGAGGAAGGGGGGGCTGTTGTCCCAGGAGACAGCGTTTCACTCTGACAAGACATCAGCCTCACTCACTCTCTGCCACTGTGTGTGTGTGTGTGTGTGTGTGTGTGTGTGTGTGTGTGTGTGTGTGTGTGTGTTCGGATGAAGTTGGGTATGCAGACAGGGGGCGACACGCTGCGCCACCGTGAAATCATAGAAATGTGTGTTATAGGAGGGCTACTCTGCCTTGGTTGAGGTATGGACCACCTTCTTCTGCACCTATACCAGCGCAGTAAAGTGTTATCTTATCAGAGCTAACTTCTTGCCCTACATGTGTGTTGAATCCAATCACACAGCCTTCAAAGTCAACGGCGCTCGGGCTCAGAACTAAAACGCGATCGTGATTAAAATATTCCTCTCATCATCGGTTGACTTTTACTGTAGACGAGCCGTTTGCTCTTTCGTGGCACAAACAGGCTGCGTGTCAAATCACAGGAGCGAAACCTCAGCCACCTTTTGTCTGGGTTACATTGGACATTAATTAAGTGTTTGACTCTGTACAGAGGGCAAACCGGAGAAATCTGCAGTAGCTCTCTCTATTGGTGGCACGGGGGCCGCTGTATGAAAATACTGCATCATTAGCACATTATTAGTGTTTCTAAATGTCATCCAGCCACAGAGGGGACAATGAACCACAGGGAAACAGCCTTCATGCACAAGCCAGGCTCTTATTTGGTGTCAGAGTCCGCTTTGACCTCTCAGAAAGTCATACCGGAGATCATTATTAACCTTCTGCAGAGGGTGTCAGGGAGTCTGCTGCTGCTGTGTGTGTGTGAGAGTGTGTGTGTGTGTGTGGCGTACGTGTGCGCTTGTATTTCTGTGACTTGCGCGCATGCAAAATGAAGCAGAGAGAGCGAGGGAAAGAGAGAGAGAGAGGAATAAAAAGAAATGGAGTGTGCTCATGAATCAAGTCAAGGCCCTGCTTGTGGTCTGCAATTTTTTCCCCCCTACACGTTTCTTGACATTCGACGCTTCCATCTTCTCCTCTTTTAATCTTATCAACCTCAACAAGTGGAGAGGCTGGGGGGGGGGGGGGGGGGGGCCGGGCGGGAGGGGGCGGCCCGGCTCTCTGCGGAGGCTAGTCTGCTGTGTCGGATGAGGTCTGTCGATATCTCTCATCAAACAGGCGCTGATCAAAGGCTGGCCTGTGCCCATGCAGGCGGAGGGATTAAACCACATCATGCACAACCTCCTTGACAAAAAAAAAAAAGAAGCCTCTCCACACAAATAAAGAGATTAAGTCAAGAGTGAAATCTAATTCAAGGGGAATTGTAAAAAAAAAAATAGAAAGCAGAGGAGTCCTGCCTCCTGACAGGACGGGCGTGTGTAAGTGTGATGCCTGAGCTTAGTCGGCCCTTAACGGTGACAAGTCGGTGCCTTTCCTGCTGAATGAACTCGCCAGGGATGCGACCTGACAAAAGTAATTTGTTGTCAGCTATTGCATTGACTTGACTCTCCGCTGCGTTGTCACGATGAGGCTCATTGCTGCCTGGAGAAAGTCTGAGCGTCCACACTTTTAAGACCGAATCCTTCCCCTCGCAAAAAACCTTGTAATTAGGGCAGCAGTGTGAAACGTGAAGGGGAATATTGTTGGCATGCGTCCAGCGGTGGGCGGAGCATTGTTCTCCGAGGAACCAATCGCAACGTTACTAACACAGGGCCAATCAGAATATGGGATTAGTGAGGCTTTGATACAGGGAGATACAGAACAACATTTACTATGCGTTATGTGTAGGAAGAGCAGTCGAATGGATGCAATTGGAAGGAAACATTGAAGGGTTTCTGTCTTATGTTAACCACATCAGACATCTTTGACATTACCACAAATTAATGACATCGGCCTTTCTGCAGACAGACAGACAGACGGACAGCGGTTCACTTAATCAGGTTAATGAGGAACATGTTGTCTTCTAGCTTTAATGAGCGATGAGGTTTATGTTCTCTTTGTTCAGTGCATTAAAGCCATGTTAGGTTGTATGTGACATGTTCTTAGTGCTGCTATCTGTTTATAGAACTGAGTGTGAGCATCGATGCTGCAACAATTGAGAGCAGAACTGGACCAGTGTGTGTTTATGCATTAAAATAACAACACAGGATCTGTATGATAGTAGAAATCTTCCTCATCTTATGTTGGGAAGTGAATGATGAAATCTAATGCATCATGGGAAGAGTCGATCTGCTCTGACCCCAGGTTCCATGTTTCCCTCTTAATGTTGACTTAGGGCTGGATGTCATTGGTCCAACAGTTTGTGTTCCTGAGCTGTGTTCACATTTTCCTCTCAGGTATCTCTTACAGCAGCACTTTACCATTTTTTCCTGATCATATCTTTTTTTTACTCATCTTTCCTTTTTAGCCTTGCCGTGCAATTACAGCGACCATTAATGTCTCCATTCTCTCCCCTGTCCTCCATAAAAGGCCCCAGATCAGTGTCAAATGGGCAGGAGGACTGAAATAGGCTCCCCATGACATGCGTGTAATACACCAGCCTCCAAGGAAGGAGGATTCAATATTTATACACAAACGTTGGAAAGCAGGAGAAGTTGGAGATGGCCGGCGTTTGGGACGTCGTCTTCTTCGTCTGCTTCGGTTACGCACAGGCCGTGGTTAGCCGCGCCGTCACGTCTCTCTGAGATTCAACGTATCGTGCAACAGAAATCCCTGATAGTGGAGAGTTGGAGGTTTGTAGCGTCGCTCAAACAGATCCGATCATTCACAGTAAACATTTCTCTATCTCGCATTAAACCCCAAAGATATGGATTGAGGAGGACCTTTGCTGTAGACGCCTCTCTCCTCAGCCGCAGCGCCGTAATGTCATCTTTTTTCCTTTAGTATTCCTACTTTATGTCCTTGACCTTCAAAGGCGTATTGGCGTAAGGGATGTAAAGACGGAGCGATGTTTACCAGACGTGACGGGGCTCGCTGAGGTTTGTGCACGGTATTGAAGCCGCCGGAGTGATCATCCTCTTGTGATGTGTAGGTGATAACTCTCAGGCAGGCAGTTGCCAAAGGAACTGGAGTCTGATCGTGATGTATAGCAACAATACAAGACACGAGGATATAAAAGGGACTCTCCACCTCTGGCAGTATGTCAGGACGTGCACCAGTACGCCACAGCGCCGGGTTATGATCCATAACCACCACAGTAAAGTCCGCTGGCTGAGCGGCTGAGCGCATCTCTGCAAAAACGCTGTCATATAAAACTGGGATAATATTCATTCAATCCAAAGGGAGTGGAAAAGCAAAAAGTATACCACAGGGTTAGATGAGATTTTGAGATTTTCACAATAAAACACAGCAAATTTGAGAGAGAGTTCCTGGTAAACAATTAGACATTTCTAAGATAATAGTATGAATACAAACACATGCTTGGTTAATCAGCATTAAATAAACAATTACACATTATTTCGATGAGCACTAATACGTAATTAAATGCAGGCAAGATCATTTTCTATCTAAATGGAGGATTCTCTTCTCGCAGCATTTAACGCTCACAAGAATATTTATTTCCTCTCGACGGTAGGAAAACAATCAACACACTCAATACGCCGTCTGCAGACTCTCCTCTCAGCATTAAGACGGCAGGCGTACATGAATACCAATCAACCCTGAATGATCCCAGAGTGCGGGGATAAAAACACTATCCAGGGGAGGAAATATCAATTCACAAGCTGTAATAACCGCCGAGTCCACGGGATTGGAGATTAGTTAACATAAAGATGACTGCGGCGGCGCCTCAGAGTTATTGCTTTACACACCGCAACCTGATCGACACGCGTTCGTGGCACACGCCGCCTACAAACGTGTTAACGCCGGCGTGGAGCCTCGTATCTGGAAGCTGTTACAAACCCCCGAGGTATAGTTTTACCTGTAACTTCAATGGTTGTATATGAAATACAGCCCGGCCGTATTTTTGTTGTGTGAAGCAGAAGTGTTAAAGAGTCGGCGGCTTGTCTGTCAGGAGCTTTTGTAAATGGGGGGGAAAAGGCTCAACATGTGAGTGGAGCCTTTCTGAAGGTGTGTGACAGCATACTAATGAGCAGTCATTCATCACTGTAATAATATCAGCAGGGAGATTCATTCTTGCAGGTGGTTGTGGCAGGCACATATGAATGAAGGGCAATCAGCATGAGGTATGGGTTGCCATGTTTGTACGCTTCTTTTGTGGGAATGGCTCTTTTATGGCCCCAAATGACTGCGAATGGCTTCCAGCTCTGCATATGTGTGATATAAGGTGTGTTTGTTGGTATGTAGATGTCCTGGCACACTGTAAACTTCTTCCCCATTTAGATTTTCTCCCTCCCAGTGCCCAGATTTGTGGAAAATGTAATGCAAACGACACAAAACTGCTCAGATTTCCCTGCAAAATGATTTAATGTATGTATTTAGTTGTTGTTGGCTTGACTTTCCCCAGTGTGAGCGGTGAACCAAAGCCCCTCCGGTTGCTTGGACTGTGTTGCGTTGGGTACGGCTACAAAATGGATTGATTGCATATATCTTGAGAAATACTCCTTGAATCTATATATAACTTTAAAATGTTCTCCAACCAACTGCTATTGTTTTGCCACTTGCTGCAGTCAAATTGATTTCTTAATTTGTACATCCGTTTATATAAATATCCCTCATTTCCTTTTAGCGTTTCACATTTCCTCCTCAGCCAATCACAGCACAAGCTACAGAATAAGTTCAAACCCTCAGTGGAGAAACATTTTCCTCCACATTCTCTACCCGCCCCTTGCCGTTAGTAGAAAATAGAGATAAACAGTTAGATGTGAGGATCCATCCTTCAAAGACGGCCCGTTAAAACAAATCTCCGTCTCCACACTCCGCACATGCATGCACGTAAACATTCTGTCGACTTGAAGGCGGCTCTGAAGATTCAGACAGAGGAACAGATCTTCTCTTCAAAGTCTCTCCGCTCAGCACTTCTGTCAAGGGGAAGCCCAGTGGGATCCCGGGAAAGAGCAATGGCGCTGCTCTTCAGCGAGAGGCCCACGCTGCTGCGGAGCTCTCACGCTGAAAAAGAGCCCGCCGCCGTCTTTGGCTCACGGATTCCTCGCGGTTCTATGGAAATGGCGTCTCGTTTCAAGTTCTTTCTGTGGCGTAAACAAAGAAAGAGGCGGGGACGGAGATGAGAGTTTAGGGTAAATGGTTGAGTGTAGTCGCAGCAGGCAGGTTTCTATTGAAATCATACTTTTATTGTTGAACAAACAAGTTCCCCCATGAGCTCATTAAAGCACATTATTTATTTTTCCCTGTAAAGTTGACATAAATATATCTGTGGGTTTCCTTTAGGTCGTATTCCCACATACAGTTCTGGGCTGCTGGTGATGAAGATTGTTCTGTTGTCTCAGTTGTCTCTTGTTTGAAGTTGAAAAACTCTGTTATGAAGGAAAGAACTGTTATTTTTTTCATATTATCTATATTAAATCCTGAGGAGGAAAAAAGACTTACAGTATTTATCTTTTATCTCCTCGCTGATCTTTTTGTTTCTGGGCCAGTAAATCCAATCAGAGTTCCACCCTTAAGCTCTTTGATTCCACCAAAGAAAGTTGTTGGTCTCCCAGGTTGTAAGCTGCCTATCAGATAATGAGGACTTGTATACCGTACAGTGTGTTAGAATCCGGGATGGAGGTTTCACCTGACGTCCACCGTGTCTTTGCCCGGCCCTGTCTCACTGTTCTCTCCGGGGAAATCTCCCGAGAGCAGCTGTCCTTATCAATGTGCCGCCTCCCCGCTGACTCGCTGCCCGGGCCGCATTCTCCGTGACAGCAGCACTGAGGTAGCGGTAATCTGCCTAGACTTCAACAAAATTAAACCGCCAACCAGGCCACCGAGGGAGAGGCAATACGGGAAGATTTCCTGTTCGCCACGATATGGAGACAGAGGCTAGAGACGTTAATACGGCTTCACATTTGCAAAGAGTGAAGAAAGCGGCGCTGAGCGTAGCAATCTGGAGCCCTGGTGCTTCTCCTGCTTTCCCCTCTCAAAGCTTCATTTCACTCAGAATACAACAACACTTTCTGTCCCTCCTGTTTCGTCCGATATCTGTTCACTCAGATATGTATTTGTGATTTGTTTGTGGCTCTTGGTTTGCCAAAAGCACCAAACTCTCAAACTCTTAAGCAATATCTCTCTCCAGAAATCAATAGTTGGGGCCACACACCGCAAACTAACTTTAATGTTTTGGTTTGTTCGCTTGGTTTTAAAAGTGTAAGAACCACTGGTAGGAAGGAGGAATGCATACAAATCCCATTAAAACCCAGAAGCTACAGACTCTTAAGAGGTGCAAACCCTTAAATAGGTTTTCATTACCAGTTTCAAAATAACGTTATTGTCAGATCCACATTTTTATTACAGTTCTGTCAATTAGTGGCTCTGCTGTTGCATGTATGGGCAAACTAAGGGCATAAAATGTTCATATTAGTGTAACACACCAACAGCAAAGTGGGAGCAGCAAATAAAACTTAAGTAGTCCAGCATTGAACGGAGCTGCAGAAGACCCAGCGGGGTGCAAATGAGCTCGCTGCTCCCTAGGTTCTAATTGTAATATCTGATGTGGTATCTGCTGGGAATTAAATTAGCCCGTCAAGAGAAGGTGCACGGCACAATTAACAGGCCAGTTTGATTAGAATCTTATTCATCCATCTATTTATTTATTTGAGGAGTGTTGGGAAATAACAACAAGGACCTCAGGGGGGCAACGGTGAGGGTGGAGAGAACTGGAAGTGAAGTCAGTCCAACAAGAAGCGGTAACAAAGAGAGGCGATTGCACATCGCCATGGTGAGGCACGTGATGCCGTGTGTGACTGGTGACACATTGAGCCGTTTTCTAGCTGTTTCTGAAGCCTATAGACGTGCTTGTGCTGTCCAGCCCCCTCATCGACGTTACGGAGGGTCAAATGAAGTCGGATACTGCATGTGGAATTCTCTCTCTGCTTGTTATCTTGGGAAAGCGGCGGAGCTGGTTAAAGGGCTAAAACAAGGAGAGGAAAGAGAGGCAAGAGGATTAGATCAAGTCTGGCACATACTGAGCCGATAATAAGCAAAGCAGGAGAGTGAGGGAGAAAGGGAAGGAGACAGGGAGAGGGAAGGAGACAAACATAGATGAAAACAGAGAGGGGGTGGTTATAAAATGATTAAGGGGCATGCTGTATAGAATTTTGTGATCTGAAAAGCACAAACAGGTCTGTCAGACGGCTCTGCCTCACCATCTGGTCTCTGCTGCCAGAGTGTGTGTGCAGAGGGGAAGCATCTGTGACGCTGCACAGGCTTTAAAGTTCAAACTCAAACGGCTCTCTGATTCAGAATGGTTTCAATAAGAATATGGCCGTAGCAGCATGTGACGTCACACACATGTTTGTATACAAGCAGGTAAAAGAACAAGCAGAGCCCTGGACAACAGCAGGGATTAGACAAATGGCATAATGAAGCTAAAGTACATTTCATAACCCCAAATAAAAGATTAAATAGTATTAAAATGGTACTAAAGGATTGTTGTCATACTCGGTAGCAACAGTGTGGAGTTAAAGGGTTAACGGCGCTCGTACTGTATGCACTCTGCTGGTATTTTTGCTTCACCGGAGCTTCTGGCCCCTTCTTGTCCGGAGCCTGTGTGTCTGGGCGCACAGACTGAGGGCCAAAGTGCTCCCGGCTAATGCTGCATGGACACACACACACACACACACACACACACACACACACACACACACACACACACACACACACACACACACACACACACACACACACACACACACACACACACACACACACACACACACACACACACACACACACACACACCGAAAGAGTGACATTTCTTTTTGCAAAAACCCCTGGCATATAAATTGCACTCTGGTTTGATCACATATCCAAAAGAAGAACCCGATATTGTCTCACAGTATCGTTCAAAAAGAGTATTGATTTTTTTCAACTTTTTATAAAATGAATGTGCATTATTGTAACATGATGCCTGCGTGTGATGAATGTGTGTGGATCATTCAATCATATGAAACGTGTACAGTTTCAGAGCTCAGTGTGTGAAAACAGGTCTATATTTAAAAGCTGCTATTTGTAGCCTTTTAGCGTCAATAACTTATTATCGTGTAAATATCCAGGCTTCTCCGCAGTGTGTGTGTGTGTGTGAGGGGGGGGATTGGGGGACAAAGGGCGAACCCAGTGATGTCACCTCGTCATCATAAAGGACCAAGCCCAGGCCGTACATGCTTCTCTGGGCTGTGGAGGAGAAATGGGGTTATTTTGCCTTTAATAAACATTTGGGCGTCATAGATGCATTTCTCTCCCTTAATAAGTTTGTCAGAGGTGATTTAATGTATTTTACACAAATACCTCATTTGAAAGGGAGTAGAATTCTTTCCAGGATTTTGTGAAAAACAAAATAATTACCCGCATACTCTTGTTTGCATCTTAATGACAAAAATGTAAACTGTGACTGTGGAAGACGGCGGCTCGTCCTCCGCACTTTAAGTTTCAAAGAAGTTCCAAGGGGCTGGAATTAAAGCCGGGTGCTCTGGAATGACTGTCCCCATCATATTAGAGGGCTATTGAGATGCTATTCTGCCCTGCCGTCATAGTCCCACCGCATGATTACAATGGAGGCACAGTGGGAGGTGAAATAAAGCTGTGCGGCTGGGCTCTATAGCGAGCATCAGATGACTTAATCAGGCCATAAAGAAGGCCTCACTTACAGATGCAGTGTTGCCCCTGTGCTCCGCATTTCATCAGCCCCAGGGAAGGGTGAAATATGCTTCCTCTGAAGGTAATGTGCCCTATCTCTGTCCAAGCGCTGACAAATTTATTGCCCCTTCGACTATTTACAATCCATCCGAGCCATGATGATCTGGCTTGTGTTATTTAAGCTCCAGAGGTGCAGGCGTGTTCGCAATACTGCTGTTCAGAGCCGCCGACGGAGGGGAAGGAGAGGTGAAAGTAAAAATATATTTGTTTCATGTGTGAGGTTTTGTAGCCCCCTGATGAGCCGTTCTGCTGCTTTAGCACGCTATGATTAAAGTCAAACAAAAATGGCACACACTAAAGAGCCGAATCTAAAGAATGATTGGAGCTTGAAATATAAAAATGAATATTTAAGGCAGTCTGCTGTTGCCGATCAAAGCTCTCATAGGTGGGAGAATCTAAGGGGATCCATAATCACGCAGGCAAGAGTGGCATTCTGCAAGGGCACCCACCCCCCGTCTAAATCTACCTCTGTACTGCATCAATCAGATTGGAAATGGTATTAAGTAGTCTATAGTGTTTGCACCCAGATTACAGAGAGGACTGGAGTTAAACTAGCTGCAGTTTGATTGTGAATATGTACTTAAATCATTTCACCCTTAATATTTACCTTACAAATTCATTAAGAACTGGAAGAAATGACTTCACATGGTTCACTGAAACAGATTCAAACTGATGTATTAAGACTGAACCAATAGCAGAAATGTAAGGGGAAAAAACTAAATCAAAATAAAGAATTACTAAACTGATTTGTACTTAATTTCCTTAATTAGACGATTTCGAAATTACTCTTTTCATCAGCATTCATATTTTTCTTCACTGATGTGTTTAAGGTGCAAGCAGCTATAATCAATAATCTCTAATTCCTGCTTACTACAACCCAAATGATGTGTGAGTGTATGATGTGTGAATATAAATGATCTGTCTCGTCAAAACTCACTGGCTGGCAAAAACACTTTTCCCTTAAATCCTTAATAGATTCTGTAACGTTGCAGATGGTAAATGTTAAATAACGTGACTGACCAATATCATTCAATGCATTCACACACACAAGGCACAGACACACACACACACACACACACATTGCCAAGCATCAAACAAATTATCCACTCCAGCTAGTGTGCAGACTCATCACTAAATGTGCTCCTTTTATGCTGAACAGCTCCGGTTTGCATGTTAGCACAAGACTCAATCTGCTGGCCAGACCTTAGAGAGAAACTCCAGGGCATTGAGAAGGGCTGAATGGCTATTTAAGCAATTCTACTGCACATTGAGCATGAACACAGTGCTGTGAGAGGCCGTAATCACTCCCACCCTGCTCCCCAAAAGTAGGATTTATAGGGCCTTTTTAGCAAACAGGGTTTAAAGTGCTTTTCCAAAAAAAAGACAGTCGGAGCATGTGGAGCGAGTCGAACCATCCGACTGTCATCACAGTTCTGTTCAGATTAAAAAAACATTACAGGAGTGTCTAGCTCCTAATTTTGGCCTGGGACCTCCGCTGTCCAACCTCCATTATCTGTTCAACCAAGGCAAATATAGCAACTGTAGTCTTTAAGAAAAGGAAATGTAATAATAAAAGTTCACGATGAGCATCACTTCCTTCATGTAGTGAGAGGAATTGTGACAAATGTTTCCTGTCGGTTTACGCTTCCCTTTTGTGCTATATTGTCAATTGGTGTATGTGTGCAGCAAGCTCCCCTAGTGGTGAGTTGTAGCCACTGCGGTTGCACACCTGGAAGGGAGTAACGGGAGCACACAATTTAATTTGAAATATTAAGACAGAGAAACATATGAATGTAAATAAATATGATGCATCAGAGGTAAAGTATAGTTTTTGAATATTATCTTGATTGTGTCTTACAGGTCAGGAGTTTGATTTCACCACGGACCAATCTGAGGATGAGGAGCCTTTGTGTTCTGGAACTCCTTGAAGGACGACTGATGTTTGAAAAGGAGCATGTAAATGTAACTTCCTCAGGATTGCTCTTGCTGTCAAGATTTAAGCATTTACTCTTTTTAATTTACCACTGTACCACTGTATTTGTGTGTTTGTATCGGTGTGTATTTTGTAAATGTTGACGTACAGTTGAGTGTTCAGGAAAATGATGCTGATGATGAAGAGATAAGCATGCATGTAAAACGCTCTGACTGGTATAAATGAGCCTCCACATTAGTATGAATGATATGCAAAAAATATCTCCATCCTTTGTGAATATTGATACGGTGACAGAAACGGTAACATTCAACATCCATCGTCTGAGTCTCTGACATGAGATCACAGTGAGGAAGACCTACAGAGAAGCATCTGGTGAGTGTGACTTTCCCACTTTTAGAGAGCCAAATATGAATTTAAGGATGTTTTAATCGGAACATTTTGTACTTCAGTCGCATGCTTGATGAGTTTAGAGCGAACAAGTTAAATAAGATTTCATTTCAAGGCTGGGAGTTGAAAGGAGTTGAAAGAAGTCCATGAAATGCCATTAATGCAACAACTAGGATGAAGGTCTCACAAATTAAATATTTTCTGTTATGTTCTCCAATGAAACATGCACTTTTAATTTCAATTTGTCGTCTTTATCTTTTCAGACTTTGGCATAGTTCCTTCTCTTGTCGTCGTCTTCCAGTTAAGGCTCTTATCATTTTTGGCAGGTAACATTTGTTGATGTGAAATCTTCAGAATCTTCAGAACACAGATTTCCTGGACATCTCCAAGGAAACTGCACCAGAACAGATTGAGGGTTGGAAGGTCGGTTTGTAAACGTGTACCTTATCTGATATAAAGTCTAGAAGCAGTGTTTTTAATGTCCTAAGTGAAGATGTGTACATGACAAAGACTGAAGAGTGTGACTGGTGTCCTGTTGTCCACATTTCTAGAAGAGGTCCCGTCTCCACTCACCCTCAGTGCTCTGTTGGGGCAGAGGAACGTGACGGTAATGTGTAAGAAGCTGTGCTGGTTGGACGCCCTGTTCTCCTGCAGGGATTTCCCATGGGACCTGCTCCCCACCTGCAGCCTGCAGGAGCAGAGGGAGGTGGAGGAGGAGCTGCTGGGTGACGCCTCCTCCCCGCTCACCAAACTCCTTTGCCTGGGAACTGCTGCAGGTACTTTGATGTATAATGGCAAGAATTAAAGTTCAGTTTCCAAAGATCATCTCAACATGCAGAAACCTTAATTCCTAGATAGCTAAAGTTGGATTCTGAGCTTTTGAAAAGGAGCAAGATTGATCTAATTAGCAGTTTGTCAGGCTTTATTTTGTGTTATATACCCATTTACTTGGAGCTCTCCCAGCTCTGCTCTCAGCTATTTTTATTTTGAGAACACACACACACACATGCATCTATAAATACTTCTCATACACACACACACACACACACACACACACACACACACACACACACACACACACACACACACACACACACACACACACACACACACACACACACACACACGCGCACACACTCACTCACTCACTCACTCACTCACTGCTGTCTCATTCCAATCCTTCTTTTATTATGTAAGTAAAAGACTGACAACATTTTGACCTTTGAGATGACCACAGAAATGTTAAACCTCTCTGCTTTTACATCAAAATCCTCTCCTCCTTCAGATGTAAATCAGGAACCTTCACTCTCAGTCGCTATTAAAGGCGCAGGTTCCCTTTATACTTAAACTCTTTGCAACACTGCTGATTTCCTCTGGAGTATTTGGTGTTGAGAGGTGTTTTTTGTCTCCGTGCCCCCCTTCGTATTTCACACTTTCACGTTCACACCGGCAGGTTTGACTTGACTCTTCTGCAGAGTCAAGCTGTTTGATCAGGATTTCTCATGCAGGTTTTCTGCAGACATGGAAATGTGTTTTCAAGCTGGAACCTGAGAAGGCAAAACAATTAAGTTCAGCTCCGTAAACACAGCGGGGGTTCTAACGCCGGGACATCTTGTGATTCCCTCTTCTCAACCTATAACTGGCTTTTGCCTGAGCAGAGCCAGAGCGGCGTCTCGCTCGAGTTGTCGTCACAATGCCATGCAAATGTAGTTTTAATAGAAGACACAGGGCGAGCTGGGTGTTAGGAAACGTCACGGGTAAGCAAATAAGTATAGGGACAGTAAACTCCCTTTGTGACAGCTCCTGATGTTTGTATGCATCCAAGCACAAACAACTTATATCTTAAATGTCCGTTATTCCATTCCATAGGTGATCCATAGGTACTTGATTCATGCATTCATCAGATGGGCCAGACATTTCCCTGTGTGTTGCATACGATTACAAAACGGTTGACACTTACATTTTTGCTCATCCACATCACACACACTCTTAAGTTTGCATCACCGAAACATCAGCCTCTGTAGTGTGATTTTCTGTGCATGTGAGACAGTTCCAGAGGACAGAAGGCACATTTGTCTCCACAGTTCTTCACACACACCCCCCCTCCTCTTTCTCGTCACAGATCCTGAGGAAGGTGTGAAGCGAGTGGACTTCTTCAGTTCATACAGAGGTAAGTGACTCAGGCTGCTTCTCTTCAGATTCAGCAGGCACTCCACACAAACACAATTCACTTGGAAATGTACACGTACAGTAGTTGTGTTAGGATTGTGTTAGGATAGCGCCCTCTCAAAGCTGTCGCATGGTGGTTTGGCTGTAGTGAAAGTTCAATCTGAAAAAGCTAAAAACCAAACCCTCTCTTTAGTCTCTCACTGATTTCTGATGCACTGATGATGATGTTGGAGTATTGGACATCCTGTGGGATTTTTCAGCACTTTGCAAAAATAATAATAATACAATTTTACAAGGAAACATTCATATTAGAACCATTTGTCCAATATTCGTCATCGAAAAATACAATTACTACTACTAACCAGACTTGCAAGCAAGTATGAAGGGGTCCAAAATAACAAACACAACAAATATAGTGAAATCCTGGGTGCACTGGCCTGTGCACTCAGACGTAGTAATGTGGTGGATGAAACCTTTTTCAAGTGTACAAGCACCTAAAGGGTGGACAGTGGCTCTTTCACTTCCCCTTGCCAGCTCTTTGTGTCTGTTACTCTGCAAACAGGTCATCAGATCAGCACTTGCTAAGCAGTTTAAAGTGAACGCCCACATCTTCAAAGCCACCTCACCTCACATCCCTCCTCCTCTTAATGGAACAGAGAGCCAGGTGGAAATCTGTAATGGGGCCATATTGTTGTGCTGGAATGAGAACATTGCAGTGTTAGCACCATTGGAAGAAATAATAATCCACGTCTAAAGGGCAATACCCGTATGGTATAAGACAGTCGGGGGAGCAGGTATAAACATTAATATCACTCTCCTGAAGCTAGTCGACAGAAAACAGACAGCACCATTCATTCCAGCAGCTGTGCAGCAGATGACCAGGACGTGATGGCAGATGTTGTCAGGGTGACACAGATGATGCTTGTCAGTCGCCAAGTTTTCATCGACTTTTTGCAGGTTTTTTTTGTTGGTCACGAAATGAAAATGCATCAAGTTTGTGGATTTTGCTGCCTTCAGCTCCTCCTGTCCACCTGCACCTCACTGTCATGCTGTCTGGTATAAACTTATGGTCCACACTGAATCCTATCAAGATGTGTTGAAACATATTTTAACCATAGAAATGTTATAATATATATAATCCTGATGTCCATTTTTGAGGACAGTGATGATAGTTGAGATCTAGAAGCTTTTTGTTTTGCTGTACACTAACATAGTGGTGTAGTGGTACGTTCTGTACTTAACCTTAAGAACGTTGACTCTCAGAAAGTTGAAAACTGTTGAGCGGACAGCTGTGGCAGCTACAGGTAGACGGTGAAATTCATCAGAGAGATGCTCGCCTGTGGATGCTCTCACGATACGTTTTGCATCTCTGACGTGCGGCGCTTTCCGAGAGGGTTTGTGCAATGAAAGGCTGTAATTTCAGTAAGTGATTTCCACATTCCTCAGGATACTTTTCAACATCCCCATGAGAATAGGTGTGAAGCTGTTGCATCACTTGTGAATTATATATGTAGCTGAAAAAAGGGTAAAAGCAATAACACTTGTCGGAGTGGAATGCCTTTTCCTGTCAGTAAAGAGTCAATTTTAAACATGTCGCTTATACCAAATTTCCTCCCAAAAAAGACAAAGTTGGCCCTCGCATCAACCGTGCAACTTGAAACCAAAGCCTGACATTTTTATTGCATACGGAACTCTTGTAAGTGTCGACAAAGCAGCAAAATTGACCTTGGAATTCAAGACCGATTACCATTAGTTACGTTTTGGTGTTTGGGGTACAGTTGTTTCTAGACTAGGAGTGATTTACTGTTTGGGCAGGTGTGAACCTCGGTTTAGTTTGTTGAAGGTCAGAACACTGTGACACCCAGACCCTATAGAAGGAAATATGCTATGGATCATGGGTATTGTAAACAAGAGTTATACAGTAATGGAGGTGCCTAGATGAACCGCAGGTGGACTTTGAATGAGGGAGAAACTAAGAACCTTGAATGCATGAAAACACATCAATGCCTTTACATGTGTCCTTTCAAAAAATGACAAAAGCCAAATATTGAGTTAGTGTCTGGTAAAATCACTCTTTTTGCAGGGAGGTTAGTATTTTTCCTGATAGGTTGTTCTGGTCTGAAGCCCGGCTCGAGTCACCAGGTCCAGTTTGAAAGGCTTTACAGTGAAACCATCTCTCAGCGGTGGGCTGCAATAGTTCTCATAAAAACCCAGCAAGACACTTATGAATTTTAGTTCTGAGTCACACACCGAACACACACACACATACACACACACACACTCGGAGCGAATGAATTCAGAAGCGGTTTCTTTGGATGATAAAATAACTTGTTAACGGATCCGTGCTTTGGGAGTAAAATAGCAAATGAAAACTTTATCATGTGGATGAGCTGGCAGCCGTTTCCTCTCCGCTCTCACTCTGTCTCACACACCTCTGTGACTCACACTAGGATGTTCACCCGCCTGCTTTTTGCGTCGACTGTACCACATGTTTATGAATGATACTAAAACAAAAGCACTTGGCCACACCCTTGTTGACTTTTCGCACATTGAGTTCAATCTCAAAGCCTTTCACAAGACCCTTTGATAAGCTGTTGGCATTCTGTTGTCACATATTGTTGACGTAACAGTTCAATATTTCCTCTGTTTACGCCCTCAAACGGCTGAAAAAAAATGAATTAATAATGAATAAAAAGAAATCGATGGCCGGACCTCGTGGAATGTGCCGGCGTTTGAACCCCCCTGTTGGTTTGTACTTGTAAGGTTGCAGCCTCATCCCTATGTCAATACCATTCCCTTCCGCTTGTCCTGCTTGCCAACCTCTATCTTAGCAGCGGCTTAGAAATTCTGATTGCTTGTTGTACTGTGACTTTCCCAGCCCAATGCCTCAGTCACCTACACACACACACACACACACTTTCCTCCCTCTATTGTAGCTTCAGGTCCCTTGCCTCCCTCCCTCCCTCCCTCCCTCCTTCCCTCCCTCTCTCCTGAATTCTCTGCTTCCTCCTTCTTGCTCTTCCTCTCCATCCTCCACTCACTCCAGTGCCTTTGTGATCGGAGTGACAGGCTTTACAATATGTCACAGCGGATCTGCCTCACCTTTAATATTTCAATAAAATGCCAATGGAGGTTGGTGTAGGACCCAGGAGAGTAGCCGGTGGAAGTATTGGTGTCTCTCTTAGTCTGCTTTCGCTCTTCCTCTCTCTCATCTACTGTTTTCCTCAGCGGCGGCGGCGGCAATGCAAACCACCGCAATTATCAAAGACAATAGACAGTAGATATCAGGGACAATAGATGAGGTGAGGAATCCATTGTCAGACTGAATTGATGATAAATCAGTAGAGCTGATGAGGCAACTTTCCTTTGACTTAACTCATTTAATAGCAATGGATTCTACAACCTTAAATCAGAGGTAAGAGAGTTAAAGATGATAAGAAGCATCTGTGTTTACAGTATAAGTGAGATGAAATGTCTACAGCACCGAGTGGAGGCTTAGCATAATGAACGGAATAAATAATAATGCATATTCTCACACACACATCCAACACTGATGCATTAAATACAATATCTAATATCTGTTGCCTGTGACTAGGAGCTCCCATTGCTCTTTTTATGAGAGCTACACCAACAAAATGGCCCAAGAACAGAAAAGTGCAAAGTCCAAATTTGCTACCAATGCTCTTGAAGAGGCGTCGGTTCAACGGCCGAACAGCCTTTTAAAACCGCTTTCCTTTCAATACTGCTGCAAGCCAGAAAAAAAAACTACATATCCTTGAAATCTCTCCTTGAATGGATGCCAATTAGTCAGGATCCAGCCAAATTCATTTTTATGGAGGTCTTATCTGAGGCATCTCTGAGCTAAATGCGGTTAAATCTCCATGGGTAAGCTCATGATAACAGATTAGATCTACAATAGATAACCCAGCGCCGTGACTAAAAGCACTTTTAGGTTACATAAATAAGTCGTATTTATTTGCCGAACTTGTCATCTTACTTTTGAAATGAAGTGTGTCAGGGAGTAACGCAGTGAATGTGAGAGCAACATGGAAGCACCGAGTCCATGTCTGTGTCTGAGCCGGATGATTCATCAGTAGCTTCATATCCACACTGAAAGGATTTAGGATCAGACATTATTATGATACAGTATCCTCACATGGAGCTAGACAGTGGATCTGTGTGTGTGTGTGTGGTACGCAGATGTGTGTGTGTGTGTGTGTGAGGGAGCGAGTGAGACAGAGCTTCCATCTCCAATATTAGAACATGGCCCGGGGATAATGGTTAGCACCCGGGCCTTTGAATTCTTAATCCAGAAGACAAGAGGTCTGGATTAATCACGGAGGAAAATCTATTTTAGTGACGGGTCAAGCATGTTTGATGGGCTTTAGCGGGGGGGGGGAAGAAAGAGAGAGAGAGAGAGAGAGAGAGAGAGACACAAGGTTGAAGCTACCAGAGTGAAGATTTTACCAGACGCAGAGAGATTTGTCAGACGAGTCAGACGGATCTTTAGGCTCATATCTTGTATAATTGTTAAATTAACCATCTTTGGTACTAAAATTGAGGAAATTCCAACTACATTATCAAGTTGTCATTCGCATACATCTACACACACACACACACATACACATACAGTATATACCATGAATGGAGTTTACACACTGAACCTAGGGACACCCAAGGGATCTCCTGTGCAGTAAAGTGCTCTTTGTGTCATTAAAAGGCTTTTAAAACGGCATTCAGACGGTTATGAGACACTAAACTCTGACTTTACCAAGTATATAACCACCCGGCTGATATCAGCATCATAGATTGTCATTAAAATCTAAACCTATTACTGATTTAGTCTAATTTTAGCTGGAAGGCTCTTTTTCATTAAGCTGTTTTTGTACGGTTTTAAATCAATTCTTTAAATCTTCTTGCAAAAAAAGATATTGTGAGATGTGAAAAGATGTGTGTCTTGGAGTTTGTGACCTGTTTTTGTGCGACACTGTTGCAGGTGTGAAGATGACACACAGTATATTTGCATTTAGGCTCTGTTAAGGACAAATTATCTATGTATCTATGTATCTATGTTATCTATTTTGAGTGAGCGATCTAAAATCTACAAAGATCTAAAAGCGAGTTTCCCCTTCCCATCATCGCTCGGAGCAGACTTGCTGTTGCCCCCCCCCCCCCCACACACACACACACACACACCCACACAAACCGCAGACGTGAAAAGAGTCGAAAGTCTGTGGACAGCGCCGGGGCAGGAAGGCGATACCCCTGTCGCCTTCCCTCCAGTTCATTCAGATGTGTGTTTGATCAATGCTTTGGCTCTGTATAGACTGGAATTGCTGTTCCTAGGCGTCACTGCACTCATTTGTGTAGACTACCCGACCTCCATCCCTACCCTTCCCACCTGATCACTCTGCAGGGACCCTTAAGAAGAGACTTAGTTAAAAGACTCTCCACTTCCAGATGATGATCTACCACTTCTTTAGTTCTCCGTCTTTTGGTCTTGTTTGCCTCCACATTGTACATTCTGTTCCCGTGTGTGTGTGTGTGTGTGTGTGTGTGTGTGTGTGTGTGTGTGTGTGTGTGTGTGTGTGTGTGTGTGTGTGTGTGTGTGTGTGTGTGTGTGTGTGTGTGTGTGTGTGTGTGTGTGTGTGTGTGTGTGTGTGTGTGTGAGAGACCTCAATGACAATATAAGCAGCAGCTAGATCAACCAGCCACAGTCAGTCAATTGTTCAGTGATCAAGCATCCAGATGACATCATTATCTGCTGAAATATTAGCCCGTCTCTCTCTCTCTCTCTCTCTCTCTCTCTCTCCTGCCCGCCACATTACTGTCACTCCTCTCTGGCCCCCTTCTTTGCATATTCATTGACGGCCTAATCTCCTTGACGTGTGCCTAAGGGAATCAGGGGGATAACCTAAAGAGTTCATCTGCACCTGTGTTTATCCCGGCCGCAGCATGGGAGAGGAGAGGGGGCGGGGGGGTGTGAGGGTGCGGCGGTGCGGGCGAGCGGCGGCTCTGCTGGGTGTGTGCATACATGATTTATGTGGCTTATACACAGAAGGAGAAGGTACAGATGACCTTCCTCTCTCTCTGTCTGTCTCGCTCTCTCTCTCTCTCTCTCGACATGTTAGAATACACTTGAGCATTGCAGGTGTTATGATGATACAAGGATGACTTTTATTGTTGCAATCTAAGGTTTTACATCTGGGCTAAACAGCAGTCCTGCTTTCAGATATGTACTTTGTTGTGGCACCTCCTTCCAAAAACAGACAGTAGGTAATGCTTTTAAAATAAATTCTTAAAGATACAAGACATGTAAGATCAAGAAATCATCAGATACCCTCACACACATACAGATTTGTGCTGATATTAATATTTAGACGGCCCAGTGGAAGAAGAGAAGCAGTAATTATTTGAATCCCCACCCCGACCACATCTATTAAAGTGTGTGTGAGCCTCTGATGGAGCCTCCTGATCCCCTCCAGCAGTCACCCCAGGGTTTTTTTATTTTATTGTGAGACAAACGTGTTTCCACCGTCTCCTTCCGCCCTTCCTTTCACTTTGACAATTCAATCCAAAAATCAATGTCTTGTGTTTGACCATGAGGAGTTTTTAACCCGTGTCACAACAAAGGGACGCTCCGGTGATGCTGCATTCAATTGTTGCGGTTGAAACCCGGTACACGGGAGTTGAAAATGCCACGACTGCCGGACCTTTGCATTGATTTGTCCTTTCAATCCTACGTGACATATTAGTCGACTACAAAACACACAGAAGCGTCAGTTGTCAAGCATTTAATTGTATCTAAGAAGATTTCATATCCTGGTGTTTTTGGTAGGTTTCCATTAAAAACATTAAACTCTTGACTGTCATCATACAAACCAGTGTGACAGCTTGTTAGAGACGACCAGAGGCTTCACTGTTTCACTGGCCACTGTAAAATTCACAGAAACACAAAATGAAACAATGATCTGTCCTCACTTAGACTGACCAATGAAACACATAGGAGACGTTTCATTAGCCTCTGTTATCCCAGCTGTCACACACACACAGAGGCCATGGAAGAGCAGACAGAGTGAGAAAGCAGAGGAGGCCGCTGACATGTTTGTACTTGCGTGTGTGTGTCAGAGAGAGAGAGAGAGTGTGTGTGTGAAGCAGTTGATGAGCTTTATAAATACAGAAATTTTGTCAGAGGTTTGGACTGGACTTTAGAGATTGTACATGTCCATTCTTCACCTGCTCTTCCATTTGTTCAGGGGACATTAATGTGATGCCAAATCATGTTCCAGAGACCCTTAAGTGATTCCAAAAACCTCTCCTCATCCTCCTCACAGCCAACAAAGAGAAGCATGTACACGATTTAGATTCACAGTCACACCAACAGGCTTGTGTGTCAGTTTAGTGGTTGTGTCGTTGCGGTGTGGCCTCGTGTTTAGAAGGGTCGACGTGTTGATAAGAGGTTACGGCCTCTTTCAGCTTGTTGACGTGACGGAACCTCAACTCTATTAAGTATAAGTCAGGCGTGTCGGCCAAATGTAGGACGAATGATTGAAGTCAGTCACGTCAGATCCATAACGTGTCTTTACTCTCAGCAGAGCAGATGAGGATGAAGTCGGTCTTGTTTTGAGACTCAGTCCAGTCCCAAAGAGCTCTAATGAGGAGTTTGCTACCACGCCTCACCTTCTCACTTCACTTTATCTGCACTTAACACTTGGACAGAATAACCAACAATAATTACGCCGGCTAACAGAGCAGAAGCGGAGTCCCATTTGTTGTTTTAAAATAGAATCAGCTTTGTGTTTGCACATGAAAGCAAAACATTTCCGCTCGTTTCACACCAGAAGGAATTCCCGAATGAGTTCACTTTACATCTTTGTAGGTCAGGAACAGGCGGGATAAATGGGCTCAGATCAGTCAATAAGGGTCAATAGTTGATTTGATTTCTCTGAGACTTTTGAGATTGAAGCAGCTTGTAGTAACTGGGGGCTTCTGGTCCACATCAATAAGCTGTTAAAGCTTCATGGTTGAGAGACTGGGTTGAGTTATGAGCTCGCCGCCTTCCAGTTTCATCTAAATGCAGTCATTTCCAGGCTGTGAAGCACTTTTCCAAATTCCAAAGATTCTATATTTCCCACATAATTCTTTTCGTGTCGGAGTGGCGAAACCCTCCGGGACGGCGTTTAGACAATAAAGTAACAGTCAAAAGCTTGCCGCTAATTAAATTCCGGCTTTGGATGCTTCTTCAGGGAGAATTCCACTCATTTTCAGTAATAAAATATCTTTGTCTTCCCTGCGGAGGAGGGGTTTGACTCACATTTAGATCCAGATCCGTCTGGGCCCGGCTGGATCAGATCTCAGTCCCAGCTCAGGTGGAATTTTACCTATGAGCTTCTTTATATATATATATAAAATGCACTGATAAAAACACAAGTTCATTTCAAAGACTGCTAGTTTGAGGCTTTAAATATGTAAAAAAGGAAGGAAGTAAAAATAGTTTGGTTGATTTTGATAGAAATAGAAATGTGCACTGGTGTCAGAGTTATACTTACCTGAAGCAAATATCTAAAAATCTTATATTGCACTTTCTTGAATAATTTTAAATTAAAAGTCACAAGCAAACACTTGGAAAGGATGGAAATAGATAAACAGATAACTGTTGTCAAGGGCGACAGTGTCAAGCAGAATGTCAGCTGATGTGTGTATGTGAAGATGTGTGTGTGTAATGGTGTCGTCCCTGCTACCGTTTGTCTAAAGTTTGTGACAAAGGTAAAATCTCCCCGTCGTCGTTTACATTGTTGACCCTAAACAGGAAGTAGTTGGTAACTCTCACTTCCATCGCTTTGCACTATATTCACATCTACGACCTCTAACATGAGAACCTGGCCTGCATCCTATCTGCTGATCACTGACAGACGTGCGACTCCTCTTCCTCGAATAGCTTCTGCTAACTAAGTGAATAGGAAATGGAGCATAAAGAATAGTGAGATAGTGTGGGAGAGGAGAGGAGGATCATCCATAGAAAACCATTTTCTCCCGCCCGTATTAAATCACCTAGCGTTCTGTTGTCGGTGGTTGAAGCTGCTCACAGGGCCACAGGCAACTCATAATGGTATGAGCTCTCTGGCTGAAACCTCCAGCCTGACAGCGCTTTAATAAGCTCCGAGCTGACACTTAGACTAAGGCAGAGGAACTCCAGTGGCCTCTTTGGAGGAGACACCTTGCTCTCCCTGACAAGTGAGTGTGCGGCGGCGTTATGAAAAGAGCTGCGGAAAAACATCCTGGCTGAGGCCGAATCATAGGGTTTTAAATGAGATGTCAAGATTAATGCCCGAGACAGCTGAGTTTGGGAACGCATTCAGAGCTCCCTGGTATCAGAGGAGCCGACGAATAATGGAATAGTTATACCGAATAATTGTAGAATACCGAGTGACATTAAAGTTAGGCTGTGAATGGGAGGGTTGTGTTTATTTTGGTGCAGTAGAGCTTCACAATAATAAACTCAGAGTTCATACACACACTTCTTTCCTCAAGCTAAACTCATCTCGAGATAGGAGAGGAGGATAAATAAAGGAGTGGATCAACATTCAAGTCACCTGAAAGTATCAGAAAGCTCTCTATTACTGGAGTCGGGCAATAAGAGTGCAGGAGAACTATTAAAGGCTCCGCTCCAAACATTAAGAGAGATGGAACAGATGAAGCCAACACTCGCCTAATTGCTTACAGAGATGAGACTCGCCGCCCGCTTCAGAGCCGCGATGAGGAAATTACCTGGATGGATGCATGGCACGGCTAACACATATTTAATATCCTCTCTCCTGAAGAGAGCGTCGGGACGATCTGCTGTTTATCAACAACTGTTTTATATCTGTAAGACCTTTAGAGCCTCATTACCCAAGCTTCAAAGTGCCCGAGTGAATCTAATGTACATGGATGAAACCAAAAACGTCCCCCAGCCTCGTCGTCTCTCTCTCGCCCTCTCTGTGTCCGGAGACCTTCCTGCTCACCGACCTCCCGATCCCAGCAGCTGTAAGTGGAGCACAGATATTGTTTCCAGTTCGCCTTCCTTCACCCTTCGTGTCTTAAAAAAGTTGCTTCTACGCGACCCTCTAAAATTGATTTACCGCCCCTAGCTGCTGCCTCTTTATCCCTGTCCACATGAACAATTGTTGCAGTTGTGGCCGGTGGAGCTGGGAAATGTATGCTCCCTGTTTTAAAGATTATTCCTACAAGCATCCATGCATTTGACTGAGCTCCCCCCCCCCCCCCCCCCCCCCCGTGTGAAAGGAGGCCACTGGCTGTCCCCGATTAGAGCCCTATCACACCCCGGGTTCCCAGTCGCGAGGGGGGTAAAATGTAATATTCCCGGCTGTCACTCCCGTGTGTGTGTGTGTGTGTGTGTGTGTGTGTGTGTGTGTGTGTATCCTGCTAAAAGAATATGGACCTGCTGGTTAAAAAGCGGAAAGATAAGCAAGATGGGATTTTGCAGGTGTGGCAGGTTTGAAAAATGTTCTTTGTAACAGAATAATATTCCATTTTCCCATATTCCACTGTATTCATAATGAAGTTTATATTCCACATCAAAGCAACGCCTCTTCCATGGTAGATTGTTAATTCTGCCGCCTTAATTTCACCCTCGTGCTGGTATTATGGAACGACAGGAGGCAGCTGTTGCTTTGCAGAGGAACGCTGACCTTTAAGAGCCTCATCGACCTGTCACTTTCACGCAGGAACACCGATAAGTCCAGCTATTGTTAGACAGGAAGTCAGCGTTGCCTCTCGCTGTACAAACTCGCACGTTTGCTCGACTTATTTTTGCTCAGATGTCCTCGTGACCCGGGTGGAATTTTAACTTCTCCTGATTTGAAACACGAACAGAACGCAACCAACAGAACTGATCCGCTTCAATCTCTGTAACTTGTTCTGTGTTTCTATATTTGGGCGCTCCTCAGCAGCTTAGTGAGCGAGCGAGCGATGTCATGGTTCAAGTGGATCGAAACAGGAGCTCCAAACTCCTCTGCGGGATTTGGGATGAATTCGGTCCAGACTGTGAGGATTTGATTGACTAATTACCTGGATTAATTACAAGTGATACACACAGAAACATGCTGCTGCTGCTGCGACGTCTCAAACTCGACGTCACGAGCGTTGATAAAACAATCATCTGCGACTCAATCACAGAGAGAAGTGTCCCGTGCCGAAACATCTTCACTTACAATAGCGTTGAGCTGTTTGCATAAAGTTTTAAATAAAGACATCACAGCTCCCGCCTCTTTGATTTAAGATCACGTTAAATTCCCCGACAGTCAACAATGGCGTTCACCCAATTAAAGACTTTGCCAACTCAGCCGAGGCAGCGAGTGGAGAAGTGTAATTACTGAGCCAATTTGGCTGACGGAGGAAGCAAACACGTTTAAACAGCCTCTCCTCTCGCAGCATTTAATACCAAAGTGCATTTTACACTTTCTCTGTTGTTTGTACAAATCATGCGGGAAACATCTGGTCCAAATCATTATCCAAATAATCGGTGTGCACTGTCAAAACAAATAACCAATTAGCTGCGATACGCCGCCTAATCACTAAATGTTTCCGCTTTCGCCTTTTGACATCCAGCACTTAGAAAGAACAAACATTTCTCACTGGATCTGACTGTTATGTAATAAATGTTTATCTCTAGACACGGGGGGAGAAATGCTTTTGTGGCATTTTGATACAAGCTAATAACCGGCATAGGCAAGGTTGATCTTGATAAAGTGACACTGTGAGCGAGCGTGTTGATTTAACGATCGCGGAAGAATCCAAAGCCTCCTGTGACGAATTCAGCAAGTCCAAGAAGATATGACATGAAATCTTATTAATACACAACCTCCAGATGGATCAGATCTCCGACAGTCAATTACTAATAATTGTCATTGTATGATTCAGCTGTCAATCAATACAAATACCAGATTCATACTTTGCATCACTAGTTAGCAGAGATTCCTTTTCCGTGACTCCATGTTGACACCACTTTGATACTTGATGCACATAAGCCTCTGTCACTAACGTACAGAATCAAACAGAAAATGGCATCGCTACGCCAGCTCGTCCAGGAGATAAGACGCCTTCAGTCCTTCAGCTGCAATCAAAGCGAGGAGTGCTACAGTGCTGCATTTGATCTAAAAAGGAGAAGTAAAGAGGACTCGCAAACACTTTCAGCCTTTTCATACGTGGAGTAGGAAAAACCTCCGTGGCATCGCTCGTTACCACCGGCTGACACTCGCTGGAGGATCTCTTTACGGCTCACTTCACATTTTCGCATGAGAGCAGGGGAACATAAACCAGACGGCCCCGCGTTTGCTCCGTTTGCGCCGTTTGCTCAGCTCGGCTGAAGTCGAGGGGACAGAAAATCGTTGCCATCAAAACAACCGCGGAAAAAGATCGGTCAAATCAGGGAGATTCAATTAGTCACCTTGAAGAAAAGCAAGGACCCTCGCCACAGATGTGAGAGGAGGGGGTTACAGTTAATGGAGTCACTCGATAAACTCCACATGATGGCACAGAGTCGTTAGCGATGTCGTTGTTTGAAGTAGAAGGAAAAAAGGGATGAAATACAATCGACAAGCTGTATTTGGAGATATTAGGACCAGTGTTGGTCTACAAAGACAACAACAAACACTCTCTTTGTTGTTGCGTTTACATATGTCGCCACTGATCATCGCTGTTGTTGTGAGGGGACTTTTGGATTTGAGTAAACCCCCCACCCAACCCCCCGTCGCCCCACACACACCCACCACCCATCTGCCACTAGGAAGTTTACCCAGCCAAAGACTTTGAATACTTTGAACGGGGAGATATCTTTTAATAGCAGTCGCATTTACTTACAGACAACAATGTGCAATCTCGTCATGCGGAAAGGTCTTGTTCGCGCTATCAAAGCCGGGGAGAGACAGGGAGGGAAAAAAAGTGAGGAAACGCTGAAAAGGTCAAGACTGGCAAATTTGCTCCCATTGTCGGAGACGCAGAGGAGCTGCTGGCTCTTTCATGTCGGCCAGGGGATTCATTAGACGAACAATCCGCCGCGTTGTTAGCCAGGTCTAATTATGTCAGATACACAAAGGCTGGGGCTGCATTCATGGAGTCATCAAGCATATTTGCACCTATCACACACACACACACACACACACACACACACACACACACACACACACACACACACACACACACACACACACACACACACACACACACACACACACACAGACAGACACAGACAGACACAAAACATAAAGGGAGTAGTTATTATGTTTAACACAGTCTGTGACACATTATGACTTTTGTTATTTTCCCCTATTTGTATTGTAACATAGTAGAGCTAGCATTTGTTTGTTTCTCACTCAGTGTGCACAGTGGCGAAAGGGTCACTGTGTAGAATTACTGCAGAATCGCTCTCTCTGTTCTCTAGTTTACACCCATATTCACTATTTAACACTAATATCACAATAATACTTCATAATTTCCCTGTTAACCATTAGAAGCCGATCGTTCGAATCTCCGTCTCGTGATTGGCCGAGGGGAGCGTCGTTTCCGAGGTGACACATTTCAGAAATCAACAGGCGTAAAGCTACAATCCACAAAGCTGTAGCGTTAATGAAGCCTCTCAGTTCCATCATTAGTTCCTTTACGTGACGTCTGCGCTCTCTGCTCCCAAAATATCATCTCAGATTTCAACCGAGAAAAGAAGTCTGTGCTTCCCTTTCGTCTGTTTACCCCCCCCCCCCCCCCACACACACACACACACACACTCGGAAATTGATGAAAAAAAGTAATAACGGCACGGGGGTTCGCATGGATTTATTGCAAAAACAAAAGGTTCACGGAGAGTGTGCCGGAGCCCTGTTGTCTGTAATTTACATCCATGTAATGCTGGAAAACAAGGCATGCACCAGGAGGGACCCATTCCCCACGCTGTTAAAAAACGCCTGATACAACTTAATGTTTTCTTATTATGCCAGACAGAATGCAGAGAAAAAGAGGGGAATGAGGCCCAGACAATTATTTACAGCTTATTAGCCTGATGCAGTGGGGCATTACTTAGCTCCATGCTGTGCTGCCTTCCATCATGGCGGCATCGCGGGACCTCACAGCAGACTCCTGTCATCTATAGCACATTGAATGTCTTCGCACTTTCTTCCCCGCCACTGTGGCAAACTCTTTACTGCCTCTCCCGGGACGCAGAATGACCAACTTTAACTAAATGTCCTGTGCTGTGGCCCAGAGAAGCCATTTAAGAATGCAGCGTAATGTCCCCTCTGGCACACGCTGCCTCGCCAATTAGAGGTCAGAGAATGGAGGTAGTTCTGCAAAGCACCGATTTAGATAGATGATGTCATTGTTTAGGGGGGTGAACACGGTGCAGAATGGAGAGAGAGAGAGAGAGAAAGAAAGAGAGAGGGAGAGGCGGTGGAAAGAGCTTTAAAGGAAAGTTAAAGGCTTTCCAAAGATTCACATTCAGCAGGAAGTGTGGACAGCATCTGCACAGTGTTGGTGTGTGTGTGTGTATGCATCACATTGGGCGTTTAAAAGCCAGAAGAGCGCTGGGGAAGGACATCCCATAATTCCCCTGATGGAGCACACGGCACATTGTGGTCACGTCACAGAAACAGTATGGGACTTTAGAGGAGCAGAACCCTGTCTTGGGTGTTTTCTTATCAGGTGTTTGTATGTGTGTGTGTGTGTACGTGTGTGTGTTATAGACGCACACCTTGCCAGCTCTGCCTGAGGACATTGCCTATATTTGCCTGGGGGCCCTCATAGCCATGGTGGCAGAGTCAAATGAGGTCATCCCAACCACCCAAGGCGAGATTGTACACAGTTACTTTGTGTTAACTTTGTTTTAGTTGGAACGTGGCCTCGGTCGCCCCTCCTCCCCTCTCTCTCTCTCTCTCCTTCCTCCATTTTTATTTGTTAGTGACAGTGTAGACATTTGATTGAGATTTGGAGTTGATCTGACTGATGATGTCATTGTCATTGACCTGGGTTCTTTCTTCCGATCACTTGAGACGGAGTTAAAAGTCATAATTCATAAAACAACAATGGAAACTTTGCGTATTATAGATTTTTTACCAAAACCCAGATTTCAGGATATCATAATAATGAATTCACTCGGAGCTCTGAGATCATAGTAAGCCACCTCCTGATGACTTGTGATCTCAATATCTCTGGATGAGGGAAATACAATTCATCACTTCATCCTAACGCTGCCAATTTGCACGTGAACTTTGTCAACTTCTCTATTTTGCGCTCAGAAAACATGTCTAATTCCAGAGTGATGCTGTTCATCTCAGGGTGACTCAAAGTAAACAGTCTGTGCTGATTAATGGATCATTCTGTTTATCAGGACTTCACAGATTTATCTTTATGCATCAAACCCAAAATAACTTCAATCCCACTGTTTTAGACACATAGTTACTAATGTATGACCTTATATGGAACAGAGAGGAAGCAGACATCATGCATAATAAGAACATTGTGCTGTAGTATGTGCAGCTTTGTGTTAAGGAGAGCCTGCAGGTCCAAAGATACAAAATCACAACTATCCAACACTGAACGCAACATTCCACTGCAGCCGGGTATCAAATGTAGAGACGTTGAGAGTGAACATTAAGGATATTGCCTCTATCCACATTCTGCCAATATTACAAAAGCATAAGACGACAGCTTCATCACACAGTTCAGTAATGACTCCATGATGATGCTGGAGGCTCTTAACACTGTTTGTCATCCTAAGCTTCGCCGATCTGATGCTTTCTCTCAACAACCAAACACATCTGCGCCCACGATATCGCAGGAAAATCCAAAATCCACATCTCAAGCGCAGCGTCAACCGCTTGTGCTCGTCATATTTGAACGCTATGATCGGACGAGGCATGTGTTCCATTTTCTGTCCACTTAAAGTCTTTAATTTCACAATTCTATTTCAACTGGAGGAGGTTGTGGACAAATCAATGCGTGCAATTAGACACACAGAGTCCAAGCAATTAGCAGTTGTGCTAATGTGCTGGAATGGATTTTCTGAGTCGGTTGGAGGAAAGCAATACTGTACTGCTAAATCTCCAGCCACCTGTCCTCAGTCAGCTCCTCCCTGACAGCGCAGGGCGGGGGGGCACCTCTGCTCCAGACACACACTCCAATATTATAACCAACATTCAATTATGGCTGCTGCTGGGAGGGAGGGAGGGTTTTCCATTTAAATAAGTCAGGTTCTCCACTGCAGATTATCTGTTAAATAATCCAAACTGAGTGTGCAGCCTTCATTAAGACTCCAAAGCCTTTTCTGCTTTTTTTACTTTTGAATTTGCCTCTGAAAAAAAGCTACGACTTGAGAAAACCTCATGAGTTCATTTTGTTCTTTCCCACATGCATCTAAAATATGAAAATACTGATAAGATGACATCACTAACAGTATCTGTTGGAACGTACAGTCGATGCTTTCGTTTAGCAGAAGTCAGTATTTGTAAAGTGTGTGTGCGTGTGTCAAACCTAGGCAGACACATCCGCGATGTACGAGTAGAGCAAGCCTGTTTTCACTCATTGTGCACATTGATTCTGCAGCAGAGAGTAGAAGTGGGTCCACACAGTTCCAGAACTAGGCCTCTAAATGAAACTAAGAAGGTGAATTACTGTGTGCCATGCTGTGTATCTGTCCACCTTTCCCTCTTATCAGCTCCACCCATGTTCCTGTGTGTTACATGCCTCTGTCTGGGCAGATAAAGCACTAATTCTCCCACTAATAGCACTGCGTTTTCCCCCTCTTCCCCTGTCTTGGCTTTGCTGAAAGATGCGCGGCTCCTTAACAGAAAGTGAATACTGCTTTCTGTTCTCCTGAAAGAGCATCGATTTTTAGTTTGCAGCACCCAAGGTCAGCGCTGAGAACAAGCTGAATGGATCTTATCACCTCAGAGGTACGGGCCTTTCTCTCCGTCTATTTATCCAGGGCCAAATAAACACAAATGAAGTTGAGAGCGCCGCCTGACTTATCGTGACCTTGCGCGCTGAACAAACGCATGATTAAACGCTTTGAATGAAAAGGCAAAGCGAATATTATCCGGTACAGTAGCAGGATATTAAACCTATCTCTTAACTTTATGGCCTCCCCTGTTAGATATGTCAGTGTTCAGAATGCTCACCACCTGTTTATCTACACTCGCTCCGTTTAAATTCACCTCAGAACGGCAGATATCCTAATGTTCTCCTGCCTGCCTGCCTTCCTGCCTTCCCTGGGCTGTTTGTGATCTCATATTTAGGCCACAAAAGGCGGCGTGCTCGCTGCCTCGCAGGCAGTAAACAAGTAATGGGCCTAATCATGGCAGGTGACAGCGCCTCCAAATTAATTCTTTCCCTCTGAATGACTTAAACTTGGCCCAAGGTACACCGGCGGAATTAGAAGTGACAAGGGAACACAAGAGGTAAGGCTGCACAAAGGAAGGGGAATGAAGTGGATGCAAATTTCCAAAACAAAAACATTACTCAACGCATGAATGTGCTATTTGTTATTATGGAAATTCCCTGACACGCACCAGTTTATGATGGAGCGAATGGCGGCGAGGAAATCATTTAGCTCTCCTGCTTTTGGGGGCTAAATTTGGAGGCTGATGATGCCCGTGATGCATTTGACTAATTGTCACGATCTAAAAGTTTAGATCCGATGAATGTAATGATTGCATTTGGCAAAATCTGGGGCCTGCTGTGCTTCTGTGTGTGTACATCAAACAAATACATATGGCTGACAAATTGTGTTGTGGATGCCTGATCGCATTCTATGCAATTAAGCCTTAATCCAGACTGCATATTAATTTCCTCCCTGTATGAACACACACACAAACACACACACACACACACACACACACACACACACACACACACAGTGATAGGAGAGGTCCAGTGTTTGTCTGTAGCATCACAACAAATAGGGAGAATGGCGTGAGGAAGCAGCTGGCAACGCAAATATATTTTTATTTTTAATGATGTGTGTTACCTGTAGATATGCTCTCTGTTTCTAAGGTCAATCTATTTAACTTACCTGGCTGAAACATGCATCCAGACATGGGACATCCAAGACAAGACGCCTCAGTTTTAAACTAAACTAAATGTGCTCAATGACATCTGTGATTCAGGACAGAAGGAGCATATGATAAGTAAATAACAGCAGACTGAGAGTTAAGACGAAGGAAAGCTGTTCATCTGCTGTATCAACTTAGCTTGACCCAAATATTTAGCTTAAATAATGTATTTAACATGGCTGTGCAGACGTGTGGAGTGAAGTAATGCAGCTTAATAGCCGGTGTACAGCTTTGATAATATCTGCCTCCCTCCAGGCGAAACCTTCTCTCATCTCTCTCTCTCTCTCTCTCTCTCTCGCTCGCTCCACGTCTCACACAGCGAAGCCTCTCCTCTGAGAAACCGAGGTGAAAGCTGAAGCGTGTCACAATGAATGTCATGTTCTATAGCTGAATGGATTGATTCTCCCGTGCCAAACACACACACATGCCTGTATTTGCATAATGTTAACTGAATTCCATCTCCTCTGCTCTTTCTGCTCTCTCTCTCTCCCTCTCATGCAGGCTGGGTTTATACTACAAATGAATCGTCCCTATCTCGCAGAGGAAGAATGGAGATGGAATTGATCGTCTAGCAGTGGAATGCACTTAGCGCCTCGTCCTGATGATGCTGTGGAGGAAGCGGGAGAAAAGATGAAGGACAGCGGTGAGGACCAAAGTCTACAAAGGTGTGGACGCACCTGGAGACAGAATTCCAGGAGCTCCATCCATCCCTCCATCCATCCCTCCATTCTCTGTGCCTTGTGAGGGGCTGGAGTCCATCCCACGTCTACAAACCATTCAGAAGTCTTCCACCTGACCTGCACCTGTTTGGACTGCAGGATGAAAACAAAGCGACATGCAAGGAAAGCACAAACCTTCATACGTCCATTACATATCGATCGTTTGTCTTGTTGGAGTTATTCCTGAGATGTCTCGGCTACTTTAGCTGCTTTTAAATCTTGTATTCTGCGTGCGTAGAATATTACCAAATATTAATTTCAAACTCAATAATTACCTCAGACTTGTGGGAGTTGTGTTTGTTTCCTGTCTAGACTCACACAGCCTTCCTCCCTCACTGTACGCTCCTATCACATAACCTCCATTAACAAGCACTAAATATTACCATTTGACAAATTGCGCCGTGGGTTTGACATGGAGTCAGCACAGTATATACCCCCCCCCCCCCCCCCCCTTACTAAGTAATTGAATCTAATTGCAGTGTAATGTAACAGATACAGGGGTGGCATGAGGGAGGCCAGTCTGCGGGGAGAGAGGGATGTAATTATTGAATTGATTACCAGGTCGCTAGATTGACAGGCCGAGATACTGTAAAGTGATTGGACGGGGCGGTCAAGAGCAGGCTGGTTGGGAAATTGTGTGTGTGTGTGTGTGTGTGTGTGTGTGTGTGTGTGTGGTGGGTAGGGCATGGGGGTCAAGAAACAAGGGAGTTGAAAACGCTCAGGGCAGGAAATTTTGTTCTCTCTGTTGTTATAAATTTTCCACAAATAACGGCCGGCACGCATCGTGAACACAACACACACACACACACACACACACAGTCAGGAGGGGAAGCATCCTGCTGGATCCATGTGTGAAACCGTATTTTGGGCTGGGATGGAAGGTGTGGCGTATAAAGAAGAGGGGGAATCAGAGTGTTGTACCACACAGCAGCGCTCACAAATGTGGGCTCCCTTTTCTCTGGGAGTGAGATATCAAAGCAGCCCAGTATTGATCCCTGGAACCGATCGATACCGAGCCATTGCACCTTGGTATTTGTTGCTCAGCAGTCTGCCTTCCTCTGAAATGGGTGATCATGACACTACAACTGATTGCTGTGCGTGCATGTCCTTGTGTGTGTGTGTGTGGCCTGTGTACAGTGTATAGGAGAAGGAGAAGGTGTTGATAAGCATCTGACTGGACTCGTGTATGTGTGTGTTAAAGCTGGTGTGTGTTTCCGGCTGCTGCATGCCTACATTTTGCATGCGTTTGTGTAGATTTGTGTGATGTTTTGTCTGTCTGTTTATGTGCGTGTACAGCTGACACTTCCAGTCACACAGACAGGATGCAGGCAGCTCCCATGAGTCGGTGCAGACTGACAGCAGCTGGCCAGGAGACGTGAAGAAGAAGAAGAAGAGCCGCTGGTTTCCAGTACAGAAAGGCCACACCGCTCTTCCCATCCACATCTCTCCACCTCTCATTCCATCATTCACTCAGTTTTCCCTCTCCCGCCTCAGCTCCGCCCCCTCTCTCTCCTCCTGTTAGTTACACTCATGTGTTCTCATCCCTCACACATCCCCTCTCTCCACACGCATCCCTCATTTTTCTATTTTCCTCTATGATTCACTGTTTTCACAAACCACTTTTAGAGCTTGAGGGAGGAGGAGGAAGAAGAGGAGGAGGGGGATGAAAAAAAAAATCAGCTTTGAGCATGTTATCGATTTTTCCACGACACCCCTCATTGTCCAAACTGATTGGGCTTCCTCCTGTTCTGCCATGCTTGACCAAACCCTCCCCTGTTTGTTCGGCTCTGCCATCCCTCCAACCTTCAACGCCTTGCCCTGGATCTGTGCAACATGTTTCAAGAACAAGCGGTGAGGACACACACACGCACACACACACTTGTTCAGTCTTCCCCCCTTCCTCACCCATCAACCTCATCAGTGGAACCTCCATCAGTCCATCAATATGCATTTTTGTGCAAAGGTGAGACACAACAACAACACAATGCCAGCTGTCAGACAGTAAGATGTTTAATCTGAGTGAAAGCTATCTGGGTACGGCTGTGGTGTGAGGTATTCTAACCTGTGTCCTTCCCATTGGGTTACAGCGAGGATTAAGCTGCTCGGTGCCAGCCATCGCTGGGGACAGGGGAGTTTGGCTGCGTTTGGGCCTGGCAGCGGCTCTACCTGAGGCTGGAGAGGAGGAGGAGGAGGGTGGGGGGGACACAACACGGCCAACAGATGCTCGCCGCTCTGTTCCGTCCACCAGCTACAATGGCTGCTAAACCATCCTGCCAAGAGCGCAGACTCACAACTTCAATTCCTTTCTCTTTTTTTCACAACAAACTCCATCTCTTTGGTTGCATGTAAGCATTCCTCCTCCTTCACTCGCCGTCGTTTCTCATTTGTCCCATTGCTGGTGTGAGGCTGCTTTAATGACTGGCTGCGTTTAGGATTACACTGCATCATTAGATGATGTCTGACGTCCCTGTGTGTCTTGTTCCGACACACATATACCAGATACTCAAAGGGGAAAACTAGAGCTTGAAATATTAACTCGGTGTGTAGAACAAAGACATGGCCCATTTCCCTCGATGATTGCCGTTTCCGTTACTTAAGCTGGAGACGTTGGTGCAGAATTATTGCTGCTTTATTCTCTGTGTAATTTAGAAAACAAAGTATTATTTAAAGCACACATTTTCCCACGAGTGCTTCTACTTCAACACACTTAATGCCATTCAGTCCAGATTTAGAAGCATGTATGTACACACAAACACACACTCCCCGTTTCTTTGTACTTTCAATGCCATGCTTTCTCACTTGTCTCTCTTTACACGCTGCCATTTCCCTGCTCTGCTTTCACTTGAAGACAACAAAATAGCTGCTTCTCTCTGCCCACTTTTTCATCTTCACGAAACGGGATACAGCTCCAGCTCATTTGTCCAGTATCTTTTGCCAAAGATCGCTGAGAGCGAGTGTGGAAGGTTCCCACCGGACCATCTTAGGAGGGAAGGGAAGGGAAGGGAGCTGAGCCACGTGCAGCGCTGCTCTGCCTGCCACTTTGGACTGAGCTCAGAAGTCTTCATGGCTCTGCTGTCTGTATTGTCTTGTTATGGAATGTACAGTACATGTTATGACCAAATACAGCAAGAATCCTGTTGTTTGGCTATAAAACTGCAACTTCCATGAACATTCTTTGATATTCACAGCCCCCTCTAAATGGTCGCATGTCACTGATGACTGTGTTTCACCTTTACAGCTCCTGGCCTAAAGAACAAGTCGATGGAGGCACGATGTTGAATCTTGGACTCTCCCTGAACTCTCCCTCAACAATCTCACAATGGAGCTGATGATGGACCAGGCTGACTCATATGGTAAGGAGAAAAACACAAACTGTTGAATAGTACAAGATATTATTGCTTTGTGAGGAAGGCCACACTGCCACACGGATCATCTTCAGCAAACGGCAAAGACTCATCAATGTCTGCCACACTGTTGCTTATTACTCAACTCAATTACAAAAATGCAAGTAAGAATGAATAGGATTCCCGTGTTCTTGGCATGTGCTGTACATGATGCATTGCGTGATCGGAGTATGAGAGCGATCTGAGCAGAGAGGGATTTGAAGTGGCGGTAGCTTCCTCTGACACTTCCATGCTTGAATGACTCTTGCATAATGTGGGTCTGTTATTTAGAGTAAACACGCAATGATTTATACAAAGTGCAGCCCTATTATGGTTCATACAATACATTTGAAAATAACTACATTTAATTCCTTAATCATTAATTTTTTAACATAGATGTTCTGATTCTTATTGAAATAGCATCCAGATTTTCTTCTGAGACAAATAGACAGAAAAAAGCGTTTGCTTTAAATGTATTTATTAAAAATTAGAAAAATTATTGAAACCTTTGTTCATTTATGTTCTTGGCTTTAGCACTGCATTAATGTTTATTTTTAGAAAAAATTCCGCTCATATTGTGTATTTAGTATTTTAATAATTTGCAATCTAAACTACGCATTTCTACGATTTTAAATATGGGGATTAACAATCGCACCGTTATATGTTCAGCCTCCCTCGTGGTGAATGCAGCAGTTGTTGCTGATTTGTGGGAGTTGTAGTTTAAATCAGTTCGAACAAACGGGCTTCCTGTGTGAGTGGAAACTACAAATCCCAGATCCCCCAATGCGGAAGTGCGACCACAAAACACCGCTTAGTGTTGAAGCACGACGGAGGAGAAAATGTCTAATGTTAAGAAGAGAAAATTAGACAAAACCCGGCAGGACAGCTTGTACTTCGACAGCTACACCGATGTGACCATCCATGAGGAAATGATAGCGGACCACGTCCGGACCAACACGTACCGGACCGCGATAATGAGGAACAGTGAGGCTATACGGGACAAAGTTGTGCTGGATGTGGGGGCAGGGACCGGCGTCCTTAGCATGTTCTGCGCCCAGGCCGGGGCCAAGAAGGTCTACGCGGTGGAAGCCTGCTCCATAGCCGACCAGGCGGTGAAGATAGTCAAACAGAACAAAATGGAGGACCGGATCGAGGTGATCCGGGGCACGGTGGAGACAGTGGACCTCCCGGAGCAGGTGGAGGTGATAGTGAGCGAGTGGATGGGATACGCGCTGCTCCACGAGTCCATGCTCAACTCGGTCATCTACGCCCGGGACAAGTGGCTGAAGCCCGGGGGACTCATCCTGCCCTCCAAAGCCGAGCTCTACATCGCCCCCATCAGCGACACGGTGGTGGAGGACCGGTTGAACTTCTGGTACACCGTGGAGGACCAGTACGGGATCGACATGACCCCCATGTCCGACTTCGCCCGGAGGTGCATCATGAACTCCGACATCACGATGAACTCTATCGGCGTGGAGGACGTCCTGTCCCACCCGGCCCACTTCGCCGAGCTGGACCTGCACACCATCACCGCGGAGCAGCTGCGCTCCGTCAGGGGCAACTTCCGGTTCGAGTGCTTCGGTTCCGCCGCCGTGAACGCCCTGTGCGTGTGGTTCACCGTGACCTTCCCCTGCCCCCTGGACAAACCCCAGGCCCTGGTGCTGTCCACGTCCCCGTTCAAACCGGAGACACACTGGAAGCAGGCGCTGCTGTACCTGGACGCCCCGATGGACGTGGTGCAGGACACCGTGATCAGCGGAGAGGTCAACATGTATCCGTCCGAGGAGAGCGCCCGGCACATTTGTATCCACGTGGACTACACGATAGGAGAGCAGAAAAGACTCTCCAAGACCTTCTCCATCCCGGACTGGAGCGCCGAGGCCCCGCAGTAGCTGGATGGATGGAGTTTGAATCCCTGGCAACAACAACAACAACTCGGTTCCCCTGGCAACAACGGTGTGACACCAGGAGGCCCTGCATCTGACCTGAGCCGTCACCAAGCCTCACAGACCTGCGCTCACACACTCATACGTTTCTGATGTCAAAGTTACTCATGTTTTATCTTTTTGTTGAATCTTGATCTCACAGTTATGTCTCAACTATATAAGAGGAAGTTTGGACTCACTTTGTGCCTTGGAGAGAAAGTGTTACCCTTGCCTTACTTAGTTGGCACACACACACACACACACACACACACACACACACACACACACACACACAGTGATACTGTATCAAACTAGGTGTTGTGAGTTTGAAGTTTCTGTTTAAAAATGGATTTCTCAGTGTTTCTGTCTCCTCCACCCTCACAGCCCCACCGTGTGTTTTTATCTGTGGTTCTTCTTCATGGTTTCATATTTAGTTTCACATGTTAGTGCCACCTCTCAGTAAGATTCAGTATTTGTAACTTAAGAGCAAAAAGATCAAGGTCCTCTACTCATCCAGCGTTCAGGAAGAGTTTTCCCTTTAACCTTTTTAACATCTTAATAAATCTTGTGAAATCCGTTCCCGCTCAGTGATCGCTCATTGTTTCTGTAAGCATACATGTAGATGTGGGAGGTTTGATGGCGTGTTGTGTTCGATGTTTGGTCTTTACTTCCTGTTTGGTGAATTGACGCCACTGTACACACCAAACTGAACCTGTGTGAACTGTGGTCATAATTAAACGACTGAAACACTAATAAATACTTTGATTGTTTGATGTCCTGGCCTGTAAACATCCATGCTTACCCATGAATACAAACATTCCCAGGTTCATATCAACATAAATCAGTAAGGAATGCAACAAACAAGCTATGTTCTTCAATATTCTCAGTATCAAAGTACACAGAGGGTCCTGGTTGTGTTTCGGTAAAGCTGCATTGCATCTCAGTAGGTATGAGAACATAATCTGAAACAACTATAGGACGTGACCCCGAAAGTGCAGTGCATTATGGGTCAGCATGTAATAATAACAGTAAAACCTGTAGGGATCTCATATTCAGTTCATGAGAGAAGCTAAATGGACCCAGATTACCGCATCGTCCTAAATGCTCCTCAGCTCAGGCCAAAGGATTTATTTTCCACCTTGGTTGAAGAGTTGGAGCCCTCATGAACTACAAAATTACATTAATTAACCAAATCTGTATCAAATGAATCCACTCAAGGTCTAAATCTGCTTTCCTGGTACAACTACAAGCTATACTGCTACATTTGATTATAGACTGTAGCTCTCTTATCATTCATTACCTGTTATTATACGTTTATCAAATTAAAATGTTGTAAAATGATGATTCACATGACTTTAGAATACAATTATTACTTATTAATGATGTCAACATAAAATAATTTGACCTATTTAACTTCACACATTGTAACTGCAGAGATCAGTGGCAACATCTTACCCTCTCAGTGTAGAAAGAGACGTTTATGATCATAATCAGACACTTTTAATAGCTATTAATACCAAATCAGGTGCATCTTAGTTTGGAAGAATCACCCAGTGTGGTAATGATCTGCCCGCTGTACCACTCTTTGGCTCTGCTTGCTCATGTTTGTAACACTGGAACTGATACCAAGAATGAATTCTGTTCTGTAGATTCACTGCAGTTGAGTATAAGGATGGGAAACAAGTTGTATAGCACCAGGCACTCTGTATACAGCAGCAAGTACAGTCAGTTTGAGAACCCATCAGCTCCGTTCACATGATACTCCAGGTCTGCAAGGTTGTTCTTATATTGCCAACAGTCTGTTTAGTCTCTCAAGTAAATTTCAGCGAGGTAAAAAGCAGCTAGGTGATCTGAGGTCACTTCAACGAAGGTGTTTTAATAGAAAAGTGCGAGCGTGAGCGTGAGACGCCGCAAGTTTGTGAAGTACTTTAGTGTCAAGGAGCAGATCTAAACACTAAGTACTTTACTGATTTACTAATTAAATTCCACACTTGTATCTCAGTAAATGTGCAGGCACGGCATGATGGCTGACTTTCCTCTCAGCTTCTACAGGTGTCTGAGAGAAAGAAACCCTTAAATGCCCCGCAGGGAGAGCAAAGGAAGGTGTCCAGAGAGCTGAAATGTCAAAGGCAGCACAGGCAGGCACACTCTCAAGCCCCGGAATCACACTCCTGCATGCACGGCCACGCTCCACTTCTAAATGGTAAACTAATTGTGCTCCGTCCCTGCCTGAAATGATTTGGAAACCATTAGAAACAAGTGTTGAAACTTTAAATGGGATTATTTATCTTGTATTGCACAGCAATTTAGGACCCAATCAATAGACAATGTGCTTAATCTAACTCATTTCAAGACTCATTGTTCAATGCAGGACAAGTGAGCAGACAGGAGGGAGACACACAGACGACCCGGGACCTGGTGAGGTGAAGTCACCACACGGGGGGGCGGTGTGCTGCTTTCAAATGGGTTCCACAAACAAATACGGCTAAGAGAGTGAGTTTATATACTTACATTGCTCAAAGTTGCTTTCTCCAGTTTGTGACTGACATCCAAAATCCTCCGCTGCACCAAACATCCAGACAAATAGATTGATTTAACTTCCCCTAATGTACTACTTTCCTATGTACTCGTTTCCCATTTTGATGATGGATTGGATTTGAGTTACAGTCTTGGAACGCAGCGTGACATCCAGACTCCAGCACGTCGAGACACAGCAGCCAATATTGAGGACTCATTGTTGTTCCACGCCGAAGATATTTGTCGGTTAAATAAACGGTAGCAATGGGAAACAATAGATGAGGCGGCGTTACAGTGCTGGGTGAGTGTGAACAATTTCCTAACCGTTCCTGTTTTAAGAAGTGAAGTGGCTTTAACCAGCTGGGACTCAGAGTACTTAATTAGTCTCCCACACACACATACACACAAACACACACACACACACACACACACACACTGCAGCTCCCTCTCCAAGTACAAACCGTAGTAAATTATCAGCACTAAGCGAGCGACTTGTGCTTACTCAGCAAACGCACACAAGAGGTCTTCATAAATTCTGGTCTTTCTTCTGCATTTCCCTTTTCTTCTCCTCCTCCTCCTCCCTCTTCTTCTCACTCTTTTGCTTCTACACACCTGTTCTGTGGATCAGTCCCCCTAGTTTAGCTCCCAGCTCCATTCAGTGTAATACATCAAAAAGTATGGCTCGATGAGAAACAGCGAGCGACGGCGTTTTGAAATGTTTAAAAAGTTAGGGAAACGTGTCTTTGGGTCGGTAGCGAACAATGGCAGAGGCTCTGGATGAGTGACAGGTTTGAAGTTTTGGTTTCATGATTTTCTGTCTATGTGCTGAAACTGCACCAGCTCGCGCTCTGTGTCTCTGTCCGTGGTGCTGAAACACTGCAGCGCTCCACAGGACAGTCTCCTTTAACACTGCTGCCAAGAATGATGATGATGCCCATTGTGCAGGTTTCAGATTTTAATAGATTTCTTTTTTTTCTGGGTTATTTTTAATTATAAAATAGTTTAAATGTATTTTTTTTTTATGTTTTCAAAAATCTGAATACGCCTCAGTGAGTCTTTATCCATCGAGCTGAAACATCCAACTGTGTGTGTGTGTGTGTGTGTGTGTGTGTGCGTGTGCGTGTGCGTGCGTGTGTGTGTCTCAGGCATTTACTCGGAGTTTGTCACACACACCCCAGTTAAGGTCTCTATCTGTGCCTGTATCTGTATGGGCGATGTGCTGCATATGAATCCTAAAGTTCAAACAGCACACACACACAGACACACACACACATATATGAAGACCAAACTGGAGGAAATCATTTGATGTGTTTCTGCAGACCTCGCTTTCGATCGCTTGCTGAAACCTGACTGGACTCTGGTGGCAAAGTATCTAATCATGGCCTCCCATTCATCCTGGTATGCTAATGACACCTTGGATCAGCCAATAGGATTCAATTCCCACTGTCGTTTACAGTAACCAATATTGCTGTCAGCACATCCTGAGAGGACAAATTGGGAACATGGTATTGACAAAAGCTAATTTGGTGGACCAACCCCCCCCCATCTCTCAGGGGCCCCGGGGAGGTGTGACCATTTGTCATCAACCGGACCAGGAGCCTGTGTTTACTGCTGGACCACATCCTTACATTTCTGTCTCAAATAAAAGAGTCAACTGTATTTGAATAAGAAACAACTGGTATTTATTTTCACTCATGCAGCGCAGACGGAGGCGGTGCCGATCGGAGACGGTGCCGATCAGAGACGAACTGAAGCCGCCGAGGTGCCGCGTCACGGATGGAGACACAAGGACAAATCTGCACGCCGCCTGGTAAGAAAAGCAAATCCCAATTCACTCGCAGGGGCACGTAAATCAGAACAGGGTGGCCCCGATTCCCAATCAGCCCTGGGCAGACGGCTCTCAGCCTGTGCGCAAAGTACAAATTCACCAAATTGTACGACCACAGGCGCCCTCCCTCCCTCCCTCCCACCACCACCCCTCTTCCTCACTAATCCCTTTTCAATCATGCTGTGTGTAATTCTTCCTCCTCTATTGTTTTATAACTTATTATATTTCAATTTGGGAGAGTTGGGTTGCTGGTTTAGGGGCAGCGTGCAGGATTGGATAAGCGGCCGAAAGCAGCAGAGTTTAGCTGAAGGTTACTGCCATGCTTGATAGACCGTCGACGGGATAAAGCTGCTTCTCCTTAGATGGACCTGAAATCTATGCGTCTGTTTTGCAACTCAAAGGTCAATCATAACTTTATATTTACCTTCAACTCTTAGTGCCTATACAAAAAGTCAATATTTGCCAGAGTAAAAGGTCAGGACGCTCTCTTCTTCTGCAGATTTGTGAACTTGCCTCATCTGGTTTGTTTTACTTTAATGAAACTGTTCTCTACCCCGAGTCCCTTCTTCCTCCACCAACACACACACACACACACACACACACATACACATGAGAGTAACCTTAGCCGCCATTGAACAGGCGCAAAAAATCCAATACCTCTGTGTCTTTGCACGTCCAGCAGACACGGACGTGCAGACACGGCTTTACCCATCAATTCTTTAATCACAAGCTGCGATGAGAAGCTATAAGCTCTCCATCCATCTAAGGTTTGAGTCCAATCCAGCAAGGTACATGGATCTCCTTTGTTTCGACTCTGATCATTAAGCTGTAGGATCTCCCAGTATAGCAGCCAGACATTTTGAGTATCTGAGCCGTGCATTGGCGACTGAACAGTTTTTAGGCCTCGGCAGTCCTTAGAGATGCTGCATGTATAGATACAGTAGATGTTAGACAATGTCATTATATTGAATCAATAAGCAGGAGTGTAATGTGGAAGGTTCAGGTCCTTGGAAAGAAAGCTGAGGTGCCCTTGGCAGAGGAGGGGCAGAGACGGACCCATGAGGACCCGTCTCCGTCCCTCCTCTGTGTCCCCCCGTCCTCCCACTGCTCCACAAATAAAGTTAAAGACGCTGCAAGTGAGATTTTTTTTTTTTTTTTTTTTTACTGGCCCATAAACCAAAGCGCCCAAGGTTTATTAGTGGAACTTTATAGGTTTTATTGATTACGCCACCAATAGTTAGTTGTTGGAATGTCACATTTTTTTGGCCCATCCTGTACGGTGCATTGGGTTTGTCCTCCTCGACTGAACTGATTAAAGATGGGGGACGAGGGAGCAACTGTGCATCACATTTTAAATCCATAATCGCAAATGAGTTAAAAAGAAAAGGCCATTAAAGCTCCAACTCTTTTTGGGAACTTAGCAGTAATTAGCTCCATTGTGGTTCTATTAGTGTAATGTTGTGTTCACGTGCAGCCCTGCCAGAGGTCGATAAGCCATACATTTCCCCTTTTTTGTCACTTTAAAGTAAGCAGTTTTAAATATCGATACAGTAATTGGTTAAATCAATTATTGTACTATTGTGTAATGAGGGGGAATAACTGGACCGAGGTCAAGATGACAAAATCAGCTGCGTCTCTCGTCCTGATTTGTGCCAGAAAAAGGACACAAACAACGAATAGTCGAGTGGAATAATGACACGTTTCTGTTCGGGTCCGGTCCACATCCACTCGTGTTGCTCTCCGGCTTCAACTAAGACGTAAACTTGGTGTGAAAGTCAGTTAAAACCTCGCCGCCATTGCGTGTGAGTGCAGTGCGTCCTCCCGCTCCCCGCGCTCCGTGAGCTCCATGAGCTCCTTGCTTCATTCAACCAAACTTTACGTCGCGTGTGGTTTTTGGCGGATCATTTCCATCACAAACACACACACACACACACACACGCACACATATTTCAGATCCACTTCTGTGTCCGGGTGGCACGTCGCGTCGGTACACCGGGGGGGAGCTTCCTCTGTGTTTTCCCCGGGAGCGGGAGCAGGAAAGCGGGCTCGCCTTCACGGAGCGTCTCCCCCCATCACCGCGGCTGAAACATGTCCCGTTTCAAACCGGATTGTACACGGATGCGTCAGGCTACACAACCGGCTGCCCCCCACGGGACCAAGCGTTGAGAATCAAGGTGAGACGCGATTCCTTTTATTTGTAAATATGCATTCTAAACTTTTTGAAGCTGCAGACGCGCACAGACGTGATCACGACTCGAAGTATCAATCGACTATTCGGGCATCAGGATGTATTTTTACGACCTCCTATACCTTTTCCAGTAAACACAAGTGGCGGCGTGATGATGACAAACCGATCAGGTGTAGAAGCCGCAGTCTGGGAGATAAGGATTTCCGATGAAGATGAAGATGTTGTGTGCGTCGTTTAGCAGCATGTGAGGTTCTAAAGGACACGTGGGAGCTCAGGTTCGAGGCGTGTGCTGTTATTTATACTTGTAACTCCGCCGCGGTGTGTGGATGTATTAATTCAAATGACACTTGTGTTTCCTCTCCGTGTGTAAAGCGGCACAGAGCGGCGCTTATTCCGTCACAGTGGGGTTTACTCTCACACACTGTGCGGCCGTAAATCTGCTTTATCTCCTTCCCCATTTTAAAATCACAGCCCTCTGGTAAAGAAGAGAAGATCATTAAGCTTTTTTTGAGTCGTGCCAGGTGCAGTTTGTCTCCTTTCTTTCTTTCTTTCTGATGAGATGTTTGAGTGTTGCCGGCACACACAGGGCCAGGGTGGTGTGTGTGTGTGTGTGTCTGCGGAGGGTGATTAGAGGCTCTCTGGGCCTATATGGGGGCTGCATACACACTGTACAGGTGTCATGACCCATCCACCTCTCTCTCTCTTTCTCGCTCTCTTTCTGTCTCTCTCTCTCTCTCTCTCTCTCTCTCTCTCTCTCGGCACTTATAGTTGGAAATATAATTAGAAAATGTAAAAGATAAGAATTTTGCCTTATATCCTATATGCTTATTTAACCCCCCTAATATCTTTATCTATTGATAATTGATTGGTTAGTTTGCTCATTTCTGATGCCTCCTCCTGTTTGCACATTTTGGAAAGGACCTTTTTAAATTGCAATAATATAGAATATATGGATTCAATTTAATATTCCAAATTTTCGAAGTGAATTTCAGCATTTAAACAAACTATAATGCGTTAAGATATAATATAAATATCGTAGATTTGTGTTGATATCGGTTGGATTTGTTTGCGGTTGTTTATCAAAGTCACTTCCTCTCCGTCTCCTTCATTCCTGCGCGCCGGTGTGAAGCACATTTTGTCGGATGATTTAACACGACGAGTCCGTTGAACTCCACCAAAAGACGATCATCCACCGGGCTTTCCTCTTCCTCCCTCCTGAGTTTGTGCCGGGCGTCTGGGTGAGAGGGGGGGGGAGCAGCCATAGGTGTGCAAGGGATGGGTGGGGAGGAAGAGTAGGAGGAGGGGTAGGGGGGTGCAAGCTGAGTGTGCGATCTTCATCCAGTAGAGCCTCCGAGCGCGTTATCTTCCCCCGTCATCTTCGTCTGGGCGGTCGGTTCTCTGCGCCGTGGCGGTGCGGTGCGTTACTGTGCGGTGCGGGGGGAGAAACACGCACAGCCGAGAGAGAGACGCGTTTTGACGGGATGAGGATTCTTCTCAGCAGACCCCGAGTTTAATTGGTGTGATTCGTGTCCCCGCTGAGTGGCTGAGAGCCTGCTAGACGGAGAGAGAGAGAGGAGAGAGAGAGAGGCACGCAGGAGTCAAACGCCTTCTTGAAAACTAAGGAATTGTAAACGGGGCAAAAAGAGAGAGAAGAGAAAAACCACCGAAGAAGAAGGAAAGGAAGGAAGGAAGGAGGCGCGCCAGGTCAAAGTTTCTCTCTGTGGTTTTGTTTCTGCCTCCTTTCCGCGGACATCACCTGCGTTCACACCGCCGCCGTGATGGAATGACACTTTGGGAAGGAAGGCTGATGATGAAGATGATGATGATGATGGACACTTTGGCACCGGAGCTCCCTATCAGAAACAGAAAGCCTCCTCCCGGTTTACGCAGCGGTGCTGACCGAGCCCTCAGGACGGCGATCGGTCATTTGTTTTGAAGTGGCAAAGAAAAAAAATCCTCCTTTTTGATCGGTTTTTTTTCTCCCCCCCTTCCTCTTCCTCCCCCCCTCACCCACCACTCCCCCTCCCTCCCCCACTCCCCCCTCAGCCACCCACTAACAGGAGTGAGAGATGGTGTGCGCAGCGGTTCCTCTGAGGTTGATGTGCGCGCTCATCACATTCCCGTTACGGAGCGCGACTTAAAGAGCTCCATTCCTCACTCGCGTCCACTCCGCGCCTCTGAACTTGTTGAGTGGCGATAAAAAAAGGACTTTTTTATTAAAACAAGAAGGACGTTAGGGGAAAAAAATGTAAGTTCTCCATTTTTGTTGCTTGTAAACTTTTTGGCGTGATGTTTACGCGCATTCCGTCATTCAGGCTGTTGGTTTGTGAGCGTTGGAACTTCCCTGGATCCGGCCTGGTTGCTTTTGCTTTAAGAAACACACACTGTGTATCAGCAGGGGTGCAGGCATGTTGTGTGTGTGTGCGCGCGTGTGTGTGTGTGCGTGTGTGTGTTTACATGGTGTAATTCATCTCTCTTGCCAATCCTGAAAAACGTTTAAAAAAAACTTTTAAACACTCGTAAAATCTAAAAGGGAAGATTTCATAATTCCTGTGGTTAATTAACGACCTCAAATGCATTCAAAACTTACATGGGTGATTGAGTGAAGCGCCCCCTTGTGGCCTGTAATGACTCATCTGTACTTATGGATCTATCACACATAATTGCATTTATACCATTTCAGCTGCAGCCATTGGGTTTAGAGGCTTCATCCACTGTGTTAATAATTAATTCAGTATACTTACACACAAGCTTTGCCTTTTATTTATATTCCTGCTTTATGCCACACGGGAGCTATTTCTTTACATTGGTTCCCTTGGTTAGGATGTTTTTTATATATGATACACATGAACCAGATGGGGTTACTTTGCACTTATGTGTTTTAATAACACTCCTCCTCTACTGATCTACCTGCCAATGCTGTGTGTGTGTGTGTGTGTGTGTGTGTGTGTGTGTGTGTGTGTGTGTGTGTGTGTGTGTGTGTGTGTGTGTGTGTGTGTGTGTGTGTGTGTGTGTGTGTTTCTGGCCTTCCATCTGTGATTGCAGTCTAGTTCACTGCTGGTGTTGAACTTTTGAAATATGGAATATGTTCTCGTCCTTTTGCTCTCATTCTCTGTGTGAATAACAGCAGCTGCCGCTTTAAAGCATGTGGCAATACTGGCTCTCCTTCTTCACTATTTCCCACTGGAGAGAGAGAGAGAGAGAGAGAGGGAAGGAGAGAGAGGGGGGGAGCGAGAGAGAGCTACCTGGGCGAGCACGTTCTTTAGAGCTAAAGTGGACATTTTGAGTATCCAGACATGTCACTGTGGTTGCGGAATAATGCTAGCAGCCTTTTAGGAAAAGTGTCTTTAATAATGCATAAGGTGTCGCAAAGAGAGAGGCAGGCTTGGTGGCGAGGAGAGAGAGAGCGAGAGAGAGGGGGAAAGGAAGAAGAAAGCAGGGTGGTGGAGGTGTGATCCTCTCCCTCCCGTCTCCTGTCTCATTGGTCCGCTCCTACACTCTGCTGTGTTTGTGGCGGCGGAGCAACTGAGGCCCGAGGGTGTTGAGCTGGACCTGGGGGGCCGCGTCGCCGCAGTCACCCTGTCACAAGTGTTGGGCTGGTACACACACACAGAGCACATGTGGCAGCTTTCAATCCCTCTGAGGCGGGCGGGAGGGGGGGCGGAGGTGGAGGAGAAGGAAAGAGGGGAGTAGGGCAGCGATGGAGAAGCGTGGGCGATGCTGCTCTTGTCACCCAGAGGCCTGAGACCTGTGTGGCACCGAACGATTTGAAGGGAGAGGTGGCTGCAGCTAGGTCCTGCACCAGGAACCACATCAAGCAAAAGAGGTTCTGACAGCAATTCAGTGATTCCATTGAGTTAAATCCTTGTGGTGGCGTAGGAAAGCCTCACAAACAGCATTAGAAAGCATCACGGGACGCTCTAACTCCTCCGGGCCGACGCTATCTAACTTAATCCTTTCACGTGGAACAAATTTGCGTGCCTGAGCTTATTGAATAGAACTGTTTTTAGTGTCACCTCCAACAAATCTGAAGTGTAAAAGCGTCCGGGATTGAATTCAGGCCCAAGCGAGCAGAATCCCACCGCCATTGATTCCTGTTGTATCTGCCCTGCACCCCTCACACAGCTGTCGCCACTCCACCCATTTGCTACCTGTCGCCATTATTATAAGATCATACGCCTGTCAGGGGAAGACGGCGGCGGCGGCGTTTTGAGAGGGGAGAGACGGGCGGAGAGTGACGGGAAAGAGACGGAGATCCACTACGGGCGCTGTTCCACCGGAATGTCGTCTGTCATGTTTGCCGGACAATATTCCTCTCTCCATTATGCAGGAGGAGGGCACCGGTGTTGTATTGGCACGTTGTTCACAGATAGGATGAAGGGTTGTGGAGAGGTAGGCGAGGGGATGCGGGGCGGGCGGCGCTTGGCTCTCTGAAGCCGGCCAGCTTCTATCTTTAACCATCTTTCATCTCCTTTCCAGTCCGTCTGCCCCTCTCTGTCTTTCTTCCCTTCTCTCTCCTGCCGCTCTTGTTTGTCTTTTTGAGCGAGGGGGCGGAGGGAGAATGTGAAGCAGGTAGAGGGAGAAGATGAAAGGTGGCAGAGACGGGACAGGGCCGGGGTCAGAAATCGCCCTTGAAAGTGCATAAAATGTGTGAAATTAAAAATGAAAGGGTGTAAAAACGCTCCTGATAGCAGGCGAGGCCGCGCAATTATTTCTTCTTTTCATGGGGCGAGCTCATTCTGTGCAGCTGAAGTTGACATTTTGAGGTTTTTTTTGATGCAATAGTCGAGCCAGGTGTGCAGCTACTGCCCTCTGTGGTCCAGTGGACGTTTACGACCCGGGGAATTCGCTCCCACGGAGGAACACGGAGAGCTTCCTGATCCGAAGAAAGACCCAGCCTGCAGCCACATATTGGCACCGTGCGGCTACAAGGGAAGGAGAAATGCTGAACCCACACAAGCCAGTGGTCAACAAAAAATAACACAATCAATCTGGTCATAAAGCCGACAGGAGAGAGAGGAGAGAGGAGGGAAAGAGCACCAATCTCAGGATGGATAAAAGGGAAAATATGTTTGCTTGGTTGAAATGTTATTTTCTTCCAGTTTGCCTCCTGGAATAAATGCAAATAGTCCTTCAGATGTGGTTAAAGTGAGGAAGAGGAGGGCAAGAAGACACAGATTTGCTTATTTGACTTTATGAGAGACTTCCTGTAGCGGTAAAAGAGTCAAATTGTGGGACTGGAGGTGTGGTATTTCATTTTAGTTTGAGAAACACTGGGCCGGGCTGGAGCGGCCCGCCAGGGAGAGGAAGGGAGGGGAGGGGGGTCCACAAGTCCACAAGTCCACAAGTCGTCTCTCAGGTGGACCACAGGCCGCCGTGAGAGATCGATGGGCGATTTCGTAGCGGCCGTCTGTTTTTGAGAGACAGATTTGATATTTATGAGGCGTAAACAGATGTTAGTGTGACGCTCAGGTGAGGAGCTGAGCACACAGAGCAGCAAGAGTGTGTTTCCATGACAAATCTGTGTGTGTCAGCGTGGAGCCCACATGGAACACACACACACAATCTCCACTGACACATAGCATTACATATTACACATCACACACTGGTTTCCTTTAGGAGCACAGAGGTCAAAGGCTGAAATGCAGTTTAGATGTTTTATATTTATGATATTTTACTGTTTTGTTTCCATTATTGTTGCACCTTAGTTTTTATATTTGTGATTTTGATTTTTGAATTTAGATATATATATAGGTATATTTTGCATTGATGCCTCTATTAAAAATGTCTATAAAGACATAATAAAAAAGTCACTATGACTTTAACAATGATTTTTTTTAAATTAGAATGAAGACAAATGAAGAGATTCATTTTCTTCCCTCCAGTCTTTCTCATGTTCTCTCACTCCACAAGGACAAACACACAGCAACAAAGGCCCAAACGGGATTTAAGCAGGAAACACACACACACACAAACACACACACACACACACAACGTTTCATCTTCACGCCTTGTCCGAAATCAGAACCTTCGATTTTGTGCTTTGGGGCACAGTCACACCTCCTCCTCCCCCTCCTCTTCCTCCTCCTCCTCTTCCTCCCCATCACACTGACCTCCCACCATGACCGCGTTTACATATCGTTGCCTACCACGCAAAAACCAAAAACCCAACATTCCGGTACATGGACGTATCTCAGACTTCCTGCGAGCATTCCTCCTCTGATGTCCTCGACCTTTGATCGATGCTGAGAGGAAGCGACCCGCCGTAAAACAAACCTCGCACTTAAAATGCACATCCACACTTCTTCCATCTGCTCCCCCTCCCTCCCCCCCTCCCTCCCTCCCTCTCTCACCTCCTCTCCTTGGGGCGGCGGTGGGTTATAAGCGGTAGTAATGAGAGGAAAAGGGGGCCGACGTGTCCTGGAAGGTGGGAGTGATAATGACCCCCCGCTCCTCTGATCTCCATTGCTTCGTTATGGGGATCCTGGCGCTCTGCTTGTTGTCTCATTACCCGTGGCTCACACCCTTTTTTCCGCCATCCCAAACCTTGCTCCTGTGCACAAACACACACACACACACACGTGGACACACACATGCTGACCATCTCTTTAGTCTCCTCCTTAACATGGTAATATTATGTCTCTTAATGGAAACAAGGAGCCGAGTGCCAAGAGTTCCTGTGGATAATTGGCTGCTTCCTCACCTGCTGACATCTCCCTCATTGACATTCTTACATTTAACATTGGAAGGTGCTTCACTTCCTCCTTCCTCCTTCCCTCCTTTAACCCTTTCCCCTTCGCTCCATCGCCTGCTTCCCTCTGCTTCCTCTTGCGATTGTTTTAAATCTATCGTTATTTGATTTCCAAAAGCCATCAAAATGTCGATCTTCTCGTCTTTTGGTGACGGACCGTTCTGATCGTCCGACCTCAGCTCGCCTTAATATCAGAACGTAACCTAAACGGCACCGTCCCATCATTATTAACACGTATTCAGGAGACATTTATTGTGTCATATCCTTACATATTGTCTTTCATACGTCTTCCCGTCTCAAGTTGTCCTCCTGTCTCGGTCCGTCCTCTTCATCCTGGACTCCAGACTCTGCTTACAGTAATCCATCTGAATGTTGTGTCAGTTACGTGTTGTTCTAATATCACTTTGCCCGGTTTTTAACAATGAGTAATAGCTGGAAGTTTGATGGATCAGCAGTGTGTGTGTGTGTGTGTGTGTAAGCAAACAGAAGTGCTGCGGTTTTGTATATTTGTCTTATCTCACCCTGGAGATCCTGTGCACTTAGTCTGTAGTCTAATTGATCACAGAAGACTAGAAGGTGTGTCGGGTCAGCACACACACACACACACACACACACACACACACACACACACACACACACACACACACACACACACACACACACACACACACACACTGGTCTGACTGATTAAGCAACGCTAAAATGTCTGCCAGTCAGTCCTTCCCCTCTGCGACCGTTGGCTCGGCTCTCCATCCATCACGTCATCCGTCACGCGGGAGAACCTTCGCCGCGTCCGTTTGCGTCTCTGCAGATCCTGAACCGGAGCGTCTGTCTGCAACTTCTACATGTTTACACCGTTTAAACAAGCCCGCTCTATAAATAGCAAACGTAAACGAGCAATGTGAGAGAGGAGGAAGAGGAAGAAGAAGAAGGCGCAGGGGAGTTTGAATGTTTTGGAAGCGTGATGTCAGCTGTGTTTAGATGAGTGTTTCAGTACAGAAGGGTTAGACAAAGGGAGACGTGAGGCGGTGGCGGCGGCGGCGGCCCTGAGCGGGCGGCAGATATAAATGGATCCTGCTCGGCCTCGGAATTGAATTAGTTGACGTGATGCTGCGCGGCGTCTGCGGCCTCGTCTGTGCGGCCGGAGGAGAGGCTTGGTGACGCTCTAACTGCTCTATCATCCTGCTAAATTGGCCCCGTTTCATCAGAACGAGGCGCAAAAACGGGAGCCGGAGAGCGTCTGGTTCCCAATGGAGACGCTGGGTTAACCCCGTCAACCCCACATGATCATACAGGGATGAGTTTACTCCAATACAGCCGGCGTTCTTCAGTCTGATAGGGAGAAAGCTTTCATTTCTGGTAAATGCTGTAATAAGGACTCTGCAGCAACAGGTGGTGATGTTTCATTTAATTGTGTGTGTGTGTGTGTGTGTGTGTGTGTGTGTGTGTGTGTGTAATGGGGGGGGGATTGGTGTCACACTGATGGCCTGGATTACTGATGGTTTTGATGGACAACAAACACCAACATGCCTCCACATCCCAGCACCCGTCCATCCGGCTCTCACACACACACACACACACACTTACACACACACTTACACACACACACCTTTGAACCTGAGCGATGGCGCCAGCTAATGTTCTCCTGGCTGTCAGATCCCATTTCCCCACAGGGAGGTAAATTCACCCGGCGTCTTCTCTTCTTCATTCCTCCACAGCTCCACATCTCCACGCAGGACCAGGACCATGATTGACGGCCGAGCGAGCTGAGGAGACCTGTCACTCATCTTCCTATCAGCGCGTCAGAGGGGCTATCTCCGTCTCACCTACCCCCCCTTTTCCCTCCTCCTCCTCTTCCTCCCTCCCTCCACCCTATCCTCTTATCTTCTCAACAGGCCGGTAACTCCAGCGCCGTTTATCGAGCCAGAACAAGAGAAGAAGAAAAACAGGAAGATACCTCCCCAACACCTTAACCCACCGTTGCTCCACCGCCTGCTGACAGGAGTCTGGCATGCCTCCTCTTCCGTCTTCGGCGAAGGTGGAAGACAGTTGAGCGCTTTGTTGTTGTGGTGAGCAGAAGAAGACGAGGGATCCTTTGTTTGTCCGACCTTCATCAGGAGATCCAGCTCCCCCGTGTTGGAGCTGAAAGAGGACCAGTCATGCGTTTCCATTTGGCGTTGACGCTGCAGGCGCTGTGGACTGGTGTTTGCCAGGCCGCCATGCAGCACTACCCTGCAGCCTGGGGCCACTACGACGTGTGCAAGTCCCAGATTTACTCGGACGAGGGCTTAACCTGGGACTACATGGCCTGCCAGCCTGAGGCGGCTGATATGACCCAGTACCTGAAGGTCACCCTGGATCCGCCCAACATCACCTGTGGAGACCCTCCAGAGACCTACTGCGCCCTGGTAAGTCTCACCTCTGCGGAACACACACACACACACACACACACACACACACACCGAGCAGCAGTTAGAGGTTAAGAGCAGAGTGAGCAGAAAGAAACCCTCCACGCTTTGAAAAACTGCAGCGTTACGATGATAAACGATGTGGGCCGGCTCTCGTGTGCGACCAACAAAATGCAAAAATCGAAGTGGAGGTGATTTCTGTCGCCGCTCGCAGCTGCAGCCGGCTTTGTTCTCTTAAACGCTCACCTTCAACAACCAAGCTCCAGTCCAACACTTTCCAAAATTGCATCATCACAGCATCTAAATAGTGAGATACTGAGGCTCTCCTGCACGATCGAGAGATCAACCACCAGCATGGAGATCAACCAGAGAGGAGGAAAGCTGATCGTGGCTTCATAATCTCATGATGGTTTGGTCTTTTAGGAAACTAAACTTGAACTTCAGTCAGCAGTTGGATGTTTGAGGGTCTGAACAAAACAACACAGTTTGACTTGATATTTGAACTGTTACTTATGTGTTAATTGGGAGGGAGCGCTATTCTTAAATTGAATTGTGTGTGTGTGTGTGGAAACGGAGTGTGTTACAGAGGCTGCAATTAACTCGTTGCACACTCAGAAATGTTTTGGGTGTCATTTCTCTTCCTTTATCACACTTTGTTTTGAGCGGTGTCACTTTTTGGGAGTGTGTGTGTGTGTGTGTGTGTGCGTGCGTGTGCGTGTGACAGACCCGCGTCTAAGCCGGCATGACTCACGAGTTGGAGCCCGTTGACGTCACGTTTCTGTGCGTCTGGACTCTGCTTACCGTGCAAACACACACACACACACACACACACACACACACACGCAGACTCTGCATCTATACCACACATGGGAGTGAAGCTACATTGCTACGTGACGGCGATGTTGATTTGGCAAACTGTCTCCCCGTGACAAAACTCACAAACTCTTGGAGGAGCTGAAAATAACACGGAGGAAAAAGCTTGATATTAGGTCAAGTGTTTAATTAGCTCAGCTCCCTCCCTCCTTCCTCCCTCCCTCCCTCCCTCCCTCCTCAGTTTGGGCCTTCTTCACTTTGGATCTCATAGCCGGTCGCTTCGTATTAGCGCTAAGTGATGACTCCATCTTAGTGCCGCCGTGTGTTACCAGAAAAATCATCAAAGATCTCCCCTCAGTACCGACGCCGCTCTTCAACCGCTCCGAGAGCTCTTTAGATAAATAGCAAAATGTTCCAAGAAACGTAGCGACTGGAGGAGTATAAATAGACGGTCGCCATCAGCAGAAAGTCAGCTGAGAGGCAGGCGGAACACAGAGAGAGAGAGAGAGAGGCAGAGAGAGAATTAACAAAACGCAGATGACAAAGCGAGCCGGCGAACGATCACGAGAGAAGCGAGCGGGGAGAGAGAATGAAAGAGTCTGAGGGCCGGCGTGCAGAGCGTGCGGTGACTGAAGAAGTAATATCTGCGGCGTGCGGCGGGATTGGGGCCTCAGGAATGTGAATAATTCAACGTGTTTGTAGCTAATGTGTTTTATTCATGGGACACATTTCTCAAGCCCACATCACTCAGGCACTTTTTGAAAAATGCTGACGCCCGCCATCGGCCCACTCCAAGGTTGGTGGAAAGGAGGATGCGATGGCGACGATGGCGGAGGCGGTTGTGTGTGTGTGTGGCTGGTGGGGGTGTGTATGTGTGTGTGTCCTCTTAGAAACAAGGCATTGCAGGTCCCACTTGACGATGTCCGACGGCCGTCCCGTCTCACAGCGCAGTCGCTCGCTTCTATTCCTGGACGCCATCGAGTGCCGTCAAGACCCCCAGTTCATTGCTATTATCGTCGCCGGGGCCTTTTAAACAAGCCGCCGTCGCTGCGTCGTCGCCCCCCTCGAGTCTCCTACAGTCGATGTAAGAGGAGCGCTCGGATTAAACAGGCAGCCGGCGCTCCCACGTAAAGCATTTCCTCCTTTTTAGTCACCGTGCTGCACTGAGCTCATCACAAATCACACACACACATCAGGGAAATACGACTCCCCCCCCCTCTGCCCCCCCCTCCCTCCGCCCGCCACCCACCCAGTCCAATTCAATGCAATCGGTTTATGTTTACCCCGGGCAGTAACGCGGCTCCAAATCAACATCGGAGCAATTATCATTGATATTCCAGCTACTCCGCCTGCCAATACACAGCTGTAATGCCAATAGTGGTTTGTATCATGCGATCATTTCAAATTCAAGGCAATCATCATTAGGCTGCGTTATCGGAGAATTTCATCTCTCCGGTAATTGATTTTTGGACTTGTATGGGCTGGGGTATTTTAAAGCCTTGTGTCTGTTTCCTGGAGTGTCGAGGGTAACAGACACCAAAGTCTAATGAGAGACAGAGAGAGAGAGAGAGAGAGGAAGAGAGAGGGGGGAGAGAGAGAGAGAGAGAGAGAGAGACAGACGCAGCAGCTGGAGGGCGTGGCACTCATATGAGCATGGTTATCTCAGGTTGCGGCCTTCATCCCCAGGGTCATAGACGGCATCTCACCCACACACACAGACACGCACGTACCTACTCTCTCTCTCTCTCTCTCCCTCACACACACACACACACACTCCCAGTAAAGACCTTTTATTCTGCTTCTAGCCCAGTGACCTTTTCGATAGCAATAAGCTGGCATTCACTGAACTCTGGCACACAAATCTGCCATGATATGAGATTTTTCCCGTCCCCTCTAGTTAGACTCTGACCTGCCTTTAACAGCCTGGACAGGTTGAAGACTGAACCGGTTGAAAATTGAGTTTGCAAAGCATTCAGGGGGGAAAGTTAAACTTCATATACGAGCTGTGGAATAAACTCAAACTGCTTACCGACCAGACTGACTGTGAGGCTGCAGAACGGGTAATTAGTGTTGCAGTTGTTGTCCAGCAGTTTGGAGTGTGTGTGTAGATCTCACACACACACACTCTCACAGTCGTATCATTTCATATTTCTCTACTGCGCCAACATGCGGTTAAGACAAAGTAATATGAACACGAACTCGGCTCAGTGTCCAGCTTACCGTAACTGCAGCCAGCACTTGATTCCTCCTTGTGTTGCTCCTTCGTCTGTGTGTGTGTGTGTGTGTGTGTGTGTGTGTGTGTGTCTGTACATGTGGGTGTCCTTAAGCAAGGCTCGTGCAAGTGTACCGTCTATTTACAACCAGGAAATGCTGATGAATGCTGAAACCTGATTCCCCGGCAGGCTGCTGCATATCATCGCCAATCAAATCTAAATGAGGAAACAAATGGGATTGTTAAAGGAAAAGGTTGTGTTGCACTTGGCTTTTTCTCCTCCCTGTTTGAGCCCAGATGAGAGGTTATTAAAGCTACATTATTATCTTAATTATTCAGCTTAGCTCAGAGGAAAACCCTGACACGCCCCTGACACGCTGGAAGGGGATTCAGGGCAAAGGCGTTCACTCAACCTCAGCAAATACGGGACACAATTAATGCTTCAGTGTACAACTTTGAGCAGCTATCTGTCGTGTTTCAAACCCTCTGTGTGTTAGCTTTTGTTGTACATTAGATAGAAACCTGCAGCTTAAACCAATCCGGTCCAGCAGACAGCAGCAAAGTTGTCCCGTTGCCTTCTGGTTCAGGTCATAGTTGCGGCGGTAAGAAAGCTGTAAGCGGTAAGGAAGCTGGTGACGCAGTTCAGTGACGCGTCGCGGCTGTAGTGAGTTGTGATGTTGTTTTTTGTGAAGCATTCGCCATAAATCCTCGCCGCTCACCAGCTGCAGCGCCACCAACTCTCCCCACCCAACCCCTCACCCAACCCCCACCCACGCCCTGCTTCATCTGTGCTCCACTCCACCAGAGGCTATACGCAATGCAATATGATATAATACCAACATATATACAGTATGTGTATAAACGTATGATATTTGCAGTTGTCAAAGCTTTTTTTTAGGTCTTAGGTGCCGTGGTCCTGTGGGGGGGAGGGGCTTTACTTTACATAAATACTCCATGATTGAGTATTTTTATACCATAAGAGTTGAACATCTTTTTCCCATGGTGCTTTTTTGTCTTTTCATTTACGTTGCGGCTTTATTTTCTTAAAGTAGTAATACAGTTTTAATGTGTTTCTTGGTTGGGCTGGTCGGCGCTGAGCCCAGGCCGTGTAGCGGCTGGGAGAACCCTGGATGTGTAGCTGTGAAGTGTGAGTGCAGAAATACGAGTAGTTTTTAATAACAAACTCAAAAATCAGCATTGGAAAACGCCAACACCAAAATATAGGCACGTCTCAACTCCAAAACAAAGCAAAATCTAATCCAAGCCAGGGGAGAAGAAAAGGAGAATAGGAAGAAAACACACACACACAGACATCAGGAATAACTTAGAAAGAATTTGTGAAACGGCTCAAGGAACAAACAAGGAACTCAGCATCCGGCAGAGGACAAAGGAAAACAGGTCGGCGTATGTACACACACGTACACACACATGCTGGGGAAACTAATGAGGGAAGGGGGATCAGGTGTGTGATGCTGGGAAGGCGGCTGCAGATGATTGGCTGACAGGGCGACATGTGACGGCAGGTGGAGGGGAACAGCAGGGTCGAGCAAACACAGACCAACAACAACAACAACAACAACAACAAGGCTACAAGAGGGAATAATTACTCATTTTAGAGCGGGGGGTTCCCGGTTCGATTCCGTCCTCCTCCTAGTCAAAGCGTTGGCAGCTGGTGTGTGTTTGCCCCTGAGTGTGTGTATGAACGAGTGAATGTGAGGTCATCCTAAAGCGCTTGGATAAAAGCGCCAAATAAGCAGCGTCCATTTACCATTTACCAATTATTGATTGTAAAAGTGGTCCAAGAAGCGATTATGGATGTGACTTTACTTTATACTTGCACGCCTTGTTAAGACACCAGCGCTTCTACTTTATACTGAATGCATCCAAGCCAATTTGCTGCTTTCTGCTTAGCAAGGGCCGATTATCTCACAGCAATTAACAGCCAATTAGCTGTGATGGGGAGCCGGACCAAGACAGGGAGACGACCAGAGTGGGAGCTTACTGCAGCATTCCATGTTTGGAATCATCAGTCTACTTACATTAGAGAGAAGGAGAGAGAGAGAGAGAAGGGAGAGAGAGCAGGAGGTTGAGTGACAGATTACAGCTCAGGGGCTTGATGACTGAATATGTGGACAAACAAAGCTCATGAGGGGAAATTACAGCCACAACATTACAAACTATGTTTTCTCCGTCGCCCTTGACAACGCTTATATCCAGCATCAAGCCTTGGTTTAAGTGAGTTGAGGCAATAAATGCGAGTCAGGACTGTGCTGGAGTCTCATGCATTTACATTGTGATGTATAAATCTGACCTTTTCCTAAACTGATCCTGATTAGTCTTCTCAGGGAGACGAAGCCTTTCTAGCTGCCCTCCTGCCTCACACAGCCCACACACTCCTCATTGCTCCAACCTCCTAACAGGCTCCCACTGACATTTCCTTGAGAAGCGATTGCGCTGTCGGCAGCAATATGTCTCATTTCACGTTGAAGCGCTCAGTCAGTGGCGTGGTTAGGAGGATGAGAGGGGGAGAGAGAGAGAGAGAGGGAAGGGAAGGGAAGAGGAGAGACGGCAGCTCTTTTGCAGCGCGACATCGCCGACTGAGACATTCCATCTTGCAAACTACAAACTTGTTTGTATCGGCTTTTGTTTTGCGAGGAGCTGGAGCGCCAAAGCGAGTCACGCTGGCAGCTCGTCAGGCCCGAGGAAGCACTTTCAAAAGCGGTCAGATTCCAGGAAAGCATTAGCTCGGTTTAAAAAAAAATCAAATGACTCATTCAAAAGAAGTGTTTCACATCAGACCACTGAGTCGACTCCACGGGTTTGTGTTTCTGCTTTCATCTCTGCCACCAAATGCAGGTTCTATTAAAATCCTTGAAGGAGATGTGAGGCAATGAGCATTAAAACTACAAAAGCTAAGATAATTCCTACAAAGACCTCATTCTTCATGCTTTGAGTAGTACTTCTTTGATGAGCCGAGCAGAATTTTTCACACCCGATCTCAATCTGAGCTCAAGGGAATCCCGTCTCCTCTGATGTGATTTAATTAGCCGAGTGAAGCCTTCAACAAACAATCTGAGGCTTTATTTACATGTCGGATGAAACTTTGTATGTCTGGTTGTAGTTATTGTCAGGAGTATTTTAGACTTGACAGGTAACACGGCTCTTTGTGCGGCGAACACGGCGAACATTACAGCGATGCTTTCATGCAACGGCAAGAACGAATCCCCCAAAGTACAATCGCTCTAATTTCCTGCTCCACCCGCCTCAGCAGGTTGGTTTGTTTACGTGTTTGTTAATAATAATGTATGATAAAAACATGAATGATGAATGGAAGGGGGAGGCAGGGGGCTTTGAATCGATCTGGAATCCAGGAGCAGATCTGGATCCAGGTACAAATCACTGTATATTTGTAAGTAAGCCCCAGTCAGAAACATGGAAAGCACTCATATTTCATTTCCTACTTTGATACATTCTGCTCAGTCACCTCCAGTGCAATGAGAGCGACTCGGCTGCAGCACATTGATAGTCGGTGTGCGTGTGTGTGAGCGGCGGTTAAAGGTCACACACACGGTGATCGCTTCATCGTCCTGAACCATAAACTTTGCATGAGTGTGTGCTACCGTCTGAATCTTGATATCATTCCCGTGTTTCCGCTGAGCGATCACTCTGCTGCTGCCAAAACAAACAGCGGCTTCATCCTCAGCCCCGGGACAGAACGAGGACGAAGAGGAGAATTTAAGATTGGGCACTGCTACCATGTTATTGTTTGTGACGGTTTGTGCGTCGAGGTGTTATTATGTGATCCACATATATTGATAGTTTATTATTATTATTATTATTATTATTATTATTATTATTATTATTTTTATTATTATTTTTATTATTATTTTTATTGAAATTTAAACTGCAATATTTTTCATAATATGTTTCGGCATCTGATATTTTGGCTGTGTGTGTGTGTGTGTGTGTGTGTGTGTGTGTGTGTGATTTATACACACCGATGTCATCTTACTTCCCTTCTTGCATATTAATCCATTGCAATCCTTCATCATTATGACTGTCATTGCCTCTCTCATCATCATTACAGTCATAATTCCACCACCAATGTCAGTGTTATGGTTTTAGCGAGACTGAAATGAGTTTACCCACATTCTTTACTTCCATGGAGAAAAGTTTGTAAAAGTGTAAACTCAGTGAGGAAGTCAGTGTGTGTTGCTCTGTGATGTGGAGTTGTGTGCGACTCCTCTATCTGGGCTCCATCAAGGCGTTTTGCGTGGCTCAGGTGTTTACACTGCCACAGCGAGATAACAGGGGGTCTCCTCCACGCCAGACCCCTGCAGGGCTTCTCTTTGGGCATTTTATTTTGAAGGTTTGAGCAAAAACATTCCTGCCTTTTTCTGTAAAATAAGTGGAGGTTAACAGAGACGTGAGCAGACGTTTGCAGTATTCTAATGCGTTGGCTTGTATTCTCCTGCCTGTGTGAGGGAAAGATGTGAATGTGATGAGGCCTAATGTTTCATTTTGGGGGGGAAACAATAACATTGTCTTTTTTTAATATTCCGTTCTGGTTTCTGGAAACTGAAATGATGAATTCCCAGAAAATTAGTATTGAACGCGAGTCAAGGAATGAATGATCTCCCCGAGCTCAGATTCAGCTTCGGAATATCTTTAGGCTCTTACTATTGACTATAAGTCACCCAGAAATATCACATTGTCTCATTGTTTAATTCTCACTGCTCCGGCTGGATATGAAGCCCCGTGCATAATATGAGCCGACCATATGGGGCCGCACAGGCTCATTTTAGTGACACGGGATTTTTCCTCCTATATATTTCATTTGACAAAAGCATTTTTTCCCCCTCCTCCTTTTCTCTCCCGCTGCCGAGTCCCATCCAAATCCCTCTTGCAGTAATGGGGGCTTTGTTGCGATTCACAGTTCGTCACTCGTAGAAAATTGTGGTCTGGACCCCCCCACCCCCCTCTAACCACCCTCCTCCCACCCCCAAGCCCACGCACTCCCCCCACCCCTGTACACAAGGTACCAGGAATAGATGGAGATCCGACTGTGGGGAGCTGTTGAAAGGCTCCACCAAGGGATCCTCTGACTTTTAATTGCTCTTTGAACCTCTGGGGTGGGTTTCCCCTCGGAGCTCAGAGTGAGTTCTCTCTTCTACGGCGACCCCGTCCCTCTTTGGGACGTGGATAACAAACAGCCGGCGCTCCCAGAAGCCCTGGCGGTCGTCGTCCCTGAAAAGCCCGACGTGCAGCCATCTCAGGCATTCATAGTTTTGTTGTATGTGCGCTGTTTTGCTGTGTTAATGCAGATAAGGAGCGTGCGTTTGGAATAGAGCAAAGATGACCTCATCATTCTTCATGTCGGCGGGGGGGTATTCAGATGTTACGGCAGCCGTGGCAGACGCTCGCCGTCTCTACTCAGCGTTTCAAAGCAGCAGTGCCTCGCAACCTTTATCAGCACAATAAATACCTTTCAGAGTGACTGCTGTGTGTGTGTGCCTGGTGTGTGTGCGTGCCTGGTGTGTGTGCGTGTCTGGTGTGTGTGTGCCTTGCATCTGCGCGCGTGGCGCTCGTGTCTGTTTCCATTTGCGTCTACATTCACACCACTTTTCTCTCCCGTCCTGAAGTCAGAAATGCAGCTGGCATCTCAATGTCTTGGGCGACTGTTCACCTCTATTCCAGGAGTGTGTGTGTGTGTGTCTAACCCATATCCCATACTAATATCAACTGCTTATCATGTGGAGGAACCGAGCATGTGCAGAATAACAATCAGAGAAGACATCAGGGTTGTTTTTGTATCTATTTTGCACGGCCGTGTCTCTTCACTGTTCTTCTCTAGTAAAGCTATCTTCACCGGGCGTTCTTCACATGATTAGTCTGACAGGCAGCGGTCTTCAATTACAAATAGGTTGCATGAGTTGGATTAAATTTTCTACAGCTGCATCCGTGACTTACCAGGTTGGAATTGGACGCCTTTCTGTCATTCAAACTTATAGAATCCATTAGATTTGTGCCTCATTGAAGGTAGAAAGAAGTCAGAATCCAGTCTAAGAAGCTGTAAAGTTGAAACAGGATCATAGAACATAGAAGAAAACAATGAGATGGTGTCTGACCTGCTGCTCAACATCTATTACTAGGTTTGGAATGTGTTGGATGATACCTCAGCAGTGTCTCTTGTTTCCGGGACAGAAGCCGATGTGACTCTTGTAGGGGGGGATTCTTGTCCGCAGTCAGCTGGGGATTTAATTGGGGATGAAAAACTCCAACAAAATCCCCGATTCTGGTCTGTAAGTCCGGCGAGAAGTCCCGGAGGATTACAGCTGATGATCCCGTGGTGATTCTGGGAACCCGAGCCTCTGAATCTGCTGCGAGACAATAATAGTGCCAAGACAGAAATCAAGGAAATGTGTCCAGAAGGAAGACAGAAGGATGAACTGCAGCTTGGGTTAGATATTTTAGACGGTATACAAACAATGATTGCTAGTATAAGAAGAGAATTCCACCATTTTTTCACTTCAAACTATCAACGAAAGCTTGTTTAACTGAGCAAAGTAAAGCAGGTTGTTTAATTTCGAAGCGAAGTCACTTTCACAGCGGCAGGAGAAGTTTTGTGTTTTCCGTCTCACTGACTTCCCTCTGCAGAGAATCCTTCTCCTCTCAGACGAGCCTTTTGACGCCCGTTCTGTCTCCCCTCTGCCTCGTTTGAGAGGAATGTGAGGGCGGACGCTTAAACTCTGACAGCCTTTGAAAAAACAAGAAGACTCCCGGATTACCTTGACTGACAGCTCCCAAACCTATACGATGTCTTGTGTCTAGCGCCCAGACAGCGAGGGGCGAGCTGGGAATCAATAGCACGGTTATCAGTAATGGAAATTGAACGCTGAATTCTGAATGCCGAGTTCCCTCCTGTGAACCGCATTAGGGAATTTTTTTGTTGTGTTTTTCCGGGCCTGCTCATCTCCGGTATGATGGATGTAAGTAATGGTAGCAGAGAGGAGTGTAAAGTTTGTGAGGACGTGCGGCTTTTCATGCATCCGAAATTGAAATGTGGGACATGAGAGGGCAGAGACGGAGTTGTCTTCAAAGCGAAGGCCTTTTTGAAATGATCCTGTGCTCGGGTAGAACATTTTCATTCCTCAAACTGCTTAATGTGACAGAGTGTGGTTCGTTTTTTGACATTTACTGCTCCCTGAATATGTTTATGATTTCTATCCTTTTTTTACGACAACTCTGATCGCTGCAACCAGGGTCAGAAATGATGAGTCACAACGCAGAGAGTGCTTCCTCCCTGCATTAGCAAATGTGTGGATTAAAAGTATATGCAGATAGGAACCGGTGACAGTTCTGCAGGAAAGTCCCACATACAGTATGTCTTCAACCCTATCAAACCACGAACCACCACTCAGATCGTTCGTCATTTTAATTTTCCTATTTTAGGGTTGGGGTTAGTGTTGGGGCCACTAAATGTCTCCTCTGGGCTCTGTCCTCTACATGGCTGAGTTGCTTTGTAAGCTTCTATCCCACAGAGAGAAGTGGAATGGTCAGTGTGCGAGGCGAAGGCCTGCAAAATGTGCTTGCTTAATTAAAGAAGCGGAAGAACCACAGCAGCTATTTACACCTAATTCTGACATAAATCTGCGGTTATCGCACTGGCGAGACTGTCCTCTCCCCAATTTAGGAGAGGACCCGGGAGCCTTTGCCTTAATAAGCAATCCTCCTGATTAAGCCCAGGCCAGAGTTACTGTCTCTTTCTATAGGGGAGGAAGGAGCGGAAAAGGACAAGAGAAGCTTAATTTAACTAGAGGAGAAGTAGTTAGCAAATTGCTGTCATGGATATTGAGATTGTTAGCATTTTATTAATCAGTCAGGACAGAGAGACTAAGTGGTAATTTGGGTGTAGGCTTGCAGTGTCTGCAGGAGTTTGGCCAGAGGCTGCTGGAACGGAGACACTTGGCGTTTTGCACCGCTTCATCAATTCCAACTCATCCAATCTGGCAACATCTTCGTCGCCTCGCTCCATCAGCTTCCCTCAGTCCACAGTTTTTTGTAGCATTGTTAACGTTTTCGCACAAGGTAGCGATCGCCACGCAACAAGAGCTCAAACGGTAATTGGGTCATTATGTTCACAAGGACGGCGAGCGAGCGTGAGGCTCGGCGTGGAAATGCCTTTTTACATCCACTCTGTCTGCACATCAGAGACTCAGAATGGAACGCTTTAGTTAGGAGATGCCGGGCGTTGTTAGCTGCTACACTTTAGCGTCACACTGGAGGCTCTCTGTTAGGTGACATTTAGCATGACTGCACACTAAACACGAGACACACCAAGCGTAAGACAATACGGCAGGAAGCAGGTTGTGTTTGATAGGAATCTGCTGCCTCGTCTTGGCGGCAATCTCATCAAACACTTTCCCCCGCTTGTGTTATCAGCTGTCTCGCCCGGATCTGCTTCAGAGAACATGGCCGACTACAAATCGGCTGATGACTACAGGAAAATCTGACTGAGTATTTGACCTGGATTTTCAGTGTGATGTCATATTTGATATCAGCACATTGTGGCGTTGTTTGGATTTGGATTGCGTTTTGCTGTAATTTGCATTAGTGAAGGAGGAGCATGGACCCGAGCTCATGTTTACGTGTCAGCAGCTGTGAAGCATCGTCCTGTCACTTCTGTGTTAAACATGAATGAGCACAGTAAGTGGTTCTCATTCATCTCTAAGATGCTGACTAAACCTCCCTCCACCTTCTTTTCCCGCACCACTATGGTATCCGTAGTGTTAATGAACCCCGCTAAGGGCGCAGGTATGTAGCAGCGTCACGTCTCTCTCTCTCACACACACACACACACACACACACGCAGGCTTTAAAATTAGCCACAAATGCTTGGGCTGTCAGTAATTCTGCACTCGCTCTCAATTTTCCCCCGCAACGACTGGGCAATTTGTTTTCGTCCCGGCTGAATAAATTATGACCTGCTAATAATCCTAATTAGCTCCCCTAATGTACTACTCGCTCCTCCTCTAAAGAGCCCCTCTGGTGTGCAGTTGAGGTTAGAACCCATCCAGCCTGGCCACTAAGGCTCAGCTCAGTCTGTGGTATGAGAGAAACCAGTACGGGCAATGTTTCAGGCTTTATCTTTACTAAACCGTATGTATTCTTTATTAAGTATGATTAATAAAGGGAATGTCACCATGGATTTAAATCATTTAAATTTGGTTCAATTTCTGTGCCTTATATTTCCCCTCTCTCAGCCTGACTCTCATGCATTAATGATCTAAAGTGGCAAACCTGGATGATTCCTCACTACCTAAAGTGTAACGGTCGCTCCTGGCAGATAGATCATAAAGGCCAATATGTGTCTCTGTGTGTGTGTGTGTGTGTGTGTGTGTGTGTGTGTGTGTGGGCCGTGTGGCACTGAGCGGCCCAGCAGATGGAAGTCTATGGGTCAAGCTGCTTGCTGCTTTGGATTTCACCTCTGAATTTCATTTGTCGGAAGTTGAAGCGCTGCTCTATTGTAAAGTTGTGAGTTAGCAATACATTGGCTCTATATGCTGCACACCATCAGAGCCAGAAATAGATCATCAGAAGCACATAGAAGAAGAAAGAAGTCAACATTCATAGACATCATCTCAGTACGGATGAGTTGATGTAATGTCACACATTATTTCTGTCCCACTAAAGGTTTTAGGTGAGAGTATTTCAGGTCTTTGTTTCTGTTTGAGCTGAGGAGAACCTGGCTCCTGAAGTGAGGCGTTAGACTATTGTGCTGACTGGATGCGTGCCTTGCAGAAGGTTTCTGCCAGTAAAATGTTGGCAGCAGGCGGGAATCAGGTCTGCAACAAGAGGGCAATGCCTGCTGGGAAGTGTAGGCGGAGGCTGGCATATGGCTGACTCTGCTCACAGGCGCTTGCTTACCCTTGTTAGACTACTACCCCCCCCCCCACACACACACACACACACACACACACACACACACACACACACACCCTTTTTCAAGTCTACAGCACTCAGATAATACAATCCCACTGTGATAGAACAGTGTCTTAAACCCTGCTGTCCCTTTATTGTTGTTCAGCTCCCACAATGCAACAATGTTTACCGCTCGTCACTTGAAAGCAGCCCGCTGCCTCCTTTCACACTGACGATGTTTGCGGCATACGGTGCAACAAATCACAGAGGAGTCCCATTCTACTCAGCTGCTACAAGCTGAATATGGCAAAATGCAAAATAAGGAATTGTATTTAGGGATCGATGATGGAAGATAACATTTTTCCAAGCATACATGCATCAAATGAGCATTTTCAAGTAGTCTGTATATTGTATACAGTATGTAGGCTAGGAGACACATTCCAGGCACCCGGCAGCAGCGATAGACAGACAGTTAAAGTCTCCTGGTCCACAGTGGTTCCTCAGTAGTGAAATGGGTTCAGTCCAATTCCAATCACTCTGAATCTGGATTCAGCAATTATTGGACCAAGCTTTAACTCCTCGCTCATGAGTGTGGAGTCAAAAACAAAACAAAAGCCAGCACCTGCCCTGTGTGTGTGTGTGTGTGTGTGTGTGTGTGTGTGTGTGTGTGTGTGTGTGTGTGTGTGTGTGTGTGTGTGTGTGTGTGTGTGTGTGTGTGTGTGTGTGTGTGTGTGTGTGTGTGTGTGTGTGTGTGTGTGTACTGGATCCTCCGTCTCTCTCTCTCTCTCTCGCGGCTCCTGGCTCGTGTTGTCTTCCTCATGTGAACGCAGCTTAGCATCTTCCACCAAATGTTTTTATGAATTTGAAATTAATGATCAGACGATGCTGATTTTAATTATTTGTTTGCTTTTTTTGCATAATTTAGCCAACTGGGGACTTTTTTAAAAACATTTTCTTGTGAAAGTTTCTCTTCTTGTGTGCACCACCTGTACTTTTATAAAGTCCAAAGTCTTTGTTCTATCAGAGAAATCTGGTTTGAAATACTCATCTTATTATTTATTATAACGATATCTGTGTTTTGACGAACTGTAGTGCGGTTAAGGTCAGAACACACACACACACGGATGGAATAGATTCATACATTCGCCAACTAAAATCTAATGAAGAGTTCATATTGCCCATGTTTGCTGCTTTAAATCAGAAAATCATTGTATTTCTTTAATCACAGTAGAATCAAACTTGTACGATGTTTTTAATGTTATGTTATGTCCCAGTCACACCTTCATAGGGTTGTTTGTTGACGTGTTTCAGCCGTTTCAGCAGTATGACTCCCCTGGCAGACACATTACCTGTCCAGCTCTGCTCAGCTGACCATCAGAGCCATCAAGCTGCCCGTGTGCTGTGTCTTTGAATCGTGAGTCAGTCAGAGTCTAGTGGACAGGCAACAACATTCCTCCTCCATCACTAAAAATAGTAGCGCTGCCTCTGCCACGCTGGCTGCTCCCTGAAGCAATTAGATATGAAGTATGAAACTTGCCATGCATTTAGGCAAGATACACACAAACCGCCCGTTACCTTCGTGAGGCAATCGCTCGTGGCGTTTTATTACTTTATGGGGATTTTTAAGTGAGACCTCATGAATATTCATGGGAGAAACTTTTCCATAAAGGCCTGGTAAGGAAAGGATATATGCTTGAGTGACAGCCGCTAAACACCCCCTTCCCTCCAAACCTCGTCTATTCCAATCCCTCCTGGACACCGGCTGGCTGCCTCAAGCATAGAAATTCTAAATCCCACCTGATCAAAACTCTTGTCACGCTGACAGCTGTCATCAAGTCAGGCGTGTTCTCTATTTACTTTGCTTTTTCAAATTAGCAAGTGGATATTCTCACAATGGTCTTTGTTTTCTCTACGTCTGAAAGAGGAAAATTTGCCCTCAGGGAAAGCAACCAGGAAACAAGCAGGTTTTTGTTGCTGTAAATTGACAGAAGGTCTGATTTGACATTTGCTGCGGTTTGTTGCGGCAATTATTGAGGTTCTGAGAGCGTCTTGTTGGATTTGACTCAAGGCACTTTGCTGTGTTTGCTGTACACTCATCCTGGTAACAAACTACCTGCTGCTGTAGCTCAACTTATAGAATTTATTATCCTTCATAAGTCCACATTTTGAAGGATCTTACATTTGTGTGTCTGTTTGTTTTTTTTCAGGATTTTTGTTTATAGCAAAGCGTGGATAAATTAATTTTGATAAGAAGCGTTAATCTACAAGTTCTTAGTCAGAAAGCGATAAGATCTTGTTCTGCTTTAGTACTGGACGGCTGCCAGAAGACCCTCAGTCAGTCACTTGGGACATGGCTAAACATTGGCACTTGTTTCTGTTTCTGCTGCTGTGTTGTTATTTGCTCGATTCGAGAGAAATAAAAGTAAACACAGATCGTATTTTGAGCAGGATCTCATCTCAGCATCCCACTCTCTGCAGGGAGATCCTCCTCTTCCTCTGCTGCATGTAAATCAGCAGCAAGACAATCACGGCGTTAAATTACACCGGCTTTATGGCAACGAGTGAGGTAATGTCGGCCATAAAATGCAGCACAAGTGGAACATGTGGAGTAATTAGTTAATGTTTAGAAGGCAACAAACAATAATATTTAATCCGCTAATTGATCTGGAGCGTTGAGGCTTGCGATTCAATAATCACCCCCCCTCCCCCCAACATTACACACCAATCAGGACCACAGTATTGTGTGGAGCAGTGGTGACTAAAGCCCTGACCTGTGACCTTGGTTGGCCGTGTGCACCGCGCGGGGAGTGGAAGCTAAACGGATAAATGTCACCTTGTCTGGTGCAGGTACGCTACATGAGCCAAAGCTAACCATTTGGAAGCGGGGCGAGATGGGTGGGGGTTGGGTGGAGGTGTGGAAGCACAGGCTGAGGTGAAGAGGAGGCCAGGCTGAATTAATGAGATTCAGCATGGCTGCTGATCACACCCTCTCTCCCCCTGTGGTAGACAGATCCGGCCGTGAGGAGATTCAGGTCGAGGGAAAACTGGCTCGGAAAAACTCAGAAGTCGGTGTGCAGTGAAACAGATTCTTCCACAAAAGTAGCCTCCATTCATTCCGAGTCTTTAACAAATGATGCTTCTTTGGCCCTTGCATGTGCAGACACACACATACATATTCAAACAAGTGCTGCCCTGCACACAAACACAGCTGCGGTACAGTACGCATGAAATCACATCCTCCAGCTTCCCCTCAGTCTCCTCCCTGCTCTTTCCCGTCTTTTATCTGTCTGTCTTCCCCCACACCTGAATTCCCCCGGAGCACGACAACACAACCTTTTGTTACCCAGCTGAGCAACACAACACTCCACCGCCGGAAAGCTAAAGCCCGTGGAATCCAATCAGGTCGTCTCTCCAACCTGCCTTGGCACTACAAGTGTTCAAACTAAAGGGAGAAAGTGCAAGCACGGCTCAGTCCTTGTGGATTTACTTGTTAGTTTTTGGAAGGAATTCTTCAGCCTGTGTGTGTGTGTGTGTGTGTGTGTGACTGTATATGATTAAGCTAAGTGACGTCTCAGGTGAAGGTGCAGCTCAGTGGAATGCTCCCCTTGCTTGGTAATGACTGTAGAGCAAAACTAGGAGCACATTTCTGACAACTAGAATCTCATCTCCAAGCTTTGTGGTCAACCTCTCTTTGGTTTGTAGTTTGTGTCTTCACGTGTCACATACATGGTGTAGAACATAGCCGTGTACATTTCCCCTCCTGGCCTTGACACCAGCCGTGCTGTATAAAGGGGTGATGTAACAGCCCACCTTTACATACTGTAGGTGCCTGCTGTACTCCCATACGGAGGGATGTGTGTGTGCTCAGGTACAAGGTCAGAAAACAATGGCAACTCTTCCTCTGCAGATTCTCCTCCTCACACACACTGAACAAAGCCTTGGAGAAATATCCTATCAGCCGCAAAGCCGAGTTCATAACATAAAATATCCTCTAAAAACCGGAAAATAAACTTTACAGTTTCAAACTAGAGGGCAGTTTGTAGAGTGTGATAATCAGCCAACACACAGCAATTCTCCAACTGGCAAAGATTTAGCCCCCATAATGGTTTGTTTGTTTGTTTACTGTGTCTTAAGGCTTTGATTTTCAGAGAAACGCAGCCAACTTGGATGTCACACATTTTTGGACTCCGCAACGTTTGGACACAGCAGCGTTCTGAGGCAAAAAAAAACAAAAAACAGGAACAATGACAGGCAGCCAAGTCTAGAGAATCACCAGAATTATGATTAAAGTGTATTTAAAAACAGAAACGGTCACCATGGGAGGAGAGGGCAGAGACAGACACTATATCTGTGCTGCATATGAGTTAATTATGCCTCTTGAGTACTTTAGTGCTGATTTAATTACGGCAATAACACCCACATTCTTAAATAGACAAACTATTAACAATTATGTTACATTTGCACACAACACCGGCGCTTTATCAGGGCTTCATTGATATTTAGTTTGATTAATTCAGGTAAACGGGCTGGCATGTTCCCATTGAGAAGTTAAAAACTGGGAGGTTTGGCAACGCTGGTGTGTGTCCCTGCCAACACACTCTCTCCAAGGGCTTCTGCCTAAAACTGCAGGCGCACACACACACACACACACACAGCCACACACACAGCAAGAACCATGTGCCGAAGCATGTTTATGCATATTAAAATACTAACATTTTCATCTCGAGGAGTATGAATTTTCCTGTATTCTCTTTTGATTGATAAGATAGAAATGCATCTGTGTTTGCTGTTCCTGAAAGGATGAGATGATGGGATGCATCTGATATTTCTGCCAGAGAAACATTAAACTCCAGTGCCAAAGATCAATCGAGAAGTAAATAACAAATGATAATCTGGCAGTTTATCACCTTGACGTATTTATTGTTCTGACACACGAGCGGGAAAAGGGAACGGCTCAGCTTTCTCCTTATTGAAACCCTCATGTGAGTCAGATCTGAGCCAGTCTGAGTGGGAAACATTAAGTCTACATCTCTGTTAAATTCATCTTCTAACTGTGGCTCAGCCAAGTGCAAGATTTAAATTTAACCTGATATTCTGACATGAAAATTAATGTGAAGGAGCATTTTAATTTAGACAACACTGAATTTTGGATTCATTTCCAGTGTATGATAATGTAATTATGATGCAGACATGGTTTGAATTCCAGTCAAGCCAAACCATGTGTAGGAATAAATTCTAACCCATTTTTTCTCGCCTGTTTTCACTCCGATTTAGAACGAAAAAGAAAGAAGTGCTGGTTGCTCGTGCAGCAACAAAGACTAGATCCCTCCGGTTCATTGTTTGGAATTACAAGGTTTTCACACGACTACAGTGCTTTAGAGCCAAACACACACACACCCAAGCTCACACACACACGCTCATTCAGAGGCATTTTTCAAATCCGAGCAGCGGCGTGTTAGAGAGATTAGATCTATAAGCAAGGCTGAATTACAGCCAGCCTTCATCTCTGCTCATATTGTTGACTCAGGCAAAAGGTGGAACTCTGATACCCTGCGGTGATATGCATTAAATGTTATGTTTCCAGCTCCACTCCACTGATACCTTATTTACGCTGAAATAAAACGCCGGTTTGAGTGTTATTGACAGTGTGGATCCCTGTTGGATCACACAAAGCTGCTGTTTGCTTTCCGCTGCAGCTTTCACCCGATAATGTCGTGTTTGTAGATAACGTTGTACTGAAAATATACAAATACCTATTTACCTAAATAGAGAACTATGTTTAACTCTTGTACAGTATGAATCATTTGATGAAGGATTCTCCCCTCGGGGATGCGGCGCATGACTTCCTTTTTCTCTTTTCCCTGCCACCAATTTCCTGCCAGTAATTTCTACCTCACCAGTATTAAAACTAGGCCAGCTGAACAGAGCAGGCACTGAGCGCTGTGCCGGTGTAGTTGAAATCAGAGATAAAGGCTGAAGTCAAGCAGGCGGCGGTAGTGAGGAGGAGGAGCATTGTCGCTGATTTCCCATGTTGCATCCAAGAGCTGTCGAGGCGTTCGCTTTCTGCCATGTTCGTGCGATGACAGAGCATTTGTAACACCTCCGCCCATGGTTTCCGCAACTCTGTCGCGTCAGATGAAATCAACTTTCAGAAAGTGGAGGCAAAGGCGGGGGTGAAAGAGGGGAAGTGGAGGGAAGAAAGTACACGAGTGAGAGAGATCTTTTCCTGCGTAGCGAGCGAGCTGGGGTTTGAGCCGTTGCCGGGGCTGAGAACACAGGCAGCTTAGTTTTATTCTGTGTTGTTATTGTTGTCAGTCACCGGCAAAAAAAAATGTCAGACTCAGCACTGGGAAATTGGGTGTGGGGTCGGTAGAGAATACCTGAACAGGAAGCAAGGGCAGGGTATGACAATAAACGGGTAAAAGCTCCTTGAGTGGTGAAGATGGGAAGTAGAAAACAACTTTGGTGACAGACCACTTGACCAGTGGTCCTCAACAAGGAAGCAATAGAGAGCCAAGACCCTGCAGATGCTTAATGTCAACCAAACAGTAGAGCAGAATTCATTGGTTTGGGTCAATAGTTATTTAGTAGCATACAGGTATTATAGTTATAAAGCCATTTGTCCAATCGCCTGCTATAAAGGGCCGTGTGTGTATAATACTTTCATTTCTTTTCACTAATTAATCACCGCTGCCTTGCCTGTACCTATGTTGCTTTGTGGGTGAATAAAAAATGTAGATAACTCTGGATGGGAAAGGATCAGAGGCAACTCACTTAACAAACACGGTATGCAGACGATCTGTGAAGCCAAACAAATGTGGATATGGAAGGTCTCATTAAAACCAAAAGTAGGCAGGAATTTCCAGTCCTTTGAACAATGACATATCTTCCTGCAGTTTGCACAATTTGAATTTTGATTAAGCACAATTCCATAGGAGTTCAGACTTTGTAAGTAGGCAAGAAACCAAAATAGGACACGGGAACCCGCAGTCAGCACTGTTCTCTTTCATCCCATAAACCTAGACTAGCAAACCTACTTCTAACACATCCACAAACAACAAAACCAGGATCCAGGGGTGATTACTTTAATCTGTGTCCTAGATCAACCGGTACATTGCAAGAAGGACATTTTCTGTTTCCGTTTCTGACTTTGTCCTTTACATCAACAGGTAACACTTTAGGTTGTATACCCCCACAAAGCTTCAGGCCCTGCAGTGTTTCATTGGGGTGTTGCCAGTTCAGGCCAATTGAATGAGACAGTACTTTGAAATCCGTGTCGGTCACCTTTTAATGAGAGAAGTTGAATCTCCATTTATTTGGTCCATTTTTAGCAAATCACGGTCGATCAATTACAACATCAACTGCTGCATCAAATCTCTTAAACCTGGCTGCTGTTCAGGGGCAGATATGTACACAGGGAATGTTACAGTCCACAATCCCCTCAAACACACACACACACACACACAGACACACACACGTTCACACATATTGCTCTGTGTGGTCTCATTAGTTTGAATCTCTTGCTTTAATTAATCACTAACAGAGTGCTTAATGCTATAATTTCAACAGAGTGGAGTTGATTAGTGTAGCATTTCCCTCTGGCCCTGTTAAAGTTTTTGATTTTCATTTCTCTTTTTTTTTTCCTTACACCCCCTCCCCACCCCCCTTGCTCCTCTCTCATCTTCATAATGGCGGCTCATCAAGAGCTCAGAGACAATCAAGCAGCGGAGCACCCTTGACTCTCTTTTGGAGGGTTTTGTGATTACGATGCGCTCCGGATGCTTGACGTTATTGTTGCGGAATCAAGTTGATCCGTACGCGTCACATGAGCAGCTGGCTGTGTGGCATCACAGTCTTTCTTTAGCCTTATTCAAGGAACGCTGCCTGTTCTTGGTTTGTTTTAGACTTAATAGACTTTTTTATTCATTTGTTTCTTAATATATGAAGCCATCAAGGTTTGGAGGAGCAAATACGTGTGTGTGTGTGTGTGTGTGTGTGTGTGTGTGTGTGTGTGTGTGTCCGTATGCGTGTTTGTGTTTCCTTTTCCTTGCCTCAGTGTGTTATGTGACTTGCTTTTAAAACGAATTTGTCTCCGATTGTCTGTGCGTGTGTGTGTCCGTGTGTTTGAGTGTCATGATCCTGTGAGCTTGCAGAGTGGAAAAGGCCTGGGCTCCTTCTTTATTCCCCTATGAGTTGTCTGCCAATCATTTTTCTCAGATTCAGTGACCAAAAAAAAGGAGGGGAGGGACGGAGAAGACAGAGAAAACAGAATAAAGGGAAGAGAAGAAGAAGAAGCAGAAACTCTCCCCTGTAGAATGACTAAATAGACTTTCAGTGATAGTGAGACAGGCCTGGAGCGGAATCCCAACGACACACACCCTGCACCGTTAAATATCCACAGTGGGAATGCCTGGATTTACCACACTATTGATTTTCATCATCTCCTAAAAGTTGAAGATTGGAGTCTAGAAAATATGAAATCCTGTGACTGGAGAAGAAGACAGCGATTGACTGGATTTTCTGACATATTTTTGATGACCCTCCATCCTCAACCAGCCCCTGTGCCCCCTCGGCCCCCGGCCTCATCTCGCGGCCCCCTTTGAGATAATCACACAACGCTAAATTAACCCCCCGGCTCCGTCCGCTGCTGGCCCCGGTCACAGAAGTGCTCATTAACAGGAATAGATTCTCCGTGTACTCATGTGGGTCTGTAGAGCCACTAATGAGGGATGAAGCTTGATGACAGAAGCTTGATTGAAATGGCTTCGCTACAAGCCTAATATGGCATTTATGTGACTGTAAAAGCCTCCAGAGATAAAACTGTGAGGTGAACAGGACTCACAACTCTGCTCCTCTGCTTACTCAACAATAACAGCAAGTTACTTCCATCAAGTCTCATCTTTTCAGGTCACATTGGAGTGGATTCAAAATCAAACCAATCAGTAATGGGATCCAATATAAGGAGAAGACTTGAATGGATCTAATATGTGTCTGGAGACTATTCTTAATTGAAGAGTCAACGCTCCAGCTGAGGCGTTGTTACACCGTCCACCATTAACTGAGACAGCACATGATCTAGTCTGGGCTCATTGTTGGAGGCGAGTTGCGGTTTGTATCCACGGGGAAGAAGCCAGAGCAGCTCCCTGTGCTGGGCTTTAGTCTCTTAGCTTGGTCAAGGTGACAGTGATCCATGTCTCTCTGGAGGGCTTCTATACAGGACATGTAGCATTATTATACCATTATAAATGCCAGAGGATGGAGCCACGGTGAGAGGAAAGGGAACAGGGGGAGGGAGGGAGGGAGAGTGAGAGCGAGACAGTGTCAAATCCGTGAGGGGATTTGGTCGCTAAGAGATCAGCGGTGATCACGGTTAAGAGGCAGGGTGTTGTTTTCAAGTTTTCGTCTGCGGTGGAAAAATTCCAAAGCCCCCTATGCGATCTGCCGGGCCCGTTTGATTGAGAGGTGTTCCGTTGCCGCAGCCTCCGGATCGATGGTGCCCCTGTGCACCGGCTCACTGGCTCTCTGCAGGGGTGTCATCTTAATAAAAGATGAATGACACTTGTCTTGAAAATAGCCGAAGATAACGGCGCAGCCCGACGTGGAGGCTAACGTTTCATACATGCAGAATAGATTTAGACAGTTTCTTTCTGGATGAAACTGAAGTCAAAGCAGCATCGCTTTCATTGCTGACAGCTGACTGCTTCAACCTATTGGGGTTGGATTTAGCAAATTCTTGTAAATCTAAGTATTCTCCATTTTAAAGGCCCCTGACATTGAGATTTTCCCTGATTTGTCCAGTTTGCAGACTGTTTCTTCCCCTCCTCACTCATTCACTTTCATTTATGAGAAGATTTCTGTTTGCAAAGGACGAATATCTCCTCCTGTGATTTGAAACACCAGAAAAAAATTGCCAACTTGTAAAGAAAAACTGGAACTGTTCACTTTTGTTCCGTGTGAAGTAGTTTGTTTAACTCAGAGTTAACCGTGCTTGTGCTCCGGGCCGTTAGCCTTCCTGTGCTGCGTTGAACGTATACGGCGATGAAACAACCCTGGGCTGCAGCTGCTGATGGGTGTTCTCACTTTGCTCTCACAAATATACCATCTCTTAAACAGGGGGCATCGTCCTGTCCTCCAATCTATATTGCAATGGCACCCAGTGGGGCTTGCACCGCCATATAAAAGATAATAGAATATAAAATTGTTTTTATGTCCTGTGTGGGTGCATGTGGAAAGGGTTTCGGCAGCGATTGTTTTAAGGCTCATGAATCTCCTAAATCGCTGCTTCCGATTGCAATGAATGCAACGCGAGGACATTTACACACCGTTTCGCCTCATAACCTCCCTCAGTCGACTGGCCAGCTTGCACGGCGGTTAAAGTGGCTGAACGCCGCAGCTCCCCCCCCCGCCTTAGATCACTATTGGATTTCCCCCACCGGTGCCGCAAAACAGCATATTTCATCTGTACGACGCTTTGAACTGTCTGCCTGTCCACGGTCCACTTAGAGCTGCTAAGGGTTGAAAGACACCGCTGTCTGTGTGCGTGTCTGTGTGTGTCTCCTACTGGCTCATTAATTTTTTCACTCCCTCTCCTTCACAATGGGAATTGACAACTTTGACGTGCGATTGTGAAAGTTGGGCATCACGCAAGGTGTTCATTTAGTCCAGCTCAGTTTTTGTGGAGAAAACCTTTCATCATTCGCCTCCGCTGCGTCAGTAGAGTAAAACACACCTGCTATCATTGTTAAACACAGATGGCAAGCGCCCTGGTGTGTGTGTGTGTGTGTATGTATGTTATTTCATGTCCCCTGTTGCCTTGTTGACCATGGTCCAGCCTGGGCGACCTCCAGCTGACCCTGAGCCATTTGAAAATATGATTGTAATCCTTGTGAGGATTTGGCCCGGGTGTCTATTACCTCTGTAATCTGTCACACTGGCATCCAATATTCATTCCACGTCCAGGTTAAGCCCTTTTTTTTTTTTCTGTCTGCACCACCCGTCACCGCGGGAGGGAGGGAGGGCGAGAGAGAGCGAGCAAGCGGGGGGTAAGGGGGCGGAGGGAGGAAAGGTGTTGGCATCACGGGGGAAAGGCAGAAAGAGAGGGGTTTTGAAATTGAGAGAGCTCCGCTTCAATCAGGCCCCTGGGTCGAGGTGAAGAAATCTATCGTGGAACACAAGGTCTCATTAATGCAGCAGGGTAAGCTTGAACCCCCCCCACACACACACACACACTTAGCTGAGGAAAGGCAGGGGTGTGTGTAAAAACAGGGAGGAGGAGCGGATGTGTATAGGAAGAGAGATTATGTATTTCTGAGGAGAACAGGTTGATAGAAGAATGTGACGGGTGAGAGTGTAATCAAGATTATAGATGGAGCTGGAAATGTAACAATCCAGATTCCATGCTGCTGGATGAAGCCTGAGCTGTAAAACGAGTTCAAATAAACAAAAATCATTCATTTGCTCGACACCAAATGTTCTCTCTGCACCATCTTTCAGTTGACTTCATCAGGAAGTGTGATTCAGGCTCTTACTTATCTGGGCTTAGAACTAATCTGAGGATTTATTGACATTTAAACGCGGGATCTTAAATCTTTAATCGTGACGCTCTCGGCTCAATCGCCTTCAATCACCGAGGCGGTTTGGAGGTTTTCCTTAAAAAAAAAAAGCAGCTGAATTATAAAGATGGGAATCAGACGTACAGTAGATACAGAAGGAGCGGGCGAGGAGGAACGCCAGACGCAGGAACGCTTTGGAATACCTTCTAATAGCTGTAATAGTCATGTGGAGAGAGTTCATACCCAAACCTTAAGGAGGAGGAGGAGGAGGAGGAAGGGTGTGTGGAGAGGAGGCAGTTTGTGTCTCATTAGGGAACGCCGCCTCTGTTATCAGTACGAGTGCTTGGAGATGAAAACTCCTCCAGCCACTCTGCGTCCATCTTTGTCTCTCTCTCTCTCTCTCTCTCTCTCTCTCTCTCTCTCTCTCTCTCTCTCACTGCATTAAGAATGAATGGCAGGATTGCATTTGTGGGTCAAGTTGCGTCTGGATAAACAAAACTCGATATTGCCTCACCGGCTTTTGTCAAGATGCTGGGACGGTGTCAGTGTGTCACAATATTGAGACTCCACCTCAGGGACTTCACCAACCTATGGCTTTTGGCATTTAAACATGCAGAGTGTATCGCAAGAAAAGTCCCTTAATCGAGCGTTTCCCCTTTAATTTCAGGAGTTTTCTTGCGTCCCGTGTAGGTTAAGGTACAGAAGCATCAGGTTGTGTTAGAGCCTGGGTAGCTCAGTTGGTAGAACGTCAGACTTTTCATCTGAGGGTCACAGGTTTGAATCCCTATGCAGGTGCTTATTGTTAAAGGGAAATATTTGCACTTGAAGGCAACATTCATATTAGTCTAAACCACGCAATTATGTTTCCACGGCAAGAAATTATGTCATCAACCTTTCCCTGTTGATAATATGCAAGATTTGACTCTGAAATACTGTTAAAGAATCATTTTAAAGATGAAAACACAGCAGAAATGCTCCATAATAGCTGTGGAAGTGTAAGTGACAGAATGTTTACGCGGGCTGGGATATGTGAGTTGCATCCCGACAGCCGTCAACATCGATTATTGCGACCCTCTGTGTCATCCGTCACACAAACTGTTACTATAGGTGACCGCCTCGCTGCATTTCACGTGGCGAGAGTTATTGAAGAGGTGTGACATTGAAGCCGTACAGTATGTGTGCGATTGTCACACCAGATATGTGACAGTTGGCAGCACAGTTGGCAACGCTATCACCAGAGAATCGCTTAAAGCTATATCATCTTAATTAGCAGCAAAGTAGTATGCCAGTTGCTGTTTTACGGAGTCGGCGCTCTTTGGAGTTCAGATGAATAAGTCATCCGTGCCGTGTTATGAACTCTTTACGACCCCGGAGTCATTACGTTTATGTGCTTTCACTCATCAGCACGGTGGTGATGCAGAGGGATGACGGGAAGGAAGGTTTGCACTGGCGCTGACCTCTCAGGCCAGAGTGCCCGTCAGATTGAGCGGTCACTGTCGGATGCGGCCTTCGTGACGGCAAATTATAAATCTGACTTGAGTCACTGGATGGTATTAGTTTGGATGAATGACAGGAGGAGTACACGGCGTATCTGAGGTCTAAACAGGCGCGTTTACTCATTTCCTTTGTCCAAATAATGAATCTGTTTATTGTCCACACACACATATGCGATCCCAGATGCTACAGATAACGTGGGAGCGGGAAGAATGAGAGCAAAGAAAGGAAGAAAGGGTCGGGACCCAAAGCGTAGAGGGTGGATTCAATCTGCTATCTGGGTTACAGGACCAAGACATCTGTCACACACACGGATTGATTTGATTGAGGGAGGCCCGTCTATCTAGAAGGCTTGTCAGCAGTCAGTAAATTTATATTCCCTCAAGCCTCATCCTCCATCAGTGAGGGTGTGACGGGGCCAAGGGCTGTCAGACGCCGCCAACGCCGCCAACGCCGCCGTCCTATCTCACTGTAGAATTTCCCTCATTCAAAATCTCTCTAACTTATCTTCTCTACGCTTCTCCAATGCATGAATACACACACATGTTCTGCTTCCCATAGAGCCTGATTCTGATATCTGTGTATACCCTGTGTGACTGTGTATGTAAGCTCAATAATAGATGAGGAAGAGTGCTGATTGGATCTCTCCTTTGCCCTATTTTGCCCGTTTCTGAGCCAGGTTATACATAGAGGGTTGTTCTTCTGCGTTCAAGCTGAGGCCAGGATCGTCCGTGACAACATCTACACACATAAATCCAACTTATATTCTCTGATTTTTATCAATATATCAGGTACAGAGCTAGCAGAGAGCAACAACAGAGCCTCCTGATGTACCAACCCATTTCCTTCTTCCTCTACAAGTGCACGAGTCACGAGTCAAACTGTGCACGTCTCTGTTTGCCAAACACTTGGTCGGCCAAGCGTGAAGCGAAAGCCCAAACAGCACAAATACAATTGTTCTGTGGAGTGTAACTGAGTGTAATTAGTCTCCTTCATTACCCCCCCGTGTCACCGCATTGTCTTTTTATTTCTCATCATTCTGGCAAAATTAGCCTGAACAATTTGACAGTAATGGGAACACTGGCGAACAGATAACAGCAGCTTCATGACAATTTGTCACGAACACCCCATCCCAACCCACGAGCAAATCTCATTACCACACACACACACACACACACACACACACACACACACACACACACACACACACACACAAACACACACAAACACGCACCTGCTACCAAAAAAAAAAGCCCCCAAACAGACTTGCTCCCTCGCTCGCTCCCTCGCTGGCTCTCGTCTTCCCTGCATCACAATGTGAGTAATCGGATTAAGCCGCTGTGGCTCTGGGTGGGCCGGCGTCTCTATTAGTGCCAATTTAGCATGACCTATCCGCTCCAGCGACCTCAGCCCGGGCTTTGTAATCTGCCGCCACCGCCGCCCGAACGTCCCGGCCACTTCATCATGGCGCAGGCATTAACAGAAACATCGTTTGTAATTACACAAATGCTGTGTTGCAGAGCCCGGTGCTGTCAATGATTGTAATGCGTGCCAAACCATTAATCAGCTAACAGAGCCTTCAGCAGCCCCCAACGTAAAACACACACACACGTCTGTCATTGATTTTCATGGTGCCGTATACTCAGCGTTTTATCTCCCTTTTCTTCGCTGACCGCTGATGTTACTGATCTTCATAAAGCCGGTATTTTGTTGTCGGGCGCGAGGTGGAGGAGACGGTAATGAAAGGTTTTTAACCTGCGTGTTCCGTGGAGCGCTGGACCGCCGGCCAAGGTTGCCAGGTTCTATACGCAGCAGATTTTCAGCTCCGGGCTGAAGGGATCAATAGGGATACATCTTTGTCTGATTACAGAGATGTGCTACTGCAGATGGTAGCTAGTGTGTGTGTGTGTGTGTGTGTGAGTGTGTGTGTGTGTGTGTGTGTGTGTGTGTTGATAGCTGATCATTCCATCTGATCTGATTCACACAAATTCTGTTGTGCCGCTCAGATAATAACTCTTGAGGAGCTTTGCCTGCTCTGCTTATATTTAAAGCCAGCGCAGACTCCGGCTCAGATGTTTGGGGGCAGAAGGTTTGGCAGCGTCGATCCGGATCAGACTGCAGGGCGCAGCGGCGGCCTAAATATGTCTTTCTCTTTATTTTCCCCTTGATTGTTGCGACTAGATTGCAAATTTCGATCTGGCCAGATAACGACGGCAGCCAGCCCTGCATGCCAAGTGTGTGTTTTAGAGTGTCCACACCCCCTAAGCAGACGTAACTGTCACATATGAGTTATTACACATCTGCCCGTGGATACGTGGCGCGCCAGATGCTGCCGTTAATGGCACACCTAACCTCCCACCACCAGATAATATAACTGAAACCCAAGTGGAATTTTCCAGCAGCCCGCCCGCCCGCCCTGCCTTTATGCCTCCGTCTTTTTTTCTCCCGGCCACCACCGTCCAGCGCTGAGCGGCCTGTGGGGGATTGGAGCAGACAGGATATTAATGGGGCTCTCCAGCAGTCAGAAGGCCTGACGGAGCCCTGTTTCATTGTCACCTTGCCTTGGAGGACGGGAAAAGAACTTGCAAAGCTTATTAGCCGGATGGAGCCGTTTTCTCCCTCTAACTCACTCCGTCTCTCTGCCTCACTGCTTCTTTTTAGACTCTGTTACATCAGAGGATTGCTCTTGTTTCCTCATTCCACACACACACACACACACACACACGCTGGGTGACATCCCCTACCTAATCAAGTAGTGGATTATCTTGTCCTGATAAATTGGAGTTTGTAGCGCTTGAAAGGTCCTGTTGGAGTGCCTCTTCCTCCTCCTCTCCTCCTCCTCCTCCTCCCCCCTCCTGACAGTTAGATCAAGCCCCCAGGGAGCCAGGAGAGAACATCACTCCCTAATGATTTGTGGCAAATCGGACAAATGTTTTTGGAAGGACCTCTTTCAAGCAGGGGTACTTGATGAATTTACAGCTTGGGAAGAATCTCTGAAAAGTCTCCATCAGCCGATCTAACCAGAGCTCTGTGAGGAAGTGATGGTGCCAAATACAAATAATAACAATAACAGTGGTCCAAACGGCTCATGTGAAGTCATGTGCACAATGTTGTTTTTTTTTGATAATGAATGAATATGCAGGAGGATAAGTCAAACGGTGGAATAGAATTGATTACAGGAGCAGTCAAAGATAATTACTGATGTATAAATATAACTGTGAGGAGGCGATTATTCACCGCTCGTTAGGATGACCTTCAGTGTATCCCCTCCGCAAATTAACTTAATCGGCCTTGTTGTATTCCTTCCATCGGCCATTTCACACCGACGGCTCTCTCTCTGTGTGTGATTGTGATTGTAATAATGGCAAACAGGGAGAATCAGAGAACGTTCGGGTCGCTCGCCCGGATGAATGCAACAGATTAGGATGAGGAACGACGCGACGTGGGAAGTGGGTGTTGACGGAGTAGTAAAAGATAAACGCTCCCTCTTAATTACAGCTCACACACACACACCACACACACACACACACACACACACACACACACACACACACACACACACACACACACACACGCGCGCCCTGGCAATTTCCTTACACTATGTGGTTTACACGACGCGCATACAGACTCCCTCATCTAGATTCAGCTTCTGTTTTGTCAGGAGCTTAGGGCCCAACAAATCTCTGAGTCGCTCTCCTGATGACAGGGCGGCACATGAGCCAGGAAGCCGAGCTCACATCGGCTCCTCTGACTGACGTTTATTACTTCAATCGACTCAGAAAATGTCCCCCTTTGTTTGTGTTACTGTTTACCAGAACTAACCTCTTTGCGTCTCTTTCTCTCTCTCTCTCTCTGTCTTCGTAGGAGAATCCATACATGTGTAATAATGAATGTGATGCCACCACCGAAGAGCTCGCCCACCCCCCGGAGCTCATGTTCGACATCGAGGGCCGCAACCCCACAACCTTCTGGCAGTCCACCTCCTGGAAAAAGTACCCAAAGGCCCTGCTGGTCAACATCACGCTATCCTGGAACAAGACCATCGAGCTGACCGACGACATCATCCTCACCTTTGAGTCCGGCCGGCCCGAGCAGATGGTGCTGGAGAAGTCTCTGGACTACGGGCGGAGCTGGCAGCCGTACCAGTTCTACGCCACCGACTGCCTGGACGCCTTCACCATGGAGCCCAAGACGGTGCAGGACCTGACCCAGCACACCCTGCTGGACATCATCTGCACCGAGGACTACTCGCGAGGCTACGTGTGGAAGTACGACAAAACCGTGCGCTTTGAGATCAAGGACCGCTTCGCCCTGTTCGCCGGGCCCCGCCTCCACAACATGGCGTCGCTTTACGGCCAGCTGGACACCACCAAGAACCTGAGAGACTTCTTTACCATCACAGACCTGCGGGTACGCCTGCTGCGGCCGGCCACCGGAGCTACGATGGTGGACGAGAACAACCTGTCCAGATACTTCTACGCCATTTCGGACATCAAAGTCCAGGGCAGGTAAGACCCAAACCCACTCACACACACACCACACAGGTTCAGCCATGATGATGCAACCACCATCCCACCACCAAGTCCCCCAGTATGCAAACGGTTGGCCTGTAGTTTTACTTCCACGATCCAACAGTTCCCCAATAGTGAAGAGAAATGTGTTTGCCGTTACCATTCTTTCCAATTAGGCGAGTGGATCCATAATGATGTGCGGAGTTCACCAGTTGTCAGCGAGTCTTAATTAAGCCGCCTGCTTAGGGCTCGCTGAAGCACTCCATTTTGGGCCCCAAATTCACTCAGCTGTTTGTTAGCCCGTGGAAGACATTAGACGTTAGCATTTCAGCCGTCAGGTCACCGCGCGTTGTAATTAGTGTTTGATTTACGGCGTCCCCAGAGGGTCATATAACACCAAAACAAGACACCATTATAGAGGCGGCGGAAAGGCCGACAAAAGCTTCTTGCCCCCCCCCCCTCCGCTTCTGTGACGCCGCTGCCAGAGTCACCGGGGCGTCGGAGGCTTAAGTGGATCTGTTTTACACGGTGTGATTTTTCAATTTAACAAACGTGAATATGGTTGCAGGGGTTGAGGGAAGGAAGATTTAATTACACTTGTTTTTGCTCTTCACGCACGAGAGGCGCCGCAGCACGGGAGAGCGGAGCGGGCCGGAAGGTCACAGCAATTTCCGGGACGCGGTTTGGAGGTTTTGAGCTCTCTGAACGGTTGTTGTTGTTGTTGTTGTTTGGTCTTGAATGTGCGTTCAAGAGACGAGGAGGGACATAGCTTAGCGTAGCCACAGCTTACACTACTGGCTGCACCTGAATGTTACACAGGCTCAGACTACGTTTGCTGTTGTTTGTTATGTTTGCCGCCATGATGTTATTTAGCTGAATGCTGTTAAAGCCTGCGAGCTATTTCACAAATCCCTCATTTGCTGATTTCTTTAATATGCCTCCATACTGCCGGGTGTTCTAATGTAAATGTGCAGGTACCCTTGAGCAGAACGGGCTTGATAATGAATGCCTCGCTCAGAAATTGAATTTTTGACTTTTCCCGTGATTGAAAAGGTCGTTCAACCAAAATAACTGGAGGGAATTTGGAAACACAAAAGAATTGTACCAGGCGTCTATTCAAGGCGCGCTGGAATGAAGGAGGCTGTCATCACCACAGATTATTTATTCTGTCTGACTAATCATGACCACGCTCATGCGTCCCTGTGGGGCTGTAGATTTGAGCAATGGCTGCTCGCCGCCATAAGGCCGCTGTCGTTTACCAGCCCGTTGCTTTTAGAATGACGCTCGCCTGAGAAATGTTCTCCCACTGTTTACCAAAGGTAACGCACAGTTCAGCAGTAATGAGATACACTCTACACAGAGAGGCTTCACTCCCCTCTCACTCCTCCCACGGCGAATCGCTGTTCAGCCCTTTTCTCCACGCAACGCATTCGAGGCATAAGCTCCTTAACCCTCGGAATACAGTTCTGTGAGTCGACGGGAGCGGTTTTGCAAGGAGCGGTGAGGTTGGATCCGGCATATTTCACTCGGCCGGACTCTGCTGGCATCCAGCTGGGGGGTGAGGAGGGATGGGGGGGGGGGGGGGGGGGGGGATGCAGCAGGAGAGCTCCCAGATTTTCTCCTCTTGCCACAACAGTGTGAGAAACAAAGAGAGGAACCTAAGCTCCATGCCAAAGTAGGTCAACCTAGAAAAAGATAGAGGAAAGACAGAGAGAGACGGATGAGGAAAGAGGAGCGGAGAACAAGTTTGCAGAAGTGGTCTCCAGACGTGTAGCTGTAGGTGTTGGGGGGAAGCCGGCAGTGTCATGCATGACCATTCCATTACATTTGATTACAAGGAAAGAGCCAAGCAAAGGCACTGGGGGGAAAAGATCGATGCAAAGAATTTAAAATCAAACCAAGCATGGAGCTGCGGGATCGATGTGAATAATGCACACCGCCCCGTGACTTAAACGGATTTGACACGCTTACTATTTTATTGTATCAGCAGTGCTAAACGGGCGCTGTGTGTGTGTGTGTGAGTGTGTGTGTGTGTGTGGGGAGAGAGGGAGCGTGCAGCGTTGGGAGGATTTTCTAATTATCTACTGTATGACTTTGCCATAATTGCTCAGCCTCTTTTTCTTTTTGCTTTACAGTAACTGCACCCTACAATTTCGCCAAATGCTTCTCCGTGTCCCCCCGCTCCCCCGGCCCCCCGCCTGCTCTCCCTCCCGTCTGTGATCAATAAGGTGTAATTAAAGCTGGAAAAGATTCAGGCAACTAAAGCATCTCTTTCTGCCTCCGTCCCTCTCTCTCTCTCTCTCTCTCTCTCCCCCCTCCTTCATATCCCGTCTCGCTCTGGTTCTCGTCTGAAGGCTCCAGGTCGCTGCCCTGAATCACACACACAGGGACCCAGGCCTGTGCCAGGGACTTAAACCAATCCCATACCCACCAAACAACACAGCATTAGGATTAGTACCATGGTCCAATCAGCTTTCATTCCCAAACTATACCAGGATATTCATTTCTAGTGCATTATATTTGTATTTGTGCTTAGAGTCTCTTCCCGTCGAGGCTTCACTTCATTCCTCCTCCTTTTGTTCCACTGTTTGCATACGACAGAAGAGAAGATAGGGAAAGGGAAAGTTTGCTTCACCAATTTACCCCTGTGCCGCCGGGAGTTGTGATTCAATTTCCCGCCCATGCGTGTGCCGGGGGGCATTATCACAGAAGGTCAGCAACAACCTCCAGGGTTCACACTCACTTTGACTGCAGGGTAGACAGGTAATTCACTTGAAGGGGCGAATTGGTTATTAGATGGACAACCTTTTCTGCTGCCGACTCCCCTCGGCCTCATGCAAAGAAAGTCATGTTCGGTGGCTGCGAGTCCCACGCGGCCCGTGAATCCCAACATCTCAGCATATTGCTGCGGAACGCTCGGGATCTGGGTTTAATTTCCTCTGGATCTGCTCTGCCTGAGCTCACGGGGAGGAGAGGATGACTTCACATATCCCAACCTGGGCATCATTAAAATACTGATAAAGATACAAGTATAAAGTATGTAAGTCTGAAATATGAAACAAATAGGTAATAGTTATGGAGAGTAAAGTAATACAGTCTGTAAGTTGAAGCTGATACACGGAGAATCAAACATCCCAGTCTGTGCGCTGCATTTTCTCTGAATACATGATTTGACAGAGCCGAGACGATGACAACAGGAGAGACTGGCTCTGAATAGTCGTCGCTGTGATCTCAATCTAAAAGATGATTAGCAAGAGACCCGCGAGTTCAACAAACTGGATTTATAACTCCAGTTCTCATATTCAGAAGAATGGAGTCTACGTCCCTGTGAGAAGTAAATGACTCACAGAAGCTCTGTCTCCTTTACTGCATGAACTAAAGTGATCTCATAGCAGTCAAGTGCTGAAATCCATAAAAACACTTTTGATCCATGTGTTGGTGTTATAAAGTAACACACACTGAAGCTCCAGCAGCTGAAGTTGAATGTTTAGTTTTTATCTCTTAGATGAGTACTTTGATTTCTCTATCACAGAGTTTAGATTGTGGTTTGTTTGGGGCGCCATGTTGGACAGAATCCACTCTTCAGCTGCACCTTTTAAAACTCACACTCACGCCAAATGTGCTTAGTAGGCGGGCACATTCACTGATTGTGTAATTAGCTGCAGTCTCAGTAAACGACACGTTCATTCCATGCAAATTGGGAACGCGCAATGATCCTACTCTGATATGCGAGGCCGCAATTTGCTCTATGCGGTCCACTCCGGTCCACAGTCTCTTTCTCTCTCTCTCCCACGGTGCTGGGGCCATAGCATGGATCCTAATTACCTTGTACTTCAGCGTCTGTGTGTTTTTGGATACAGCTGTTTCAACTACAGATCAGCAATTTGGTGAGTGATGACTCTATCGGATCTCCCCTAAGGGACGCACAAACAAGAAGTCAATCTGCTCTCCCTCTCTCTCTCTCTCTCTCTCTCTCTCTCTCTCTCTCTCTCTCTCTCTCTCTCTCTCCCTCTCTCTCCCTCCCTCCACAGTGCTTGGCTTGCTCTTAGTCCTGCCTGTAGACGACAGATAATCTATTTGTGCTAATTTCATGTTTCTCCCTGCCCACTTCAGCCCTCAAACGAGTCGTTCCACTTGTCGACCCTCCTCAGTCTCTTTCTCTCTGTGCTGCACTCTGCATTTAACTCTTTTTTGGAGTATCGGCAGTGCTGCATTTGAATCTGCCACGTCTGTTGGATCGGCCAAGTCATTAGCCAAGATAACATGGACTGGTCTGTTAACTTCCATATCACATGATCTTCTCCAAGGTGCCAATCAAACCCCTCCCCCATCGCTGCTGTTGTCTGGCAGTAAAGTTATTCCAAGGGTCAGCGAGGTTATAATTGAAAACGCCTCTTTGTGAGTCACTGTCATATTTAGAGCGACCTCAGGATGACCTCATCTTAGAGGAACACATTACCATTGATCATTCTGAGATGATTTCTACACAGGCCAGACTTGCGAACATAAATAAATAATGATGAGCATAATAATGATAATAACGGGAGCTGCGTTGAAATCCATAAAAGTGGAAAAGTTCTGATAGTTGAAAACTTTGATTCTACTCAGATAAAAGCAATAAATCTGTAAATTGATTGATCCCAGCTTGTGAATGATCCATTGTGTTAGAAAAGTAAAAACTGCTGTAGGTGTCAGTTAGTTTGGATTAGCAGCTATAATGGAGGAGTGGATGGATGATGAGTGGGTTGTGGGCGTGGCTAAAGGCTGAGTTATCAATCCCACTTTGACTTCTTACCTGCAGCTTCACATTTGGTATAGAGAATGTGATTTGCCGTATTTTTCTCTTCTCACTTCCATGAAAGAGGAGGAGGTGATGTGTTCAGGTCGCTTTAGGTAATTGTTGTATAGCTCAAAGTTGCTTTCATTGCATGGAGGAGGAAACTGCAGCTCCGGGTCAAGGAAGTGCCTCGCCACAGCGCCCACAATCCAGGAAGCTCAGCAGAAAAGCAGATGGCGGTCGTGCTCAACAGCTTTGTATTTCGCTGGAACATCTTCCTTTCCTTTGCCTTCTGACGCCACAAATCTAAGCCTGTACATTCCCTTTGTTTCTTCCCACCTCCTTCCTTCCCTTCACGCCCACGCCCACTTTGTCTGTTCTGGTGCGAAGGCCACTCTTGCACCTGGTTGCCTTTGATCTCTTCACTCGGCCCGGCCTCTAGCTGACACCCTTCACCGCTCGCCTCCGCCAGGGCGAGGAGCTCCACAGAAAATGTTTTATCAATCAGAGCAGGAAGTTCTGTCTTTCTTTTATTTTACTCCACTGCTCGGGAAAAAAAAGCTCTTTGAAATCAGTGTGTCACAACATTGTCAGATCAATCTCTAGCTGCTGTTTGGAGCAGATCCTGAGATGATGTAATCTTGTTATGGGTGTATCAACATGCAGCCCCCTGTTGTTCCCTTCATGACCCTCATTCTTCAGTGCTTTGACGTTGTTTGAAGCCTTATTCGTGAATCTCCATCTTGTGTGGACAATAGAGAAGATTTAGCCTTTGTCACATCTGCCTCTTGATCTTAAACTTGATTTTAAGCCTCCAAAATAGCGTTAAAGTTGCTCATTTACCGTTGCTGATCCTGAATTGGAAGGTGCGCTCAGGTAAAGTGAGCTGCAGCGGGTGAACATCCATGCAGGTCGGTTTTTTTAATATGGAAGCTCACCTCCCTCTGTCCGGCTTATTGAATATTCCCAGCTGCAGAAACCTCCCCAAGCAATACACATATGAACCGTGAAAGTAAGAAAAAAGTGTTGATAGTGCACAGAGAGAGGGAGGATATGAGGTGCATGGCTTTGGCAGCGCTGAAGCGTCGTGCTCCGTATCTAGAGGCCACAGCTGCCTGAGCAAAGTCATCTGCATATGGCTGCTGGCAACATTGGACCCATGTCGCCCCCGTGTCTGTGTCCCTCTATGACGGCAAGCAAAATATTGCATATTTTTGGCTGATTGAAGGGAAATATCCCTGGTGGCGATGTCTACCCTGCCAATCAAGCTTTGGTTCAGATGGTTAATTAGTTCTCATTAAGGAGAACAGCATTTGCCTTTTGTTTTCTCCAGGAGTCTTGCGATGATAAATAGCCGCGGCAAAGTCACGTTCACGCACAAACCGCCCAGGAAGTTGGTGTCATAGCAACCAGTGGCAGGATCTGTTATATGAAACATCAAAATCTATGCAAACCGGAAGACGTATAGATTAATTAAAGACCAATTTAAGAGCTTCTTATATTTTGATTGTATCTTAGGAAAGTGCTCAAAGTGTCTACAAGTGTCTGCAGGTGAAATAGTTCAATACTTTAAACAGATAATCAACCAAATTGGAGACATTTATTTGTTCTTAAGTGCTTTTATTTTGATAAGTTGCAGACATCAGTTCGTCAAGAGGCTGCAGGGGGTCATGATTGCTACCAAAGAGACATAACGGCTCTTAATCCAACGGTATATCAGCTGGTTTAAGACTTTATCTGTCTTCAGGATTCCTCAGACCTGTTTGATGGAATGATTGGATGCGTAGTTTGGTGTGATCCTCTGTAGTTGTGTGACTTCATGATGCTTTCGGAGGCGTCTTAGCTCAAACGCAGCACAATAACAAGAACGTCAACTGCAGCCAAGTCCGAAAGCGCAAAGATCTTTGTGAGGCAAAACTCTGCTGTGCTGCTATCAGGGAAAGCCCATGACTTATTTAGTATGCTTATGGTGCAACAAACAAAAACCAGTATGTAGACTGCTGAAGGACATTTTTTTATTATAACATATTTTATTCTTCCTGGGGTGAATAAAAGGCGTCTGAGTGCTGATGTGGACTTTTAAGTCCCAGACATTTCCTGTGTATGATCTACCTTTGGCTTTTTTTCTAGGGACAGATCTCTCTCTCTCTCTCTCTCTCTCTCTCGCTCGCTCTCTCTCTCTCTGCCTCCTCCAAACTCTTTGCCCCGGCTGCTGCCTACAAGTTTCACATACAAATGGCAGCATGAAAGCAGGCAGGGATTCTGACTGCTTAGTCTGTGCGCCGGCTCGCCCCCCTTTGCTCAGAGCCACTGTTGCATCGGCTGACACGGGGCGCAGAGAGACAGACAGACAGACAGACGGCAAGAAACATCAAGCTGCAGCACCGGAGAATGAAGCTGCAGGGATTGAAGGTGGAAATAGGAGGAAAGGAAAGTCTGGCAACTTTAATTTATTATGAACCACAGCTGGTAATGTGAGACCTCCATGTTATTGTGATGTCGGTTATTTATGAGAATTAGTTTTACTTTTTTTGCACAGAAAGTGAAACTCGGTCACATCCGTATCCACACCTATGGGCAATTTATAGTTTCCAGGTCTCCTAACCTGCTTGTGTTGGGAAGAGGGGCGGGGAAAGTGGAGCACCTGGAGGAAACCCACACACAACTTGGTCCAGAAACTTTGAGAACCTCTGAGAAATGAGGAAATGTGCTGCGACTTCGATTCTAATCAGCTCAGTTGATCGGGTGAAGTCGGTCAATATGATCTAATACAGAAACGTCTTTGTTGCCAAATTCCTCAAATGAATCTTCATCGGGTTATGCTACCTCTTATTCATTTCTAGTGCTTTGCCTTAATGAATCCACATGGGGTCAATATTTCTCAGGAAGGAGGAGGAGGAGGAGGAGCATTGAAACAACAAGCGGGGAAGAGTGTGACTGCTGCAGAAGAGAGAAGTTGCGAGATAAAGTCTGGCACTTTGAAAGTGTGGCTTCATGTAAAAATAAAACCGAGTGATAAGCCGCCACCCACAGACGGTACAAACTAATCCCTCGCTATCTCCCCCGCTGGCCGGGGCGGAATGAGCCGAGCCGGTCAGATAACCAGGAGCAAAAAGCTACAAGTGACACAAGTAGATCTCTATCAGCAAGAAACCGACGACAGGAAGGTGCGGCGCTCCGGCAAATCCCCCTTCCTGTTCCCGGGGCAACGTTTATTTATCCCGACACAAGCCGGAGTTTACACTTCAGATTGAAAGAATATTGCCTGTTTGCTTATTGAGTGCCATGTTGCTGATAACACAGATCTTATTTTGCCGCGCATTGATTTCACTTCCACTGGGTTTTATCATTATTAGCTGGAGTGCAGACAACAAATTGAATTTATGCCTTGGACTGGAAGACTGCGTGTTGATGTTTCCTGCATGATGAGGCAGCCGGCGTTAGTATGGGTATGTTGGGATGTGATGGTGCTGTGTGTGTGTGTGTGTACAGCTATGGCCAAGTGAATGTATGTACGTGTGTGTAGGGGGGGTCGAGTTAAGGAAAATTCTCCTCCAGGCAATATCTATCCATCTTTCCCATATTTTGTTCCATGCATCCAAATCTAGTTCAGCTGAAATTGTTCAATCTAAGAATCCTTGCAAGGGCACACACACACACACTCTCACACTCGTACACACACACAGGCACAGCAGGAGCAGAAGCGTTTTAGCCTAAGCAATCCATACATTTCCACTGCACCGCAAATCAAATGATGATGAAACTATTAACTGTTTACTATGGAGATCCTGACAATCCCCAATGTGATTACGCCGCCATTTTCCAATCTGATTTCCCCCTAATGTCTCTTCATCTGTTTGTCTACTTCCTCTGTTATGCTGAAGAGGAGGAGGAGGAGGAGCGGGGGGGGCTTCTCTCTATTCCTCACCGTCCACGGAGCACATTCAACATTCATGCGCTGACCCATTTCATTAATGGAGAGCTCTTTTTTTTTTGACGCGTTTCCCCTCCATTTTTGTCCGCCACCGCCGCTGCCACCGCCGCCGTCGCCCTGGTAATGGCCCCTCCTGTCAGTCTCATGACTAATCCTCTAATTGACCTCTCCTTCACTCGCAGCCCCCACCGCAGCTCAGCAGCTAGAGGTTGTGGAGGTGGAGTGTGTTCACACTTACACTGAATCCCATGTGGGAAAACAATTCATATTGCATTATATTTAAACAGCTCCATCCTCCTGCTGTGTGTGTGTGTGAGCGAGTGCGGCGTGTAACACTTGATCCTTACACTATATGACTGCAGATTGAAGTCTAGGGAACAAGTAAGAAGATAAGGAGCCACTTCTAAATAATCACAGAGGGAGATTCTTCTTCTTCTTCTTCTCTTGTTTCTTCCTGTATTTTCCAGGAAATCTGAGAACTTAATTCCTACTAATTTTACTTGTTTCTCAAAAATAATTACAATATTGTCTTCCTGGTGTTAAAATATGAAACCTAACGCCTCTAAACTGCTCTGCTAACTGCTCCAGACCTGAACCTGAACCTGAAGCCTCACAGACTTGGCTTTAACTCGTCCTGACCAAATCAAATTCCCCGCCTGATCTGCTCCAAATTAAACGTCCAAATGATCTACGATTGAGCAATCGGACAGATTCCTTGCGGCTCGTCGGCCGCTCCTGCCGCGATGTCAACACAGACAGGCGGCGGCGTTTTCCTGCACAAACCGAACCGGATAACAGCATTTCTAACAGAAGAGGAAGGAGAGGAAGTTTTGACAGCAACACAAGAGCGTCTGTGTTGTCTAATTCACCCGTAGTGCTGGCAGATAAACATGCACAGTCACAGCGCTGATAGGCCCGGATCCCAAACCTCCCCAAGCAAGAGATTTGATTCTGATCTGACGACGACGACGGCGGCGGGGAGAGATGAATAAAAAGCGTCCTGATAATGGGATCATTGAGTCATGAAAAGCGATTCTGAGCGCGGCTTATCTTGTGCGCAGGCCAATGAATGCCGGCGCTCATTATGTACGGCCATCCGACGGTGCTTAAGCCTTCAGGCGGAAAGAGAACACACAATAGAGCTGCGAGCTGACAAAAGGGGAGGAAGAATAACAATCTTACAAACAAAAAATGCAGCATTGAATGTTTCCAGACCTCTTTTATCGAGGCAGTGTAACTTACTGGAGCGCGGTGATGACGGGGAGAAGACGGCGGCGGCGGAGGAGATTCATTTCAGCGGTTAGACGGTCCGGTCAGAGGTCAGACTCTTCTCTGACCTTAAACGCACCTGTGAGAGTGCAAAACGCTGTCTTAATGCAAACACACCTGCTTTGTTTTGCATCTCTCGCTTTTCTCTCTGCATTTCAATCTTTCTCCCTCCTTCTCATACACACACACACACACACACACCTGCACGTGCTCCCCCTCTGAGCAATTCTTTACATCATACCGCTCTCATTAATCACGTTACGGGGCGAAGAAGGGCAGCCTCTCGTTTAATTCACTGCAAACGTTGCCCTCCGGTCAATCGGGGGCGCTCGCTTTCAACACAATGTCCAAGAGATGCTAAGAGCTCTAAGAGTTAACCCCTCGTCTGGCTGGCTGTAATTACACCTGCACTCTGGGTCCCAGCGTGGTTTCAAATGATAGCCTGTAGTGAACTCGGCCGCCGGTATTGTCTGTGTCAAACGTCGATATGAAGTAACGAGTGAGACCGCGGCCAAAGTTTAATGGCCGCCGGACATAACGATGCTGAATAATACAGAAGACAGTAAAGCGGAACATCTGTCAGTCTGTTTATCTATCTGCACACACGCGTATACACACAACCGGAGGTCAAGTGCCGTCTGACCCCCCGCCGTCTGTGGACTAACCGCTGACCCAAACTGATCAATGCTGCGGGAGTCGCCTCCCTCTCCTTACGGGCAGCGATCCGCGATGGTCGCTTATCAAACGACAAGATGGGTTAATGTCACTTCTCTGTCCTGTAACCGTATAGCGCCCGTCCCTCCTCGGGTGATGGAGCTCGCTCTCGGCGGGTTGGCGTAGCCGACAGCGGCGGTCTGAGCGCCGTATCAGTGAGGCCCCGCCGCGTCGATTCTATTGAGCTGCCCAGGCGTGTCACAGGCGGTAAAGACCTCTTGATTGACTCCTGCTTGGATTGCATGTCCAACTCCATACATTAGTAATGCGGTGGATTGGATGGATGGATGGCGGGGGAGAATCGGTGCGGGCAGCTGGCGTGCTTCGCCCCGACGCAGGGGGGGAAACAGGAGAGGAAGCCGAACCTGCAGGGCGATGAGGGACCAGATCATCAAATCTATGAGATGATCCGGACACCGGGAGGCTGTGACCCTCCTGCCCCCTGATAAATATTCATTCTCTCCCTGACTGTGACCTTCTGAGTTCTGCAGGAATTTGATTATTTTTTCCAGGATTTAGCCTAAATTATTTCTGAGCCAAACAAACCCAAAACAAACCAATCTCCACTCGGACTCTCAGTAGAATAATTATTATAATGAGTGAGAGTGTATTTGTGCCTTTGAGCCACAGAAGGTCAGCAGCTGGGTCACTAAGGTCAGGCTAAGGAGAAGTGTTGTTTGTCAGCACTTAACATGAGCATAAGTGAGCGGAGAGGACAGTGTGTGTGTGTGTGTTATAAAGTGCATAAAGCTAAGTTATCTGTCTTTGTTATGGTTTCTAAGCCAACTCTGCCTAGTTCTTTGGTTAAATTTGAGTTTTCAGATGACTGGGGCAGCTAAAGTGGGTTGTGGAAGCAATTCTGTGCCATTTGTCTTCATTATTTAGATATAGTATGATATACATTCATACAGTACGTATATGCACGTGTGTGTGTGTAAATGTGCTCTGCGAGAATCAACCTGAAGTGAGATTCCACACACAGGTGATTCACCGCCGCCGCCGCTTCTCCCACTGCTCCCCGCTTCTCCCGACCCATACATTCTCGTGAGAAGATGTCAGGATGTAATTAGGGAGACGTTGGGTGCCGAGGTCCATCCTCCGGGAGATCCCTCTACCCACAATGCACTGCAGGCCAGAGGCGGGGGGGAAGGGAGAGGGAAGTTGAGGTGAAAGTGGGATTCTGAGGAAGCAATTAGCAGTTAACACGTTTGCAGCCCGACCTGTGTTAAGCCGCTGCAGCTGGAAGAGTGCAAGTCAATGGGCAGGAGGCCGTACATGACGGGGAACTGTGTGTGTGTGTGTGTGTGTGTGTGTGTGTGTGTGTGCGTGTGCGTGTGTGTGTGGTGCTTATCATCCATTCCATATTCTGTACATACACAACACATTACCCAGCTCAAGGCCTTTCCAACAGCGACTCCTTTGTTTCTGATTCGTTCTAATTAAGTTGCCGTGTTTCCCTGAGGCCCCTCCCCCCCCCAAACACCACCACCTCTTGCCCCTCCCCCCCTGCGCTGTCCATCATTTAAAGCAGGTATAGGCTAAGGAAAGGAGGGAATAAAGCGTTTATTAACTGAATTGGCTGGTGGATGAAAACACCTGGGCTTTAAATTGAAATTAAATTGCTTTACTTAGTTAACTTGAGGCCCACGATGAGTTGAGCCTGTTCAAGTTGTCGGGGTCAGCACGTTTGTGCGTCGGGGGACGTTGTGAGCTGCTGTTGTGGATAATAACTATTAATTAGTGGCTGATACTTTAGGATCTAAACTGACGACGGAGAGGAAGGGACAGGAAGTGAGGCGGTGAGACGGTGACGGCTGAAATGGTGCGAAGGAAAAGTAACAATTTCCTTTCCTATACCCACTTGTTTTTTGTTTGTTGTTACCTGCAACAGGAGCAGGAAAAACAGAATATGCTGTCTGCCACAAAGGTGTCAATCAGAATCCCATTATTGCAGAGGTCACAGACACAATGCTCCAGGCAAGCGGTGTGTAACGTCTCCAAGGGGCTGCCAAAGTTGCATTTCCGCCCGGATAAAGAAAGAATAAATTTCCCCGCTAACAATACTTTCTGTCGCCTGCATTTCACCCATCATTCTAAAACTCTTGTCAGATATGAAAAAATGTTCATCACTGTCTCTCAGCGGCCAAAACCGAATCAAAACTTCAGTGGGGATTTTTTTTTTTTTTTTTTTTTTTTTTTGCCAGTGTAGCAATTTCAGCAGATAGCCTCATGGGTAATTTGATGAATACATAGCGGGACCTTTGTCTCACCTGTGGTGGTGTGTGCATTCAATAACGCCTCCAGCAATATCACTTTGAAGGCACCACACCAAAACAAAGATGCCTCAGCGCCATGAATATTTATTAATGGGAGATAGAGGAGCCAGATTCCAAAAAATGACAGATTAATAGCCGGATGAGAAGGGGAGATAAGAAGAGAAGGATACTAGAAAGTCAGGCGTCGACGTCCCACCGGCCTTTCCGTTTTAAAGCGCCGGGCCTGATGTGAATGAAGCACTCATCGCCGTGCACACAGAGGGGAAATATGCCGCTAAAATTCAGTTAAATACACTTTTATTTGACTCCTCAACTGAAACCGCAGTAATAACGCCGCGTCCCCTGATATCCACATTCAGGGAGCAACGTTTGATTGGCGTGCATAACAGCGGCGGCGGGTACGAGACCCCGCGGGCCTCACTGGAGGTCTCCATCATTATGCTGACAGCACTATCGCTTTTTGGATGCTGATTGGCCGTGTTAGAAGACGCTGAAGGTTAAACCGCAAAAGCCTCCGTGTGAAGTTGTTTCACCCCAACTAATCCCCTACACACCCACACACACACACATGCCAGGCTGAATTCATGTCCTCAAAAATCTCAATCTTTGCCTGGATTGTCTGGATTCTTCGACGTACTCTTCTCCATGGTGTGTTCTTGACGGAGACTCGGCCCAGCTGGGTAATTACATTCCATTAGATTCCAAACTCCTGTAGAGAGGAAAATGGCCCATCAGTCATGTGTTCAGCAAACACCGCCATCAACGCACCCTCGAGTGCCCGACATGAGGATCGCCCTAATGATTTAGATAATGACCGCCTAGAAGCTACAGCAGCCAGGCGGCAAAGTGAGGGGTGGAGTTCAGGAGAGGGAGGACGACACCAAGCGCTCCTCCACATCATTCAGACAAATTACCGAATATGTCAGAAAATTGGTCTGTTAAACATCAGATCACACACACACACACACACACACACACACACACACACCTGAACTAAATCTACTGCAGCATGAAGATGTAAAAATGACTCAAGAACTGTTTTGGAAGGTTTTGTGTCTAATTATCACATTCTTTTGTTATCATAGAGAAATAATCTATATTTATTAATATTATTCTTATTTTTGTTCGTATAAATTTCTTGAAAATACTAAATAAAGTTTTTAAAAAATGTTAAATTATTTGATTATACTATGAAGTTATTATGAATTTGAAAAAGTTAGTTTTGTTTTAGATTTGTATTTTATTTTATTTTATTTATTTCTTGGTACAATTTTTTAGAAAAGCCTCAAAGTTTCAAGCCCAGAAATCTTCATCGTATTGATTTTCCAGCCGGTAAAGCTTCTGAATCTGAGGGCAAACAGCAAATATTTTCAGCATCAGGATCAAACAGGGATGATTGGTTCAAGACTGTGTTGTTCCTCCAAATAGTCGTATTTATCTGGGGATCAGGCTAAGCTGTGGCGAAGGCTGCCAAGGTGCGTGAGGTGAACGGGGTCCAGCCGTCGCCAGAGTTTGTCAGGATATGTCATCGAAAGGCAAACTGTGGGCCGACCTGCGTCATCGTCCTCCTCACGCACCTCGCTCTCCTTCTTTAAGCCGTCTCTCTCTCTGCCTCGGGGGTAAACGCAGAGAAGCCTTTCACCTGCCCCCGATGAAAACACCTGAGAGGGAGAGAAGGGAGAGAGAGAAGGAGGCTCATAATGGGACAGACGGACTCGAGCGGTGCCATTATGTCTGCCTCACAGCCGTCTCTCCCTAAAATAAACAAACACGGCGACGTCAACCGTTCATCTACAATGAGTCACGCCTGTTGTAATGCCAGATTTTCCAGCCCTGGGATGTAATAATGGAAAAAATACCACAAGAAAAAAGGGGAACGTCATCTTATTCACTATTACAGACGCAGACAGCTATCAGTCCCCTGAACATTCTCCTCTCTTTTGTGGTAACGGTGAGGCAGAAATGACAGAATTTGACTGCGGCTCTGCGGCTTTGTCGTGTTCTTGTTTGGTGAATGGGGAGAACGTGCTGTGGTGTTTAAACTGTGCGTTGCGGTGCAGGGGAAACAGCGGGATTTAGTTGAGACCTACACACACACACACACACACACACACACCCTGGATGTAAACTTTCAGGGAGATTGGCGTTATTGAATGAGTATCATGGCGATGATTGGAGAGATTCACCTGCGTTCTTCACTTTGTTTACTTTCTGAATCGTTCTTTTGCGAGCTCTTGCAAACATGCAGCTGGTCCAAATTGGTTGAATTTGCATGAATTCTTACTATTGCATTATTGCACATTCTTGGAGGGAATTGTTTGTATACGGCAACAAGGCGTCACTTTCAGGGAGCTATGTCTTCATCTTCAGGGGCGAGATGACATTTTGATTCATTGTTGAGAAACCAATGAATGTAAGAGAAACGTTTTGCTTTTGGTTGAGGATTTATCCCTGTATTGAAATGATTTCACACCTCAGTCGGTTGCTGTTTTATATTTCAGTCCCTCACTTTGTAATTCAGGAAGAAAAGAAGTCCAGCTTGTGGCTACGCTCTCCATTTAGCTGCAAGAATAAACGATCTTAGACGCTTCAATAGAGATAGAATCCCCTCAATACTCATCCAGCCGCAGCACAAAGTGAATTTGCTGAGTTTATTGTTAAATTAAGATTCTGGTGAGCAGGAATGGAGCGCACCTTAAGGGACTCCTTCTATTCCACGCTGAGAATATGCTTCTGCGATATCATCTCAGATTAATTTGTCATAACAAACATAACCGCGCTGTCGCTCCCGTCGCCTTCTGGGAAACTGGCAGCCATCCGTCGGCATGCAGAGATACAAGAGCCGCCGCTTTCCTTCCTCCCGGCGCTTTGTTCCGCAGTTGCGCGTCGGCGTGTGTTTGCTCAGCCTCCTGTCACACCTCTCTGTCCCGCTCTCCATCCTGTTTCTCTCCGTCCTGTCGGCTGTGACCTTACAACAATTACGCATCCTCCAGTGGGACAATTAAAACTGCACCGAGCTTCCAGAGAGGAGAGAACAGACAGAGGGAGGAAATAATGATGCAAGATTTGTCCGTGGCGTCGCCTGCCTCCTTTGAGCTCGTCCCTCTTGAAGTTGTTTTAGCTGCTAATCAAGGACACGCTACCCTTCAGCTGCGTTATCTAACAAAATAAAAGCTCTCTGTTTACATTCTCACTCACTTGTCACCATTGTCTTCTCTGTACCTTAACCCCGCCCCCCTCCTCCCCCTCCTCCCTTCCACCACACCCTTTTGACAGGTGCAAGTGCAACCTTCACGCCAACAGCTGCGTCTTCGACAAAGAGAAGTTGAGCTGCGAGTGTGAACACAACACCACCGGGCCCGACTGCGGCCGCTGTAAGAGGAATTACCAGGGGCGAGCATGGAGCGCTGGCTCCTACCTGCCCATCCCCAAGGGCACGGCCAATATCTGTGAGTACACACACACACACACACACACACACAAAGAGAGACATTATTACAGGTATGGTCAACCAGTAATGGACAGAATAATAGTGACAGCACAGAAACTAAACAGACAATTGCATTCTGAATAAATCCTGATCTCTTATTGTCATGTGTCAGAACTCCATCCCTTAATTTAGCTAAGGAGGATTTGAGTGGGCAGATTCTGGCATGAAAAAACCTGTCTAAGTATGATGTCATGTTTTGGCAGACAGGGAACAATAATTTTGACAGTGACAGAAGTGCAAGCGAAAGCCAGAACAAGCCGAGACAAACTTTGTGTGTTCTAATAACGCTGGCCTAAAGGGAAAGAAGCAACATCACGTTCCTCCAGAGTTTTGTGTGGATCTGTCTTGTGAACTTTATTCAAATGCTGTCGGCCCAAGCAGATATTTGAGTATTTCTTCAAATCTGTTAGCTGTAAATAAGCCTGTTAGTCACTACGATTGATGGATTCATTTAGAGGAAAGTGGCATAAATATATAATTTTTAATTCCTGCATCCTAGATTAATCGTTCTTTGAGTAATTATGCCAACAAGCACATCAACATTGCTTAAATTCTGTGGCTGATATGAAGAGTGGTATCTTTGTATCTGGTGCTGTATCTTGCACAGCTGCAGGCTGGTGTGTGAGGCTCTAAGCTCTGACCCTCGAATCGACACCAAACGCAGCAGACGGCGTTTTCTCGCTCTTGGTTGCAATCTCTCCTCTCACCAAACACCCACAGCATCCAGTCAATGCGCCGCCTGGAGAGGCCGCGCTCCCGCCCGCCTCTGTCTGGGAACAAACGGGCCGGGCCGCGCTTGTGTACACATCGCGCTTTCAGCTCGCTTTGCCTTTCAATTGCAACTTTATTTAACCTGTATTGAATGAAAGGAGACCCCGTGGAAGCAGCGGTGATAAAAAACCTTTAGAAAATCTGTGGGAGTTATTCATGCTGAACTGTGTGTGTGTGTGTGTGTGTGTGTGTGTGTGTGTGTATGTATATGTGTTAGTCACGGATCAACACCTGCAACCAAGGAGAGTATTTCACAGGTACAGTAGCATTAAATATGAAGCTTTTAAGATCTTCCGCCGCTGCCTCACACACACACTGAGGCTGTGCAGTGTAGTAGAGGCACAACAGCACCGGCTTCATGTAAACAGAGGAGTAAATACATCAGATTCTTAGTAAAGATATGATAAATGTTCTTTTATTGCTGCTATAAACCAGAGCAATGGAGACAAACAGCTGAAAATCATCAACCCTGTGTGATATGTTTGTGCCAGTGGCCTCTCTCTTTCTCTCACTCTCACTCTCACCCTCGGTCTCTCTCACTCTCACCCTCTGTCTCTCTCACTCACTCTCACTCTCACTCACACTCACACTCACACTCACTCTCACTCTCACTCTCTCACTCTCTCTCTCTCACTCGCACTCTCCGTCTCTCTCCGCCTCTCTCACTCTCACTTTCTGTCTCTCTATCACTCTGTCTCTCACATTTTCTGTCTCACTCTCACTCTCCCTCTCTTGCACCCTCGGTCTCTCTCTCACTCTTACTCTCACTCATTTTTACTCTCACTCTTTTACACTCTCACTTACTTGCTATATCGCACTCACACACACACACTCTTACTCTCTCTCACTCTCATTCTCTCTTGCTCTCACTATCTCACTCTCTTTGCCCTCTCACTCTCATTCTCACTCTGTCTCTCGCACTTTCAGTCTCACTCTCCCTCTCTTGCACCCTCTGGCTTTCCCTCACTCTCACTCTCACTCCTTTTTACTCTCAGTCTTTTACACTCTAACTTACTCGCTATATCTCACTCACACACACACACTCTTACTCTCTCTCACTCTCATTCTCTCTTGCTCTCACTCTCTCACTCCCTTTACCCTCTCACTCTCATTCTCACTCTCTCTCACATCCTCTCTCTCTTCCTCTTCTCATTATTAATAGGCAAAGGCAGACAGAAAGGTTGAACACACATCTCTCTCTCTTTCTCTCTCTCTCTCTCTCTCTCTCTCACACTCACACACACACACACACACTCAGTGACCCTACTTGTGATGTCAGTGGCAAAGTTATGTAATTCTGCCTCTCTGGGACAAACAAATATATGAGAAGGACTTGGAAACACACACACCCAGACAGAGAGGTCACACCATCAGCGCTCGCTCCCCTTTCATCTCCCGGCCCAAAGGTCTCTTCAGTGGATGGTGGCGTGTACACAAGCGATGCTCTAATCACTCTGGAGCCATCTGGGCACTCAAAGCGCCATGATGGGGGGCAACATCTGTTTCCTCCGAGCGGCAGATGAAACGAGAGAAATGAACCAAAAAGCGAAGCTCATCTACTCACGGCCACTAGGGGGTAGAAAGTCTAACTGAGGCTGAGTGACTGGAATGAATGAACGACAGAATAAATAGGACGTTTTCCCGTTTTGGTGATGTCACATAGGATCCACAGAAGCCGTGTCGAGGTGTGTTTGCGTTCCTGAAAGCTCAAGTTTTATGGCCCCTCCCCCCCTGTTTTCATATCGCGCCCATTGCAATTCCTTCCCCTCGTGGCCCGCCGGCTGAAGACTTCTTCTAGAGATCTGCGTTATGAAACTTAGGGAGGGTTAGTGAAATGGCCGTTCACACAGCTCAGATTGACAGCACATTATTAAAAAGTGACACACAGGTGCTCTCCCTGCTCCACACACACACACACACGTACACACACACACAAAGCATTCCGTCAGAGACATTCACAGCTAGCGCACACAAGGACACACACACACACACACACACTCTGTCTGTGATGAAAAACAGTCTTAGTATAAAGTGCATTATTATACTTTGTCTTGGAGGGGAAAAAATCCATAATGTAATAACACTGAGAGAAATCTATAAGAATGCAAGGCCGTCCCTCCTGAATAGAGAAGAAACGCACAAGGCTGATAGAAAAATGCACCTTGCTCTCCTTTGTAACTTTAGAGCCCGGACGGCGCACGATCCCACAGGTTTCTTCATCTGTCAGCGCCACTCTGAGGAGGCAGATCGGTCAAAAATGAAGACTTGATCAAGATTTAATGGCTTAATTTCTACCGCGTCGTAGAAGAAGAAGAAGAGCAGAGAGTGTGAGGAACGTCGTCTCCGTCTCTCTCCTGCTCTCCGTCTTCGCCCTTTGACTCTCCGCCTCACTCACTCTCCCTCTCTGCCTCCCCGCCGACGGACGGAGAGGGATCCGTTTTGGAATTAATCATGGCAGTTCATTTTGCTGCAAGATTCTGGTTACTGAGGAGGATAGAGGCCAGCGGCGGAGGTGGAGGTGGACGGCGGCGCCTTCATAGAGTAAAAACTGAATATAGAGCCGAGTTTTAGTGTAGTTTTGTAAAGGATTAAATGGATCTGCAGGTTCGGGAACGGCTCAAAGGCAGAGTTCAAGGTGTTTCCATCAAGCAAAGCTCACAAACAAGCAGAACACACATGCGCACAGGAAGAAGCTGGTAATTAGAAAGACACAGTGAAGAGACGTTAGAAGACGACTCGTACATCTGCAGCTTCACCAGACGAACACCGGGGAATTCACATGGATTTCTCCCAAAGTCTGGCTCTTTAAACGGCTGTGATCATTGAAATCTCGTTGTTAAGAGGCAATGCTACACCAAATCACAGGCAAATTGCAATCCAAACCTCCCTACTGTGTATGACTTCATCATTCGTTCTGTTTGGGGCTTTAGGACAGGAGACTTTTCCTTGTCTAGGCCGGATTAGAAGACTCGGAAGTTTATGGATCGCCTTTGATCAAAGGACTCAAAGTGGCGGGCGCAGTGGATTTGGCCGTAACGATTATTCCCCCCTCCCCCTCCCCCTCCCTCCCTCCTGCAAGCTAGATCAACATGTAATCTTACTTCTCCCTCTCCGACTCTATGAACCTGCATCTCTTAGCGCCCAGATGAGCGTAAACAGAAGCGCTATCGGAATAATATTACTCACAAATCACATTTTTCTGCTGTTGTTATAATTAGCGTGCATTAATTCAGAGCTACCAGATGCTGCCGACTTATTATCAGTCCTCCGGTCCAACTGGGAGGCTGCTGATCACGGAAAGGTGACTGAACACACACACACACACACACACACACACACACACATATACTGCACACTTGAAATGAACAAAATTAGCTTTTTCTCCTTTCTTGAGCAGGAGAAGAGAAGAGAAAGCTTTCTATACATATTTCAGTGACAAGCTCCGAATCCCAGAGGCACGGATAATAATACCACGGTAGAATCAATCTCATTCTTTTGTGAGGAAACATAAACAACCTCTATATGGGTCTGCAGGCTTTGTCCCCGATGTGATGAGGAGAGGAGATCCAGGTTTGACTGGAGGTCTGGCAAACATGAATTACGAGAACTAGAATCCAGGAATCAGCCTCGGTTCATAACTGATGATTGTCATTAATGAGCCCTGATCACTTATGGCCAATGATTCCTGCGTTCATGCACACACACCCACACTCCCACACACACCAGACACACGTAGTACACACACTGTAGCGTCACTGCCCTCATTTCCTCTTTGCATTTTCATTTGACCCCTATTCTCTTTCGTCGTCACTCCTTTTGCATCTGCTCATCCCCTCTCCTCCCTCTGCAACCTTCCTCTTCTTCATCCTCTGCCTCTGTCACTTCTCTCTCCATCACTTGCTTGTATTTCATGCTCCCTCTCTCTCTCTCTACCCACACAAACCCCCCCATCCTCCCCAGAGACCGAGCTTGTTTACACTGCGTTTTCCACATCTTGGCTCTGTGCAGCTGCGACGGTAATCTTTCTCTCAAATATTTGTTTCTTCCATCTCCAGTTTTATTCCTTCTTCTATGCCACTGCCGCCGCCGCCGCTGAGCTATACCTCATTCCATCCCTCCCAAATCTTAAACTGTGCTTTCTCTAACTTAGCTCTTAGGCACTTTAGGACTTGCCACCTTCAATTCAGATCGACACGTTGAGATCCAGAGAGCGAGCCGGGCGCTCCGGCAAGCCCAGCGGTAATTTTGCTCCAGAGGAATTCAATCAAGTTGCATGCAGTGTGTTGTAGTTTTGGCAGCTTTTCCTCCCCTGCTAACCAGTTAGCAACGCCTGTCACCATCACTAGGCTCTATATAGGCAAAGACGTGCAGATGATGATGGATTGCTCTAAAATGATGGCAGCCAGGGAACGTAATTACCAACTTTGCCTGCGGTTAAAATTCAGCAGATAAACTCCTCTTCCCCTTTTCCTTCTCCGCCTGAATGAGCCAGGTAGACAAACAGGTGAGACATATTGAAGGTCAAATCAGAATGGATACTGACAGAAACAATGCAAGGATGCCCTCAATCCCCACACACACACACACACACAATATTGTACTTCCGCACCAACAAGCAATTGCTCTTGACAGTATTATCTCGGAGCCATATGGTAAATTTTAACCAAGGTGTCCTTTGTTCCTCTGCATGCAGGGACAGTGGGAGTGAATATAGGACAGATTGGCTTTGTTTGGTGTGGAAATTGGATGTGTGTGTGTTGGATTTAAGGCCTATAGCTCCATGGCAGAACATGTTCTCTATGGGTTGATGATGCATCCGTGTGTAATGGGGAGCGTGAGGGTCTCAGATGAGTGATAGGGGAATAACAGGAACTGAACTGTTGAAGGATGTACGATAGATCAAAGACGGGGACCTGTAAGTCAGCTGCGTCAGGATTTATACCAAAGCAATTCATGCTCCACAATGTATTTCACTGTATATTAGACTCTGTGTGTGTGTGTGTGTGTGTGTGTGTGTGTGTGTGTGTGTGTGTGTGTGTGTGTGTGTGTGTGTGTGTGTGTGTGTGTGTGTGTGTGTGTGTGTGTGTGTGTGTGTGTGTGTGTGTGTGCGTGTGTGTGTTTCCGTGTTTCCTTCCTCTGGCACATGCTGACCACACACGCACACGGAGATCGTGTTCGGCGAGCAGCTCAGCCCCTCGCAGATCATGTTCACCGCCGCGGCGACTCGCAGCCATGATCCCTGCACAAGTCATAAAAATCAATGGAGCACACCGTCAACACACGCCGCTCCTAATGCCCTCTTCCTGTGCGATAGGGCAAAATTAGATTGCAGCCATGGCCCGTAATGGCGAGCCGGGGCAGGTGAAGGAGATTGGAAACGACGGTGATTGAAAATTAATCAAATGACCCGACATGGGATCCTGGACATCTGCTCCGACCCCACAGGTTGTTCGTAAAACAGGAAACGTTTCCGCTGACGGCCCTCTTGTGTTTCAGATCGTGACCTGAGAGACAAGGTCGTCCCCCCCCCTCCCCCCCGTGACTCAACAAGTAACACACTGCCGAGTAACAAAGTCTCATTTTCCAGATTAATAACCCCTTTGACGAGCCCTTTTTTTCCTCTCGTGCCATTATACATACATTAAAGTCGTATCATAACTGTGTAACTGACGCCGCAATCATAAACTTAATTGCATAGTAAACGGCAGCGAGCAGACAGACACGTCGTAAACTAAGCCGCTGTCGTGCATCAATTATTTTACGCCGCGCAATTAGAAGAGACGCCCGTGACATTCTTTACATTCTATAACAAGCCACGCCTCGCTCCGGGCCGTGTGATTGGTTGACTACTTATTGCTTTTATGACTTTTATTTGCAGTTGTTTGGCTACACTCTTAAATTTTATTCTTTCGGTATTATGGGGGAAAACTGACTTCGCACACACACACACTCGGTTACAGCAGTGTGTGTGTGTGTGTGTGTGTGTGTGCTTGTATTGTCACCTTTGCAGTGTGCCAGCGTGTGTTTAATAATGCGCTGCAGATGGCAATTAAGGTTCAGGCTGCGTATTTACTGCAGAGTATATCACCACTTAATTGGTTATGTTGAGAAATGTTTCACTTCACTTCATTTAAATTAATTAAATGAATGTAGTTTCCTCTTTAAATGAGTCAAAGTATGAATATAGGAAGATTCCAAATCTGGCATACGTATCCCATGGTAACCTCTCAGCAGGTGCAACTTGGGGATTCGATGGTAAACTTATTATAGTAACATATTAACATGTCTTCAATCGAGACAATAAAGAGAAATGTGATGTTTTTATAAGCTGCTTCTTTCTCTTTAGGTGTGTGCGTGGGCGTGGGCGTGGGTGTGTTGTCATGGCTGCTCTTTTCTTTCTAAATGCTGTTTCTGAGAATTGTTTAGCTTAACTTAGAACTTTAGAAAAACATAAATTTGCAGAACAATTAGAACATTAGAACATATTAAAGCAGCACCCATGGGTGGCTGCCCCCTAATGCATCTGATTGCCTTTTAAACCTCTTCATTTCTATGTGAGCACCTGTTGTTCTCCAGTGATTAGGTTGATTTTCTTTGTCCTTGCGTTCGTCCTCTCTCTGTCTCCTGGTTGGCACAAGCCGGCCCCTTTGAGGTTTGACATCCATTACGCTCTGCCTCCATATGTCACCCTGGACTCCTGCGCCCCCCCCCCCCCACACACACACACACACACACACACACACACACACAGCTCCCAGACAGGTCACAGATTCTGGATCCTCCCAGACAGAGGGAATGAATGACGGGAGTTTGATTAAAGTCCTCACACACAAACACATGTGCACACGCTCAGCATAATCCTCCCGTTTCCCCCGGAGTCCAAGGGTAGACTTGGTGGCAGCTTCATTTGATAAGAGGCCTCGACCAAAACTCCCACACAGATGCCTCCATATCGCCTCAGCTCCATCAGCCTGATGATGGGGGAAAGAAATGTGGGCTTTTTTTCCTTCCCCAGCTTCCCCGGGTGTGTTTCTCCCCGTGCCCAGCATGCTTCCGCTCCCCGTGGCGAGGGGCTTGTTTGTGTTATTTTGCACCATCTCTGATTGAGGGCAGAGAGGAGAGAGGACAGGGGAGTCTTCAAATGCTTGATTAGCAGAGCAGGCGTTCGTGCTGTCCTGTCCTGAAAGCGTTCGTCTGAAAACAAACGTCATCCACTTGGCGCCCGATGTGTCCGCACGCCTCTGAAGGATGCGGATTCAAACAGAGAACAATGGCAGAGCGCTCGCTAATGGCGTCTCGGAAACAATCCTGCGGTTTGTGTGTGAGCCGATGTCTGAAACGTGGTCTGATACTTAAAGTCCTAATTAATACCAAAGGCAACGGTAGTGGTGGTCACTTCAGTCGGGGAAATGATTGGTGCAAGAAGCCTGTGAACATCTCAATCTCCTCAGATCCACAGCCAGACACAGTCCTGGTGTGGGAGAAATCTGGTCACCATGGGGATGAGACAGACTGTATTATCTGCTCAGTGGCTGTCTGGCACAAGGGATTGCTTGACGGAGGGACAGACAGGCAGCGTGCAGGATAAGACATGTCTACTTTGGCCTCAGAGGAAGATTTTGCCATCTACAATGCTGTTTGATATGTTGTGTGTGTGTATGAGTGTGTGAGGTGTCTGTGTCTGTGGAAATATGTTTTTCAAGACTGATTTGTTGAAGATTCTTCCTGCTTTATGCAACTTTTTGACATTAACATACAGAAGAAGAGATCTGTCTCTGAAACAAAGGAGCGGTGAGGTTAAACGTGCACCATTCCAGATGTTCCAAACCACTGGGAACGCCGTAACATGTACGTGTCGTTACACAGTGAATCAGAGAAGCAGCACACACACACCGCCTACACACACACGGCACAGCAGCCTACAGTTTCTATGTCATTTCAAGGTAGACGGCTCTTCACAATGGACCACAAGTGTTAAGGTGGGAACTCGATGAACTTTGGTGGCACTAACAATGCATTTCATGTCTCAAGGGGGGAAATGTTGAGATTCTTGCCTACAGCCTCAAATTTTTCAACCTGTCTTTCTTCTTCTCTCCCTCTTTTCTAGGTATTCCTAATAACATTGGTCCAGTTAGTAAGTAAAGCGTTTTCCAATGAGCAAAACTGTTAAAGAATGCTGAATGCTTTGCTTTGCCTCCTGTGCCATCCTTCACCATGCACCCCTCCCCCCCCACCCCAAACCCAGTCCAGCCGGTGTTCATTTCTGATTCCAATCTCCAAATAAAGGATGGCTTTTGTTTGTCAGCTAACCTCCTTTTTCCTTCCTTTTTTGAAGGAAAGATAAGCAATAGCCAGGGGCAATATTGCCAAACATTAATTTACTTTCCCCAGCCTCAACCAGATATCTCTTGTTTGGCTCTGAATGCCGAATGCCATCTGGATTTTTTTCCTCTTCCTCTCCCCCATGCATTATAAATAAATGGCATCTAGACTTTATTAAAGTGCCAGGACCTCTCTGGATGCATAATGTCACAGGAGGTCATTTTAATATAAGCCGCAAGCACCTCGGCTGGTATTATCTTCGTCAACCAGTAGCCCCTCAGGAGGAGGAGGAGGAAGAGGAGAGGTGCCACGTCTCAAGTTACCGCTGCCTGGAAGGCTGTGTGATACAGGAACCATAGGAGCGTATTGAACAAGTCAAAGTGCATTCACAGTCTGGCTCAATTCTCCTCAATCTCTTCTCCTCTTGCCCGCTTCTTAGTGAGGATCCTCTGCAGATTGATCAGTAACTTGCCCCCTGCTGTGACTGGTCATGGTCCCATATGGACTGGCTGGGCTTTAAACAAACAGATCAGACTTCCCTTTAACTAATGAGACCACAACAAATCAGCGGTGCGATCAGCTGGGTAATGTCACAATATGTGTGATTCATGCACACTTGTCTCTGTTAATCATTTAAAAAGAAGAAGTGACTTTTAAGCAAATGTCCTAACATGACTGAGTGTGTTTTGTGGACATAATAGCGCTGCAGCTTATGATTAATTTCATCACAATAAAGTGAAAGGAATGTTATGATGAATGACATCACAAGTCTCCAGAGAAACTTTGAGACATTCAAATTCAATTATACTGAGAAACGTATTATACTAGTATATGAAACATTGGGAGAGTAGGAACAAGTAAATAATTGGCGTTGTACTTGATGAATGCAAAAATTGTTAATTACAAAATTTGAGTTCAGTCATTTATTTTTTTAATTCTTTCAGAGCTAAACTGTAAAATGAGCTGTCGGGTTTCAGAGTGTTACAGTATGTTACACAGTATGTTAAGTGGAATACTGTGTAAGTGTCAGAAATGGACACATGGCCAAGAAATGCAACCCCCCACCCCCCTCCCCTCCACTGCCTGGCTTCATCATCGCCCCCTCACACCCTCACCCCTCCAACCTTAAAAGGTACTTGGTGTTGCACAATTTCACCCCATGCACGGCCTGAATAGTGATAAGCGTTTGTGTGTATGTGTGCGTGTGTGCGTGCGTGTGTATGCGTGTGTGTGTGTTTGCATGCTCTGGACACATGCAGTAGAGTAAACACAGTACATAGATTTCCATTCAAAACGCCAGGTCAGATCATCTCCAACGGCTGTCCACAAATCCTTTTACGAGGAGAGTGTGCATGCTTATGAGACAGAGAGAGAGTATCTGTGTGTGTGTGTGAGGGGTGAGAGATGCAGAAAGGACACACTGACAAGTCTTCAGATCTCATCCAGATTGGCCCACAGGGATTTCTCGTTCTCATGAGTAGCTGTCTTATCGCGGCACAAACAGCAGCCTCCCACAGAGCCGACGTACGTCTCTCTCAGCGCTAAACGCTCGGCTCCGCTGCTAAAAAACACACAGAAGAGGATGGGGTTGTTTGCAGTGATAACAAGAGCCAATTTGCAGCCGTGTTATTAATAAAGAAAGCCGTGATCGGACAAAACGCTGGAGCTTTTCAAATAAACCAGAAGCGAGAGCGCGGCGGGGAAGAGAAAGCGCAGCACTTTTCATGTTGTTTGAAGGTAATTGAATCCTTCATTGACTTTCCTCAATTCTATTCCAAGTTTATTAAGCCAGGCTGAATTGCCTAATGCGGCCCATTAAAGTGAAATTAATATTTAAAAAAACAATTCTGGCTCTGCAAGATTGCATTTCATTATGGCTGTGGCATTGATTAAAATCCGTCACCACTCATTTAGTTTGCCTTACCTGAATGTTCCCCATAACACAATAATTAATGGAACCCAGATGCAATCAGTATTGCATCCAATCAATCGCCAACACAGAATAATTAAAAAAACGAGAAGATATAGAAAGGAAGTTACTTTACCGATTGGCCGGCATGGATCCTGACGCTGGGCTTTGCTCTCTCGTCTGGTTCTGTTCTAATCAAACGTGTGTGTTTGAGGATACAAGCTGAGTTTGAGTGGTGATGTTCTGTGCCATCAGTGCTTCATGATAAAAGAAGTGAAATGGATAAAGGCACAGGATGATGTACGACTTGTAGATCAGGTAATCGATAGATGTTAGAGATGCCGTGGGGTTTAAAGTGCATGGACATGATCGTAACCCCGACAGAGGGTCATTGTTTAAATCAATTAGCAGAAGTGTGAAAGTCATTCCTAAAATGATTTGGCCTTTTGAACAGCACTCCTGATCCCTATTCACTCATATGGTAATTGGGTAATGGGCTTCTTCTCAAGACATCAGCGGCCATTAATTACCCCCAGATTACATGATTCACAGGAGTCTGGAGCAAAAGGACACGGAGAGATCAATTGAGGAGATGAAGGGGGATGATGAGGAAACTTATCCGTATTCCTCGCTTTGCTTGAGTCTTCTCCATTTCCAACCGCAAAGTATTTCCCTGACACGGAAATACCGACTTGTATGTAATTATGAGGTTATGCTACCCACAGCAGTCCGTCATTCCAAGGCCCAACACTTGCCATTATTTATTCATTGTTATTCCTCCACCAGAAATACACCGTAATTAGATATTGATTACATAGTCAATGTGATGAATTAAACAAAATGCCCCCCAAAGTCTTCATTTGCTTTACATAGTTTAGAGTCCCTTGCATAATTGATGGCTCAGATACATAAACCTAAGAGGGTTCTTATCTCTTTTCTTTTTTAGTTTTGTCTTGAGTTTACTCATCATTGCCATTTCCATGAACATGAACAGCGTAGACCATGGAAGTCACACCAATTACATACAACGTCTCTCCAAAGTCCTTCCCGGGTCCTTGGATGCATTCTCTTGCCAGGCCTGCCCCCATTTGTATTTGATGTTTTTCCTGATTTGCCGACTTGAGTCATGCCGGACATGTTGGTGTCTGCCAGTTGTGTGTTTCCACTACCACATAGCCCCCCCCCCCCTTCCCCCTCACACACACACACCTCCAGTCTCTCCAGTGTCCACCGGTGCAGTGCACCTGATTAACTCCTGGTTTCTCTCAATTGCACGCAGTTCGGCCGAATGTCTCATCCCTAGGTGTCGCTAACCGAAAAGAAGGTAGGCAACAAAGATTATGCAACAACAATGTTTTTGTAACAGACTTATATACTTCAAACTGTTTGTATCGTACAATGTAGTCGGTTAGTTGAGAGAACTTGTTGGCAGAATCTTTAATAACCTCCCCTCACCAATTATGGCATTTCTCCGAACTACCCTAAAAAGTATCTTTAGTCATCTTGATCATAATCTCCAGTGTGGAGATCCAGGGGGCGCTCATGTTGCAACATACTGGCCGTTCTTTGCATTATCCTCAACGTGCGTGCGTCTCGTCTTTACACATACGCACGTACACAAGCTTTTGGGGAAGTGTGATTATCCCGTTCAGTATTAATTAGGCACAGCGCTTTGAGGAGATGCTCGGCCTCGTCTGAGTGAGCAGGAGAGGTTTCTACACAGACTGATGTAAGGCTCATGTCAGCTTAATCCATCATGCAGACGCCAAACACAAGTCTAATACAACCATTCAGCTTTGTGTTTCCATGACTGCACACAGTGTAAGTGACAGCAGCTTATGTCACCCAGCAGAGCCGTAGAGTCCGGGGCCTGTTATTCCTTTTCCCCCCTATTCTTTGTTTTTACGACTGGAAAGGGATCCAAGGATCGCTGCGTTTCCCGGCTAGCCACTTTTCCTCATCCGCGCTCCTGTGCGCAGATTTATTGCGCACAGGGGGCGCAAACACACACAGGCTTTTAAACAATACAAATCACTTGGTAATGAATTAAAGCAGCTGATGCCACACGCAGCCAAACCTCACTTGGCGGCGTCACTCTTTATTTTCAAACACCATCAGTCACCATTATTACAACTTACGTTCCTTTCTTTTTTGACCAGTTGCATCTATTCTTGCACGATACTTTACTCTTCTTGATTCTCTGACATTACATGTTTTATGTTCAACTGCAATATCACCTTTTTATTTCTTTTCCTTTGTTAATTTGTCTAGTAGCTCCTCGAGTTGCGTTGTCCACTGCCCCTACTGGCCACGTTGCAAACAGCAAGCGAGGTAGGAGCTCTGGTATTCCTACTTTGCCCCTCCCTCCCTACCCCCCACCCACCCACACACACACACACACACCTACACACACACCCCAGACACCATCCAAGCCCTCTCACTGTTTGATTTAATGTTTCTGTTTTACTGTAAGCTCCATAACCCTGCAACACTATCCCAGCGGTGTGAGTGACCAAAGAGCACTCTGTATCCATACCTCCAACCAGCGGCCGACTGATGCCTCTCACTGTACGGGACTCATCGCCTCTAAACTCTGTTAAAGTCCCTCGGAACCTTTCTCTTTTTTTCAGTTCAAGTAAAGAGGGTGTTTCAGACCACGACTATTTTTGGGAAGTGTGTTTCAGAGACTCAAGACTTTTTATTCCCCCGTGCGTGCATGATTTATGACCTTAGCCTATTTCTGGAAAGGAGAGATTATTTGTCTTGGGAGAGTATATCTGAGGGAGCGCGGCTGCTAATGTGGAGGAGCTTAGCTTACACCGGGACCAGACTGTTCTGCTCCAGGCAAAAGGTGGAGTGGACTCCTTCTGCTCCTTCATTTCCAAGCTTTGTCTGGCGGTTAGTGGCCAGACAGCGAGACCTGACCTCAATACGGATCCTTAATAACCGCAATCTCCCGGAAGAAAGCCCCCGACCCCGCCCCCCCTCTACCCTCCACCCTCCGCCCCGGCTCTGGATCCGCGAGCGAGCTTTCGGTCCACGCGTCTGCCAGAGAGGCTTAAGGGTCACATCTGTCGGGGCTGTGACACGCGGTGTCGGCGGTCAGTCGCCGTGGCAGACTGATGTTCGCTGAGAGCTGAGCTGTGGTCGCCCCCTCCTCCTCCTCCCCCCACCCTCCCTGCACCTTAGGGCACAGCTGTCAGTGAGTATCCAGGACCAAAGCATGAGGGTTTGCAGCCCTCTTTTCCAAGTTCACGTCCATATTCCAGCCTCTAATGCAGCATGATGTACCGCCAATACACCATGTTGCTCGTGTGCCTTATCGATTGCGTCATGAAGCTTTTAGCGGGGAAACTGTAGTGACTCTTTAGAACGTAGCCAAATCATAAAGTAGTGGTTGAATACGTTGAGGGTTCCATGTCCTTCAGTAGTTAGCATGCATTTGAGTTCCATCTCATCCTCTTTCTTCAAACAAGTCCAACCATAACACTTAAGGGGATCAGAGATCAAATAGACATCAATTCCAAAAGCTCCCCACACATTTCCCGGTCTGAAAGAAGCATTTCCATCCGTGGTTTGATCTGCCCTTCGCTGTGTGTGGTGGTCCTGATGTGACAGTGTCTTTGTGCCATCATTCCGGAGCCTTCCTCGCCTCGTGTTGTTGTGTGCTTGAAGTGATGTGATCTCTCCGAGTCATACTAATATCGTGCTTTTCTTTTTTTGGTTTGTTCTTGATGTGATGTGTTTTCTAACCAGAACCAACCCTCCCTGTCACCGCAGCCCCACTCACATCTCCAGTCTCTCCATTCTCAACCTCGCATGCCACGGCGCCTCGCTCAAATGTCTGCTAACCCCCACCGCCGCCATAGCGCTCGCCAGCAACAGCAAACCACTCCTACACCTCCTACTCCGTATCTCTATCTTTCTCTTTCTCTTCTACCTTTCTCTCCCCCTTCCTTCCCCACCCCCGGCTTCCTCTCTCTTTGCAAGACTGCGAATGCTTCGGCCACTCCAACCGATGCAGCTACATCGAGCTGCTAAACACCGTCATTTGCGTGAGCTGTAAGCACAACACTAGGGGGCAGCACTGCCAGCTATGCAAGCTGGGATACTACCGCAATGCCACGGCAGAACTGGACGATGAAAATGTGTGCATAGGTTAGTCCCCTACCCCAACCTTTCACACACCATCACAGCACCCTGCTTATTCACCCCACACACTCCTGGCTTCATCTCCATCTGTCTGTGACTCGCTACCAGAATAAACAGGCACCTTTCATCCCTCACCGCTTCATCATCCATAACCACCTGCCTCCGTGTCTTTCAGTGACCTTTCACGTCTTCTTCTGCTTTTTTAGACGGCGGCGTCCCTCATTAAGCTCCCTGTCATAATCTGCTTTTTTTTTTCTTTTATAAGACCGGAGTGATTCAGCTTCACTCGGACGGAACAAAGCGATTTTCAGTCGTTCCTTTTAGCCGTGGGTAAAAGTATCTGCAGGTTATTTTGCGGTTGATGTACCAAAACAAGGCTTTAAGGGAGACATTAGAGGGTGAATGGTCTGATTTGCCTGTAAAACAGTGTGAAATTTGCACAAAATAAAGGAAACACCAGCAAGTATAAGAAGTAAAATGTTGCGTAGCTGTTGCGTATGCTGTCATACTTTTAAAAACACCTCGCTACTTTAAATAACTTTTATATGTTGGCAGCAGTCACGTGTTAGGTTAGCTTCTCTGGGACCTCATCACACATTAAAGTGGTAATTGGCAAAAATCTAAACACAACAGACAGCGAGTTGATCTCTGACGTCACTCCACCGCCCTGAGAATTTGCCTTTGTAGTCCGAGTCCGCCCTTAGCTGGTGTTTCCTTTCTTCTGTCCCGCCTCAATCCAGGCGTCCATATGTTGTATCATCTGTTTTTCCTATGTGTTCAAAAATGTGCGAAAATTGGATTTTGCCCGAGCGTCCCGAGGCTGTTGTTTTGTCCCCCCGTTGTGAGTCTAGAGCGCTCACTGCCAGGTGCACTTGTGAGTCCAGAGGGGGGAGTCTGACAAGCACAGAGAGTCCGGAGAGAAATGTCACAGAGAAGTCACACCAACAGTCTGAGGTGCCATGACAGTGCATATGTCATATACAAGAAATGGCCTCAGGAGTAGCAGCTGAAGCCCGTCACATGGTGTTAAGAGTCACCCAGGCGTTACCTCATGCCAAACTCGCCGTCACCCCTTTCCTCCTCTCTTACTCGTCACCCCCTCCTCCCCCACCTCCTCCTCCTCCTCCCGTTTGTCACTTGCCGTCACCTCTCTCCTCTTGCCTGACCTCCGGGTGTCACTCGGGTGCAGCGGCGTGCAGCCACAGAAGGTGCGGTGTGATGGTCGGGGCCTGTCAAAGCGCGGGGGCTCATTTTGACTCGCCGAGCGCTCCAGCTGCCGTGGATTACCAGAAGGTCAGATGAGTGTAGGACACGAGGGACACGACAGGTTGTTGTTTCTCACAGACGAGCTCTTTAAAGGCCATTTCAACCCTAATTCAGTGCTAACGACACACTTCCTGTAGTCGATGGTTATTAAGTGGCGTTTGATGATAACGCCAATGCCTCAACCATGGTGTCTGGATTCTTACTTAAAGCGAGACAACACATTAAGTTCATCTCAGCATTTCAATGGATTTCAATTTGAATAATGGTGCCAACACAATAGCATATGACAACGATGCCCCATTTCAATGAACTCAGCTCCCATTCCTCTGAACCACGCTCATCCTCCGCCATCCCTCCTGTGATCACTGTTCCATTCCGTCTCCTCTCTCCATCTTTTGCCCTTCCTTTGTATGACTGAATCAAATGTTTGAAAAGCATGTGCAGGTTCTTAGCCCTACGATGTCCCATCTTAAGGAAAAAAGCTACTGATAAGGCTTTTGCACATTTTGCTCATTGCATATTGTTGACATATATAACTTTAACTCAAGTATATATATGACTGAAGATACCTGTGTTAATTGTAATGGTTACAAAGTGTTACATGCATCTGAACCAGCCTCATTCTTCTCCCATTCTGTTCCCATTACAGTTGAAATGGTAGCATTTCTTCTTGTATGAGATTTAATATAACAATCCAAATATTTTGCCAATTAAATCCTATCCAATGGCTTTTAAAAGCAGTGGAGCTCCTAATTAAGTTTGAGCACTGTGGTCCATGCTGTGAAAAATCCTAGCAGTGTGCTGGCACGAACCAAAGCACCACCCTGTTTCCAGCCTGTGTGTGTATGTGTGTGTCTTGTTTTTCCAGACTGTAATTGTAATCCCTTTGGCTCAGTCAGTGATCGCTGTAATGGCACAGGATTTTGTAAATGTAAGGAGGGCACTACAGGGCCCAAGTGTCAGGAGTGTCTACCCGGCTATTTATGGGACAATGGCTGCAAATGTAAGTAGAACCACAACTCTCCCCTCCCACGCCGCTCCGGACTGCTCTCCCCCCTCAGCACTGTCTCTCCTCCTGCTCTCTTTCCCTCATTTCTTTCCTCTCTCCTGTGTGATTCCTCAGCTTGGTTGTAAAGAAATGTGCCGCCCAGCCACCTTGACCGACGCAGAGCTAACGCAGACTAACCCGACGATACTGAACTATTTGTTTCACTAACCAAGCCTTCATTTCATTACTGTGCTGCGGCTGCATTAACAGAGACGCGGGGGGCGCAGGCATGGCCGGTGCGCATGGTGCTTTAGCCATACAGTCATCCGGCCGTGACACGCACCAACAACACAGCAGCTGAGTCAATATTGACTGCTTGACACCGCGGCTGCCTGTGACTTTGTTTGTGTCGCCATCACCTTTGGCTGCTCCTCTAACGGCCCAATGTCACCCACCGGCAACATTTCAGCTGAAAAAAAGAGAAGCGGCCATTGTTTGTTTGGAGTTCCAGCCCAGTTTTGTGTTAAAAATGTCGCCTAGTTTACATTTTTCCCGCCGGTCATTTTGTCATGCATGCCCTATGAGGTAAGGCTTTCTCAAATGTCAGTAATTTTTCATTGTTTCTTTCAAGTCAAACTTCACAGAGACAAAAACGCTGCAGGGGATAGACGGCATGAAAAAAAAAAAAAAATCACCCCAAAAACACGCCCTTACTTTGAAATCCTGCCTCCCTGCTGCAGACTCTGGTTCCTGCTGGGCTCCATGTCCACCGATGGGACTCCTGTTCCTCCATCCAATCCCTGTTGGCTCCTTAGACGCTCTTCCTGTTAACATAATGCATAATTGTACTCGCATATCAAAGCACAAATTGACTTTTACAGCTTATAAATTGAACACTAATTGGCATTTAACCTAACACAACCCACCTGCGCCCTCATGTTTATAATTGCAATTAAGTTGCCCTGGATTTGGTTCCTGTCCTCTCAGTCCGGGGCTAACAAAGGTGCCCTACATAAGGAGCTTGAACATTGTAAGGTGACATGATTCTGAGGGATTAATTTCTGGCACAGACCTCCACTTCTTCCTGTGGGTGTAAGGTGATAAACAGTAAGCAGGGCGTAATATAATCGCCGAGGATGCATCATGTCAGCAGTCGGTGGAAAGTTTTAGTCTGCTTCCTTTCGGCTCGGCCGGCCCAATTAAGGAGCCTGAGATGTCGCCGCGTCCAATGAGGCGTCGGAGCACAAGGACGCAGACGGGAACGGAGATCTCTGTCTTTAAAGCACAAAGATTTCAAATGTCAGAATGTTGTTCTCCCCAGAAGCTCAGAGTAGTTCTACACTGACTTGTAATAGAGACGCTGCTATTACAGTTTGCAGTTTATAACAAAATCCACATGAGTCTATAGATACAAATGACATCATCGGGCAGATTATTGTCAGTATTCACCCTCTGTGGTCTTCAGATCCTCTTCTGGATCAGGAACGAGGTGTTTGATGTTCTTTCTGTCCTTTTGTCTTGACAGTATTTTTCATAATGACCGCGTCTCTGTGGAGACTTGAGATCCTCTAATTGGATCAGTACTCCAGCTTTATTTTCCTCTATTATTACATTTCTTCTGTCTGTGTGTAACTCGTTTCTTTCTCCACCTCCAGCTTTTATTGCACACATGGCCGTTAGAGGAGAAGGGATCTGTCTTTGAATTGCTTCTCCTGAGATTCATCCCTTTATTTCTGTTACATGTTAAGGGTTTTGTTTTGGGGGAGGGGGTCCTTGTCTTCGTCGAGAGCTTTGGGCCGAGTTAGAAAGCGTTTGTTTGCCTTTACAAATAAACTAGACTTGGATTCAATGTGAAGGAGGGAGAAGGATCCTCTCACCGTGTCATAACTTAGAATTCAAATAACAGGAATCTGTTGAAGTGCACTCTGTGATTCACACTCCACTCCACACTCCCTTCACACACACACACACACACATACACACCAAACCTAAAAAACACAAGATGAAGTCAGGGGAGAAATTGGTGCAATTTATACATCTCCTGCTTTATTTCTCTCTGAAGAGCTTCTGGAACAATTTTAAATCCTTGACTGTTTTGCAAGTATTCTCTTATAATGTTTCTCCATCTTTATTATACTAAAGACCCCAAATACCAAAATGAACCCAAGGCTCCAGAGGCCAACATTTATACTTATATGGCAGTAATTCCACGGCTGAAAGAGTTTAAATGCTTCCTCTCCTTCCTTCCCTGATATTTCGGTCTTTCTGATCTGCATGCAGACTGAAGAACGCAATTATAGCCCAAATCTCTCGTCAAACACCTCTCTGCCTCAGACGGGCTCACCTAGTTCACCGCTCCCCTCTCTAAATATTATCACTCATATCAAAAGCAAACGCAACAAATCTTGTCATTTACTTCCTGAGCCGGCTCTGTTTACATGCAGAGGAACGGTAAACGTGAGCCACTGAGGATGAGGATGAGGGGCGAAGGGTTCATTCTATCCCAAACCAGCTCTCCTTCCCCCCTGCTTGCGACTCCATTCTCTTTTCGCCTGGGAGGCTCATCGTCATCTCATTGTTGTTCTGCAGAGGACTGTGCAGTCGCCACGCTCGGGCCGTGGCCTCAGATAATCTGCTGCTTTTGGTGTGGATTTGCCACAGTAGACAATCTCTATTAAAAACTACTATCAGGATGTTTAGTGTGTGTTTACCTCCGAGAGAGACCCAAACACCTCTTTGTTGTTTCTGTTATCAGGAATTAAAGAAGGCTCTGCACAGCAGTTTAGTGCAGCGGGGGACAATAGAAGAGAAGAATGGCTTGATGAAAAGATTCCAGCTCACAAAGCAAAAGACAATAAAGTATAAATCTTCCGCTGAGGAGGCCAAGACTCTAAATTAGGTTCTGATAAATAGTACTTAGAATCAATTGCAGCCCTTTTTACTGCGTCCACTGGGCTGCCGGTGCCTTCAAAGTCTTACATCGCCTTTAATCTACTGTACATCTTTGATAAAAACCTCTTATTGATGTCTCCTTTTCAAAGTCACGATCACTGTGGGATTGATCGGAGCTCACTTATTGATCATTCTGTGTACCGTGTTGCGTTTGAGCCGAGTTGCTCGTTGCCGTTTCATTTCTTGAATGAGTTTTTTCCGGGCATGGGTTTGGATTTAGGCTCAGCTTTGTGTTTTGTCTGTCAGCATGCGGCGCTGCTGTCGCTCTGAGAGGAGATTAATTAGGTTACTGCCTAATTGATAAAATCAGCTGCAACTGTGGCAATTAGACGCCGAGACCTTAGCACAATGTGCAGCGCCGGCTGTCCAAACACACACTCCACACTCTCACAATTACCCACAATCCCATGTTCTTCTTTACATCTTGAGATACGTTTTTGAAGCCTTTGTAACGCTTTAATGTGGAAAAAGGCATTAATCCACTCTTGCATCAGTTTGTTCCGGATGTAAAAGGACGGCTTCCACGTCGGCTCACTGGATTGGCTTGTTTTGGTCTCAGTCTCAAGTTTGCAGCTTTGATCGTTTCCAACACACACTTCCTATAAAATTACAATATAGACAGTCATAAAAAAGCATCCGTCCCCTTTGACAGAGATTCAACTTGGTCCTGTTTTGTCTTGGTTTGCTCTGTTGTCCACTACGGCCACCATTGTAAATAAAGCGCCTGGTGCCAAGTTGACTGTTGTGAGTTAGAAAACAAATTCAAATCCAGCAGCTGCAGTGGTGTTGCATCTCTTATCAAAGCGTCCTTGAGCTCCTCCTGCTCTGGCCCGGTGCACATGGTTGAGTCCTGGGCTGGTGGAAAAGCATTTCCACATTTCAGTCTTCTTCCTTCATTATTTTTCTGGGGACTGAGCACAAAATACTTTGCATGTCCTGAGACTGACTTTTCTTCCCGTGTCTTGGGATAAGACGGACATGAGGAAAGGTCAGTGTCTAATTAGAATCTTGCCGATACCTTGATTATATGGAGGCCTCTTGGGGGAAAACACCAGTCTTTAATGAATATACTTGATTGCTCTTCTTGGTCAGCTGGTGGGAGGTATTCATTATTAAACATCTCACCTGCTCCCCCCCGTAAAAAACCCAAACCCACAGAGCAAACCCAAGGCTCTCTGAAGGGAGCATCGATTTCTTTGTCGCCGTAGTTTTATTTGTTGACTCATTATTCCAGTTTGTGCTGAGTGGTTGTATCGGGCCGTGGAGCCGATGTCACTCCAGAAGAAAAAGGACACAATAGTTCAGGTGTCTTATCTAGATCTTGTTGTGCATGGTAATTGGTGAGCTGTGGCCCGGAGCTAAAAAACTATCGAGCCGAGCAGCAGCAGCAGCAGCAGCTCCCCCCCCTTCTCTCCAACCAAACAGACGGCGGCAAATAGGATCCAGAGAGTCAATGTTTCTTAACAAGCCTCCCATCAAAGCCCTATTTGGCTATTCCTGCGAGACAGCATGCATCCATTCCAGGGTATTAAGAGAAAGGGCTGATATTTGTTATTGTGATATTTATGTCCCATAGAGTTCAGAGATTGCTCACCGCATTGTTTTCCACTCCCATAAAGGAGTGGAACGGGCAGAAGTGGCCCCCGTGTTTATCACTGTTTATTTGTCTCCGTTGGTTTATTAGTTTGTGCGGCGCTGCTTTGTTTGCCTCCAGCTTGCTTGACAGCTTGCCTCCGCTGGGAATAGAGTGGCCTCGCTGTCCCGCCGCTAAATATACTCCAATTTTCACCTGACGCTCAGTTTGTCTAAAGTCGCTGCTGTTTGAGGGGAAAACCGAGGGAAAAGTGTGGCTTTCTGTCGGAACGTGGCGGATAGGAGGATTTAATCTGCGCCGTAATCAAAGAGGGTTTAAGGGATTAACAGGGAATTCCTTTCATAGTGGAGAGAGAAACGTTGTGTTTACATGCAAAAGGGGTTTCTGTGGTTAAACTGTATTTAGCCTTTGAGTTGAACTATTTTCATTTTTTTAAATCAACATGTTCTATTTAAAGATAAATCATGAAGTTGTGTACTCGTCGTATTCTAAAAGCAAAGAGGAAAACATTGACACGCTATCAATATTTCTAAATTCATGAGGGGAAGTTTGATTAAAGATATCAAATGAGTTTGACTAACATGTTCACTAACTCAACTAACCTGATTTATGCAGAGGAAACTCCCTGATTTGTTTACGATTGCATGAAGCACAGAAGCTGCTGTGAAAACACTGAATTGAAATGCTAAATTAAAAGTCATTATCATGTGTAATGAAAGAAGAGCGGTCACACTTTACTTGAAGAGAACATTAGATTAATATTGACTACAATTTGAGCCCCACAGTTGATTCCATTTCCTTCTATCACACACTGAAAGAGGAAACTGTAGATAATGAAATGATATGAATGTCATTTTCAGGTATTTGACTGTAAGATTGATAATACTTATGAATATCTTCTTGATATATTTCCGTGCCTTTCAAGTAAAGTGTGACCTCAGCCTCTCTGTGTGTTTGATTCTCACTCCCTCCTCCTGTCTCTGTTGCTTCCACCGCAGCCCGGGTGTGTGACAACGAGCTCCTGCGTTGCCAAAATGGCGGCGTGTGTGTCAACAACCTCCGTTGCGAGTGTCCCTCCACCTTTACGGGCCTGTTGTGCGAGAAGCCCCGCTGCGAGTCAGAGCTGGGGGGCTGCAGGGATGCCAACTCGGGCCAGGCCCCGCTATCGCCTCCGTCCCTCCCCAGGCTGCTGCTGCTGCTGCTGCTGCTGGGAGAGGCCTCCTACTGGGCCGCCGTGCTCTAAAGAGACCCGTGACTCCCCACGCACACACGCACACACACGCCGGCCTGGTGGGACCAAACCGCCCTGCCTCCGCCGCCGCTGCCACCACCACCTCCACCCTCCCACACCCCCTCTTTGAGTAATCAACAACCATTAAACAACAACAACAACACCACCACCCATGAGCTTTCTGGACTGTACTGTCAGAGCTTCTCTGCCTCCAGACTCTGTGGACTCTCGGCTCGCGCTGACCATGAAGAGAACGTGCCGGAACAACCAGCGCAAAAACTTTTTCATTTAATTTCAAAGAAGAGTATATAGAGATGAAAATAAAAAAAAGGTATACTTCTAAAATGCCAGATATTATATAAAAGAAATGAATACAAATACCAGAGGAACTGAGCGTTTGCCTAATTAGAGTCAAGAGGAGCAAAGAACTGTGACCCTCCATCTCTCCCTCTAAGCCATACCAGGTACTTGAGCCCCTTCCAGTTTAAGGAGGGATAACTGAAGATGACAGACTCGTTCACTTCTCTCTCATTGCCACGGCAACAACAGCTGCAACCAATCAGCTCGGGCATGAGCCGACAGTGGACGCCGATCCTCGCGGGACGCTTGCGCAAGTTACTGTTGGCTGGACTCGACGCCGAAACGACATCAACACGAGGACAAAAAAAAAAAAACGAGGACAAAAAAATAATAATGGAGAAAATACAGGAAGCATTCTTTGCTGTCAGTGCATTGTGGATAGAAGGAAATCTGTCCGGACTGCCACAAAAACCTTGCCCATGTCGGTTTCTCTCTCTCTCTCTCTCTCTCTCTCTTTCTCTAGCTTTCTGTCTCTCCTTCCAGCACTCGCTCATCCTCCCTCCTGTTCATCCTCTCCCTTCCCCCTTCCCCCTCTCCGCCCTCTTGACTCCCAATCTCCTCGCCATGCTACCACTGACCTGTGCTTTTGTGAACGTTACTCTGTAGCCCTCGTCGGTTGAAAGATTTCTTTGTCCAATGTTAGTGATGCACACGTGTACGAATAAACCCCACCTCCCCCTCCCCAACCCTCCTTTTCTCCCCCTTTCTCCCTCCTCTCTTTCTTCCTTCCACTCTCTCTCTCTCTCCTGCTCTCTGATTGTCTTGGATCCCAGAGCCCTCATGCTCCCTGCGATCGCCCTCAGAGGAGAGTTTCCACCCGAGCAGAACAGAAAAGCGCATAGAAATCCATCCGTGTATTTGCAAGTTCTTTTTCCTCAACAGAGCAAACTGAAGAAAAAGTCCTGTAGTCCTTTTGTATCCTTGCCGAACTGTGACTGAATAAAGGCAACCTTTAATGTATCTATTTAAGACATCCAAACGCAGAAGCAATCATTTAATCTCATGCTTATATTTTTCTCCTATATTTCTTTCCTTCACTTCTTTACATTTGATTTTTAGTTTCTCTGATTACTTTTGGGTGTGCAGTTGATTTTCCTTTGTATTGGCAACGTGCTGGCATCAAAGAATATCAGTTTACATATACGGTATTATAAAGTGTAATAAGAATCCCACCAAAGGACATTATAAATGTTTTCTTGTTGCTTTAACACTTGAGAATTTAAGTGAATAAAAGTTAAAATATGAAACGGCGTTGATCATTTGTGGATCACAGGTGGATCATGTTTGGATTTTTAAACTTCTATCTATTCTGCATTGGCTCTGTATTTGTTTGTTGAGGTAATAATAAGACACAAACCCCAGAGATTATAAACGACATCACTTTATTGTAAGACTGTTTATCCATAAACTGTATTTGTGTTCCAAAGTCACACACCATCATCAGTGGGAAACAAATCTGCCATGTTTAATTCTTGATCATCTATAATCAATATGTATCTGGTCCAGATCTTGAACAATCTGCAACAATTCTGCTTCTTTTGTGACGATTTCACAGTCAGAACAAGACAAGTCAACGTCTTCCGGCCTTGGCAGAGGTATGCGCTCTCGTTAATGCCTTTCTATTTCACATTAATGTTGTGATATTGTTTCCAGATGGTCTCATGCAATCATAAGTGGCTTTAAGATTCAATAGTAGATTATAATTTGTGTTTACGCAGCATTCTGAGGTCGCTAAACTCCGTGTATCCAAATCTTCCATCCTTATAATTGAGCGTAGATCGTATTCATCATTGCGTGCTGATTACCAAGTGTTGACAGGAACTGTTGGCAGAAAAATGTGCATATCAGCGTTGGTGATATTTCCGTGCTATTTATCTAGAATTCAATCTGGTAAAGATTTGTTTCAGTGGCATGCATTGTCGGAGGCACTGAATTAAATATTTACAACTATCGATGTCTCCTGCACAGCCTGTGTTCAAAGTTTATATAGTGGGTCGTGTCAGATACGAGACAGATCATCCATAACCTGAAAAATTCAAGCCTCAGCCTCTCTCTCTCTCTCTCTCATTCTCTCTCTCTCTCTCCTTTTGGGGTTATTTTTTACTAGTTTGTCGTAGAGGCTGCAGTGCCTTAAAACATGTTTATTTTGGAAAAGCTGGTTGAGTATGTGAGGAAATATGCAAATTAAATACAGTTAGGGTTGTTCATGAGTGTTTGTGAGTGTGTGTGTGTGCATGTAAAAGCTTTAGACATTAGGAGCAGAAATTGAAGTGACAAAATCGTCACATTTCTGTTGCAAATGTTTTCCCCCTTTTGGGTTTCTGCTGTGATATCTTGTGGAAATCAGTGTGTTGAGACGAGGCGAGTGTGAGAAACGTATTTTTAGTTTCCCAGTCTAATGTCTCTTGCAAATGAGCTCATTCAGAGTTTTCATATTCTCTCCACAGAGCTCGTGTCTCAGCCTCAGCCACCAAATCCTTCCACTTAATTAAGTTCAGAGCTTCATATTGTGTCTGAAATCTTCCCAGTTGCTTGGAAACATCGTCTCCATGTAAAGTACCTTCTTTAGAAAATTGAAAATATAATATGGATCTTCTTAACCATTTTTACTGACTTTTTCTTTTCAGCAGCAAGGGCACTAAAATCCACCGACTGCTTTAATTAAAGGAACGCCGCCATCAGAGCGGAAACCTTTTGTTTATTTTTATAACTTCTGTTGAATTAATTGTGTTGTGTGTGTGCTTAACTGTGTGGATTCATTGTGTTAAAGTAGCACAGAGGCTGTAGCAGTATTTTATTAGTGCTCTATTGTTTATAGCATTTCAAAACCTTATTTTCTGAAAATGAATTAATATTTGCTTTAAAATTCAGAGGATTTAAAAAAAGCAAAATGTGAAATGTGAAAAATTCAAAAGCTGAATTTTTTTTATTTTACAAAATGTTTAAAAAAGTACAATCTACTATAATTAATGTCAATATTAGAATTTATTAGAATTAATCAACCAGTCTAAGCAATAAAGTCATTTCTCTTGGTTTAACCACGACATCACATTCTTAAACTGTTATACACTAATGCAGCAAACGTGTAGATTGAGTCAAAGTCACTTGTTTGTCCCCTACAGTGGCCCGAATTTTAACCATGTGTGTTGGGCCCAGGTGTCAGCGCTCCGTGCTGTGTGGAGAATTAAAATAGTGTCGCTGTCGTTTGGGGAGACAACTTCATCCTAGATAGCTCACCTCCAACAGCTGTTAGCTGACCTGAGCACCAGGCATCACTGAGGCACCTCCAAGCAAACGCTGCACCGCCACAGGATTATCCACCGTGTGTGAACAGCTACATGCTAATAAAGGGATAAATCGTGTCTTTTCTTTCTGCCCTGTAGCAAAAAAGAGTACCTGGAATATATCCGCAGGTAATCAGCGACTCAACGGGGACAACAGCCACAAAGGCACTGAATGTCTCTCAGATCTCTGCAGTAATTAGCTCCTTTTGATGTCAAATTACATGTTTGTGCCAATTACAGGCCGCCGGAGCTCCAGTCTTGTCGTCAGAGCTGAGGAGATAAAAGGTGAGTGTCAAATCCAACAGCGAAAGTCAAATCTCCTGTCCTCCTAGACAACATCCTTTCAGAAGTTTTCTCGCAAACTTTTGGAGACTTCCCGAGCTTCCAGTCGGCCCTGTGTCTCCTCTAATGTGTTATTGTCTGTCAGCTGGTTGGTTTCTATCTCTTCGCTGTCCTTGCATCGTTCAGTGAGATCACAAGAACATCATTTCAACTGATTTCAATCAAATAGCTGCACACAATGTATGTTTATCTCTCGAACTGAAGGACGAGAATAGGCAGAGATCCTGCTAGGTGGCTAACAAAAAGCCCAACTAAGGCAAATAAAGGAGGGAAAGAAAGAAAGGTTTTCTTATCAGGACTATCAGAATGTGACAAATACATTCAATGCTAAAAAGGAACTAACTAACTGAATACCACTTCAGCCATGATGTCATTTGTGCTTAGACTCCTCTCGATTTGAGTATTTTCTCTCATAAACATGCGTTCATGTTTCCAATAAGACTTGAAAGCATCATGAGTTCCCTTTATGATTTACAAGTGATTAGAAAATAACCCTGTAAATGTAAAGTGTTTCCCAGAGAGCTTCGTGTTCATGTTCAGGCTCAGCTCCTTGCATCTGCATCACTGCACCAATCTGCATATTGATCTCATGCTTTGTCCTCCCTAACTGAACAGGACCCTAAGACACTGGAACTCCTTCAACGCCACAACCGGAGGGCACAATTCATCACTCTCCAGCCGGAGCCGCAGCCTCAGAATGGACTGTAAGACAAACAACACATCTGCAGGTTTATCATCTGTTCCTCACGGCTCAGACGGACAAAGAGGTTTAGGCTTCTATGTAGAAAAGTCATTATTCCCATTGTTCAAATCTATTTAAGATGGCTGGGGATGTTAGCAGTGATCCATAATGGTATCGCCTTTCATGTGAGCAGGAATCAGTTAAATTATTTTCAATTCTCTGAAGAAAGAGGATCCTTGACTGCCAAAATGCTTTCGTTCCGCAATTCTTAACAATTTGACACGCAAACGTACGGCGGCGTCTCTCAAGGATTCGCTGAAGAAGTGAACCTGAAGGCATCGCGGGCCAGCCTCGCATGCTGGACGATTAAATCTGATCTTTCTGCGTCTCTGCTGCAGACGTTATGGATCCCACTTAGGAGGGCAAAACAAGCCTAAGCTGAGTCTTACATTAGGCCGGGTTGAGAGGTATTGACCTTGCACCGGCGCTCTTATTCCCTCCATGGTCCTGATGTGTTTGTTTGTGTGATGATCAATGGACTTATTGAACCGTGCGCTGCGTTTATTGATCAGTGTTTCTTTTTCCCAACAGTGCTTGCTGAGTGATCAGTGTTTGGGTTTTTATTTTTTTTTCTTCCATTGCCTGAAACCAGACCACCAGTAGATCCATTAAGAGGCCCTGGGCTGTATCGCCTTCATGGAGCTTAAGTAAAACTCTTAGTCTGCCTCTTTTTTCCAGTTCTTTTGAGAAAGGGATGCTTTAGTTTCCGTCTGGTGGCCCACATCTTTCCTTTTTAAATCACACTGGCATTAACGGAGTAATCTCAATGCTTGGTTAACTAATGAATACTTTCAAGGCTCCATTTTTCAAAGGTACAGATTCCTTTGGAGACCGGGACGCCTGAGAGTATCCACGGTGATGTTACCGGGGCAATATGCCTGTGATTAACTTGTGCACGACTCAGATTTGTTTTAAACCCCGGCTCCAACATATTGCGGCTGCATCCTATTTCTAGAGGGAAATGTCAGTCTGCTCCTCGGCTGTTTGGGATCACAGGTTATTCGTCAAAAGCAGAAGAATCTTTTATTGGCGTGATTACAGAGGAAGTATTCACAAATGCCTTCTAATAATATTCTCAGGTCTCTCTCTGTCAGGTTGACATGTAACCTTTGGGTTCCAATCCGATGCCACACAGATGTTGTCGAGTTTCACACCGATGAGTCGATCCCTCGCTGATTCAGCTTCAACACAAATTTTAACTTTGCAGACGCGAAAAGCCGGAAGAGTTCTGATTCAGGTGTTTGCTCTCCACCGGGCCCCGCTGTGCCAAAAAGTGAGACGACACACAGGCGAGACAAAGACACTGAGAATGGAGACTGAGGCTTGACGTCTTGTTGGAAGAGGAAATGTTATGCAGAGTTAAACTATTGGGATTCGAGCTTTGTTCCCTTTTTTTCCCAGTGCTTTTAAACACTTGACATTCCTGACAATTCTTCCAGCTGTGTGCTGCAAATGACTAAAAAGGAGCCAAATCCCAGAGTGGCTCAACATGGCTGACGGATGTCAAACGCGGTTCTTGTTCTCAGGAGAATTAGGAGTGAAGGGGGAATACGGAGCTGTCAACGTCAGGCAAATCCATTCCCCTCAGGAGAAGGATTTGTTACATATTATAGACATTTAAAACTAATATTTACATTCTATTCAATATGACAATCCCGGCTGTGATGCTTTGGCTGTTGTGCTGCATGATAAACACACAGACAAACCGGACTGAGCGTGCTACTGCTAAATATTTAATAAATGTCGTTGAAGGCTGGAGAATGTGATATCATGATGTGAGATCAGAGCGACTGCAGTCCGATGCATTCAGATACAAGAAGGGTTTGGAACGGTGCCATGCGCCAAAAAAGGAACTCCCATTTATCTCAATTCTTTTGATTCTCTGCAGACATTTTCAAAGCCATCTGGCACACAACAGGGGGCCACTTCAAGTAACGCCAGTAGTGCTACAGTTTGAGAACCGCTGGATGAGAGTTTCCAATTTACCACCAAAGATTCTAAATTGGATAAAAATGTATATCACAATTATGTATTAAAGAAACGGAGCAGAGAGACGAGAGACGAGAGATTTTGCTTAGTCTCGCATGAAACGTGTGTGTGCAGTTTGACAGGCTCTTCTCACCTTTGCTTTGTTGGTCAATCATCAATAACAAAGATAGTCAAGTACATTTAATTACTGTTTCTAAGGATTGCATTTTCTACCACCGGATTAAATGAAGGTCATCTGTGTGCCTCCTTGTTATTGCCTAAGATGATACTGAGCACATTCTTCATGCATATGTATCAGTAAAGTACTATTTTTCTATTATTACAGACACATTTCCATTGAATCTACTTGAACTCCTCTCACATTGTTCACTGCCCATCCAGATCATCTTGATACAAACACCAATACAAAGATTAATCTTGCTTTGAGTACATTTCTGCGGTTTACAAGCGTTAGATAAATGCATGTGATGAAGAGCGACTGTGTGTTGTATTCACAGTGGAGCTGCAGGGCAGGTGGAGGAATTCACGCCTCGCTCGCTCGCTCGCTCGCTCGCTCCTATTCTCATGTCAATACAGAAATAAAGCGAAAGGCTGTGTTTGCTCCCTGTGTCATGCTCTTGCCTTCAGTGTGTATATTATCAACCTGAGTACACACTGGCCGCTCCCACACATGCAGTATGTGCTGTGGACAAACAGCAGCGTGTAAACACAACATCAACACTGTGATATATACTGATAGACTGAACAAACGCACGCACAAACACAAGAGACAGAGAGCGCACGCTGTGGAAAACTCACCTGGTTGGTCCAATACCACTGATGTCATCAAAGTTACTTAATTACAAGTTAATGTGATAATATTGATGTCATCATTTCTGTTCTGTTCTGTTTCTTTTGACAGTATTTTGGTGGTTGAACTCATATCTAAGGTTGCCAAGTTGCAAATCCACTTCAGCTGCTTAAAGAAGACACGGAATGAGCCGGTAACATTAGTGTGTGTGTGTGTGTGTGTGTGTGTGTGTGAGACCCAACCCCAGGTCCTGCCCTGGTTGGTGTGGACGCTTCCTTCACTCTTGTCTTTCCCTTTTGATAATGGCTTTTGCAGTGTGTGTGACATGTGATTGATCCTTTCCTGTGCTTTGAATTCACTGCTATGAACGACTCAAACCTAAAACCAACTAACTTCTATTCCCTCATGAACCACAAACCATGATGCCTCCCTTTGAAATCTAAACAGTCCTATGATAGCTGCAGCCCTTCACAGTTCACCTTGTTTGCTTCGGCACTTTGTTTCCAGTAGTGACTAACACATGAATGTATGTGCTCACATGAGTTATGTCATGGTTGTGTGTACTTTACATAAGCTCCTGTACATCTGTGCGCCCCTGAGCGTCACACTAACAAGTCCAGAGTTGACTGTCTCACCAGAAATAGGCGGTGATTATGAGCCGCGCCGACGGCAAAGCAGCTGATGTACGAAGCCGTTTCACACGTGTGATTCTGGCAGCTCGGGTCGCTGTGAAGCACTCTGGGAAAACACAGACGCCGTGTGACTAGTTGTTGTAATCACTCAATCAATCAGTCCCTCAATCAATCAATCAGTGATGAAAGGCCACATCTGCAGTCGTGTCTTGGTGCCAAGTTCCATCAAACGAGGCCGCGCTTTGACAGATTGTGACGTTTTTATTTGAAGCTTCCGTCGGCTTTAAAGCGGATGAGCGGGGTGACGGAGGTGAGACAATTAGAGCCGCGGCTGCATTGTTCTTCCTTCAGACCGACGGGCTAATTCCCCCGATCTTTGATGTCCCAGCAGGTACACGGTGTAGTGGGAGAGGGGGAGTAAAAGGGTGCCGCTTGGAGGGAGACAACAATTCCTCATGCTGCCTGCTAACTACAAATGAGGGCCAAGATGGTCGTCTGTGCCGTCATTAGCCAACATTCCTGCATCCCCTCTCTGTTGGGAGAACAAAAGAGCATCCCTGGCACTATACCTACTATTTGCTGGGCTGCTGACAGGCCCGCAGCTCTAATAAGGGCTGACTAAGGACGGGATAATCAGCTCTATTGTGGTCAAACCCTACTTATGGGAATATCTCCGCAAAGGCTCTGGCAAGGAATCAAACAAAAGCCTTTTATTGGACGGTAAAGAGACAAACATGGCTCCAAACTCCCCTCACTTGGGAGCCGGACCGGCAGGGCAACCTCCAGGGTGTGTGTGTGTGTGTATGCAGCTGCGCACACACACAGAGCTTAACTTCACAACCAGGGAATGTAAAAAAAATGTAACGCAGCACACTTCACTTCCCAGCAACTGGGATGAGGATGCCCTTGAGCAAGGCATACCCCAGCTGCTGCAGTTTGCCTCTGATCATTACCCAAGCACAGGCGCCGGACTCCTGGGCAGCTCATGCGCAACCAAATGCAAAGTAGGCCAATGCTAAAAAGGAGGCGCCAGTGCTCAGCAAAAAGTATAAATAAGGATTAAAGGAAACACGCAGCCGGAATGTGAGCAGACGCAGCGAGACGGGAATGACACCGGGAAAAAAGGAGCGTGAGACATTACGTCATTACGTCACACCACTCAGCATCCCACTGAGAATTCCTCTTCGTCTCTTTAGTCTGTCTGGCTTTCAGCTGACGAACACGTGCAGGCAGTAACCCAGATCGTTACCAGGGAAGATCTTCATCATTCATCATCATCAGGCAGACAAAAAAAACACAACAAAACAACAAAATAAGACGTTTTTGCTTTTTCCCGTCCCTGAGGACTTAAACAGGTGTGTGAGGGAGGAAAAAACATATTCATGGCGTGTTTGTTCTCAAATGTTGTGCACTGCTCTGCTTCACTAACTCCTGATATGATAACGATGACGGGTGTTGTTTCCTGTTTTGAAGCCCTGTCAAAATAAAGTTAGATCATCTGCGGTTTAAAAAATTGTTTGTAAATCAATGTAATGGAAAAAGATCTGAATTCTGGCCACACACTCGACCACTAAGTGAGTATTTAATAATGAATGTTGGAGTCATTAGTAGTCGCATTCCACCTCTCTAGACTCCCTCCAGCAGCTCAAGGTATTTACTCACATTTTGAAATAAATCTGAAATAATCTGTTTTTGTTTAACCCTGTAAATTGCCTCACTACAAAAAATGTGTTCTGCTTCTTACGCTCATGTTTTAGTAAAAGAAGCCTGCAGGAGTTCAGCTTTACTGGGATTTCATTTCAGGATCGTACTGCCCTCTTCAAGAGGAGCAAACTACAGATTCCACTCATTTCTTTGTGTTTTTTGTGACTCTCTCCCGCTCCACCCACACCTGCTTTGCTAAATTAGGTGCGATTAATCAAAATCTGCGAGGCGACGACTCTTGATCGAGTGAGCACACCGGATTTAGCTAATCAGGTGCAGATAGACGAGGAGGAGGAAGAGGAGGAGGAGGAGAATATGCAGCGTCGTAGCCCCGTAGCAGCGAGGAAGAACCTCTGTCAGAGACGATATCGGCAGGCAGCGTGACTTTGAAAGGCAAAACAAACACAAACACCGAGGTTCAGATTCCAGGAAAAGTCAGGCCTGATCTGCGGCGAGGAAAACAGGAAACAGGCAGAACAACAAAGATATTAAAAGAGAAAAGGTCTACTGAGACGATAAACAAAGTGGCAAGAAGCTGCGCCCCAAACACACAAACACAGAGTACAGAGCAGCAGGAACAAGATGAGACGAGATGAGCGTTATTATCCTGCTGCAGATGGAGAAACGCATGTGAAAGTAACATCGCCTCATTTAGAACACATGTCTGCCTGAACGCTGGAGAGGGCGCACAACATTTCCATAAACTCACAACAAGCTCAAAGCAACTGGAAACGTCAACAGAACACACATAGTATAACACACACACAAACACACACACACAGTATATCACACACATTATCATTTAAAAGGTTTAAACACGGTGGAATATAATGTGAATATTTGCATTTGCCCTTGTAGGGGTTTGGTTGTACGCATCTAATGAGACGGCTTGATTGAACCCATGGTGGACCTGTGTGTGTGTGTGTGTGTTTGTGATTGCGTATGATGGTAAATCGGTGGCTGTCAGAATCGAAAATTGAATGTAGTTCCATATTTCTGAATTCCCAGTCTGTGGTTTTCACTCATGCACCTGTCAGGTTTTGTTAGTATTTTGGGTGTTTATCAGTTTTCGGCTCTTATTGTGAAATCGATGTATTTGTAGTTTGAAGAAATTTGTTAACAAGGTGTTTTTATCTCATTGTGTCGGCCCACTTTGTACACAGAACCAGCTAATTAACTTCCTCTCCTGCATTCACCCGCCCGCCCGCCCCCTCTCTCTCTCTCTCTCTCTCTCTGCCCCTCCTCCCCCATTCCCCTCCATCCTCCCTCCCTATGCTCGCTCACTCTCTTGTTGTCTCTCTGTTTCACTCGCGTTTTCCATCTTTGGCAATTTGGCCCAAGTTCATCTTGTCACCTAACGGATTCCTGTGGAAAGTGAAAAATGACATTTTGGGTCGGGGACTTCAAGGATGGTCAAGTTAATGAATGGCCACCAGATGGCCCTTATTAGGCTAATGTGTTCCCCCTCTCTGCAGCCCCAGCTTTCGCCTGGGGACTGTGCTCGCTGGCAGCCAGTATATGCATGTGTGTGTATATGTGTGTGTGATGTAATGGGTTTAGTATCCTGTGTGGATGCGTTTGTGTGTAAGGTTGAGTTGAATCAGGTTAACCTGAGACTATGGAAGGACAAAGCGTCTCCTCTTTAACTCCTCCCCTCTGTGTTTTGATGGGGGTCAGCTGTCCACTGTGGAGACACCGCTGTCCCAATCCCTCTCCTCTCTGATGACCCTCAGTTTCCTCTCCCACTATCTGACAGCCAGACACCCAACAACTGCTACTACACACAAATCTGAAGTTTTACATGCAGAAAATAGGATCCAGAGAATGAGCATGGAGGCTGTTAGCGCTCCAATCTGACAGCATGTTAATTGCCTCATTTATAATCCCCGCTCATCAAAATGACTAATTGTTGTAATGCTTGCATCTACTGCAAAGACCTTTGTTAAACTCCAGAATTATGCTAAACATGGTAATTAATTGAGTTTAATTTATTAGATTGTCAGTGAGCGCTGCCAGCGGGCCTTTATGTTTCTGTAGGTGATGCTTGTACCTACGAGGGATGAAAGCAGAGTTGTCAGTTCTGTTTAATAGAATGAGGGCCGGTGCAGCTGCTCAACAAGTTAGCAGAGGAGTCACAAAAAACATTCAACCTGCTCCAACTGTGATCCTTTATGTTTGTGCGTCTCAGGAATCTATTATTGTGTTCAGAATATATAATTCATAACAATTTGTGGAAATGACACAGTAGTATTCTCCTTGTGTATTTATTTATTGGTTTATTTGTTCAAAGTTTTGCCCCACATACAGCTCGGTGGAAGAGTCATAGTCTGTCTTTCTGTATATTCAGTATATGTGCATGTTTTATTACTGCATTTTGCTGTTAAACCCACTCGTGTTGCTCACAGTCACAGCCTCTCTCGCCTTCTTATCGCAGAAAGATTTAGATCTGTATTCACATTTGCCTTGCAGCACTCACAAGCTAATAAAGTAGAGCTATGCGTGAGCACATACAGGAGATTTTGACTCATTTTTCCGAAACGCATCACAAAAACCTTGAAAATCAGAATCTGATGTGTTTCATGTTTTGGGGTTCAACCTGTGGCTCTGTGTCTTGGTAACGTCCCGGTCATGTTCCTCTGAATGCACCACTGCAACAAACAGATCCATAAAGAGCAAACCTGCATATGAAATAACTACAACCGCATGAGCAATTGATGTTTAAATGTGTTTGCCACTGCAATTTAAATAGGCCAACAACATCAACATTATCCATCACACTGGAGATATAAAACTGTAATAAGGGAGCGGGGTGACCTCAGGCGAGGCTGAAACTCCTCATAGTGGTGGTGTGGTGCCATCGGTGGAGGTTGGGACATAAGTGCTGACGCCACCACATTCCCAGGAATGACAAATGGGTGCTGAATACACATGGAGGTGCTCCGGGGGACGCTGGGGAATGGGCACATTGCGAATGGCACTAGTGCCAGTTGAGGTTAGAAGAGAAAAAGAGCGAAAGGAAAAGAAAGAGTCTGCTCAAGTCAAAGAGCCCAAAATAGAAGCTCTGCCTCCCACATCTCCTTCATGCCTCTGTCATGCCCAAGGAAATAGGGGTCTGCATACAGAGCAGAGCGGCGAGGGTGAAGGAGTGCACCATCAATAAAGCTCCTCAGCCACATCTACATGGAACTGAGAGCTACAACGTGCAGTAAAACCAGATATGGCTGCAGCTGTGTCAA